>NC_056680.1:64364991-65018491 GCF_018350215.1 Panthera leo | reverse complement strand
AGCTGCTGGCACCAAGAAGATGCACACGTTTTGGGTTTTTTTTGTTTTTCTTTTTAATTTTTTTAAAATGTTTTATTTATTTTTCAGACAGAGAGAGAGCATGAGTGGGGGAGGGGCAGAGAGAGAGGGAGACACAGAACCCGAAGCAGGCTCCAGGCTCTGAGCTGTCAGCACAGAGCCCAACGTGGAGCTTGAACCCACAAGCCATGAGATCATGACCTGAGCCAAAGTGGGACGCTTAACCGACTGAGCCACCCAGGCGTCCCTTTGCACACGTTTTATGTGCCACCACAGAGCTGGGTCAGGGCCACTAAAGCCAATGGGGAACTTGTCCAGGACCTTCCCGCAATACGCACAGTGCGCATGGTGTTTATCTGAGCCTTTGGCTTTCGTGCAGGGACTCCTTGGTGTGGGCTGCAAGGCAGTGCCGAAAGTAACCCCTACACAAGGGAGCATCACAGCCCTTGGTGCTTGGGGAGGTGACACGTGGAAACCCCGTGAAAGATCTGGTGAGCACAGTGGCTGTGTTAACTTACACCCCCCAGGGAACCCCCTCAGGACTAATGGGGAGTTCCAAGACAGGAGGGGCTGCTTGCTTGTCTTGATGGCCTTGGGAGGTAATTTCAGATTTATAGGTAACTTCATGTGTTAATAATAAGCTATATTTATATTTTAGTGGCCTGTATGTTAGATATGTTCTGTAGTTCATGCTTCCAACTTTTCTTCAGGGGCCAAAAAAACAAAAAAAAAAGTAATCCACAGAAATTTCAAGAAAGCAGTCCAGATTCCATCAATGACAAACTGGAATAGAAATGCTTTATTTAGGGGCACCCGGCTGGCTCAGTCAATAGAGTATGTAGCTCTTGATCTCAAGGTTGTAGGTTCGAGCCCCACGTGGAATGTAGAGATCACTTAAAAAATTACTTTAAAAAGGAAATGCTTATTTTTTTAATTGTTAACATGTTTTATTTATTTTTGAGAGAGAGACAAAGTACGAGTGGGGTAGAGGCAGAGAGGGAGACACAGAATCCGAAGCAGGCTCCAGGCTCTGAGCTGTCAGCACAGAGCCCGATGCAGAGCTTGAATTCTTGGACCATGAGATCATGACCTGAGCCGAAATCAAGAGTGGGATGCTTAGCCAACTGAGTCACCCAGGAAGTGCTCATTTAAATATACACACACACTTAAATTTTTAGGGGAACTTTAGGTTCATGGCAAAATTGCACACAAGCTACCATGAGTTCCCTAATATGCTTCCAGGACACATGCACAGCCTCCCCCATTATCCGCAGCACCCCCCCCCCCCAGGAGTGATATATTTGTCGTAACTGATAAACCCACACGGAAACATCATTATCACCCAAAGTCTATAGTTTCAATTATGTTTCACTCTCCGTGTTACACGTTCTAGGAGTTTGGACAACTGTATGATGACAGATGTCCATTATTACAATATCATAGGGAATATTTTCACTGCCCTATAAATCCTCTGTCCTCTGCCAGTTCACGTCTCCTCCCCATCACCTCCCCTGGAAACCACCGATCCCTTTACTGTCTACCTAGTTTTTCCAGCACGTCATAGTTGGAATCGTACTGCGGGTAGCCTTTTGGGACTGACCGTTTGCATTTAGTAATGTGCATTTAAGCTCCTTTTTCATGGCTTCATGGCTCCTTTCTTTTTAGCACCGAATAATATTCCACTGTCTAGATGCACCAGTTTATCCGTTCGCTGACTGAAGGACATCTAGCTTGCCTCTAAGTTCTGGCAGTTAGGAATAAAGCTGCTATAAACGTCCGTGCGCAGGTTTTTCAGCTCCCTGGGGGCAATATCAAGGAGTTGTGATTTGCTGGATCACATGGTAAGCGTATGTTTAGTTTCGTAAGAAACCCCCACACTGTCTTCCAAGAGTGGCTGCGCCATCTTGAATTCCCAGCAGCAATGGAGGAGAGCTCCTGTTGCTTCAAATCCTTGCCGCCAGCGTTTGGTGTGGTCAGTGTTCCTGATCTTGGCCATTCTAGTAGGTGTGAAGTGGTAACTCATTGTTATTTCAATTTGCATTTCCCTGAGGACATACCAAAGAGAACATCTTTTCACAGGCTTACTTGACTCTGTATATTATCTTTGGTGAAGTGTCTACTAAAGTCTTTGGCCCATTTTATTCTTAAAGTTTACTTATTTATTTTGAGAGAGAGTGAGGCATGAGCAGGGGAGAGGCAGAGAGAAGGAGGGAGAGAGAGAGAGAGAGAGAGAGAGAATCCCAAGCAGGCTCTGCACTGTCAGCGAAGAGCCCGACACGGAGCTCGATCCCACAAACCTCAAGATCATGACCTGAGCTGAAATCAGGAGTCAGATGCTTAACCACTGCGCCACCCACATGCCCCATGACCCATGTTTTTAATTGGTTTGTTTTCTAATTGCTGAGTTTTATGGGTTCTCTGTGCATTGTGGATAAACAGCTTTATCAGATGTGTCTTTTGCAAATATTTTCCCCCAATCTATGGCTTGTCTTCTCATCTATAGTGAAATGTTTATAGTTATAGTGAAGTCCACTTCATCAATGATTTCTTGCATGGATCGTGCCTTTGGTGTCGTATCTCAGAAGTCATCACCAAACCCGAGGGTGTCTAGATTTTCTCCCCTATAACCTAGGAGACCTCTAGTTTTGCATTTTATATTTTTGGTCTATGGTCTATGGGGGTTAATTTTTGTGAAGGGCGAAAGTCTGTGTCTAGATTCGTATCTTTACATGTGGATGTGCCATTGTTCTAGCACTGTTTTTTGAAAAGACTTTAATTTCTCCATTGTATTACTCTGCTCCTTTTTCAAAAATTAGGTGACTCTAGGGGCGCCTGGGTGCCTCCATCGGTTAAGCATCTGACTTCAGCTCAGGTCACGCTCTCACAGCCCATGATTTCGAGCCCTGCATCAGGCTCTGAGCTGTCAGCACAGAGCCTGCTTCAGATTCTCCCTCTCTCTCCGCCCCTCCCCTGCTCATGCTCCTCTCTCTCTCAAAAATAAATAAACATTAAAAAATTAAGAAAAAGGGAGCGCCTGAATGGCTCAATCGGTTAAGCATCCAACTTCGGCTCAGGCCATGATCTCACAGTTCATGGGTTCAAGCCCTACATCAGGCTACAGGCTGACAGCTCAGAGCCTGGAGCCTGATTCAGATTCTGTGTCTCCCTCTCTCTCTCTCTCTGTCCCTCCCCCACTCATGCTCTGTCTCTTTCTCTCTCTCTCTCTCTCTCAAGAATAAATAAAAACATTAAAAAAAAATAATTTTAAAAGAAAGACCAAGTGACTATTTGTGGAATCTATTTCAGAAGTATCTTCTGATATTTCTATGGCGTTTTGTTTTCTCTTTCGCTTTTATGCTTTTGTGATCATTACTGACATGGTGTCCAAACCGATGCAGTTGTGTGTGTGAGAGAGTATTCGGGGACAATGGGAACGGATCCCCACCTGAAAAATCTCTGTAGAACAGAGAACAGCCTGTGTTCTCTGTAGAACACAGGCTAATCCAGCTAGGCCTGTTCAGAATGGTCTCAGTGCAAGCACCTCTTTTCTCTCCACCTGGAATATTCTCCCCTTTCTTTTACAGGGATGGCTCCTTTTGGTTGTTCGAGGCAAATGCCCACCGCCTCAGAGAGCCCATTCTTGATCCTGTTGTTTATATGACACAGGTAGCTGTCTGTCCCAACCCCACAAAAACATCCCCCCCCCACTATGTTTCTACCTTAAATAAAATGGATCACGACCTAAAAATGGTCATTATTTATTTCTGCCTTCCATCACCAGGACATAAGCTCAGCACGCAGGAGGAAGGAATCTGTCTTTTTGAGGCTCTATCCCCTTCGTGAAGAATGGTACCTGGTGCTGTAGGTATTTAGTAAGAGTGTGAGTAATTATGGGGCTCCCAGGTAGCTCAGTCGGTTGAGTGTCCGACTCTTGGTCTCGGCTCAGGTCACGATCTCGCGGTTTGCAAATTCGAGCCCCGCGTGGGGCTCTGTGCTGACAGCGTGGAGCCTGCTTTGGATTTTCTCTCTCTCTCTCTCTACCTGTCCTCGGCTCATGCTCTCTCTGTCCCTCTCTCTCAAAATAAACATTTTTTAAACATAAAAAAAGAGCGTGAGTAAATAAATGAATGGCCAGACCTCATGGCGCTGTGCAGACTGGCTCCGAGAAGGCAGAGCGGGAGGAAAGACAGATGAGAGGATCTTACGTTGGGCAGGACAGGGTGAGGGCCTGAGCGAGGGCAGTGGTGGTGAAGTGGGGAAGGAGACGTGGTTTTGAGGGACTTGCAGAGAAAGAACTGGAACGCTTTGGGAACAGGGTGATAAAGGAAGAGAGCGAGAGGCCAGGGTCAGCAACACCTAGGACATACCCAATGTGAAAGAAAATCCGAAAAGGCACAGGTTGGACGGGTCCGTGGGCATGCACTGTGATCTGGGACTGGCATTTGAGGAATCTTCCAGAAACACCCTTGGGAGAGCTGCTCAGGGACTGTCCCTGGAGCTCCCAGGACGGTGCAGTCACATGGACGATTTGAGAATTATCACATGAAGGGAATAGTCAGGAATACGGGGAGTGGGTAGGAAAGACAAAGAGAGGAGGAGAGGAACCCAGGAGGAGCAGAGCATCACGGGAGGAAGGAGAGCTGTCAGGAGAAGGAGGATCTGCAGGGAATTGCAGATCGGGTCGGAGGCTCCTCACCTTCACTCCGAAGACACAGTCGAGGTTCTGGCTAAGGGAAGGATGGACCCCAGTGAGGACAAAGAGACAGGATTGTTTGCTGGCTGCTGGCAGAGAGTCCATTCTCCTGGATCGGGGGTGCGGGGGGTTACTCGCCCAAGAGCAGGATGCTGTTATGTCCTGGCTCATTTCTGTTGGTGAAGGAGGTCCCCTGCTGGTCCCATGTCCTGTATTCTCTGGGCTTCTCCCTACATCATATGCCCCATATGTCTTCTGTCACCTCGGTGAGTGATGGGTGGGAGGGACCCCTATCCTGCTCCTCTGCCTGGGCCTTTGTGCTCTGTGGTGTGCCCCAGCCAGTTAGTAGCAGTCATCCCTACATACGTGGGTGTGAAACTTTACAAGGAGTTTTTCTGGGGACCCCTGGGTAGCTCAGTCAATTAAGCATCTGACTCTTGACTTCGGCTCAGGTCATGATCTCTCAGTTCATGAGATCGAGCCCCGCGTTGGGCTCTGCAGTGACAGCACGAATCTTGCTTGAGATTCTCTCTCTCCCTCTCTCTCTGCCCCTCCCCTGCTCACTCTCTCTCTTAAAATGAATAAATAAAGTTGAAAAAGAAAAGAGTTTCTGCCATTCCTTTAAAACTCGAAAAGGTTGCAAACCTACAGATGACCATCTGTGCACATGCTTCCAGCTAGTACAACTGCAGCAGAAAAATTAAGCCTCCGTAAATATTTGTGGAAGTGGGACAAGGGCCTTCGGGACACGCTGGGGAACGTGAAGGGAAATCCGACTTGAGAATTTCGTACGAAAACCTCTACTGAAAAATGAAAGGCCCAGAAAGCTCGTGTTTTCGGGCATTTTGTTCTAAGTGTTCTAACCTAAGGATAAAGCAGAATTCTAAAACATGTGACAGAGCCTGGAATTTCAGGGGCCAAAAAACTATGGCGACCTCATGTTTATCTAACAGGAGTCAGTAATGTAAAACTTTCCCGCACCTTGGGTCTGGGTCTATGATGTCCGCTTTGGAAGTTTCTAGAAGAACCTTTTTTTTGTTTGGAATTTAGTAGGAGTGCAGTGGCTGCACGTCAGTTCCATCCTGCCCCGTCCCTTTACCTGGATGGCACCCACCCGGGACACAGTTTCCATGAAGTGTGTCATTTGCTCACACGGGAGCAACATCATTGTATGTATAGTGACCAAAAACAAAATGGTGGCCTGTACCACTGGACAGAAAGACTTTTGAAATGAAGATGATGCAGGGAAGTCTGAGATCGCGAGTCCCTGCGTCTCATATTCCGTTTCACTGGTCACCAGGGTGGACGCATTCTTCATGGTGGGATTTGGGGAACCCTGCAGGGTACAGCGTGCTCCCACATGTTTCCTGTGAAGATCGGGCTATGATCGGGACCATCGCCTTGAACCCTCCCCAAATTCCCAGAAGGGAAGTCGAGTATTAGTGTTAACATAACGCCTTAGAGCTCTTTCCACGAGGCCTCTGTCACCTGGAGAGGGATGGTGGGAACAGGTGTCCTGTACCCCCTTGGAGGGCAGATTGATGCTGCTTTGCAAGAGAAACATTCTCGAGAACGTCAAGGCTAAATAGATAAGTCAACTCTCAGCCACTGGCAAACAAAACAGACACGAGCCCGTGCAACCAGCCCAGTCCAGGCTCTGGGGATTTCCTGGGCCCTCACGCGCTCTTTGCCCCAAACCCCAGATTTGGGATTTCTCTCCTTCCTTTACTTGTCTCTCGCCTTCCTTACCCAAAGGCACCACTCTGGGGCCAGCGTCGTCACCACCTGTCTGTGTTCCTGCATGATCTCTGCACGTGCCCAGAAGCACAGAGCGGGGCCAGCCCTGCGGCCCACACCCTGGGCTCCTGGTCACCTCGTCCTATAGGTTCGAGCTGCCGCAGGTGCAAGTTCCAGTCCGCAGGGACCCACGTGCGTGTCTGCCTACAGCAGGGTTTCGGGGCTGGGCTTCCTCCCCTCCTCAGAGCTCACTCCCTCCTGCTTCCTGCATTCTGTAGGCTGCCAGAGGACTGGGGACGACGCCTGGGGCGTCCGGGGTGGGGCTGGTCCTCCAGCCGCCGGCCCCAGCGTGGCCTCCCTCGTCCCTGAGAACTTCTCCAGCCTCTGTGCTATCCTTACCTCCCTTCCCTGCGTTTCTTCCTCCCCTGGATTCCTCCAGCAGCATGTACATTCACTCACTCATTTGTTCGTTCTCCACTCATTCATTCATCCACTCGTTCGCTCGTTCATTCATTAACTTATTCGTTCACTCATCCCCTCATTCACTCACTCCATTCGCTCATTCAGCCAATGTTTATGAAGCACCCACTCTGTGCCACACACCGTCCCGGGTGTGGAGGAGCCACAAGTGGAAACAAACCCGCTCTTCTTAAGGAGGTTATATTCTAGAGCAGGAGACAAGTGCACAGAAACGTCAGAGTAAACGCTGTGAGAGAAAGCAGATGAGTGAGAAGGGGTGGCAGACGGCAGACAGTTGTCAGGGGCAGTCACTGGGCTCCATGGACATCGGGGACAGAACGCAGCTTTGGGGGAGGGCAGGTTGGGGATGGATAGGGATGGCCTGGAGGCAGAGCATGGTACAATAGGGGACTCTGAGACGATGGGGTCAGGGGATGCTGGCATGGTCAGGACTCCGGATTTTATTGTTTTAATGGAAATGTATTTGACATACAACATTGGGTAAAGTTAAGGTGTACGATGCGTTGATCTGATGCGTTTATACACCGTAACGATTGTCATCGTAACCACGGTTAGCACGTCTATCCCGTCACATTGATTATCGTTGCTCTTTTGTGCTGAGAATAAGAAACATCTGGTCCCTTCACTGGTGTGATGGTTATAATATATATAACATTGCTGCCTATGTACTCTATAACACGTGTACTGAGCATCAGATCTCCAGGATTTATTTACAGCTAGTTCCAGATTTGTCCCACATCATCTCTTCTGTCCCCCTGCCCCCCCGCCCCAGCCCCTCGTAACTATCATTTTGTTGTCTGTTTGGACAAGTCTGGCTTTTTTAGATTCCACAGATAAGGCATAGCATATAACATCTGTCCCTCTCTGCCTTGTCTCACGTACCGTAGCGTCCTCAAGATTAGTTAGTATACAGTGGCCCCTTAAACAATGCAGGTTTGAACGGCTCTGGATTTTTTTTTTTTTTTTTGATACAGGACTATGAATGTATTTTCTCTCCCTTACGATGTTCTTAATAACATTTTCTTTTTCCTAGCTTACTTTACTGTAAGAACACAGCATATCGTACATATAACATACCAAATATGTGTTCATGGACTGTTTTATGTTATTGGTGAGCCTCACTGTCAACAGTAGGTTATTGGTAGTTAAGTTGTGGAGACTGAAAAGTTACACGCGGATTTCCAAAAGCGCAGGGGTCAGAGGCCTTGTCCCACATTATTCAAAGGCCCACCGTACTTTATTTAACCTGTTGGATCACATTTTGCAAATGGCATCCCCATAGCCACAGGCACATGAAGAGATGCTCGAAACACTCATCATCAGGGAAAGACAAATCAAAACCACAATGAGATGCCACCTCACCACCTGTCAGAGTGGCTAAAATCAACAACTCGGGAAACCACAGGTGTTGGCAGGGATGCGGAGAAGGGAGAACCCTCTTGCACTGTTGGTGGGGTTGCAGACTGGTGCAGCCGCCCTGGGAGACAGCACGGGGGTTCCTTAGAAAATTAGAAACAGAACAACCGTATGATCCAGGGATCCCACTTCTGAGTCTATACCTGGACCCAGTGAAAACAGGACCTCCCTGCAGGGACGTCTGCACCCCCGTGTGTGTTGGGACATCAGGCACAGTAGCCAAGGCGCTTTACCTGGAGTTGGAAAGTGCCCACGGCCTCTGAGCAGAGCAGTGGCCGACCCTGTCGCCACGTGGTTCGGGTGCCCCCAGCGGGGCCTGTCCAGAGGCTACTGCCGTTGTCAAGGCGACAGATGATCGGTGGTGGCCGTGGCCTTGGAGAGGATCTGCACCACGTGGGGCGGGGTGGGGTACTCAAGGCTCAAAGCTTCTCCCTGAACAACCAAGCAAGTGGAGTCGCCCATGGAGGGGCGACTGGTGGAGGGGCAGGTCTGGGGAGAAAGCACAGGACTTGGTTCTTGATGGAAGGAGATGCCCGCGACCAGCGAGCAGTGAGGAGTCTGGCTCTGGAGCCCAGGGAGCAGTCCAGGGTGACTGTAAATCTGGGAGTCACTGCACAAAGGCGGCATTAAAGCCTGCGAGGCTGGAAGAAATCACCTTGAAGTCATGCAGTGATGCCAGGGAGTGGACTGTGGACCAGCCCTGAAGGCCCTGAGCAAACGCACCCTCGGTCCACGCCGTCCCCATGCTGCCCCATTTGTCCCTGGTCACTTCCCCGGCTATGACCACCGTATGCTGTCCACCCGCCCACCCAGCGGGGTCCTCCACACCGCTCTGGTGAGGACACCGTGCTCCTTGGGACAGCTCCCACGCTCCCTTTCATGCATCCTCCCGACGGATGCTCCCCATTCTTGTTTTCTTTCCTTTTTTTAAAATTTATTTATTTATTTTGAGAGAGAGAAGGAGAGAGAGAGAGAGAGAATCCCAAGCAGGCTCCACACTGTAGCCTGATGGGTGGCTCGAACTCATGAACAGTAAGATCATGACCTGAGCCAAAATCAAGAGTCAGAGGCTTAACCGACTAAGCCACCCAGGAGATGCCCCTCATTCTCAAGGCACCTGAGCTCTGCGGCCTCTAATCGTCATCATGATCACTTCCTCCTCCAACTCCGCCTTCCAGAGCCTTCCATTTTATACCAGCCCCATGAAAGGTAGACTGTCTCAGGGTTATACGTGATCCTTTTTTCTTTTCTTTTCTTTATTTAATGTTTATTTCTTTATTTTGAGAGAGAGACAGAGAGCTAATGGGAGAAGGGCAGAGAGAGAGAGAAAGAGAGAGAAAGAGTCTCAAGCAGTCTCCAAGCTGTCAGCACAGAGCCCAATATGGGGCTCGAACTCACGAATCATGAGATCATGACCTGAGTTGAAACCAAGAGTCGGATGCTTAACCGACTGAGCCCCCAGGTGCCCCGTGATCCCTTTTATGTACTTGACATTCTCCTTGGGTAGTTCCTTCCAGGCATGGCGTCAGTGCCATTGCCATGAATTTTTTTTCAGTTGAGCACTGGCGTGTTCTCCCTCATGTCCACCAGAAGGCTCTGTGGAAGTGTCCAGAACTGACAGCCTTGTCTTCCACGTAAACCCGCTTCTCCACGGGTATTCCCCATGGCAAGGAGCAACCCTCTATCTGCCCAGGGGCCTCAGCCAGAAATGGGATCATCACCCCCAACGCTTCCAATAAACCAGTCCCAAGGTCCCATCTATCTTGCTCGTCTCCTAATTCTCAGTGGTGAACGTAGTGTCTGACACATAGTGATACTCACAGAGTCCACAGATGAGGGCACCTGTCAAACACACACACACACACACACACACACACACACACATACACACACACACAAAGTATTGCTTTAATCACATGGATGCTTTGGTAGCAACACTCACTCATTCAGCAAATATTTAGTGAGCATCCCAGACATTCTAAGGACAGTTTCCGGCACTAAAGGCTCAAAAAAAGGGAATCAAACAAAGTTGATATGCTTTTCTAGGCTGTTCTGGTTCATAATCTTTGTGGTGGTCGTGTTAAAAGTACCAGTGTACTTGAAGGAAAATTACATGTAATAATCAGTATATTAAAGAGGAAGAGGTTAAAGAGTAGGTTTAAATTTTAATCCAGAGCAACCTTGTCATACTGAGGAGTCGGCATCCTGGTGTCCCTAGAGAAGGAGAACACAGTAAAGAAATAACTGCCTTGAGTGGTGAAAGATGTGTCCCTTTAGGTATGAACCCCTTTTTCCAGAAATTATGCAGTTCAGAAGGGGAGGTATGTCAACAGTGCATCACCAACCACTGTGTATTCTTGGACTTGACATTGACTGTCTGCAGGACACATGGGGTTTATGTTGAGCGGAGAAGAGATCAGGCAAACTCAGCGACAGGCGGGCCAGACGTCTTCCCGCAGCCTGTCCGAAACATGAGCGGGTCTCCCTGACCCGCGTGGTTTGAATCTGGATTCCAGAGAGTGCGATTTCCAACGGGCCAGATTCTCTGTGGAAGAGAGTCACAACGCCAGTCCTGGGTGGGGTATGACTGGGCTGTGTCATACGGGGATCCAGACACCTGCAGATTGATGACACAGACGTCATTTGCTTTGCACACGAATTTAATCATTTGGACAACATGTAGAGCACGGAACAAAGTGAAGCCGAGGTCGATTTAAAGTAAAAATTTTTTAAAAAGTAAACTGGGAAGGTACTTAAAGCAATAGAATTCTTGAGTCCCAGGATTTCTTAGTATGACACAGGGTTAGAATCTACCTTCAACCCCCTAAAAGGGGGAAAGTCCTGACGGATTGAATCCGATAAATGTTTACACTATGAAAGAGTAAAGTACAGGGAATTAGAACCCCATGACGAGCTGGGGAAAATGTCCACAGCATGTATGTCATTCAGTGACTATCACTAAGAAAAGACCAGCACCACAGAGTGACCGGCGCTTTCTCTCTCGCACAGAAATAAACAACAGTCTTTAAAAACCAGGACTCCTAGGGGCGCCTGGGTGGCTCAGTCGGTTAAACGACTGACTCTTGATTTCAGCTCAGGTTGTGATCTCACAGTTTGTGAGTTTGAGCCCCACGTCGGGCTCTGTGCTGACAGCGTGGAGCCCGCTTGGGGTTCTCTCTCTGCCTCTCCCCTGGTCACACACTCTCTTTCTCTCAGGATGAATAAATAAAATTAAAAAAAAAAACACAACAGTATCCACACTTGCTGAGTGGGAAGAAGGAGCAGTTGGTGAGGGTTGAAGCAGAAACCGCCTCGGCGAAGGTCTCTGGGGCAGAGCCCGTCGCGTTTCTCTTTTCGATTGTATTTTATTGTGTCAGACCTCTTCCCGCGAGATCTGCACTCTTAAATGTTTAAGTGCACATGACGTTCTATTGCTGCGGGCGCTGTGTGCACAGCACATCGCTACGGCTTCTTGTCCGGCTTGATTGAGACTTCAGGCCCGTTGAGTCGTCCAGCCCAGTGCCCCTCCGTCTGGCTTCTGGCGACCACCATCCTGCTCTTGGGTTCGAAGAATTTCTCTGCTTCAGATGGCTCCCGTGAGGGGAATCGTGCAGGACTGTCTCTATAATTCACTTGTTGCACTTTGCATATTTCTTTTTAAGGCAGAGCCCTATCCCCTCGTACGAATACTCCATGTTCGATTTACCTGTTCGTCTGTCCGTGGACGTTTGTTCCCACCTCTTGGCTACCGTGAATAGCTCGGTTGTGAACACGGAAGGTGGATATATCTTCCCAGATTCTGATTTCAGTTCCTTTCCTAAAGCATACGGCGTGTGAGCCAGTGAGTTTACGGAACGGTATCAACCATGTCATAAGGGAATAGACAAAGTTTGAAAAAAGATACGGGCGAGGACGCTCAGCGCAGTATGATTTGACATAGCAACAGGTCGAAAACAACCAAAATGCCAAGCCTGGAGGGCCACGGTCCGCGCAGGGTGGAACCCTTCCCATCCTTGGGATGGCAGAGAGACCTCCGCCCAGCCGTGGACAGCACCATCGGTGACAAAAGCAGCTGTCATTACGAGAGTGTGCTCTCATTTTTGTAGAGATTCAGGTGCCTAGATACAGCAAAAGAGCCAGAGGAGACATATGTCAGCTACGATACAAATTCTTTCCTGTGGGCAGCGTTCAAGATTTTCACTTAGCCCTTGATACGCCCCTCTATTATTCAAACTGTTTTCGGTGAGCACATATGACTTTCATCTGGATCAACGTCTAAACAATAGAGTATTTTCATTTTGCATAAAAGAGAAATGAGATATGGGGCCAGGACTATGTTGGACTTGCGGGCTCTCATTGTTAAGGAATATTTATAACTCGTTCCACAGTGTGACACATTTATGTAGAATATCTACTCCTGCCTTTCTAGTATTCAACACACATTCATTGATGCCTAAAGTGCAAAAGCACTAGGCTAGGGATTGTGGAAATTCAGAGACTTATAGACATGCCCTTTCCTTTTCAGAGCTTAGGCGTCACGGGGGAGCCAGCATGCAGACAGCCAGCTGGACTAGGCAGAGGATGGAAAAAGGACAGTGCTCCAGGCAGGGCACTGCTCATGCATCAGAGCCGAGTGCTTCTGGAGCATAGAAGACAGGCCATTAATACCTCCCCAGGGGATATCAGGGGCTTCCTGAAGAGGGAGGAAGATGTCAGCAGGGGCAGAAGACTGACCAAAGCATTGGAAAAGGAAGGGCATTCTGGGAAAGGCAGGAAACAGGGACTAAAGATAGCACTGCCAAGCACAGTGAGGCATCAGTTCAGTGTGGCTGGAAGAAATACACCTGGTGTTTCTTCCCTCACTGGTGTGTGCCTAGCATGGAGCTTTGCATCAAGTACCCATGTGTCTGGATGGATGGATGGATGGATGGATGGATGATGGATGGATCGGTAGATGGATAGATAGGTGGATGGAGGGATAGATGGGTGGGTGGGTGGGTGGGTGGATGGATAGATGATGGATGGATGGGTAGATGGATAGATAGGTGGATGGAGGGATAGATGGGTGGGTGGGTGGGTGGGTGGATGGACAGATGATGGATGGATGGGTAGATGGATAGATAGGTGGATGGATGGATAGATGGATGGGTGGGTGGATGGATGGATGGAGTGCATGGGTGGGTGGGTGGATGGATGGCTGGGTGGATGGGTGGGTGGGTGGTTGGATGGAAGGAAGGAAGAAGGAAAGAATGAATGAACACATAAATGGCTACAAGGTATTGAATGCTACTAATTTTATTTTGTAACATAGACCCTCAAATCCTCTCCTTTTGCCAAACACTTCAAACCTGGAGAAATATGTCCTCTTCCCTGAAAAATAATGTGAACATTGTGTTCATATAGATAAAAACTGGAAAGGAATGTGGGAGGCACATTTCATCACTGTTTCTTGCGTTCCTACCAAGTGCCATGCCCTGAGCAAGGTGCCAGAGCAGGGTGGTAGCAAGAGGCTCTGTGTGTCATGGTGAGAGTCGCACCCATTGTCTTTAAATCAGAACTTCCCCTCCCCTTAACGCTTTCTGACCTCCGGTTCTTGCTTACGAGGAACCGGCACGGTGAGATCATGAGACCAAAGAAGCCGAGGTGGATGGATGCTTTCGAAAAAGACCAGGAGCTGCAGGATTCAGGCTCCACTATGGGGAAAGCTTCCTTGCTGCCATGCACCAACCCACCCAGAGTGGCCACCATGCACCCTGGTTCTAAGTGGGAGAGAAGGACACGCACAAGCTCCAGAGAGCGAGCAGCGCCATATTTCACGTGTTCCTTGAAGAATGTGCAGAAGATGTGCATCAGGTCTAAGAAAAGTTCTCTGAAGCAACACTGTGCCACAAATTGGTTTGCAGTCCACCTGCCATGTGGATGTTTTGCCACGTGGGACAGTGGGAACTCCATGGGCTTTCCTTGTACATGGACTCCTATGGATGGACGTTTCCAATCGAAATGAGTTACTTCTCCCGGGGAATGCTTGGAGCCAGAGCAAGGTCAGATGCCAATTCTGTCCACTTATTAGCTGTGTGGCCATGGAAAACTTACTCCTCCATAAACTTCAGTGTCTTCTTTACCAGACAGACAAAGGAAAACGACCTCTGTTTTGAGGCAGTCATGTGAGATACAGTCGGCACCCTAGTAAATGTTTACCAAATCTTTGCTGCTAATATATATAATATTTCCTTGAATTCTGTAGGTACATCTACTAGAATGCTGTTGTTTAAACCCCTTAAAACTCCTGAAAGCTCCTGAGGAAAAAATGTTCGCCCATCAGAGCTTGTCTTGATTAGTGGTCTCAGAGCTTGCCAAATGCTTTTCAAATGCATTAGCTTAATTAATTGATCAGGCGTGGCTCTGTGTCTGGGAACTAGGTGTTTGTCGAGTAGCCTGCCCTTATCTCTGGGAAGAGGGATCGTGGTGTTGAAGCTAGACCATGTCAGCAAAGCTCCAGGAATTCGATGCTTCCCCAAAGCTTGAAACAAGCAGTGAGCCAGAACTTTCTTGCAACAGGTGAATTGCTTTTCCAGACTGGGTAAGCCAGAAATGCTTCCCTGCCCCTCCCTTCCAATTATCTCCACCTTGATGTCGACACTCAGCAAAATTCTGGAACGTGTCATTATTATACAGACATCAGTGGGAGCTTAGCAGGCCCCAGCTCATCAACATGAATTCCCAGAAGGAACCGTGTACCCAAGTAAGCCCCAAACTACAGCTTTGGGTGGTGTTTCCAGCCTAGGAGATCATGTAAACGTTAGAGAATTATGTCTTCTTCATTAGACTGTGAACAACGTGGGGTCAGGAGAGTTACATGTCTTCAAATCGCCTGCAGTTCCTGTCACAGGATAAGAGACCAACACCTGCTTGCTGGCTAACTAAAGGTGTAAGTAAAGGAATGAAGAATTTTAACAAAGGAATTTTTTTAAAAGCCTCTTTTCGTTTAAAAATTAAGGACATTGAGAAGAGTGAACTCACAAATAACGCATGTAGGCAAATCCACAGCATTTGAACCATCGCGATTCATTAGCGAACTGTTGTCAACACCAAAGGAAGAAATCCAGGTACCAGAACCAAGGCTCCAAGCCTTTCAACACTGTCGTCAATGACTGGGTAGGAAAGTGGAGAGTTAGAGAGTTCAGGGCTCCCACAGAGGACCCAGACCATGGCTGGAAAGGACTCCAGCCCAGGCCATGTTGTTGTACAGGTCAGGGCTCCAGGGGCGAGAGAGGGTTCTTAGAGCTCGCAGAGGGAGAAGACCACGGAGAGAAGACAGAGCCACCGTGGCGAACTGGGGATTGCAAGCTAGGAGACAGTAGGGTAACAGCTCAAGATTTTGAGTCTGTTATTTCCAGCCTAGATCCCTCTCCATAGGCATCTATAACTGGCTGTTCAGTGTAACAGAATAGGAACAGCCTTAGATTTTTTTTTTTTTACCTCACTCACATCTTGCCTCCGGAAGCTGACTGAGGCCATGCCCCACTACAGCGAGGAAGTCCATTTTTAAAAAGGCATGGGATCCAGGAAACCAGGGATAAAAAAAGCCGAGTAAAGGAAAAGCCATTTCCAGGAAACCCAGAAACAAGGTTAGAAAACAAATCACTTATCAAGCTCAGAAAACAAATCACTTATCTAGAATGATCTAGAAAGAAAATGTCGTCAACATACACATAAAATGTCTCAGCTGGAGAAGCCTCGTCTTGAAGAAGATTTCTGTTTTATGGGATTCAGTCTATTAAAACTAGATACATAGAGCTAGAGAATGTTGATTTAATCCCGTGCTGTAATTTCTGGAAAGATCGAGGGAGAGCCATTAAACATACGTGTAGGTCTGGGCATGTGTCTCAAAGAGCTGACTCCTCATCTTCTGAAGCAGAAAGCCAGTATCTAGCACAAAAAAAGTCAAGAAATGGCAGAATAAGCTTATGATTTTAAAAAACAGAGTAGGGGCACCTGGGTGGCCCAGTCAGTTGAGCATCTGACTTCTGCTCAGGTCATGATCTCACAGTTTGTGAGCTCGAGCCCCGTGTCAGACTCTGTGCTGATGGTGTGGAGCCTGCTTGGGATTTTCTCTCTCTCTCTCTCTCTCTCTCTGCCCCTCCCTCACTCGTGCTCTGTCTCTCTCTCACTCTCTCAAAAAAAAAACATTTTTAAAAATTAAAATAAAAAATAAAAAACACAGTAAATGTCAAAAGAAAGAAGAGTTTGAAGGAGTTCTGCTGGGCTGGGGTCAATGGACCAGGGGCAGCTGGTTAGACTCTGAGCTTCGTGGCATGACCCGATTTTTCCTCGTCTCCATGTTCTACAGAAAATACCTTAGAGAATTATAAAGGTACAGGAGGTGGTTATGGTATATTGTAGAAGAAGGGTGGATAATCTCTGACTTTTTAAAGAAAAAGTGAAGACCAGAAAAATGTCTGCTAACTGTTGGTAGTTTATCTGAGTGTTTAATGAAGTGATTTTTTTTCCCCTTCCTTTGCTTATGTAATTTTTAACTATAAATTTACCTTGCGAGGGGCGCCTGGGTGGCTCAGTCGATTGGGCATCCGACTCTTGATTTTGGCTCAAGTCATGATCTCACGGTTCGTGGGTTCGAGCCCCACGTCCGACTCTGTGCTGACAACGCGGAGCCTGCTTGGGATTCTCTCTCCCTCTCTGCCCCTGCCCTGCTCTCACTCTCTCTTTCTCAAAATAAATAACAACTTAAAAACTTTAAAAAATAAAAAAATCTTACGTTGCGATACGTTGCGTATTACTGAGAACAATTTGAAAGGAGACTTTTTATACACACACGTGCCCACACCCACACACCCAGGAAACACCAGTCCCGACCCAGAATAGGAATGAATTTCCCTCCGTGGTCGTGAGTTCTGGAACACGCACTGGGGACCCAGGTTCATACGCCAGGAAGCACCAAGCATAGAGCAGGTACCACAGCGGGGTGGGGTTGGTAGGCAGCCCTCCCAGGGCAAGTGCTTGAACCCTAGGGACGCTTTGGAAGCAGCTCAGCAGAAGCCCCCTGCGGGCGGGGACAGGTAGAGACGGGGTCTTCCTGGTCATCCGTTTGCATACACTCCACACTTGCACACGCAGGGTTGTCTCAATCAATTTTCATTGCTGAGAGTGAACGCACGAAAACTCTGTAATGACGAAGAGAGCAGATTCCGTAGTCTTTTCCAAACAAAGAAGTGCAGTCAGCGGACAAGGTCTTACACACTAGAAGAGCGTCCCTTCAACCATCAGACCCGCCCGGGACTGACCGCCTCCCCAAGCTGTGAATTTGGCAATGTTAGAAGCGTTTGGTGGGATCCGGGTTTCTGCGCGGATGGGAGCTGGATGTCCCATAGGCTGGCTCCAGGAGCCGCACACTGACAAACTTCATTGTCACAGCTGGTCCAGGGGTGGCCAATCCGTGGACGGTTACTAGTCCTGGCGGCTCGGGAACATGCAGGGGCAGCAGAGCAGGTGGAAGTCGGGGCAGAGGGAGCCCTGGGCCGTCCCCTTCTGCTCTCCCTCTGCAAGGGCACAAGTCAGGGTGGCCCCGGTAAAGTTTCCAGAAGGAATAGTTCTCTTTTGCATTTAATTAAAGGCTGAGGGTTCCCCTTTCTCATATTTATGCTGAGGCGGGGTTCCCAAGTCCCCTGACTGGCCTGAAATCCCTCGGTAACATGGGGCAGAGCCCCAGCTCCCCATGCTTCGGGGGGCAGGGCGGGTCTTGAGGATGTCTGAGCATCCTTGGGCCACCTGAGGACCACTCCTGGGCAGCATGGCGAGCTCCCCACACCGGGGCATCCTCCACCTGCCCAGGGACCCCAGGAAGGAGTCTGGCAATCTGCCAACCCTCCTTCGAGCCCCGCGTCACACGGGCCAGCTTCTCCAAGTGACGTGGCCCCATGCACGCTGCCCCCTGACAGAAACGCCCTGATGCTCACTGTTGCCTTCCTTTGGGCTTCCCAGGTATCTCTGGGGTCACAGATTGACTTGCAGAAGAAGAAGAGGCGGGCGCCCGCACCCCCTCCGCCGCAGCCCCCGCCGCCAAGCCCCCTGGTGCCCCCTCGCACTCAGGACCAGGAGGAGAACAGGAAGAGCGCCACGGGTGAGTGTGTCCGCATGCGTCCGAGTCTTGTCTTGCGTGGAGTGTTAGTGCTGCCCTTAACCCCTGCAGTCGCCTCGCCCACGAGGGCGTTAACTGGGGAAACATTTATGCTAAGGAAAGAAAGTCTGGAAATAAACACTTGCGAGTCCATCCCGAAGGTCTGTTTTCCGGGCATCGTGGAGGCAGGTGGAAGGCGGGGGTCGGAGAGGGTGGGGGATGGCTGTGGCAGCTCGGGAGAGAGCGAGTGGATGTGCACGTGTGTGCGTGTGTGTGTGCGTGTGTGATGCGTGTCTCCCTGATGGAAGGATGTAAAGTTCTTGGGATGATATCCCTGGAAGCTGTTTCGAAAGGCCTCTGGTCCCCAGGAGATTCATAGATCAGTTGACAACAGTGTAGTAATTTCTTGACCACCCTGTTTGAAATTGATTTCCCCTTTTATATCTGTAGCAGAGACCGTGATACTTTTTGAGGAAAAGAGAACCCAAAGGAAACAGGATGGAACCATAATATCTGTGAGCAGAGAGACCCATTAGATCATTAAATGCCACCAACTCATGTTACAAGTGGTACAGAGAAAAGGGACCAGGGTCTCTAGCTCTATGAGCTGTGGATAGTTCATTTAATTTAAAATTTTTGTACTGTCTGTTTGTTTTTGAGAGGGAGGGAAAGACAGAGCGTGAGCAGGGAGGGGCAGAGAGAGAGGGAGACACAGAATCCGAAGCCGGCTCCAGGCTCCAAGCTGTCAGGGCTTGAACCCACGAACCTCAAGATCATTGACCTGAGCCGAAGTCAGATGCTCAACCCACTGAGCCACACAGGCGCCCCTGGTTAATGTAATTTTAAAACCATTCAGTGTTTGTTATTTCATTTATGGAGGAAAAAGAAGAGTAGGGGTTTCCTGAGATCATGGGAGGTTCAGCTCACGACAGAGGCCATCTGACAGCCATGCCCAACGCCGTTCACTCCACTCAGCACCCTCGTGTTTTGGCCTTGACCTAATGGCTGTGGCCCCCAAAAAGAAGCCCCCCAAGGATAAGTGCTTGCATCATCAGTGTCCCAGACTCCCATACAAGCAACTTGGCTGTTTGTAGCATTTTTTTTTCCCCTGGTCAATACCTCTCTTCTGATGTCAGCCTTTCACAGCCAGAGATGCGGTTATCCTAAGGACCAGTAACCTATATTTCATGTCCGTTTTTTCTTTTTACCAAAGGAAAATACCATCCTGTTCGCAGGGTACATGATCAGTAGCTCCTCGAAATAAATCTGGGGTGTCTCCCTCTTTTATGACGAGACCACCATTCTCCCTCCCGAGCTCTCACCCACTCTTGCTGTAAAGGGATGACAGCTCAGATGTACAGTCCCTTGTCACAACCCTAGGAAGCGTCCACTCTAAGTGGTGGTGTGGCTGTGGTTGAGCCCTGCCAGCCTCCAGGCCAGACACCCCGTTTCAACCCAAGGGAGGGCCCCCCCAATTCGGCTTTGAAGGCCTGATGCTTGGAGGACCTGGCCCAGGTGTGGGCAGGCAGCCAGCGCCCACGGGTGTCACAGGAGAGGGAGGCAGGTGTTTGCCCAATGAAAACCGTAGGGACAGTTCCCCTGCAAGGAGCATGTTACAAAGAGGAGTTATGGACGGCAGTGATGCACTACTCGTCTCTCTCTGTCTCTGTCTGTCGTCCGTGAACTTTGGTTTGTGAAGGTGGAGAAGGAAGCCAGAAACCCCCTTCCTACTGAAAGGGACCTTGGCTGCTTTGGGAGCTCAGGAGGGTGGTAGAGGTCATGGTGGCAGTTTTCAGTGAGACTTGTGTCCCCGTCAGCAATCCCCATGAACTCACAGCACGCTAGCCGCCCACAGGCCGCTCTTTGAACCAAAGTCTAGGCTTTACGTTAACAGATAAAAATCTTTAAAGTAGCCCCTGTCCAGTCACACACACACACACACACACACACACACACATGAGCATCTTTCTATTCTGATATCTAGATATAAAAAGGGGAAAAAATTAGAACTTGCACTAAAATAGTATTATTTTACTGGAATTGAGTCTGACCCAAATTTCTTGGCAAACAAAAATAAGCTTTCCAGTAGAAAAGCTTCCGGCACAAAGCCTCTTCCTCCTACGTGTGTCGCCCTAGGGGAACGCCCTCTCATTTAATGTTACTTACCTGGACCAAACAGATAACTCTCACCCAGACAGATCGTGCTTCTTTGCACTTGGAAGGGAAAAGTGATGTCTAGCTATGGGGACATCCATATTTTTCCACGTTGGAAGAACTGTAATCAAGAGATTGGATATATCTCTTGATGAAGAAATTATATTTCTTAATCTTTTTATTAATAATCTGATGATGGTCATGAAACACAGAATGTATTCATTACAAGATGATCCTAAACATTAAAGCTTGGGGGTGCCTGAGTGGCTCCGTCGATTAAGCGTCTGACTCTTGGTTTCGGCTCAGGTCAGGATCTCACGGTTCGTGAGTTCAAACCCCACATCAGGCTCTGCGCTGACCGTGTGAGTCAGCTTGGGATTCTCTCTCTCTCTGTCTTTCTCTGCCCCTTCTTCACTCACTCTGTCTCTCCCTCGAAACAAACAAACATTTAAAAGAAAGATCTTCAGACATTAAAGCTTGAAGAAAACGTTTCTAAAACAAATCCTAGGAAGCATGGCTTACGACACAAGTGATTTATATGGCTTTGTTAAGTCGTTGACTTTCAAAAATCTTAGTAGCAGAAGAAAATCATTTTCCTATAAAATGGCAGGTGGATGCCCAGTGTGTCAAGAGCAGAGAGGGATGCCCTGAGGGTTCCAGGGTCAGATGGAGCACGACACCACCCCGAACACTTTGCCCAAGTCACAACCCTCTTCATTTTTTTTAAGTTTATTTACTTATTTTTTGAGAGAGAGAGAAAGCATGAGCGGGGAGGGGGGTGCAGAGAGAGAGAGAGAATCCCAAGCAGGCTCCTCACTGTCAGAGCCCGACACGGGGCTTGAAGCCACGAACCACGAGATCATGACCGGAGTCAAAGTCGGATGCTTGAGCGACTGAGCCACCCAGGCGCCCTGGGACCCTCTTCAAATAAAGTTTGAAGACTCTTACCCTAAACGATGGAAGAGATTGAGGATATAAACAGGCTTAAAGACGTGAGCTGAATTAGTGGTTCTTCGATCTGCAAGAATTAATCGGTAAAAGTAACAAAAGTAAGCTAAAAGATAATTCCGCAAACCTAATACAAACAAACCTGAATAAAAGGAGTTCCTTTTAACTTAACGCAGCTGCCGAGGGGGCTTTTAAGAATAATTTCAAGCCCAGCATCGGAGAGGAGTCGTGCTTGCCAGAAATGGCAAACAAGAAGGTATCACCAGATTGGCCCAAGGCGAGGACACCGTGTGTAAAATTCTGAAGCGTGAGTGAGATTGGATTTGATGCCTTGTGAGTTTGAATTTGGTCCCGGGCGTGGCTGGATTTTGTTGGCAGGTGCGGTTCCATTTGGTGAAGTTGACTTTAGACACCGGGTGTAGCTGGACTTGATGACAGGTGTGGTTGGATTTGATGCTTGAGGTGAGGTTGACGTTGGTACCGAGTGTGGATGGATTGGATGCCAGGTGTGGCTGGGTTTGGTGCTGGGTGTGTCTGGATTGGTGCCATGAGGCTGTGTTTGGTGCCTGGGGGAATGATGCCACGTGTCCCCCGCTGGAGGGCAGAGTCTTTCGGCTTAACCTTCTGAAGTAACCCCCGTTGATTCCATGTAGGTGTTGGACGACGGCAGGTGCCACAAAAGCCTCCCAGAGGCACTGCTCGGGGGCCCCCCCAGTTAGTGCTCCCCCCACCCCCGCCCTACCCTCCTCCTGACACAGACGTGGCAGAGCCTCTCGGCTTTCCTGGGGAAAGTGCTGGTTCCGAGGCCCCCGACCCGAGACCCACACGTACGTGCCTCTCGTTTCCTTTCCCTACTCTTGTGCTCTGGTCACCCGTGTCAGGGCTGTGTTTCCAGACTTTCCATTCTTGCCTCGGGGTGTTTGTGGCTTTGTTCTCTGGCTTTTCTTTCCAAATGCTCGATGTGGTGTGTCCGACGTCACAGTGAATGCACTCTGAACGCTATGCAGGGCCCCGGAAAGAATGGCGTAACTCATTAACCACTCACCCTGGGGTCCGACCTCTGCCAGAATCGTACCGGGTGGGTGGAGACAGTCTGCTAGGAGCCACCGTTCCCCACATGACAGCCAACCTTGCAGTGTCTGGGGAGAGCAGGAGCCCACGCAGCCCAGCTCTGTGATTTTGCTGTGAAGCTCGCTCCGGCCAGCCGTGAGCGCCGAGGAGAGCCACGTTCGAAACCAGGTCCTTTGAATCGTATGGTCAGTGGCCAGGCAGTACTAGTGTGGAAAGGGAAACTGAGGCAGCAGAAGGGGAAGCAGCTTGAGCTCCGCCTAGCAATAGCCAGAATGAAAGTCTCCTTGTTTTCTACCTCTTGCCACACCCTGGCTGAGATCGGGCTTTCTTCCCTGTCTCCAGAGATTTCTTTAGGGCTTCAGCAAGTACTGCGTATGGCACTTGTGCCTCCAGACGCAGGAGTCCTTTTATAGATTCAACCGTCTATGTTCCGATGGCGTCATCGGCACACCAAGCCCGTGCTCGCCCCTTTCAGGATGCCCCAGCTCGGTAGCGAGACTTCGTTATAAAGGGGCGCGTTCCCTTTTCGTAATAGCCCCGTGTCACCCTGCCTTCCGCCCAGGAAACGGCCGGTGCCCTTGGGTGGGTGCAGCCTTCCAGTTAGGAAGTTCATACTCTCCTGCCGTGGGACCACTTGATCTTTCTCTGTCTTCTTTGGAAATGACGATTAACTCGCTGCCAGCTTCTGGGTAAAGAAGAGGATGGCGGGATTACTTACCTACTCCTGGAGGAAAAATCATCCGGATTCACTTCCTCTTTCTTTACACATACTGCCTTTCCATCCTTCAGACACATTTGATCCTCTTGACGTTGGACATGCTTCTGGAAGCAAGCACTTTCTACAGGGCACGAAAAAACAAAGGATGAGACATTCTCGGTCAGAAAGAGAACAGCTGAGGCACAGATGACTCTGGAGCTGTGCCGTCTCTGAAGAGATCTTGAGCCCCACGTGCCAAGGCCGTGGGCTTTGGCGGTCTACACCGTGGCTGCCGTCCTCGCGCACAGATTCTCATCCGTGGGGGACCCGGTGAGGGAGGAGTAGCTGAGGAAAAATGACAAAGCCGAACACAGCCCGTGGGCAACCAGGGAGCGGTCACGAGACCGACCCGGGATGGGAGAGTCAGGCTTCCTGTGCTTCCCAAAGTCGGAACTGATGCTAACCAGCGGGCTCTCACTTCCTCTTGTGCTCGAAGGGCGCTCTGCTGGAGAGACCGCCGGGCAGGATCTGGGGCGGGGGGTGGGGGGGGGGGCTGCTTACAAAGGCCGGCATCAGGCTTGGGGATGAAAGATTTCTCCCACTGTGGAATCCTTCCCCGCCCCTGCCCTTAGCAGACTTTCCAAAGGAGTCGGCAGGCAACAGACAGGAGATGAGGTTCACCGTCTTGCTTCACGGCTCCGTTTCCGCTGGGGTTCTGGATTATTCTCTCCATGCGTTCATTTCCCCAGACCCTGGTCATCAGAGCCTCCTTTGCCCTCCGGTCACCATTCCTAACTCCCTGCCTTTCTCTTCGCCTCCCGTGCAGCCACAGAAATGCCACTAAAAGAGTGAGGAAGGGCAGGAGGCATGGGGGGGTGGTGGTATGGGGTGTTAGCGCCTGCAGGTAGCCAGGCTCCTCCTCTTCCTGTTCCCATCCTGGCTGCTCCTGCACCAGAACTTGGGGCATCCAACTCAGAGCTGTTCTTTTACCTAATTAGCAGAAATTTCTTGCCCATTTTCTATAGCAGTAAAACCTGGGATCTCCTGGGGCGCCTGGGGGGCTCAGTCGGTTAAGCGTCCGACTTCAGCTCAGGTCATGATCTCACGGTTCGTGGGTTCGAGCCCCGCGTCAGGGTCTGTGCTGACAGATCGGAGCCTGGAGCCTGCTTCAGATTCTGGGTCTCCCTCTCTCTCTCTGCCCCCCCACCTTGCACACACACGTGTGCGTACGCACTCTCTCTCAAAAATAAACATTAAAGCAGTTGTAGAAAGTACTGTATTAAGAAGAAGAAGAAAGAAAAAACTGAGATCTCCTGCCCAAGCAGCAGAACGCAACCTGGCCTTCTTTGGTTCAGGAATTCAGAGCAGTTAAGGAAAACAAATCCTTGGTTGTCTTCGGTCTTATTTTTTCACAAGATGTTGAAATTGGGGCACTATCTTGTCTCAAGGGAGCTACGGGCTGTTAGCACGTGAATATTGGATGCACGTTTGCCTTGCAGGCATCTACATGTTACCTACTCTTCCAGTTAGATTTCAGGCTATTCGTGTGTGTGTGTGTGTGTGTGTGTGTGTGTGTGTGTTTAAGTTTATTTATTTATTTTGAGAGAGGGACAGAGCACACAGGGGAGGGGCAGAGAAAGAGAGAGAGAGAGAATCCTAAGCAGGCTGTGTGCCATCAGCACACACCCTGACGCTGGGGCTCGAACTCACAAACTGAGATCGTGCCCTGAGCTGAGATCAAGAGTCAGTTGCTTAACCAACTGAGCCGCCCAGATTTCTGACTCTCCGTAGCTGTGGAGGGAAGCTCCGTATAGACCCTTTCACTGGCCACAAGCTCTTGTCCACTTCCTCCTGCATTCGGCGTCAGATGCACGTTCCTTGTGAAAGAAACGATACGCTCCTGGTGGAGACGGACCCTGACTACCGACGACGGCTGGGCGGTCCATGAGGCATCTCACGTGACACCTCACTCAGACCCCACCACAGCACGGGGTGAGAGACTGAGTCAGAAGGACTTCCGTCCCTGGCCCGGGGTCTTACTGCAATATGGGTATAGCAGGAATCCTCATTAGAGTATGTTTGACCCTCAGTCTTGGTTCTGTCCACCCCCATGCTGTTTTTGCCACCAGACCAAGAACCCCCCCACGGGGAATCCTTTGGCTTTGCATGATGATTGTTGTTTCTGCAACACAGAGTATAGTCCACTCGGGTTGTTAGAAAGACAAAAAATGCATTTTGTTGAAAACCGTGAGCTCGTCCAGCCTTCATGGATAAAAAGAAAGAGCCGGTAGATGATGGTCTGTACATGGGAAAAGAGCAAGAAGATGTGAAATGGGTCTTCCAGGGCACTGCCCTTCATTCTGATGTCTCCAGAACCTTCTGTTCCGGCTGTTCCCTAGCCCCGACCCCTACCTCTGTAGGGTCTTGGCACGGTCTCCGTCCTCATGCTTGGCTGGCGCCACATTCCCGTCCACCGCCAGCCTCCCCAGCCGACCTGACAACGAGTTGGATGCCTCGTTTCCCGTCTTCTTGCTTAAGTGCCACCAGCACGTGACACACGGCCACGAAAACCGCATTCGCCTGCAGCCACGCCACTGGGAGAAGACCTTGTGGTCTGGGTCAATGCCGCTTTTGACTGTGACCCCTGCACTCTTTTGGAGCCAATGTATGGTTTGTGGGCAGAAGAGCAGTGAACATCCGTTCACGTGTGTTTCCGGCTCCCGGAGGCCACTTGTGTCCAGCCCGCTCCCCGGCTCCCCCTGGGTATACCCCGCATGGGGGTCAGGTTGATGTGAACTCGGCGTGCTCAACATACCCCACCACCGCCTCGGGAAGCCACCCCTCCAGTCCAGATTTCTCCCCCATCTGGGTGTTTCCTCCCCACGTTGTATTACACACACTTGAAGGTGCTGCTCTGCTAACCACTTGGAGGTTGCACCGGTCTCATTTCCTATTGTATCCGCTCTTCAACGTGATGCCTGACACACAGCATAGATTCAGTCGCAGAACATACCAGAATATGTCTCGCTGTCGATCCTAAGTATCACACTACGATGACACTCGATGTTCGATTAGCTTTATCGAACTAAGATGTTTTCCGGGCTCAAGGGCATCCAGTCCCTGCTTCGCTCTGTCTGTGGGGTACTCTCCGTAGAGTCAGTGCTCATCCACACTGGTCATACTTGAGAAAGATGTGAGGATCTCAGTAGCGGTCAGCAACCCAGACTTCGCCACTTTCTTGTTTCCTGCTCTGGCTTACCTGTTAGGATGCCTTCAGCGGTGTGGTGGATACCGCTAAAGTGGGTCCCAACGGCCCCCGCCTCCCGCGTGCGCCCCGTTGTACAATCCTCTCCCCTTGGACACCAGCTGACTTCAGTGACTGACATCAAAGAAGAGAATATGGCAGAAGTAGTGGGATGTCACTTGTCACTTCTGAGGTTAGGTTAAAAAACAACAACTGTGGTTTCCATCTTGGATACCCTCTCTGCCTCGCTCACTCCGAGGGGAGCCAGCCGCCATGTTGAGAGCTGCTCTGTGAGGAGACCCACGTTGCAAACAACTGAGGGAGCTTCCAGCCAACAGCCAGTGAGCGACTGAGGTCCTCAGCCCACCGAGCTTGGGAACTGAGTCCAGACAACACCCTGTGGAGTGAGTCTGGAAGCTCCCTCAGGAGCCCCCATGGTTGAGACCACAGCCCAGTGGCACCTTGGCTGCAGCCTTGTGAGAGACCTTCTGTCAGAGGCAACCAGCCAGCTGTGCCCACAGAAAATTGGAGATAATTAATGCTTCTTGTGTTAAGACTCTGCTTCTTGAGGTAATGTGTTCTGTGACAACAGACGCCCAAAGGAAGAGAAACCGCTCTCCAGCCTTCCTCCGCAGTGTGGGGAAACTTTCATCTCCTTCAGCTGGAACCCCAGACTTCAGTGAAGCCTAAAGTTGTCATCAGGGACTGAGGGCCGACCAGTATCCTCTCTAAATCATCTTTGGGGTCGACCTCCTCCTGCCCGGGCTGGTACTGAGGGGGCTCTGGCCGTTCCACACACCATATCCAGACACAAGAATTTTCAGAGGAGGAGAGACCGTGTCTTCTAATGGTTTCAGGGGGAACCTTTCCCAGAAGCCCCCCAACTGTGGATCTTTCTCTTACGTCTCATTGACCACAGCTGGGGAGTAGCTGACCAGTCTCTGGTGAGGACAGAATCACCCGAGATGATGGAAGCCCAACCCGACAGCCGGGAAAAAGGTCAACTTTCTCTGGCATGTGGAAGTCACTTGTCAACACTCTGTTAACTGGACATAGAGGGGAGGCACGCTGCACAAACGGCCCCCGGTATCCACATCTCAGGCCATGACCCTTGGTGTGGTTGCCATCTGAAGAGCGGAGGGCACGTTGTGAGTGGGAGCAGAGAGAGGCCCGTGAGCCAATGGCGGAGATGAAGTGGACGGCGAAAGACGGCACGGCCGAGCATCTGAAAGTCAGAAATGACCGAGGAACTGCCCTCCTCAGGGGACGCTTTGAAGGCCGGACTGGACACTTCACGCCTGGCCTCCGCCTACATTTCTCAATTCCTGCTTCTGCAGCCCAGAGAACTAGTGGAAATCGGAACTCCTAACATTTGCACATGCCCACTTGGTACCCAGAGACTAAAGAGCTTGGTTTCCTCGTAATCTTTTTAGCTGCTAAGAGGATATCAGAAGTGTGTCTGGCCAATCCACTTTGGGATCCCATGTCTCATTGAAAATTGCCCGCAGGGGCGCCTGGGTGGCTCAGTCAGTTAAGCGTCCTACTCCTGAGTTCAGCTCAGGTCACGATCTCATGGGTTCGTGGGATCGAGCCCCACTTCGGGCTCTGTGCCAACGGCGTGGAACCTGCTTGGGATTCTCTCTCTCCCTACCTCTCTGCACCTCCCCCACTTGGGTTCACTCCCCCACTCTCTCTCTCTTCCCCAAAATAAATAAATAAACTTCTAAAAAATAATAAATAAAATGACTTCCTGCTATAAGCAACATAGTTTTATCTCTTGTAGAGTGAGCTTCTGGTAGGATAAAATGCAGCCTTTTCAGAGTCAGCTGGGGGCCACTGGGAGGTGTCTGTGCCCAGCTCTCAAGGTCTTTGTCCCTGCCATCCCCTGGGGCAGAGCTGAGTCTCCTCTCCCCTGGTTCCTGCTTGCAGCTCTGTCCCGGCAGCTGAGGCCAGGACGGCCTGTGGAGTCTGAGTCGGTATTTACTTATTGCCCATGTAGGAGAAAAACGACTGAGCTGTGTCACCTCTCAAAGCCTTACGGCGCAGAGGTCCTCGTGAATAAGTCTCCGGTCCTGTGCTGAGCTTCTTAGCATGGTTATAGTGACAGTGGAATATAGTGACAGTGACATGGAATATAGTGACAGTGGAATATAACATGGTTATAGTGACACATCCCCTGGGATGTGTCCCGTGGTCTGTGGCCTATTAATGAATGAGCTTTCATATTAACCTTTGGACACCTAAGCATGTACATAGCGGCTTCAAGGGCACGCCTAAGCCAATGTGATTGTGCATATGGAGTTTTTCCCTCTAACTTTCTAATCAGCTTGCTTTCTGCTGACAGTTGATTTCGGTTGCCCCTTCATTGTGAGTCACGATGATAGAGGCTGTGTCACTGGCTCGCTGGATTGTGTGTTGACGAGATTTTCAGAGCTGGTAATGATTGGGCTGCTAACACACCATCCATTACATATTCCAGTGAGAAGCCCCTGGAGATTTAACGATCAATGTGTAGAGAGTTCAAATTACTGATCCGCAATTTGCTTTATATTTTTTAAATTAAACCATTCAACGACTGTCATCTTCCTATACATCTTCCTATAATAGGTTTGAGTAAGTCAGTCTTTCCTTGGCCATTCATTGCTGGGGTGATTGGCAAAGGATTTTAAAAGCGTACAGGAAAAGTGGGTCCCTGTCCTCTGATCTAAATGACCTGTCAAGTCAAGACAGCACTGGCGACACCATGGTGGCCTCTAGGTGATTGGTTTTCAATCTGTGAGTAAGTATCCCATTCTAAAGAATTGTAAGGAGATTCTAGAATAGAGAAATAAGATGAGAGAAATCAGCTAGCCATTTTCGATTACAAAATAGTCATTTGAGTGTGCTTAATAGAAAATTAATAATGCATAATATGATCTATAAATATATAAAAATATATTTAAAATGTATAATGTAATATACATATAAAATATGACTTTTAAAAAATATGTGTATAATATAATGCACATAATGTAATACAATAAAATGTATAAGATGCATATGTAACATATAAAATAATAATAATTCATATTTTAGGCAGTGTGACTCAGCAGAAGAACTGAGAATCCAGGACTACGCCGGGCACGGCTCCGCGATTCACTGGCTGTAATCGAATCCCCACACGCTGGGTCAGATGCTCGCTAAAGACTCTGGCTCAGCGATCAGCCGTGAGCTTGCCCGAGCCCAGAGCATAAAGCAGGAAAAGATAGACGAGAATTTTGCTGACGTCCCTTAAATTGGGACCAATCCTCTTTTTAACGTCACCTAAGCCCCTGCTCTAAAATTTGAACCCAGACACTCCGCCTGTTTCAAAACAAAGCCGTTAATCTTCACGCCTGTGACACAAGTACAATTCTGGGAGTCTCGTTCGGGGTGGAAGCAAGCGCCCTTGAAGCCTGGCAGGTGTGTGGACTTCAGGGCGAGCCCAGGGAAGTGCTCTGGCCCTCGTCTGGTGTGTGTTTGCTGCTTTCCTTCCCGGGGCAGGGCAGCCGGCCCACCCGGCGGCCCCCGCAGCCCTGGGAAAGTGCGAGTGTCCAGGAAAACAGGAAGCGGATAGTGAGCAAATGGAAGGAAACCAGTGACTGTGGGAGCAGAGTCTGTCCCTGCTCAGAAGCACACTGGGGAAAAAAAAAAATGGAACTGAATGTCTAACCTGTTAACATGCCTCCTTGCAAACCATTAAGTACCCCCAACATGAACTAAAGACTGATGGCTACTTAGAAGCAAAGCAGTGAGAGACACGCAGTAGAGCTAGGGATACACATTTTTAAAACTCCCGTGGACTTACTTCTTCTGCTAGTTACTTTTTGGTGCTTTATTTGCGAGCCACTGTGTCCCTGACTGGAGAGAGAATTGAAGAGCTTAGTGACAGGTCATTACAGCAGGTATGCCCTGGGCCTGACACCGGTTAGCGAGAGCAGACTGTTCGAAATGTCAGGAATTTTGCGAACCGATCGCTAAACAGAGCTATTATTGAAAAGTCAATTATGGGGGTGCCTAGGTGGCTCAGTCGGTTAGGCGTCCGGGCTCTTGATTTTGGCTCAGGCCATGATCTCACAGTTCATGAGATCGAGCCCCCTGTCGGGCCCGGCACTGAGAGCTCAGAGCCTGCTTGGGATTTTCTCTCACTCTGTCTCTGCCCCTCCCTGGCTCTCTCCCTCCCTCTCTCTCTCTCTCTCCAAACAAATAAACATTTTTTTAAAAAGCCAATTATGTAAGCTGACAGATGATATTAAAAACAAATATAACCAATACTGAAATGTTATCACTTCCTAATGACTTTACCACATTTTACTATTCCTGGAGTTTTGAGGTTCTTTATATACGTTGAATCAATGTGATTCAATCATTTTATGACAGTGAAAATACCATATAACAATGTGCTACCGCACATCCCTTCCCAATGCCACATTCGGTGACTTGCATCCAAAGATGGAAATCATCAGTGGAGGGAGTATCCCTACTGAGGAAGTTGGCGAAAGTTACACATCATGGCTCGATGTGTTGTCTTGTTAATCATCTAGGGTAAGAGAGGGATTAGAGGGTGCTATCAATACAGATTAAATACAAAAGCATGTCATATCATAGCCGGTACCTTGAGAAGAACACCCAAAAAAGTGGAAAAAAATTTTTCTCCCATCTTTCAACACCCATGATCTGACTCAGGAGAGTCATTCCCGTGATTGACCAACAGGCTAAGTCCCAACCTGTCTTCATGGTTTCATTTTCATCTGACTCCTTAATACAATCTGTTGTCAATCTTCATTCATTTCGAAACTACGCATTTGTCAGAAGTGGTTAGAGGTCGGCTACAGACCAAAGAATTTGGCAAAAATAAATGAAAGCCTTCTGTGAGAATAAATTAGTTATGTAGTGTTTACAACAAAGAGTATCGTATTCCTTTAGTCTCACTTGTAAGTTTTGTGCTACCCATTCTTTAGATCAGTAAAACTTTTTCTATCAATCTATTGATCAATCGATTGATCTATCCCTTTCCTTTTTCCCTAGAGAGCTGGTTACTAAGCATTTACCGACCTGCCAATGCAAGGGAATGTCACATAGATTTAGGAATGCTGATAGCAAATTTACCTTTGATTTCCGTAACCTGCTTCCCAAGCCCCGTGGTGGTCACCGAATCACCACGGGTGTCTGTGTCTCTTGAAGCTTTCACTTGTAGCATGAAGTCAAGTTAGGCAGAAGAACTTTTGTTTTGTTTTGTTTTTTTGTTTTTGTTTTGTTTCTTTAATGTTTATTTTTGAGAGATGGAGACAGAGCATGAGTGGGGGAGGGGCAGAGAGAGGGAGACACAGAATCTGAAGCAGGTTCCAGTCTCCGAGCTGTCAGCACAGAGCTTGATGCAGGGCTCGAACTCACGGACTGTGAGATCATGACCTGAGCCGAAGTCGTTTAACTGACTGAGCCACCCAGCCGCCCTGGAAGCTTTTTTTTTTTTAACATCAAAAGTTATGAGAACTTCTTTCTGAACTCATGTAAGTTTCAGCTCTGTGAAACGAGAAATGGACAGCTTGATTTTTCAGGGTTGTTGTTAAATATCATCACTTGATTGGTTCAGGAGGGAACAGAGTAGGGACGAAGCATTCCCCAGCCGACACGCTCGTCTTCTAGATTATTATTTCAGGATTTGTCCGAGATGGTGTGAATTCGGACCCAGCCCCTCTTCCCTTCTTCATTGTAAGCCCTATCCCGGAGACCCTCAGGGCCTTAAGTTACTGGCAGGGAATGGCCCTTTATCAGATGGGTCAGTCTCCCACTGAGAAGCTTCTCGGAAGGGGTGTGCTCCTTCAGAACAGTAGAACTCAACATGCATGTGCAGGTGAAGACTTTCTCTGACTCACTTAATCAATCTGTGTTTTCTCAATGGATGCCTGAGCCCTGCTCAGGAAGGACATTATCAAGGTTGGGATGGATTGGTCTGCCATCCAGGGTGTGATGAAACTATAATATCTGTTTCCCCCTGGAGCTCTACTGGGGGGAAGGGGGGGGGGGTGGGCGGGATTCCAGGCCAGTGTCTCTGCCTGCAAGGTCTTTAAAGAGAAGTTTTGCAGCAAATCCGAATCACTTTATTTGACAGTCTGGAAGACAACAGTGAGTTCAGTGGCGCTTATGATCTAGTCCTTCCAGGGGATCAGTAGACCTTTTTAACCACTGACATCGACAAAAGACGAGGAGGAAATAGAGGAAATCATAATCACGTGATGTGGCCCATCCATTGCTGTTTACACAGCGTTAAGTCTCCAGGGGCTTGAAGGTGAATGATGACGATGACATTTATTTTGCCGGAGTTTGTGTTCATATTTTGCCATTTATTTCCCTCCCCCCCCCCCCACAGTTTACTGCTGTGCGTCATTCCCTGCTCATGCCAAGCGTTTCTGATGGAGTTCCCTTCCTGGAGCGCCATACCTCTGACTTTCCTCGTGCCTCTCCTGTCCTGACTCTCCTTCTCCTGTTCATCCACCTGTCGGCATAAAAGGGCTCCTTTGTACCCCCGCGCTCTACTTTCTCTAGAATTCACGTACACGTGCTTAAACAACAGAGATTTGTGTGACCGACATTCGTATTTCTTCGCAGGAGGTAAAGCCTCGTATGTGTAAATTCCAGGTTGATGACATTGGCCTGTCTGACATGACCCTTCCATTGGCCCGTGGGTATGTTTCTGTTCAGAGCCTTGCTTGATTCTGATTCTGATTCTTAATTCAATGTCTCTTATTTGATACTCAGTCACAGGGTATCTTCTCCATTTGCCTTTAGATTGTGTCCACAAATTGGCCAGTGTGGTCAGCTTAGATACACTGGAAATATTCTGTCTCCCTGGTAAAACTAAGTGCCTAAATATATGAACTGTAAATATAATCTGTAGGAACTCACAACTAATTACACACACACACACACACACACACACACACACACACACACACATTCAGGGATACATAGGACCCAACGTTTTGTAAGTGTTTTTCGGAGTTTCCTATTACTGTGTTCTCCACCATGTAGACAGTTTACAGAAAGAACACAGAGGAGAGAGAGTGTCACTCACCCCACGTTGTCACCCACCGCTTATTCACCAAACACGGAGAACTTGCTTGATGGTAGGCATTGAACCAACTTTGGGGACTAACGCGATGAACGGCACGTGACCCCTGCCCTTGGCTTTCACTACCTGTGGTTCCCCATGCCTGTGAAAAGAAGTGATGATAATTCCATTTGATAAATGCAAGTCTGGAGGTTTGTCCATGTAGTAAAGATGCTTAAGGTTATGACAAACCATGTCCCCATGGGCGTGTTGCCTGGTCTTTCCGGAGTGTAAGTCGTCTCTCCCATGTTGAGAAAACCTAGCCAGTTACCGGGAACCAGCCACCTCAGCAGTCCTAACACCAAGCAGGTGGGAGTAATCACATTAAGATTCAGGGTTTATGAAGAAAGATGTGCTCTCTTTGATGAATTTTGATCATTGCGCAGAGATGCGCTTGAACCGGGGAGGCTTATCATGTGTCTCTCCAGAAGATTTTTTAACTGTTATTACTCAAAGTAAGAAAAAAGAAGTGTTTTTTTTACTTGTATGACTGTTGTCTGGTTGATCACAATAAAAATGTTAGTGCTGACTAATGTAGGAATTATCGCAGCGGATATTGGTATTAATAGTTAAAGAAATATAAGCTAGCACTCACAGAAATATATAGCTAGAGCTATATATAACCAATCTGGTGCCATGTGTTGGTGGAAAAAAACAACCCAGAAAGTTACAGAAACTACTCACAAGAAAACATAGAACAAGTTAGTGCTTTTTTGTTTTGTTTGTTGTGTTGTGTTTTTTTTTTTTTGCATTTAAATAAAGAACTTTTGTCTGATAAGTAGCAGTCACTTGACCTCAAATCATTAAGTGGGGAAAGTCTAAACAAGAAAAGATAATGTTTACCTGAACGTTGGGGAAAGCATCAAGATTTATGACCCAGACATTAAGATTGTAGAAGATCGTATATAATTACAGCAATAAGCATCTGTGTAAGAAGCAGCTATTACGCCAAAGAGAAAGAGCCGCAGAAAATCTTAAGGCATAAAGAAAACGGGAAAGTGATATTGCTCATAGAATTGTTGGTTAGGAAAACAGAAAATATAACAAAACGTATGTCAAGCTCTGTTGAAGAATGGAGGACTTAGATGTGTATGTGCGGACGTAGGGAGCAAACTCAATCGATCCACACCAGTTCACATGACGAATAGAATCGGCCACGAAATTAGCCAAAGTCACACACGTTTCGTTGTACCTCAGGGCTCTCCTTCACCAAGATGGCCCGATACACAGCTGGGGATGATTCAGGGCAATTCAATGACCAAAATTTAGAGATCTACATATGTCTTGACACTGTACGAACCAGCGTTAGAATCTTCTGGGAATCAGATTAATTCAGTGAATCATTTTTCCTCAAAGCACGTACATCTCAGAGAGGTTTTCCTTTCTGGCTCATCTCCGAACCCATCCCTCCTTGGGGGTTATTCATTCTCCATAGAAGTCAGCCAGAGAACTGTTTCTTTGGTCCATGATGTGACACGTGTTATCAAGAGTTACAGTCAGTAGAGGGGCGCCTGGGTGGCTCAGTCGGTTGGGCATCCGACTTCGGCTCAGGTCATGATCTCGCGGTCTGTGGGTTCGAGCCCCGCGTCGGGCTCTTTGCTGACTGGATGGAGACTGCTTGGGATTCTCTGTCTCCCTTTCTCTGTCCCTCCCCTGCTCACACCATCTCTCTCTCTCTCAAAATAAAAAAATAAACTTAAAAAAAAAAGAATTACGGTAAAAGAAATCTGAGGTCCTGCACATTCTCTAACCTGAGAGACAGATCAAGCAGACCTGGTGGCTGGCCCACGCTCCTGACGGTTGACAGAGGAGTCCCTCAGGAATACCAGTTCTATAGCAAGCGCTAAGGTGAAAGGAAAATTATATGTTATTTTTCAGCTACAACAGGCGTAAATTCTCTCATATTCATCACAGAGACAGTATCAATGGTGGGTAGTAGAACGTGCTGTGATTTCATGCAATCCTATCTATGCAGATTCTAAAATTATTTAGTGGTAAAGAAATACTCCAGTTCTGCAGATGAAACGGTGTGGGGAGAGCTTCACGTGGTTCACACACTGGTGTTTTATTTTAGCACCCACCACGACCACTCATGCGTCGCATCCCTGTGGCGTTTGCTTATCGGCTGCCCGTCATCTCGGCTTTCCTACTGATTTGGGTTTGTGACATGATATGGTGTATTCACTGCTTTTCGTATCTCACGTAGTCTGATTCAAAACATGTCCATGTGTGGACTAATGCTTCCCGTAGCACAATACGCTTTGCTTTTCTTTGTATAATGTTTATCTGTTTATGTTGAGGGGAGGCACACAGAGAGAGGGAGGAAAAGACAATCCCAAGCAGGCTCCACACTCAGCGCAGGGCCAGACATGGGGCTCGATCTCACGGCGGTGAGATCATGACTTGAGCCGAAATCAAGACTCAGACGCTTAACCGACTGAGCCACCCAGGCACCCCAAGGTACACTTTTCTATAATAGAGACAGGATTACCTCTTCCAAGTGGATGAGAGGGGATAAGGGCCCTGCACACAAGTACAGAAGGTGTCCCGAATCAGCACCAATTCTCCATCGTCCAGGAGTTCATCCACTCACAGAGCGTGTACTTCTGTCCCCCTGAATAGTGTGCATGCGTGGGTTTTAACTATCTCATCATTCATACCCAAGGAATGTGGATCAGGAGGAAAACTCAAAACAGTTCTAGGTCTTCCCACTCACCATGGTAAAACAACAGTGAGCAGACTTCAAATGCTCCAGTGAAGACGAAGCTCCAGGTCTTAAAGGAAATGAGTCTCAGAGCTCTCCGTGGCGTATCTGTGGTTTACGTTGTTGTGCCCATGCTTCATTCATCACCAGTAGGAGCACAGAACCGGTAACCCTTCTACCAAAAATTCCCTTCACTGGAAACTGCGAGATTAAATTTATCATCACGTTCTGTGTTTATCTTGCCCTTCGATGCTTTCCATAACCCTTCTCTTTCTTGAGAAAATAATACATTTTTATTACGAAGGATGAAGCTGTGTAAATGTCAGAAGTTCGTATCTCCCCATCTCCTTTGGCAAAGAAAAGCATAGAAAGAGATGAAAGGTATTCAGATGATTTAGACCGACTGCATTTTTTCCAGGGCGATAAATCTGCCCTCCAGTCTTTAGGGAGTAAAATGAGGGGGGCGGGGAAACAGCCAAACATACAATCTAAATCCGAATACAGTAACCAGTGTGCATCATCATCTCTCCTTTGGCTCGTAAGGAACTAGTGTTGATGAGAAAAGATCTTCCCCTGGGTGTTGAGTGAGTAAGAAGTGGTAAAGAAGGAATATAAAGACTTTCTGAATAGCATGACTTCTAAATTCAGAGGAGAAAATGGACAGCAGATTGCTGTATCCAGACTACAGACGCATCCCCTTGGCTGAGTAGAGTTGCCAATGTTAAGTCAGATTTGCCGCAAAACACGGGTCTCCTGGCTCTATGTGGACAAACGTGGAGAGACGAATCACAAACCTTGTAGAGCTGCCGTTTCAAGAAAACTGAGAGAAAATGTCATTCTTGATGGGAGTAAAGAGCGTTTGTGCCTTGGCCTGTTTCTCTCATTGACATTCCTGCCTGATAACGTGTGGTATTGGGTTTCCAGCATCTCTCCTGGTCAAGCTTCTCGGCCCATCTTCTCTCATGTGGGCAAAGCCCCAGGTCGGCCCTGCAGGCACAATGTTGACGAAACCAGCAGGGGGGCAGGTGCTAGAAGGCAGCATTGCCTTCTGTGTGTGTGCCAGCCCCTTTCCTGTCCCTCTCATTGCTGTTGTCACAGGAATGAGGACAGCATGGTTCCCTGGTGAGGGCCGGGGCGTGCTGAAGCAGGGCCTTAAGGACTCCGTGGCACATAGTTTATGTGCGAAGACTGAGTTAAGTTCAGTGAATATAAAAGAACATTGTTAGATTGAGATTTTTAGTCTTTAGTATTGGAATGAACACCGCAAGTCGAAGTAGAGGGAGAAAATCAATGGGATTTTGTAGTTTTGATGTCTTTTTTTTTTTAACAGTTTCACTGACGTATATTGGCACACACACACGAAAACTTGTATACACCTGTGAAACCATTGGCACGATCAAGACAGTAAACTGCCAGCACCTTCCCCAGCATCCCCATGTCCCTTTGTAATTGTTTGTAATCTGTACGTGTGTGTATACACACAAATGAAACGTTATATACTCAACTACACAGATAACCTTATCTGCAAATCTAATGGGAAAAGCTAGCCAAGTGTAACTTCCTAAAAAAAATTTTTTTTTAATGTTTATTTATTTTTGAGAGACTGAGAGAAAGCTTGAGCAGGGGAGGGGCAGAGAGAGAGGGAGACACAGAATCTGAAGCAGGTTCCAGGCTCCGAGCTGTCAGCACAGAGCCCGACACGGGGCTTGAACCCACGAATGCAAGATCATGACCTGAGCCGAAGTTGGACGCTTAAACTGACTGAGCCACCCAGGTGCCCCATAGCAAACTATAATCTTTAATAGTCAAAATTCTAAATTAATTGAGAAGTAAAGCTCTGTAATTAATCAGGGAACTGTTAAAATGTCGAACATCAAGTGTTCGAATCGATGTGGTCTGTGATAGTTGCCTAGTGATCCTACCGGAAGAACTAGTCACAACATTCTTGGTCAAAGCAGTGGCTTGAATGCATTGTATGGGACATGTCAGTACACACACTCGCGCACACACGAGCCATTGAACTGTTTTTCCTCTATCCAGATTTTCAAGAGGAAGCAGAAAGATTGTTCTCAACTGCATAATTTTCTCCTGCTAAAGAGGCATGAGTGTGTGAATGAAGCCACACACTGGGTGAATTTAGCCGAGAGGAGCCCACCTGCCCATCTTGCAGGAGGCGAGGAGCTGCATTGCAGGCCATCCGCTGACCTCGCAGCTGTCCCCTAGGTCAGCAAGCAGCCAAGGGGCCGATTTATTGACAAGATAGAGCTTCCCGGTCAATGAGTGCCTGTCCCTGTTCATTTCAGCCACCAGGGGGAGCCCTGATTATCCCATCGTAGGACAGTCGTCCCTGTGAACAAAGGTTCAAGTGACAAACATCAGGGCTTCTGGTTGATTCCAATATTATGTTGCAGCCGGACAGACAGAGCAGACTTCAGTGACCAGGTTGTAGGGTGGAGCCCCCTCTGTTTACAAAGAAGGGAAAGTGAGGCCAGAAAAGCGTAGGCACTTGCCCACGACCACACGGCTCAGGAGAGCCTGGGCTCAGATTCAGAGTCCCATCCACTGGTGCTGGTGGGGTGATGGGATCCAAAAAGGAATGAGGATGTGGCAGTGTGTGTATTAGTGGCTCTGCCTATCTGTAGTTTGTTCTGTCCCTCTCCGTCTGTCCATCTATCCATCCATCCACCCACCCATCCTTCCGATACATGTGGACAGGTCAGAACGGCACACGGTGATAGTGGCCACGCTTAGCCCTCCCTTCGGTGCCTACCTTACCACAGAATTAAGGAGAATGCGGTCCCTTCGTGGTGAAGATGTGCACGAGCACGGGCAGAAATCCCGTGCGACTCGAATGGACCCCAGCCCCGTCCCGCGTCTCTCCTCAGCACCTGCACCAGCACCCACCTGGCTGTTTGGTGGCCCGAGAGCACCTGCCACAGAGGAGGCGGCCTGCCCCAGGGCCCACTGTGCCCGAGTTTGCAGGGCCTGCCTATGGAGGGGACTCAGTCTTTGCTGGTTCCCTTCCCGGAGGGGATAAAATGGCCATCTGAAGGTCTGTGGGTTAACCCTTTCGTGCTGCCCACTACAAGGTCGGTGCTGTTGTTAACCTTCTGGTTTTACAAAGGAGAAAACGCAGGCACAGATGTGGCAGGAAATGTGTCAGAGGCCGGAAGCGAGAGCAAGTTGACCTCAGGCAGGACGTGAACCCCGCAGCTTGGCCTGTGTGTCCGTAGAGGACAGACAGCAGGACCTGCTGTTTGCACCGGGGTGGTGGTCTCTTTTGCTGGAAGCTCACCCCAAAGCCACCAGCTGAGAGCAGAGCCGTCTGTGAAAACCCCAGGTGAGAGAAAGGATGGGGCCCACCGAAGCACCATGAATGGGGGGCCCAGCCCAGAAGGAGGTTGGAGGACCCCAAACACGGTCCAGACGGTTACCTCGTGTTAGCATCTCTCAGGCTCACAGGTCGTCCTAGGCTGCCCGCTGCTTTAACGTTTTCCTCACAGCAGCACGTGCCCTGGTGTCTGAGCCTGCTCGGGCCACCACAACCCCACAGCCTGGACCACCCAAACAGGAGACACTCTGGCCTCGCCGCTCTGGAGTCCAGAGACTGGGAGTCCAAGGTCAAGGTGCCCCACACGGTTGGTTCCCTGAGACCCCTCCCCTTGGCCGGCAGTATTCCTCAGAGCGTCCTCACGCGGACTCTCCTAGGTGGGCGTGCACGCTGGGGTCTCCCTCTTCTTATAGGGACACCAGTCATAGTGGGTCAAGACCCACCCTAAGGGCCTCGCTTTAACTTAATCACTGCTGTAGAGACCTTGTCCGGATACAGTCACATTCTGAGGTCCTGGGGGTTGGATACCTACGGTATTAGGGGGAACACCACTCAGCCCAGAACAAGGGGCCGTTTGCTGGAGGGACACACAGGCTGTGCTGTCTGAGCTGTGCCCACAGCAGGAGCGCAGGGTAGCTGCCTCCGTCTCCGGTTGGGCCCATTTTGCCCGAAACAGGTGGCGGCCCATGCTGTTCTGATGCCACGGAGGGGCCACCACTGCATGCACGTCCTGTCTCTGCCCCGACCTCAAATTGCATCCTTGCCGTGCAGCTCGTGGAGTATCTGGGGCTCAATCACACGCCTGTCCTCGCTTCCAAATAGCACCACCGGAGGTGGGCCAAGCCAAGAGTCCTTCGGAAACATTCCCGCCACACAAGAGCAGGGGCTCCGCTTGTCTCCACCGTCCCCAAATCAAATGTCCCTGAGCCTTCTCTTCCGCTGTCCCCACACACCTGTCAGCTTTCACCTGGATCTTCCAGGCATCTGTGAATGTGCGTACACGTGCATGCACACACACACACACACACATGCACACGCACATGCACACATACACACACCAAACCCGTCTTGTCTCTTAGCCGTGTCCTAAATACCGGGGCATTGGAGATCATTCATAATCTCAACACACACTCTTGTGTTCCCTCTACGTTCTGTGTGCGTCGTACCCCCGAGAAGTTGTTTTACGTGTACCAACTTCTAAACGCTGCTCCTGAAATCAGTGTGATTCTCGCCGGTCCAATGTCACGAATCCTGTCTGTCACAGAAGATGCAGAGTGGCCACTGGTTCCTCCCCCCTGGGAGGGTTTCTGAGGAAACGGGGCCCACACACTAACCTGGGGGGGGGGGGGTGCTCGTGGGCTGCATGGGAGGCAGGCTGGGGACTCCAACCCAAGCTGGGCTTCCTCTCCCTTGTTTGCCTAACCTGATGAGTCAGTTTTCCGGCTTTTTCTTTTTTCAGTTTTGATCAAAATCGACATTTAACGTCGTACCCATTTTTAAGTCCCCAGGTCAGTGACAGTGAGTGCGTTCATAGCGTTGTGAAACGGATCTGCAGAACTTTGACATGGTGCCAATCCAAAATTTTGTGACCGTCACACATCAGCTCCCTTTTGCCCCCTGCCCCAGCCCCTGGCACCCACCATTCTACGTGATGCTTCTGTGAATCTGACTACGCTAGGAACCTCAGAAGGCAGAATGCTACCGTATTTGTCTTTTTGTGACTATCTTAGCTCACGTAGCACAGTGTACTCAAGGGTCACCCGTGTTGTTGCACGGAACAGGACTTCTTTTTTTAAGGCTGAATGATAGTCCACCTACACGTAGCCATATCTTGTTTATCCATTGGCCTGTGGGTAGGCATCCGGGGTGTTTTCGTCTCTTGCCTACCATGCGTAAAGCTGCAGTGAACACAGAGTCCAGATATGTCTTTGAGACCCTACTTGTAATTCTTTTGGATGTATACCCGGAAAGGCGTTGCCGGTGAATCAGTATGCTCGTGCCTGTAAACAGAGCAACTCAAGCTGGCTTGATCCGCAAGGAAATCTGTAGGTTGACACAATTCTAGAGGCGGGGCAGGCTCTTTACCCAAACTCTGCCATGAGCGAGAGTTCTGAACCAATCACGGAGGCCCTGGGGGCGCCGTGCACCCATTGGCTGCAGCTAGAATGCACAGGCCAATCACCAGCAAGGAGGGCAGGATTACCATGTTTGATTGGATGGTCGGGGTCCATCTCCCGGGCAACCCAGATGCTGAGGCAGCCCGACCACATCCGCTCACGTCTGGGGTGGGGGGGGGGGGGGGCAGCAAAATCGCTTTTCCTCACGAAAGAAACAGCGTGGGACACAGCAGTAGCTGCTCATTGTAGACAGGCACGCACTCTTCTCCGTGGCGCATCCCCCCACCTGGCTTCACATCGGTCCCTCGCAGATGGTCCTTGACCCCGTGCACATGTGAGTTTGGGTCCCTGCTACAGTCAAACTGGAGCGATAAGGTAATTCAAGTCCTCATTTTAAAAAACCAAGAAAATGTAGGGGCACCTGGATGGCTCAGTTGGTTAAGCATCCGACTTCAGCTCAGGTCATGATCTCGCAGTCCATGGGTTTGAACCCCGCATCTGGCTCTGTGCTGACAGCTGGGAGCCTGGAGCCTGCTTTGGATTATTCTGTGTCTCCGTCTCTCTCTGCCCCTCCCCCATTTGTGCCCTGTCTCTATCAAAAATAAATGAAATGTAAAAAAAAAAAAATTTTTTTTTTTTAATCAGGAAAATGTAGGGGCACCTGGATGGCTCAGTCAGTTAAGCGTCTGATTTCGGCTCAGGTCGTGATCTCACGGTTCTTGGGTTCGAGCCCCGCGTCGGGTTCCCTGCTGTCAGCACAGAGCCTGCTTCAGATCCTCTGTCCCCATCTCTCTCTCCCTCTCTCTCAAAACTAAACAATAAAAAAATAAATGTTAAAAACCCAGAAAAATGTAAATATTCCACTGTCACAGAAGCCTGGGGCAAAACTGTTTAACTTTCTCCTTCGGGAGCTCACGCCGATGATGCCGGCTGTTCCCGTCCTCCTCTTTTATCGTAGGTTGTTGGATGACTTTGAAGAGGCTTCTTAAAATGTGCCTTTTTACAGCTCTTGAGGACAAAGTGCCCCACCCTTGTGAGGTGTGCCCCCCCCCCTTTCCGGGGCATTCTGGGGGAGGCCATGCCCTCCAGGGCTTTCCAGGGCTGCCAGGTCCTTTTGCAGCCTGGGTGATTGGGAGCACCGCTAGGGTTAGTCCCGTGTGTACCCTGGCGTGGAGGTCAGCCTGTCCCTCCCCCGGGATGGCCGGGCCAGACGCTACAGGCCCGCACATGCCACCGCCCGCCCCGCACCCACCACAGAGCCCCAGGGGCCAGCCGGCTCCAGGCTGCCTCGCGGGACACGTCGAGCCGTGCCCAGGGCTGACAAGGAAGAGATCATGTTCTGCTGCCGCACTTGTAGATCGGCAAGTGCCCACGTTTCCATGGGATGATGAAACACAGAAATAAATAGGCCACCGTGCCATCTGGGACTGCCCGAGCTGTGTGGCTGCTCTTACACTGTCTTAATCTGGTGGAGACCCTTGGGGTGTCATCGGCCACTTCAGAGAAACCACCGGCGCTGACGGGAAGCCTCTCCCCGGGTCTCAGTGGGCAACCCGAGCGCCCGGACACCAAGATTCTGACTTGAGCGATGGCCCTGCGGTAACGCCGTGACCCAGGGCTGCAGCCCAGAGCTGCGGATGAGGAAGGCGTCACTCGGAGCGGCAGCTGTGCCTTCAAGCAGGTGTCCTTCATGCCGGGCACGCGGGCAAGCAAGCAGAAAGATGAACCGGGTTGTGTCGCTCCTAACACCCACGCTGGGTCTGCTGTTCCGGGGTGTAGCGCTGTCAGGGAGGTACACTGCAAAAGTAATCTTAGAGACTTAAAGTGCTGGATTAGCCTGTTGCTGAGGGCACATTTTGCTTTTCAGAACAGTTTCAAAGCGTGAGAAACGTAATGAGCGATTTTAATTAGGACCGTTTTAATCCTCTTTACTGTTTAGCCCCCAATGGGCCTTCCCAACGTGTCTGTCTTCACATGGCGTAAGGCTGCGGTTCAAAACGATCACCCAATGCGTACCAGGCACCAGTGAACGGTCACCCGATGGAGAGGGCTTAAAAGGCCAGAAGAACTCGTGCCTTAAAGGGACAAGACCCTAGCTCTTCACTCTTCCCCAGCCCCTGGGTATGACTTGTTTGATACCTTGGGTTATTCTGTCCTCAGAGACCCAGCGAACAAACGAGGCTGGAATAGGCCTGTTGTGGGGCCAGAAATGCAGATCACGCTGGGATGCCTGGTCTTCCTGCCCTTGGGAAGTCAACCCCGAGCTGCAGGGGAGGTTGCAGATAATTGCAGTGCCCCCTGTAAGAACTCAGGAGCCTAAGAATTCCATGCTGATTTCGGGCTTCGTGAAGCGGACGCATTTTTAAAGACAATGTCCAAGCTGTGCGAAGGCATTATTCTACCGCCGGGAATATTTGGGAAAGGAAAGAGGGGACGGGAGCCTGTAAGCAAACGATGGCCTGTTTGCCCCACCAGACCTGCTGGCTCAGGGCATGATTGAGTCACGGTCCTGTTCAGTCAGACGGATGACAAGGAAAATGTGTGCAGAAAAGTCACATTTCTCCAAGGGTAACGGTTGGAGATGTCTATGCTGAGTTTTACCTCCGGGAGGGCCTCATACTCAAATATACGATGGGGTCAAGTTTAGTGAATGAAATCAAGCTTGAGGCAGAGGGCAGAGGGGAGCAGGACCCCGTTCTTCCCAGCCTGTGTCGTGAGCCAGGCTCTGGGTGCCTGTGAGGGCAGGAGACCAGCACTCACAGAGGCAGCTGTTCTGGAAAATACCCTTTTCTAAAGGATGTACACCGCACTTTTGAAGCATCTCTCTCTCTTTTTAAATTACCCTCAAATAAGCCTCATGAGACACTGCCTCCTTTGACTAAAATAATCCACAGCTCAGGGCGCCTGGGTGGCTCAGTCGGTTAAGCATCCGACTTTGGCTCAGGTCATGATCTCACAGCTCGTGAGTTCGAGCTCCGCGTCGGGCTCTATGCTGACAGCTCAGAGCCTGAAACCTGCTTCAGATTTTGTGTGTCCCTCTCTCTCTGCCCCTTCCCCACTTACACTTTGTCTCTCTCTCTGTCTTGAAAATAAGTAAACATTTAAAAAAATCTAAAAAAAAATAATCCACAGTTCTATCACCCTCTGGACTCACCTGCCCCAGAAAGAAACGACTGAAGGTATTTGTAAAATTACAGACGCCACAGGGCTAAGGACTGGACCTTTCTAAGGCTGGTGGTAAGAAGGTCACACGTGGGAGGGGACAGCACAGGGCTGTTGGGACACCTCACCCAGCACGACCAGCGATCAGGGTGACCTTTCTCAAGCCACTTCATCCTTTGGCCTCACATTCAGATACGGATTTTGACCCGAGCGTTCTCTGAATACCATGTGCTTTGGGTGTGAAGTCTGGGCCAAGAGGAGGTCCACGTGTCCTCAGCCCCCCAAGGGAGTACCTCAGGGCAGATGATCTTTGGTGCAAATGTATGTGGGCCTAAAATCCAGAATCTTCTGTAGGAGAGAGAGGGAGGCAGGAAAACGGTAAAAATCACCGCTCATGCCCTGTACTCAGTGCAGCAAAAACAGCCAAGAGTCTGTGTTGAATTTCAAGAGCGCTCAATGCTCACAAAACATCTCATTTAAGAAATCTATTTGTGGGGCCCCTGGGTGGGTCAGTTGCTTAAACGTCCGATTCTTGGTTTCAGCTCTCGTGACGATCTTGCGGTTCGTGGGATCGAGCCGTGAGTCAGGCTCTGCGCTGACAGCGTGGAGCCTGCTTGGGATTCTCTCTTTCTCCACCACGGCCCCCTCTCGCCCGCCCTGCCTGCTCACTCACGTGTGCTCTCTCCTCTTGTCTCAAAATGAATAAAGATTTTTAAAAAAAAGAAGAAACCTCCTTGGGGTGGAACTGTGACTACAGGGGTAAGAAGTCCTATGAACGTATACTTTTTAAGTATTAAAATGTGGAAGTTCAGAGAAAAGTAACAGAAACGCGTAGATGAATTATGGCCAATGTACTTCTATTTATTTAGGGCCCACAGTTTTTTCTGTTGCTAGAGAAAGCTCAGTGGGATTTTGGGGAGTGGGAAAATCAGGACTTCCATTTGGAGTTGGAGAGGCCAGTGGCAACCTTGTCTTGCCATGAGCTAGATCCCTGCAGACGGGCATCTCGGCTCTGAGCATCACGCGGGAGATATGACCCACGAAGACGCGTGACTGCCAGCCTGAGCAGCCTGGATGGCACAGTGCTTAGGCACGCCACAGTGTCATGTACATGCCAAGGCAAGATCGGCTGGAGGCCACTTCCAGCCATGTTGAGGCAGGTGCCCGTCAGGAAGGCAATGTCCACGGAGAATTTGTAGGATGCAAACTGGGACAAAGCACCTCCATTGAATCAGACACGGAAGACCCAGGGCTTGCTCTCTTGGAGGCGTAAGATGAAAAGTACAAATAAAGGCCCAAGAGAGCCAAAGGGAGGAAGATCCAGCTGAGCCCCCAGAGGGGACCCGGAGGACAGGCCAACGGTGATCTCCCAGAACTAGAAAAAATGGCAAATTAATGACAGTCATCTCAGGCTGTCTGTCGGGATGGATTTGGTCCTGAGCACAGAGCGAAAGCAGGTAGTCTGGAGAGTTGCAAAGGAGCTCCCACTTTTTCACCAGCCCCCCCCACCTCTCTGGGATGTGGTCACCCATGGGACCATTAGTGACATTCCCCCATCCGCCAGCTGCTGTGAGGGGTGATCCACTGAGAACAGTGAATGCTGGAGGCAGGAGTGAAGCCCGGACTGGAATAGGAGCCTGGGGTCTCCATGCAGTCCCAGCCTGGAACAGCAACCATCCCAAAGGGGAGGCGAGGCTGAGCCCCGCCAGATGGACAGAGACACCATTGAGGCAGAAGACGCTGTCTCTTTGCTGAGGAACTCCTCAGGCTGGGCACAGATGGGTGTCTGCAAAGGCTTGTGGCCTGCAGTGCTCCCCAGGTATATTTGCCTCCAGACCCTTCCCTGTCACCTGGATTTGCTCAAGGCCACAGTTGAATCAGTACCATAATTGTTTGAACAGATATAAAAGGTGTAGGAGAGAAGTAGCTTGTTCAATCAGTTGAGTGTAAAGGAAGTACATAAACACCAATAGGGTGACGTATCTGCTTTTCTTCACACATTTAAGGCATTTTGTTAGAGATTTATCAAAAAGAAAGTCTTAAGAAACAAAGACTACAAGAAAAAGTGACCAACTGTGAAGTCATCTTGGGGATGAGTGGCTATTCTCTTTCCAATTGTTGGAGTCTCCCTTTCTATACCCCAGGGGAAAAAACAAAACTTTTATTTTAAAACTCAAAAGAATCCCAATAGAAAAAGTCTGGTAGGGTGCAGTTGTGGGGAGAGTATCTCTAAGCATAAGCAGGCTGGAGGACAAGATGGGTCCCTCCCTTCCCACGGGGACGACATCCAGCTTGGAATCCTTGCAGCAGATCCTGACAACTGAGGCTGGAGCCTGGCATCTGCGGGGAGGTTCTTTTGGGCACCAGTAGGTTCTGCTGTGATGAGTGCTTTCTGGCATAAAGCCAAGTTATTGGGGGCCACCATAATTGTGAGTGAGACAGGTGGTTTGTGTGTGAAATGTCTGATTTACTGGCTGTGCGGTCTGTTAACTTCGGCCAAGGATGAAAACAGTTGTATGCAAGTTTCCTAAATGACAGGCATCGATGATGATCGTGTCATCGTTATAAGCAGATGCACATCCCCAAGACGGGCTGGACTCTGGGGAAGGGGCCTCTAGGGAAAGAGGGCAGTGTTACTGCTCATTATTTTTTTTTTTTTAATTTTTTTTTCAACGTTTTTAATTTATTTTTGGGACAGAGAGAGACAGAGCATGAACGGGGGAGGGGCAGAGAGAGAGGGAGACACAGAATCGGAAACAGGCTCCAGGCTCCGAGCCATCAGCCCAGAGCCTGACGCGGGGCTCGAACTCACAGACCGCGAGATCGTGACCTGGCTGAAGTCGGACGCTTAACCGACTGCGCCACCCAGGCGCCCCTGCTCATTATTTTTATACTAACCACCCTCTACTGTATTTGAGTGGCCTTTAGGTGGTGGTTTTGCCGTGTGTGTGTGTGTGTGTGTGTGTGTGTGAAAAACACAACATACAAGCATGGTTAAGAGTCATTTAACTTTCCTGTATTGCCTTTTGATGGCATGTTAGCATGTTATGATTTCTGAAAATTATTGTAGGGAAGTTACCTTGATATTCCCTGCTAGTGTGTCTTCTCAATATGAAAAATGTGGTTTTCATATTGAGTGAAGTCCAGACCCAGGTAACCATGTGAGTAAGCCATGTTTTTTACTGTCTGTCCATTCAGTCAGTCCCAAACATCAGACAATTTATACAAATAATCGGTAAGGTAGAAATAACCAAATTGGCCAGCTAAGGAAGCGACGGAGCTGACATTGGCCACAGGTAGTGATGCAGAAATGTGAGATGCGATCTTTGGGGACCCGTGCTTTCACTCTGTCGCTGGTGAGGCTTCTTTCCCAGGTACCTTGTCAAGGTGACTCTCATAAGGTCTGTGACAGCCTTTGTGACACATATGACTTCAGAGTCTTGCTTCTCTGTCTGGCATCGTATTTCCAGGCGGTTCAGGACCCCATTTTCCTTCCACTCTGCCTGTTCGGGACCTCCTGCCCCAAATCAAGACTCCAGGAGCCACAGCCCCTCTCACCTTTCCTTCTCCCACCAAGTCCACACAACTTCCGCAGTGTGATTTCTTCTTTTTTGTGTCATGGGCATATTCTACAACCACTTGGGATGCATTTTGTGTTTGTAAGTCTTCTGAAAACGCTCTAACGTAATTCCTAAAAGTTATTTATTCCATCCTGCTGGTTTTTTTAAAAAAGTTTATTCATTTATTTTGAGAAAGAGAGAAAGAGAGCATGAGCAGGGGAAGGGGCAGAGAGAGAAAGAGAGAGAATCCCAAGCAGGCTCTGCACTGTCAGCACAGAGCCTGACGTGGGACTCAATCCCATGAGCTGTGAGATCATGACCTGAGCTGAAATCCAAGCGTTGGACACTTAACCAGCTGAGCCACCCAGGCACCCCCTGCCCTTCCGTTTTGAAGAAGATGTCACTTTTAACTTCATGGAGAGCCTTCTGTGGAGAAAAATGCCCCTGCATCTTGAGATCACGGATTGACCAGGAGTTTTTTAGCGGGTCCATTCATTACCTCCAGTGCCTTTGAAACATAGCAGTGAAGAGGTTTTAGGAGGCAGAGGGAGGAAGCCACCTGGCTTAGGTATAGACTGTTCTCAGCTGCAGCTTAGCGAGGGTAGAAGCACGAGCTGGCCAGGGGACCCTAGAGGAGCTGGAGAAAGCTCCCCAAGTGTGGACCTGGACCAGGAGCCTCAGCATCACTTGGAACATGTGAGCAGGTGCAGGTTGAGGCAGGGGGCACCTGAGACCCTCTGAATCAGAATCTTGGGTGGAGGGGCCGCTCTGCAGTCTATTCTAACAAGCCCTCCAGTGGACTCCGGTGCAAGCCAACCACAAGAACCATGGTTTCCAGGGGATTTGGATGCTTGGTGGCCAACAGCCTGGTGAGGTCCAGCACCTACCAATGGTAATCATGGCTGCCACTACTGAGCCTCGACTCTGTGCCCCGCTGACCCCTGTACATGTGCCCTCTCGTGGCGTCTTCACTGCTGCCTCAGAGAGAGGACTCTTGCCTGCATTCCTGGAGAGGGTGCCTCCAAGCTGGGGAGACACAGTGCCAGGGCTTCAGCGACGATGCTGTGGGCATTGCAAGGCCAGGGGGAGGCATCGGAGCGGGGACAGCTGCAGATCTCCAAGGGTGTGGAGGAGGGGGGATCTGAGGAACCCCGGAAGGAGGAAGACTTTGAAGAAGAAAGAGAAGTCCTCTTCTGAGAACTCGAGGGAGGAAATGCATCCGATGGAAACGCAGGTGGTGGTCAGCCCTGCGGTCGGATATTCAGTTGCTTCTCCTGGTGGAAGCTTCCTCGATCTGACTCTGCAAGGGTGCCCCTCTGGCTGCTCCGGCTGCCTGTGGCTGTTCTCCCCACCACGCCTGAGTTGTCTGCCCTGAAGGGAGGAAACATTTTGCGCTTGGATAACCTGGCGACACAGCTGAGACAAGAAGCGTGGGTGGGAAACCCATTCTACGTTAAAGTAAGTTGAGATTCCTTACGTTGCCAGCAGTATGGTGGGTCAGAAACCCCTTTCTGCTACAGAGCATCTCAAAATGCTAGATCTTACGTAGTGATCACTTTTTTTTAATGTTTCTTGAGAGAGAGAGAGAGAGAGCAAGAAGGGGAGGGGCAGAGAGAGAGGGAGAGAGAGAATCCCAAATAGGCTCCTCGATGTCAGTGCAGAGCCTGACTCGGGGCTTGATCCCACAAACCCTGAGATCATGACCTGAGATGAAATCAAGAGTTGGATGCTTAACCGACGGAGCCATCCAGGCGTCCCACGTAGTGACCATTTTAAATGCATAGCTGCTCTTGCAGGAGAGTAAATGAAATCGTGTTAGCCTGAAAATGAGAACGAAGGCACAGAATAGAAAAGCAAGGAGAGCTGAGAGGGCCTGGGCTCTGTTCCCACGGGCCTGTCCTGGAGCCCACAGACCACACTGGGCCACCTGCGCACAGACCCTCAAGAGAGAGACCCTGTCCACGAATCGGAGGGGTGGAAGGAACTGGCCTTCAGCACAGGGAGATGCCAGGGGGAAAATTCAGAGAGTCACTCTTTGCAGGGAGGACAGTCCAGAGTGGGGAAGAAGCGTTAGCAGGAGCCTCGATTCCACTGAAAAACCTTAGCGTCTTAGTGAACCCAGCCAGCTACCAGTGCAACGAAGGCATGTCCCTGGGGTTCCTCAGGTCTCCCTAGGCATGAGAGCACCAAGGTGCGAAGGAAAAAAGATATCCTTACACCCATCAGCCAAGAGCATTCATATGCTTGGTAGGTGTTACAGGTGGTAAAACTTCAGAAACCATCAATAAGGACACGGAAGGACAGACTGACCAAGAAAGAACATTGTAATCTGACACGCATTACAGAAAGGGACAAAAAAAAAAGGAAAAGGTTTTCTTTTTCTGTTTAGCTTTTCTTAAAAACACCTCCTGGAATGTTTTATTGCAGTGGCAATATGGTCTGTGTCCACCAACTTCCACATTTGCTACAACCAAAGGAAGATAAGGGAGAACACTGAGTCAAAGGGCACACGTTCATTTAATCAAAAGAGGGAGAAAGGATGATCTGAATTTCAGGACAAACTAAAATGGTTACTCACGAAAGACACTGAGTACTATCGTGGATGCTAACAACACCTGTCTATAGTACTGCAAAAATATTCTTCATTGGGTCACTTTGATGCCAACTTTGGATCAGGAGCAGTGGCTGAACAGAGCTTTTTGGAAAGCTAAGCCAAAGTAGATCACACATTTTGTTCTGTAGAGTCTAGTGATAAGGGATGGAACGTGGGAGAAATTAGCAGAGGAAACGGACGGTATTTTTCTTAGATTGCCTATCCAAAATGGCACGTGACTCACCTTTGCTTCGTGCCAGACCTGACTCATAGTCAATTCGAAATTGAGTCCCTTGGCAACTTGGCAAGTCCCTGAACGTCAGATTTTCTGAGGTGTTGATTAAATACAATCCATGTGCTTCAATACTCTAGACTACCTGGAGACAGGGTTTCTATTTTGATGACAAAAAGCAAAGCATCAGCTTTGTTCTTGCCAGTATAAAGTACATGCTTCTTCAGACTGAGGCCCCAGAAATATATATGTACCAACAGCCCGAGCTTTTTTCTCAAAAGTATTTTAGAATATACTGAAGTCCCTGGACAAATAGAATCAAGATTTTTTCCATAGAACATGGAAGAAAATCCTGTCACTTAGAAAAGCTTAAATGTAGGTATTCTCAGTGAAATTCATTATGTGGCGAAAGACCCCTAATTTGACTCTTGCCTAACACGTGATTTTGTGTGATTTTGAATGGACTGGCTACTTTAATGGGCCTGGCAGAGTAAGTTTCTGCAACACATACCCTCAGGGATAGATGAAATAATTTGTTGGCTGGGGCTTCTTTTATAATTTGCAAAAGAGGAGTCGTGATAACCATGCTGCAGAGGGCATTGCATTAAATTGGAGGCAGCTAAATAGTATCCATTACAACATTGCGGAATGGCTACACCCAACTACCATTATATGATTTCCAAACATCAATGTTGGACTATACTATCTGGTAGTAATTAGCCAATGGTCTAATGTTTTAGGTGACTCTCATAGCCAGCCAACAGCATAAAGAATCCTGTGTAGCTATTTGCTGAAACAGGCACATGACGGCACAATGAAACTTTAGTTTTAAGATGACTGAGCTTAATTGAAGGATGGTCAACCATTATGGCTGCTTGGAGAAACGAGATACCTCATCCCAATGGAGTTCTTTCGAGAAGGTGACTTCCCTCTCTACCCCGTGGATCTCTCCTTAGCCCAATCTGCCATAGGGCTTTCTGTTGTATCCTAAGGAAACCGTGCTATTCCCATGTATGAAAGAAATCCACTCCCTATCATTATTGACACCCTCATTTAAACACATGAAAATGTCAAGAATCACTAAACAATCAAGAATCACTAAACAATTCTAACAATCTTTAGAATCACTAAAAAATCTTTTTTTTTTCTTAATGCATGAAAGAGGAACAATGAACTGATCAGAGGAACTAACCCCAAAGGAAGTAAGGTTTATTTAGGAAACAAAATAGGACTTTAAATATTTTTTGTGTTTGCCTCAGAGAATTGTAATGGATTATCACATACATAAAACAAGAGCAGGGAATTACTGAAAAATAAATGAATAAAAGGACATCCAAAACCTCTTGGAAATTAAATACACAGACAAATTTTGGTGAAATTTTTGATATTCACAGATAAAGAGGAAACTCTTGCCAGCTTCAAGAGATAAGATTATATAGAGTTGGAAAGAACCATGTTAGCATACAGATTCTCATGTGTGAGGCAGGATGCCAGGAAAGAAGGAACCAAGAATAGAATCTTGAAGAAGGATTGTGATCTGAATCTTGCTTGGATTTAGCCATACTGATTGTCAAGGATATGGATTAGATGAAGACAATCTTCAGACACAAGAGGGCTTAGACAGTAACTGGATCCAAATTAGATTGTTCTGACAATACAACTACTCAAATATATAATCCACATAATGGAAAATAAATCTAGAAAAGGGAAGGGTGTGATAATACAACTGTTGCATTTCATAAAAGTTCCTATAATAGAAACATAATGTAAAATAGTTATATATTTTTAATTTGCATTTTATATGTATATACTAATAATCTTATATCATAATTTATATTATATATTTAATGTATAATATTTAACAGATTATGTTGAATCATAATCATAATTATATAACATTAAATCATTAATCATAATTATATATTTTTTGTATTTCTAGTTAACATTAATAAACATATGAACATATCTAATATTTATAATAAATATTTTGACATTATGGCATTCATATTTAATACATATTATAGGTATACTGATGAAAATATCAGGGTAATTTACCTATTGATTAGATAGGAGTCTTTGGTTCCAAGAGAAAGAAACATGTCTTGAACTGGTTAAGAGAAGTGGGTTTTTGTGGGAGTTTTTTGGCTCACATGACTGGGAATTTTAAGAGATGAATCCTCATTATGGTCATGGCGGAGTCCAGGTACCCAATTACTGTCTTAGGACTGTGTTTTCTCCCATCCCTGAACAATTTCTCTCCATGTGCTCGTCCAAATGGCTATTTATCCAAGACTCTGCCATTCCATTGACTCCAGGCCAGTGAGACCAGCTTCCCCAGGAGCTCTGGTGGGAAGGTCCAGAGGCAGGCCTTGATTTGTCCAGCTGAGCACACGTGCCCTTCTTTGGTCTACCATTGTGTGCATGGTTTTAATTGGCCAGATTTTGGTTCCTCTCACGCCCATCCCCCAGGGCCCAGGGTAGTTAGGGGCAGTTGTTAGACTCTCCCAGATGTTGAGAAATAGGTTGGCCACAGGAAGCAGGAATTCATTTAGCACTAACAGGGAGGGGGACAGTGCTGGACAGACAAAAACAGCAGCTGTTGTCTATATATGTCTTAATAGAACAGTGACTGGAATCCAGTCCTGCCTTTCAGTGGTGGAAATTGAAATTTTCCCTGCCCATTTTCCTGGGTGTATTAGGAGTCTAGGCTTAAACGTATGTCTCAGGCTCTGGAGAAGTATGCATTGATTACATCATTGACTCTTAAGAGAATTCAGATTCCAGAGAATCTATTTTAGATCCATTAGTGCTTTCAAAGTCTTCATTATCCTGCCTTCTTGAAGAAAATTGTGTGTGTGTGTGTGTGTGTGTGTGTGTGTGTGTGTGTGTAATGATCCTCTATCGTGAACTGGCTGTACTGTTACCTGCATCGTGCAGTACCTTTGAGGGGCCCATGATTACATTGAAAAATGATACAACTCTTTTTAAAGTATTGCTATTTACAGTACAGTAGAAATTACATCTAGTGCAACCCATCAACTCAAGATGGAAATTTTCGCGTGTCAGTGAAAAATGTTAGGGGGACGTGGTGGTTCAAAATTATTTGCGGATGTATATGACAGAAACTATCGGCAAACACGTGTCAGTTTGCACTACTGATTCAAGAGCACTTTTCCAGTATCTCCCCTGTTTCTTCCCTTTTTTCTCAGTTCTTAGAACATAAGGAATTAAACCAAAGTAGTCGGGATGAAAGATGAGCATCAGTTATTGGCTATCAATAGTGTGCGGAAATCATAGGCACCAGTGAGAGGGGAAGAAGAACCCTTTCTGTGAGACATTGTCTCTGGTCCACATCAATGTGGTGAAAGTGACCCTTGGGGAATCTCCCTTAGTCATGACTAGCAAGAGAGCACGATTTAGGGTACAAGACCTTGCACTTACATTCAATAAAATCACTCAAAACTGAATCCATTACAAGAGTCCTTGGAAGATCCTTATGTTTAGTGTTTGAAATTTTTTTGGTGACTTTGTAAATGAAAAACTCAATGACGTGGGTACTGAATGGAACATGATGGTGTTCACCTTGAGGAACTGGAAGCCGTAAGTTAGCATTTTCTTCTTTACACCTTAGCTAGAGAAATTTCTGGAAGCTCTCATTGAGACAGAAGGGCATTTGAACCACAGGATTATAAAATTTAGGTGGATGACAGTGAAGGGGTTAGTATTCCTTACTCAGGCTCTATGGCCATTCATTTGGAAGAGAATTTAATCAAGAATTTATATTAGGCTTCTGCTAAAGACAAATTAAGTGTGGTTTTCACATTTGCAAAAATCTTGCAGTGGTAACTTTTTAGGTCAAAAAGGTTGTTCACGCCTTGAGAGAAGAGCAGACTTGCTAGCAAACTAATTAGCTCAAAAATCACGAGCTATACTTTTAGGGCCGATGGAAGACAGCAGAAAGGACGTAGACAATGACGCATCCCTTTTACAATTCCTAGTCACTGGTCAACGGTCCAAAGAACGTTTGCATCTTACATTTAAATTTGGAATTTCAGAGAACAGTAGTACTCTGTACCTAGAAGGGATTTTAGAGCTCCTCAGAACCCACATGCTTATCTTACAGAAAGGGGGAAAGGCTGTTCCAAGTTTGGAGTAGAACTTGGACCTGGATGTGGGATTCGGGCTCTTAACCCAGCCCTTCTTGGGCTGTCCCTGGATTTCAAGTTGGGGTCCCCAGGACCACTGGCTTCATGGAATCAGGGGCTAAGTGAGGGAGGTGAGGGGCGCACAGAAGGATCTAGACAGCCCCATAAATAACAGCCAAGGCCGCTCCAAGCTTTTCTTCTATGTTTTGGGCTTCTGTTTAGAATCGATAAAGAAAAAAAAAAAAATTCTCCTGCACCATTATCTTACTCAGAAATGGTCAAAACATGTTACAGCTCACAGAGCTAACAGTAGGAACCAGCCCAGAGGAGACTCGAAGCTGGGGCAGGGTGAGGGAGGTGGTGATGTCCGATTCTAAGCGAAGATTCTCAGACCGACGGGGTTGACTGCAGACAGACATGAAAACCACACCGAGCCAGGTTGGAGCCTCGCAGGAATGTTCCTTCCTATCTCCAGATCGGGGCCGGCTTTGACGGCTCCCCCAGCAATGTTTCAGGAAGTTGTTTGCTGATCTCTCCTTGGCCAGTCCCCTGAGGTGGGTCCCTTGTCCCTGGGCCTTTATGCACTTGTTCCTCCCGTGCCTGGGTGACCACCCTCCTGACAGTGTGGCCGCCCTTACCTGCTCCCTGAACCCCGGGGGCAGCGCATGGGTGGACCCTCACCGAACACCTGTCCAGTGGGTTCAAGGATGCAGTTACTCTGGCCCTGGGAAGGTGATCCATTAGAAGGGACTTGCCCGGGCAGGAGGGGAGCTCCGGAAATGGCAGTCTTTACCGTATATTGTTAAAATGGTTTCACACATACACGCCGAATATAGACTCCTCACACCTTGTCGACTTAGGTTTGCAGTTGGCTCAATTTAGAGCAGTGACTTTCTACTTGCTTTTTTTGCTCCCAAACGTCTGTAGGGTATAAAGCAAGCCCAGGCCAGCATTCTGGATCGCGTAACTGGAGAGAAAGGGGATGGGGAGGGCTTGGCGTCCCCCGTCCGCCAGGGATGTAGTCAAGTGTCCAGGACACGAGTGTGCCAGGAGGACCCCCTAGCCGCAGGCGGTCCCGAAGGCTTCTTTGGGGTTACTTCACACTCGGGTGACCCCTGGGGTGGGAAGAGGGGGACCGGGACTGGACCGAGCCACCTGTTTGGGATCCTGCTGCATGCTGACACCTCCCTCCGACCAGCCAGCCCCACTCCACCTGTGCAGACACACCTCGAGTTGACATTAGCAGATGGCACCGAGGAAAAACACTGAAAGAAGGCGGGTATTGTTAACAGCGCTCGCTGCGTTCAGTTCGGACACATCGCCTCGCGCATTTGTGCCTCTAAACAATTCCTCCTTTGTGCTCTGGTCTTTCCTTTCGAGCTCTGTTGTGAAATGTCTGTGTTTTGTTTTGTTTTGTTTTTTATATGTAATTTTGTTCTTTTGTTTATTTCATTGTTCGGGATCTCAAATACGCCAGCCCCTTGAGGAATGCTCTCCTTGGCGCTCTTTCGGGTTCATTAATTCTACGTTGCTAAGTCTGCTGTCCGGTTAAAAGCATGTCCCTGTGAGGCCGTCGCGGGACTCCAGCTCATGATCACGTGCAGTGAGCCCTGGGCACCCCTACGGCCTTAATTCACTGTAGCAATCCAGCAACGACGTATTGGAGAAACGGTTTTACAATAAGACACCCGGAAACTGCAGCACAGCATGGTCCTTGCTTCCTGGACCGCCGGGAACAGGGCTGAGATCGGATGTCTTGAGGTTTAAAATCTGTTTCTACATTAAATTCGAAGTAAACGCGTCTGGTGTGTAGCTGCTCCAGGGTGGTGTCCTCCTGTCCTGCAGGCATGGAGCGTTCGGTGACCTTAGGGAACCCGGAGGCTCGCTGTACTTCCATACTTATGTATCTCTGAAGGGCTTGCTTGGATGTTGTGCCAAATTGCTACAGTGTTCCCCGTCATTACTATTTCAGTGTAACCCTCGCTCTGATCGTTGCAAATCTCTGCCTCTCGTTCTTCCTGCTGCAGTAAATCTCACTTAGTGCTCAGGAACAAGAGAACCCCAACCAAAGCCACTTGCGTTCTGGTTCCTTCTCATTGGTCTTGGAGGTAATCTTCCAGGATCCCCTCTTGTTTGGACCAGAGCTCCCTGCTCGCATGTAAAAAAACGAAGGGGAGGAAACAAATTGGATAAAAATGAAGGGGGAGCCGGATGCCGACGAGGCATGAAGTTTGACCATGTAGGGCGGATTCCGAATGTTCCTGTGGAACGTTTGTCAGAAGCTCCCACACAGTATTATTTACTTCTCATTTTGTTTATGTCTGGAAACGATGGTCTTGGGGGAAGAACTCACTTCAGAACAACTTCAGCGAAAGCAAGGGTCAGGCTGGAAAGCATGGCAAACGCTGTGTCATTTGTCGGAATTTTTAAACGCGTCTGCCCGCAGTCACACGCGTGGGTAAAAAGCCAAAAGGCTGATCCGGAACGTGCTGACGTTTGAGGGCAAGTTTTGCTCTCGATCACGTACAGGCACACGGCTCCCTCCGAGTAATAAGGCGCTTCTGGAGGAAGCTGTGAGGCTCAATCAGGTCTTCCTGTGTTCCCAGCCCCCTGAATTCCACCGTCCAGGGGAGTCAGGCAGGTTGGTGTTAACATGCGCTCGGCCGTGGGGAGACGTGCCGGCTGATGTGTCCTTGCCGTGTTTTGTCCAGTGAGCCTGCCCCTGGGGCCCGGCAGTCCCCGTGGCACGGACGGGGCCCCACAGGTGCCATCTGAGGCCGAGGAGACCGTGTCTGTCGGCAGCTGTTTTGCCTCTGAGGACACAACCGAAGACTCAGGAGTGGTGAGCTCCCCGTCAGACATCGTGTCCCTGGATTCCCAGCACGACAGCGTGAAATCCAAAGATAAGTGGGCCACGGACCAGGAAGACGGCAGCGACCAGGACCTGGCTGGGACCCCAGAACTGGGTCCCCGGAAGAGCCCCACGCGGGAGAGGAACAGCTCTGGGCGACGGCATTCGAGGTGAGTCACGGGACAGCTGGAGAGGGAGGGCCCATCCTGGACTCGAGGAGGAAGGTCTGTGGGTCGTCGTGACCCGACAAATGCATGCCGGGTGCCCTCCGCAGCTGCCACTCCCTGATTTGGGGGTGTGATCCACAGCCGTGTGTTCACGCTCTTTCTAGACATGCAGGGGTTTAGAAGTACGGTAAAACCTTGGCTTGCGAGTAACTCGTTCTGCGAGGGTTCCACACGACAAACAAATATTTCTAGTCAATTTTGGCTTGATGAACGAGCGATGCCTTGCAACACAAGTCGCACGTGACGCCGAATGTGGTCATGCCTGAGCCAATGGTTCTTGAAATGAGCCTTGATGTACGAGTGCTTTGGATGACAAGCATGTTCTGGGAATAAATTATGCTTGCAGACCAAGGTCTTACTGTAATACCTAAGATGGGCTAGTTTGTTTTTCCTTTCATATAAATGGGACCATAATCTCATTCCCTTTTTTCTTTTCTTTTTTTTTAAATTTTTTTTTTAACGTTTATTTGTTTTTGAGACAGAGAGAGACAGAGCATGAACGGGGGAGGGTCAGAGAGAGAGGGAGACACAGAATCTGAAGCAGGCTCCAGGCTCTGAGCTGTCAGCACAGAGCCCGACGCGGGGCTTGAACTCACAGACCGCAAGATCATGACCTGAGTCGAAGTCAGCTGCTTAACCGACTGAGCCACCCAGGCGCCCCTCAGTGCCCTTTTTTCGATCAAGTTTTAAAGACTGATCCATGAGGATACATGTCTTATTAGTTCATTTACTTTCCTTTTTTTAATTAAAAAAAATTGTTTTTTTTTTTTTATGTTAGAGAGGGAAAGAGAGCTCACGAGTGAGGTGTGGGGGGCATGGAGCCTGACATGGGGCTCGATCCCATGACCTGAACCAAAATCAGGAGTCACACCTCGACCTACTGAACCACCTGGGGACTCCTTATTTTTCTTTTAAACTTAACTAATGGGCACTGAGGTCTTTCTGGTTTTCCACCCACTGGAAACAGTGAGGCAGGTATACATATGTTCCTGTTTACACGTAGAGAGCTTTCTAGAAGAGAAGTTACTAGACGTTCAGAAAAGGTCATCTTCAACCATGGACTATTGGCCAATTGTTCTCCACCGTGATTGGCTTACACACCCTCCAGTGGTCTCTAATGGCCTGGCACTCCTCACCTGCACTGGCCCATGCCATCAACAGACCTCGTACGTTTGCCGGTCCTACGGGTTCAAATGGCATTTCACGTGCTTTTTAATTTACAATTCTCTGATCAGTAAGAATGAGCATCTTGTGATGTGTGCATTAGTGTAGGAATTGTCTTTTCATAGACTGTTCTTTAAAAAAAAAACTGGGATGTTACTTTAAAAAAAAAAATTCAGGGGTGCCTGGGTGGCTTAGTCAGTTAAGCCCCCAACTCTTGGTTTCAGCTAGGCCATGATCTCACGCCTCGTGAGTGCAAGCTCCAGGTCGGGCTCTGTGCTGCCAGTGTGGAGCCTGCTTGGGATTCTCTCTCTCCCTCTCTCTCTGCCCGTGCCCTGTTCACTCTCTCTCCCAAGATAAGTAAACATTAAAAAAAGTAAATAAGTTAAAAAAAATTAAACGTTCATCCATTTCTTCTTAATCTGTTAAATCAGTTCTTGACTACCCACGGAGAGTCTTCAAGACCGTGGTTTGCATGTAACTCTGTGTTCCTTCGTTGCATAAAAATTGCTTTTTAATTTTAATAATGTCAGATTTCTCCCCTTTTCCCTGAACGCGGAAATTCCTCTGCATATTTGAGAGCCCTTTCCCACACCCTGAAGGACTAAAGATGAGCTGAATTTCTCATAAAAGTTTAGTGTTGCTTTCTCGTATCTGGGCTTCTCAACAACCTGGGTTTATTTTCGGGTGTGATGTGAAGGAGGAAATCTATTTTTTCCCCTGACTCCTCGCTCTACCCTGGTTTCCTTGTATACCACCTGCCCCCTGCGTTCCGTTCCTTTCATAGCTGGATTTTTGGTCCTGCCATGTCCCTCCCCCCACCCCAGCACCCACTGTCTTTGTTTTCTTCAGTCTTGCCCAGAAAGGCAGGTTAATTCTCTTCAGTCTTGCCCAGAAAGGCCCATCAGTTTTTTTACCCTTTAGATAATCTTAAGAGCCAGTCCACACAAACGATGTTATGGAAATATTAACAAGAATGAGACCAAGAACATCAGCCCGTAAGCCGACCCCCAAAAGAAACGAATGCCTTTGTGTTTGCCACATTTTGGTCCAGCCCAGTTCATGCGAACACACAGATCTTTATCTGGTTAATGTAATTGTCAATAATAATTTATTTTGATTCATTTTTCGCCCAAGGACGTATCACGAGCATTTTCCCATTTGTTAATTACACTCTCTAATAGTTTTAACGTGTAGCTCGTCAGACTTAAGGACAATTCCAAGGCCAAGTGTGTATTTCACTGGCCAGAAAACTAGAATGCGACCCTTGCTCTGTTCTTCCCCCTCACCTTCCCCCCGCCCCCCCTGCACACAAGGCACCTTAGCCTGTGCTGTGTGCATCTGTGAGAGCAGAGAACAATAACGGTGTTTCCTTCTTAGTCCATTTAATGTACAAAAAAATCTCTTTCTACAGTAATCCTCAGGTGTGTTCTGTGAGTGTGCACGGAGATTGCGTTCCCTGAGCTCTACATCTGAAGTTCATCAGACATTTTTCCTTCTGGCCCCTAGGGATGCTGTTGTTAACCCTCCTTTGCTTTGCCAGCATCGACCCCTGATGCAAAGCATTGCTGCTTTCTGTCCAAATGTGAGAGTTAACATTGCCCCTGGCCACAGCCAGGGATAATCATGGAGTCTTTAGAACCTGATGCTTTCTCCCAGCAGGGAGTAGGGGATGTTTTTCTGCCCTTATCTCTGGGGTGCCATGGAATTTGAGAGTAGGCGGTGGGGAGGGAGGAGGCTCTGACAGACCCAAAGGGGAGCCCCCAGCACTGATGAGTTGCCTGGCCTTCGAGAGTCCGCGCGACTTTGCAGAGATAGTGTCTCCTCCCACTCAGAGGTGTCCTGAGCCTGTAAATGCCCAGTGTGCGTGGCACAGTACGTGTTCCCTTGCTCTCAAGTGGTTGCATTGTCAAAGTCACTATGGTTAGTTCAGGAAACGGGGCGCCGTGAATTTTCCTGGCAGGTCACTTTTCTTCTCTGGGCTTCCAGCAGCCTGGCAGTGTCCTAAGGATGTAGATAGCCTCTGAGCCCCTCAGCTCTGTCTGTGCTGTTCCATTATCTGCCGCAGACATGGGATCCCCTCTCTGCCCCAGGACTTCTCATGGAATGACCATCGTTAGTGCATTACTGTGATTCAGAGGAAATGTCTGTTTGGTCCTATTTCTCCTAGCTATTTGGTCTACTACACCCACAGTTGCTGGCTTACAGCTCCCAAAGCCCTTGGGATTTCTTAAGTGTAGTAGAGAGGTCTTTTGTTATGTTAATGGTGCCTTTTGGAAAGCATCCCTGGGGCGGGGAGGGGTGGGGGCAAGCAGGGTGCCAGTGGGGGCAACTAATTGACTAAAGTCACTCCCTGACCTTCCGGGGGGAGGGGAGAGGGGCTGGAGGCAAGGTCAGCCATTGGCTAGTGACTCAGTCAATCATTACTATGTAATGCAGCCTCCATAAACTATCAAAAGGAGGGTGTTGGAAAACTTCCAGATTTGGTGAACGGGAACAGGTAGAAGGGGATGGGAACAGGTTGGGGGGAGTGGCGCCTGGGGAAGGGTGGGATTTCTGTGCCCCCAAATCTTATTTCTCCTTATGCCTCTCTTCTTCCGGCTACTGATTCACATCCTTTCTTATATCCGTTAATAAACGGGCCAACCTAGGTGTTTCTCTGAGTTCTGTGACTCATCCTGGCAAGTTGATTGAACCTACAGAGGAGGGCATCAGAGCCCCCAGTCTGTAGCCATGGGTCTGAGCTGGAGGCTGGTGTCTCTCAAGGGTGGGAGTGGGGAGGGGCGCCTGGGTGGGCGTCAGACTTCAGCTCCGGTCATGATCTCATAGTCCGTGAGTTCGAGCCCCACATCGGGTTCTGTGCTGACAGCTCGGAGCCTGGAGCCTGCAGCCTGCTTCGGGTTCTGTGTCTCCCTCTCTCTCTGCCCCTCCCCTGCTCATGCTCTGTCTCTTTTTCTCAAAAATGAATAAATGTTAAAAAAAAATTTTTTTTTTAAAGGGTGGGGGTGGAGAGCAGCCTGGTGCGACTGCGCCCTTCCGCCTGTGGGGTCAGAGAGTGTCAGAGGGACACTGTATGGGTCCATAGTGTCAGAGGGAGTTGAGTCTTCGGACAGAGAGCTGCCTCTTCCCCTGTGCCTGAGGCACGTCGGTGCTGGGTCTGGGAACCCCTTAAAAAGTTTGCTTGACAGGAATTCTCTCCTCTGACAGATGAGGCCAACCCGAGACGGCTGTCCCATATTTCTCTCCAAATGTACGCTTTCCCGTAAAGTTCAGGGTTACTGAGAAGCAAGCAGCACCGAGGGGTGTGAAACTGGGGTTGCAAACTCAAAGGCCCGCAGGGGCCAGACAGATAATGAGGGTGAGGGCGCCCACAGAGAACAGCCCAGAAAGCTCAGTTCTCTCTCAGGAAAGCAGCCTTGCACCCTCCTTCCAAACTTACCCGGAGGGGTCACAGACCCAGGGTGGCCAGCCTTTGAAGAGAAGCCAGAAATCTAGATGTTTAAAAAACTTTTTTTCATGTTCATTTATTTATTTTTGAGAGAGAGAGAGAGAGAGACCGAGCACAAGCAGGGGAGGGGCAGCCAGAGAGGGAGAGAGAGAGAATCCCAAGCAGGCCCCCCACACTGTCAGCACAGAGCCCGACATGAGGCTCGAACCCATGAACCGTGAGATCATGACCTGAGCCAAAACCAAGAGTCAGACGCTTGACCGACTGAGCCCCCCAGGGGCCCCCAGAAATGTAGATTTTTCTGTGAGGTCTCCAGACTTTTCAATGTTGGCAACCCAGTCAGACATGCCAAGCCAAACTAAACATGTGCGTGCCGGGTGGGGCCGGTTCCCCGACGTGCACTGGCCTTGGCCCTTCCTTCTGTGCTGGCTGATTTTTCTGGCTTGGGAAGGTCCGTGTAGTTCCTTGGGTGTTTCCTGTGAGATACAGCCCTGGAGAAATACCTCCGCACAGATAAATGCAGGTAGTCGTTCTAGCCTCCCCTTCGTGAACCATGAAAGTCTCTTACAAATTCTGGAGGAAAGCAACCGGTTTAAATGCCCCCTCTCTGTTCCGCATCCCAATGTCCCTAGAATAGCGCTCTGATAAAATACCCTGTCTTTTAAATGCTGATCTGTGCTTTCCACCGCCCACGCGGTCACAGTGAAAGCACTTACAAATACTCACTTCAGTCCTGTGGACGCGGACAGAATTCATCTCTCTGGATGGCCGCGATGCATTCCAGAGGCCGCGCTCTGTGGTCCTGTCTGCAGCCCCCGGGGCTGAGAGCCTGAGCCGCAAAAAGGCAGGGAAGGCTGGAGGGGGAAAGATGGGGTGGGGCTGGACCGGGGGTGGGGGTCACAGGCACAGGGTCAGAGGTCAAGTCTGCAGAGCCCGGGGAGCCAGGGTGCAGCGGGCTGATTCCAGGGATCCAGAGCAGGCCGTGGCCAAGTTTGGCGAGATGGGAACCTCGGCTGGGGGATGGGCAGCCCAGGGTCAAGCTGCAGTCATGTGAGAACGGCACCCACCGCCGTTGACCAAGCCACCTTGAGCTCGGCCACCTGGACAGACGGGAACGGAACACCCACGTTCAACAGTGATCGAGGGAAACACTAAGGAACAGCACGATGTTTTCCGACATCCTGAGTCCCCAGGGGAGCCCGGGCAGGGCAACCCCAGGCCTGGTGCCGGTTGGCACTCAGCCGTCAGCACTTCTCGTCATGTGGCCCTGAAATGTGGGCCTACGAGGACACGGTGTCCCTATTCTCCGTGGCTGCTGCCGGTCCCTGGGTCCGGCCAGCCTCCTGGCTCTGCTCTGCACAATTCTGACAGCTAGTTTCTGCAGATGAGAAAGAATGTGTTTCTTGCATGGCCATCCAGGCCCGGTTGGACCCCGTTTCCATCTTTCATTGCAAACGTGGGCCTCGCACTCCTAGCAGTTTCCTCTAAACTCAGTGCAGCTGATAAACAGGTTCCTCGAGGAAGAAACCAGCCCAGGAGCACAGGATCAACACATACACAAATGACAATCGCTCCTTATTTGGGGGACCCCTGGGAATGGCCTCAAGCGGCTCTGCCTGGGACAGGAGTCACACCTCGGGGGACCTACATTTGCTTGAACAGCTTCTCCCAGAGTCATCTTCCCTTTGTATGTGGCCTGAGGCAACATTCCTAACACTTAAGGAACACCTTCCAGGGTCAGACTGCCTGAGGTCATGTCTGTCCCCTGGGGGCAGTGACTGGCTGTCACATCAATTTCTTTAGTACACGCAGGGGTGCCCTGGGCGGGGCCTCTGACTCTTGGTTTCGGCTCCAGTCACGATCTCGCAGTTAGTGAGTTCGAGCCGCACATCAGGCTCCACACTGACAGTGCAGAGCCTGCTTGGAATTCTCTGTCTGTCTCTCTCTCTCTCTGCCCCTTCATGCTTGCTCTCTCTCAAAAATAAATACTCTTAAAAAAAGAAAAAGTAAGAATGGCACCTGACATAGTTGCAGCCTTCACAAACTGATAGCTGGTATTCTTATCGTTGCTGTCGAAGTTATTGTTTGCAGCTGCCTGAGGAAAAAAAGAAATTTGGTTTGTTGGGGAACCATTGCACCCTGGGTCAGGCTCTGATCATCTGCCTCTTTAAGCCAGATAGCATCTTTGGGAAGAAACTACGTGTGTCTATGTGTGGTAGATATATGTACATATGTATGTGTACATATGCATATTTGTACATAGATAAAGGGGAAAAACCGAGAGAACTCTGCCTCCTACCCACCCGGGGGACATCCCAATGGAACTTGTATTATTATTATTATTTTTTAATTTATTTTTGACAGAGAGAGCGCACGCACAGGCAGGGAAGGGGCAGAGAGGAGGGGACCGAGGATCCAAAGCAGGTTTTGTCCTGATAGATAGCACTGAGCTCACGTGGGGCTTGCCTTCACGAACTGTGAGATCATGACCTGAGCGGGAGACACGCAACTGACTGAGCCGCTCAGGCGCCACGAACTTGTATTATTTCTAAACCCTTGAATCCCAAAGGCAGTCTTGTTGTCCTCAGACAGTGTATCCATCTGAGTATCAACATGTGGGACTGGAAATTCCTTTTGGGAACATGAGCTCAGCAGTGGAGCAGATGAGAGCTTGGACATGTGGGTTTCAGGCCGTGTCCCTTGGTGATGGGAGGACACTGAAAGCGAGGTTAGAGCCACAAAAGACACGGCGCAGCTCCTTCAAGACACGGGAGCCTCCCTGTCGTGGCTCCTGTCGCCCCTCATCCCCTGCTCTCTGCCTGGCTGTCCCCAAGGCCATCTAGCCTCACTCAACTTAATGGGCATGAGGACATTAACAGTGAGACCCTACTGGGCCCTGTAGGGCACGTGTGCCTGGTCTGGTCTCGGGACTGAGGTTGTGTGGGGCAGCGGAGGGGATGGACAGGGTGGGGTCCTGTCTTTCCACTGGCTGCTGCCAGCCTGGGGCCCCTGGACTCTGTGACCACAGGAACTCCGCACCCAGAGTTCTTGGAAGCATCTCTCACCTTCTGGAATCCTAGAATTTCCTGACCGCCCCCCCCAACAGCACTTGGAAACACTGAATACCTCCTAGAACCCAGACACTTTGTAACTACATTTTTGCAAAGGAGCATTTAAAAGCCACTCCACGTGGGGGGCACCTAGGTGATTCGGTCAGTTGAGCGTCCGACTTTGGCTCAGGTCACGATCTCACGGTCTGTGGGTTCAAGCCCCACGTCGGGCTCTGTGCCGACAGCTCGGAACCTGGAGCCTGCTTCGGATTCTGTGTCTCCCTCTCTCTCTGCCCCTCCCCCGCTCATGCTCTGTCTCTGTCTCTCAAAAATAAACAAACATTAATTTTTTTTTAATTTAAAAAAAAAACTTAAAAAAAAAAGCCAGTGCAGAGGTGCCTGGGTGGCTCAGTCCGACCCTTGATTTCAGCTCGGGTCATGATCTCACCATTCATGAGTTCGAGCCCCATGTCGGGTTCTGCGCTGACAGCACGGAGCCTGCTTGGGATTCTCTCTCTCCTTCTGTCTCTCTGCCCCTCCCGTTCTCACACTTTCTTGCTTTGTCTCAAAGTAAGCAAATAAACGTTAAAAAAAAGAAATAAAAACCACTCCAGCTATTTCGGAACCACACTTTGCTGCTGCGAACAGGAGCTCTTGCCCAGCGGGTGAGACACCGACTTTGGTGCGAAGAAAGGAGCGTTTCCTATCAATTCCGCGAGGGTACCTCGTGGTGATGACAGTGTGGACTAAGTACTGGGTTAAATCAAGTCATACTAACGAGGGTGTCATAAAAGCGGACTTAGAGTAATTCATCTCCCCTTCGTCTCCTTACCACGGTGTTTAATGTGACGATCATTTTTTTTTTTTTTTTTTTAACCACAAGATTTTAAGTGACGTGCGTGGCTCCTCTTCCATTCCTGGGGGACACCGTGGTGCTAGAAGTCTGAAACTTTGTCAACACAGGCACGCTGGTCAGCGGGGTGGGAAGTTGAGCACACATGCCCGTCATCAACTGTGTGTTTTCCCGAGCTTCCTGCCTTTATTGTGGACAGAGTGAGAGAGAGAGACAGACAGAGCATGAGCGGGGGTGGGGCAGAGAGAGAGGGAGACACAGAAGCGGAAGCAGGCTCCAGGCTCTGAGCTGTCAGCACAGAGCCCGATGAGGGGCTTGAACTCACAAACCGTGAGATCATGACCTGAGCCTAAGTCGGACGCTTAATCGACTGAGCCATCCAGGCGCCCCAAGCTTCCTGCCTTTAGCATACGGAGTTTAATTGTTTGAAAACGCACAGGTCCGTTGGCTTGTCAGCAAATTGAATCCCAGCCTGAAAGAGACATTTTTTTTCCTCTTAGACTTCTTTTTTTTAATTCTGCCATTGGATACATTACTTGCAGAAGCTCTTTTAGCCACATCGAAAAGAGACGTGGCCTCACATGTGCCCGAATCGCCCAGAATCAGCCTGTGCTCTTTTATTGTTTCTCCTCTAAAATGAAAACAAAAAACCGAAACCTGTTTTTCCGCCGGCTGATCTGACCTGATCGCCTCCACTGGTCGTTTTACCCGAAGCTGGCGAGGCCGAGCCGGGTCAGTGGGGGGGGGGGGGGGGGGGGGGGCGGAGTCTGTCACCCTGATGCCCTCGCCCCCCACCCTTCCGCCCTTTGTCCCTCACGTTGATGCAGCGGTGGCCTGCAAACCTCTGCATCCACGCTCCGTGCAAGAAAACGCTGCTGGTGATGGGTGCTCAGCGTGTGCAAGCCGGTAAAAGTGTCAGCACTGCTTGTGATTCATTTTCCTGGTCTTTAGCCAAAACAGACTGCCGTCAGGAAACCCAGCTGAAGACTGGGGGGCGGGAAGGTGCCGAGGAGAGGGACACCTGTGCACGGTTATTTTCAGCTACAAATACGCTGACGCTTGTGGCCGGCTCTCCACTCCGGGGACACGGTCTAGAACTCTCCTGCTAAGCCCCCAGATTGCTGGCTTCCCCCCCACCCTGGGAGGAGGCCCTTGGAACTGGTTTTTGCAGGGACAGAGCAGTAGTTACCATCCTTGACTAACCCTTTGGGGGCCAGTAGATGGGGGTGGGGGAGAAAGGAGAAGCGGATATTGCTACGTCTCTTCCTCGTGAAATTTTACATTGGGAAGCAAAATAGATGCATTGACATTGGTGTTGGCTTTTGCCAGGTAGTCCGTTCACCAGGAGCTCAGGGCCCAGAGCACAGGGACCCCCCTGCGTTGCATTATGGAAGGAACCAGCAGCATGAGCAAAGTGACCTCCAGACCTCGCCTCTCCCCTTGCCTAGAGACCCCAGAGGTTCAGCAACCTCGGGAACAGCGCAGCCAAGGACCATGGGTAGACCCTCCCTCCCAGGCCGGTGGCTCCTGTCCCATGTCTACTCAGTCCCCATGGGCAGGCGGGGCCCCGAGGAAGCAGGCTCACACCGGAGGATCTGGTCAGAGGACCATGTGAGGTGCCAGGCGGGCAGAGGTGGAATGGGGCTGGGTCAGCAGAGCCGGGACTGAGCGACAGCATCTGGGGGACGCCTGTGTGGTGCTGGGGACGCAGGCTCAGGAGAGCAGAAGCAGGTGGGAGGCAATGGGACTCAGAGCAGGGTCCCCCCACTTCAGCAAGGGGGCTTGGACTGCAGAGGGGCGGGGAACACCTTGCGACCTTGGGGCTTGGCTCCCAATGGCTTTTGGCGGGCGGTTCAGGCTCCAGCCTGGGCGGGAGGAAGACAATCGAGCTCACACGCAGGCCTGATCTCGGCCACCTCGGTATGGTCGTCAGGCTAATAGCTACTCACTGGGATTGTTAAACACTCATAACAAAATCAAATTGTAGGGGCACCCGGGTGCTCAGTCGGTTGAGCGTCCGACTCTTTGATTTCTGCTCAGGTCACGATCCCAGGGTCCTGGGATCGAGCCCCACATCGGGTTCTACACTGAGCATGGAGCCTGCTTGGGATTCTCTGTCTCTCTGTCTCTCTGTCTCTCTGTCTCTCTCTCCCCCTCCTCCCCCTCCCCTGCTTATGCTCTCTCTCAGGAAAAAAAAAAAAAAAAAAGCAATGATAGTAAAATAAAACATAAACACAACGTACCATGAGTATCGTGCACCGTATAACAAAAATGTAATCTACTTTGCAAACAGAGTTTTCGTTCATGGCCAAAAAGGGCCCAAAGGGATTATTTTAAATTTAGCCATCTAAAACATTGCCCATCGTTCAAGCTGCTTTTTTGTACCCAAATGAGCATAATACAAGACAGAAAAGGATAAAATATTCACTGTAATTCATTCATTTCCACAAGTCACAGTGGTTGGTGGGTTGAGTAAACTTTACTTCCCTGGCCCATGGGGATGTGCTATTTTTTTTTTTAATTTTTTTAATTGTTTATTTTAAGAGAGTAAGAGTGCAAGCGGGGAAGGGGTAGAGAGAGAAGACAGAGAGAATCCCAAGCAGGCTCTAGGCTGTCAGCACAGAGCCCAACGCAGGGCTGGAGCTCGCACACCATGAGATCATGACCTGAGCCGAAATCAGGAATCGGAGGCTGAACCAACAGCCACCTGGGCGCCGTGGGCATATGCTATTTTTAGATCATCACAATCATTCTGTGTATGTATCCTGATTTCTTCACACAACGTGCTGGCTTGAGCATTGATCTGTGTTTCCACAGAGAATCCAGATTCACTATAGTGACCGATTTTAATGGTCACTTTAAACCTTTTGAAATCAACCTTTGATTTTAACCTTTGAAATCAACATGTGGTGCTTTAGGCAAACCCTGACGGCTGGGTATGTGGGAACTCTTCACCTACATTCGACCAACGTTGTGTTCACATTTTTCCCGCTGTAGGATCGTTTCCTTAAGGCAAACTACCAGAAACGAGGGAACCGAACTTCTTACAAAGTTACAGCGACGTTTTTGTTTCTTGATGTGTGTTCCCAATGGCTTTCCAGTAGCAACGGGTGTGAGGGTCTCCGCCCCACTGCATTTCATCAGCTTCCGTGACTTGTTTCTAGTGTAACATGTACAGAATAGCATTCCTGGGATTTTTATTTTAAATTAGTTTTTAATTCATATGAATATCATTCCGTTCTCATAGAGAGGTGTGGTTGAGCATACTTTGAAGTCAACACGAGTACTTTGAAGAAAAAGCACCTACGTAATTTTGTTTAGCCAGGCTTTGAGCATCAAAATGAACAGGAAGCATTTTAAAAAGTGCTGGTTTCAGTTTTGAATACTATTTTACATATCACTCTGCATTTTTTTCTGTACCTTGTATTTTGTCAACTGTTTAAATTAAATGTACTTAAACCATCACATTCCATGAAAGAGAAAAACACACTTTAAGAAAATGCATTCAAAAAAAAAAAAGAAAGAAAGAAAAAGAAAAAGAAAATGCATTCAATTAAAGCCCCAGCAGCAGCAGTAAGAAAGAGAGCCTTGTGCCCCTTACGGTCCTTATTAATTGGCCCACATGCACACACATCTCCAACTGGCCCCTTTTGTCTGGGTTGTCAGAGGACATTAGCTGAGACTAATCTGGAAGCTGCTTCCTGGCTCCCAAAAGGACACAGTCACCGAGAAAGAAAGACTCGTTTATCAGAACACAAACTTTGCTACGTAAGTGAGGATCATGCAAAAAAGCATACCCCGGGCATCATTATCTGGGCCTGATTAGCAATGAAGGAAATTGGTCCTCAATTTTCACAATCAGCGGAAAAGACCTTCAGCTCTCACTGAAGACAGACAATTGCCGTCAACATGTTTCTGTGGTCCGCGCGGCGAGCACAGAGACAAGGGCCCTTGCAAAAGCTGCTTTGAAATTGTTTTGGCCGTAGCTGTCTCGTGGATGCTATTGTCCCAGTGACGCAAATAAGGCGAGATCCGGCTCCCCTCGGCGGGCGGCTTGACATCTTCCCAGATGTCCAGGTGGCAGGGGCCACATTGTGCCTCTGGGCATCAGGCATGGCCAGTTCTCCCCCCTGCCCCCACCCCCCTGGGATTTGGAGCCCATGTGACCTTGGGTGGGTCCATTAGTCTCTCAGCACATGGTTCCCTATCTGTAGACAGCTATGGTAACACTACCTGCCTTATAAATTGCTTGTGAGGTTTATATAATACGATAATTTGCACCAAAGTCCTGCATCTGGGGTCTCGCGTGTGCAGGCTGCACACGGCACAGAGGGACAGCGGGCATCCCTCCTTGGTAGGTGCTTTCTCCAGTCTTGGGGGGGTGGAAGGCAGGTCCAAGGGCAGGAACTGTTATCCCTGTCCTTGCCGCCCCTGCCGTTAATTGTCGCTACCGCTCGCACGCGCACGCGCGCACACCCCCTGTCTGTGTCCCAGCAGCTCCCAGGGCGCCAGAGCCCCGTGGATACAGAACTGCGTGAACTTGGCCGCACGTTGTGCCTTCCTCAGATCGTTCCAGAAAAGAGTAAAGCAGTAATGAGAGAAATAAATGCCCTCCCTTTCTCTCTGGTCTTCCCTAGACCTGAGGAAGCTGCCACAGCCTGCAGAGGGGACGAAGACCTCTTTATCACCGGGCAGTTCCAGAAAACCCTGGAGGAACTTGACGGGGACCTGGAAGGTGAGAGCAGTCCCTGCTTCGCCATCTCATCGTGTGCTGGGCGACTCCGGGGGTTGTTTTTTCTGACCAGGTTTGTAGCTCCATGGGGACAGGTTGTGCGGAAGGAACCCTGGTCCATCTGAAGAAAGCCTGGGTGTGAGGCCAGCAAGTGAGCACAGCTCTGGAGATTGCATCTCCGATCGGGGCTGCTAACCACACTGCAGAGACGTTTCAATAGCGGCTTAAAATCCCTCTCGATGGTACTGATATTGCACATCGGGAAGGATTCTACACACATTCAGAGAAAAAGAGGGGCGCCTGGGTGGCTCAGTCGGTTGAGCGTCCGACTTTGGCTCAGGTCACGATCTCAGAGTTTGGGAGTTGGAGCTCCACGTCGGGCTCTGTGCTGACAGCTCGGAGCCTGGAGCCTGCTTCAGATTCTGTGTCTCCCTCTCTCTCTGCCCCTCCCCTGCTCATGCTCTGTCTCTGTTTCTCTGTCTCAAAAATAAAATAAATATTTAAAACGAAAAGTTTTCCAGTGCCAAAATGGGTTTGGGGAGCACTGGGTGACACAGGTGAGCACGCTCCCACCCCTTTCCTTTCTAATGTATGGCGTTTCTTGAAGGGAAATTCAGGACCCACCGCCCTGACCATGAACCCATTTCTGGTGGGGCATCTGCTTTTCTACAGATACAGTGGGGGGAGATAATACCGCGAGGCCAAAGCAGACGCATGGGATCTCAGTAGACAACCGGCTGATCTTACAAACAAAGGCACACAGTGAAAATAATCTAGAAATCAGATATTGGCCATGCTTTAAAACAAATCAAAACAAAAACCAGAAGGAAGCAGACGGCAGAGCTGATGAGTAGTTTTGTCTACTCGCTTTTCAGCTCTCAGATGTGGTGGACAGAGCTAAATCTTCCACCCTGTGTCCCTGGGGCTCTGATCAAGTGACCCGCTAAATCCTTTAGGGCTAATTCTGAGACGCCCAAGGTTCAGTCATCTGCTTCTTAACTGAAGGCGTGGGCACCTCATCGCCCATGTGCTTTGTGGCACTTCTGATGAACGAGATCAAGTTGAAGGTCGAAACCCCAGTTCCCCTTCACGTTCTGTGCTGAGACAGTGTTTCTAGAGGGCTCAGGTTTACAGGACTAGTTTCTAAGTGAAGGATGTTGGCAAAACCTTGTCCCAGAATGCCGTACCTAGAGACATCACGGACGTGCAGTTTCCTCTGTCGAACCAGCAGGGCTGAGCCTTGGGCCCCAGGCATGTGTAGATTACAAATTGGAATGACGCTTGAAAATGCACATAAATAACTTACACAAGAAGAACCTCAGGAAAATCAAAGCCAGGGTGTGGTTACACTAAGCGATTGGCTTGGGAATCGTCACCAGCGATGCCAATCTGTTGACTTATGTTTGTCCTTCTTTGCAGAACTGGAAGACGGCTATGAAGCCGGCACCGGCTCGGTGAATGGTGTGTCTGGACGCCACGTGTCAGATGCCACGGTCCCCAACAGCGATGAGGACGCGATCCCAGTAACGTTCATAGGGGAGGTCCTAGACGATCCTGTGGATTCGGGGTTGTTTTCCAACAGAAACAACAATGCTGGTTCTTTTGACCCGGGGAGCGTGGCCAGCCGGGGAGGCCACCTGTTGCAAAGTCAGGTGGAGAACAGCCAGCAGCGGGAGACGAGAGCAGACGTGCCTGACTCGGCAGCTCCTCCCCACGGCCTTGGGAAGGAAGTCAAACCCGCCTCGTCCGACCCCTGTGAAGATGGGGGTCCGAACAAAATGGAGCCCAAGGCGACTTCTGCAGACTTTCCCACGCACAACCCGAATGCAGAGGACGGCGGTGAGGGGCCCGGCTCTGCCCTCAGTGGGCAGACACAGGCCAGCAAGAGCGCGAGTTCATCAGAGCCAGCGAGGGCAAAGGAAGGCGAGGATAAGCACGGTGGCTCAGCACCGCCATCGTGGTATCGACGGGGCCAAAACCCAGGGTGCAGTTACGGACTGAAATACGGCCTCACGACGTACAAAATCGTCCCTCCGAAATCGGAGATGAGATGTTACGACAGAGGAGTATCGCTGTCAACAGGGGCCATTAAGATCGACGAGCTAGGGAATCTGGTGAGTCCCCACGTGAACGGGGGCAGGACTGTAGCCCCGTCGTCACCCGCTCTCGACACAGAAACCCAACCCATTGAAAGGGTCAAGGAATTCTGGAGGTCCGGCTCTCTAGAGAAGCACTCTGGCCAGCCCCCGGAGTGCTCAACCAACAGGACCCCCGCTCCCACCACACCAGCGAGGCCACAGCAGCAGGAAAGTGGACTCAGGGCAGAGCCCACTGTCCCGGACCCCAAAGTGACATCGCCCCCGCAGCAGTCTGCCCACCGAGAAGCAGGGCGACACGTGGAGGAGGGGAGAGACCGGCCACCCGTGGCAGCCACTCGTCACGTGAAAGTGCCAGCAGCCAATGCCTCAGAGGTCCTGTTCCTCAAGCCCCAGAGAAGAACGTCCAGTCAGTACGTGGCCTCTGCCATTGCCAAGCGGATGGGGCCCCAGAAAGCCCAAGCCGAGGAGACCCGTGAAGGCAGAGCCCCAGAGCTGGCCGGGCGGCCTCCCGCTAGGAGAGACGGCTCAGCCCCCAGCCCGCTCCCAGAGACCCGCATCCGTGCTGATCGGGAGGCGTCGGCAGTAGGAGCCCAGCCTGGGGGGCCGGTCAGCAGCCCTGATGGAAAGTCGTCTGCTCAAGACGGCCCGGCCGCCATCCGCAGAAGTCCTTGTGTCCCGCCTGTCACGGCCGCCCAGAGGGGTCATGTGTCTATGGGACAGAGCTCTAGTTTCAGCGGAAAGCAGAGCCTTGGCGACCACAGGGCCAGCTCAGCATCCGTCCCCAGACGCACTCTGGACAGCACAGATCCCCCGCCCGCCCACTCAGGAGACGATCAGACTCCAGACAGGACCCTGGTGAATGGTTCCAGGTGGGTCCCCATCCCCAGCGAGCCTCCTCACTCTCCGAGAGGCTCCAGCACCAGTGGCCACGCCGGACAGGAGCCCCCAGAACAGAAGCCCGAAGCCAACGGCACCCTGCCACCCAGCATCTTTGGGCCAAAGAAGAAATTCCGACCCGTTGTCCAGAGACCGGCACCAAAGGACACGTCCCTGCACAGCGCCCTGATGGAGGCCATCCACTCAGCGGGCGGAAAGGACAGGCTTCGCAAGGTGAACGGGCAGGCACCTGCCTGCAGGTCACAGGCACCTGTTTCCTACCTGTCGCTCCCCACGTAGATTCTCAGGTGGCATCGGAGGAGGAGGGGCGGGGCAAGCTAAGAATGAGGGAGGCGAATGCCGGGGTTTGATTTCCACCAGGAGCTTCGCCTTGCTGCCTGCAGAGTATTTAGAACCACAAAAAAAGAGACGAAAGCAGATGGGTTTGCGGTTGTCCGAACTGCCTTTAAGACCCTGACCCCCTGGGGGTAGATGTGGGCGGTAAAGTGTCCGTACCTGGGGGTCGCCTCATCCGTAACTGGTCCTTGAGTGAGCAAATAGAGACTCAGGCCCCTGCCGGTCACTCCTGCATGGTTAGCGGGGTCTACTGTCCTTGCTCGGTAACGGCAGGGACGGAGTTTATGACACCCGCCTCCCTTGTCCAGGCACTTAGCACCAACGCTCAGCTTTGGGAGCCATCTCCATTCCACAGGGGCGGAAACGGAGGCACAGTGAAGTCAGGCGAGCTGGCCCATGGCCACGCTGCCAGCTAGTGGGGATCCCGGGCCCTCGTTCAGGTCTGCAAAGCTTCAAGGCACATATCCGCTCCAGAAGCTACACCAGTATCAGGAGCCACACGACATTAAGAGGCCACCGTCCCATGCCACCCCACACACATGCGCTTTGGTCGTTAGATGGCGTGAGGTCAGTGTGGAATGTTCACGCCCTGCCCAACGGCGGAAATACATTCTATCTTCCACCAGCGGGGGGCGTAAAATCAATCCTCGAGCCCTCACCTCCCTCACCTGATAGGTATCGCTTTCCTCTGGTGCTGCCCTATGCTTTGCCTTTCTCCTCCTTCCTGGGGAAACGTGTTGACACTGTGAACGTTCCAGATTGCAGAGCACGCTTCGGAGGCAGGGCCCAGGAAGCCGTCCTGCAGGGAGGCAGAGGGCGAGCGCTCGGCCCTGCTGGCGGCCATCCGAGGGCACAGCGGTGCCCACAGCCTGCGGAAGGTAAGGCAGGGCCTCTCGTGGAGGGATGGCTTCGCAACCCCGTGCCCCGTGGAGACCCATGCGGGGGCCGCAGCTAAGCCGCCATCAGAGTGGGCAGCCCAGCAACCACGGAGGCTGGCGCTGAGGGGCAGCACCCCGCGTGGGAGAGGCAGGCGCATTGGGGAGCTGGCCCCCATCCCTCCCTCCCTGCCCGCCTGGGACACAGCACATCCGGAGCTCCCCAGCCCCCAGCGTGGCTGCCGGGGGCTTGTCTCACCTCCGGGACAAAGGTGCCGGTGTTTTGGCCCAGATCTGGCACAGCCTGGGAGCAGGGGCAGGACCGTGCCATCCGGCTTCTAGTCTCAGAATCCAAGGAACAGCGCGGGTGTATTACCCACCGAGGGAGGCACGTAGCCTCCCCGACGGCTGGGCGCTTGGTCCCGGCCTGCCCTCACCCACCGAGATGGGGCAGGGGGGCAGGGAGTGCTCCGGAAGGCTCCCCGAGATGGGCGCCGCCTGGGGACCTTGGGGGGCGAGCCACGCCTGCCTCCCCGGCTGAGGCAGCACGTCGCCCCTCCGAAAGGCCCTCTGGGACCTTGTCCTTTGACCTTCTCGTTGTTTAGGTGTCCTCCTTGGCCTCCGAGGAGCTTCGAAGCTTCCGAGACGCAGCGCTGTTGGAACGCGGGCCGGAGCCGCCAGGGCTGGATGACCTTGGCGTTTGGCCCCCGCCCACCCTGCCGCCCCCGCCCCCTCCGGCCACCCAGGCTCCCTCCGCGTCTAGGCCGGCATCCAGGTCCAGCTCGGGCAACCCAGCCGAGGCCAGGCAGGCCTTGATGGACGCCATCCGCTCGGGCACAGGGGCCGCACGACTGCGAAAGGTGACCGTGGGTGACCCTGTGAGCGTTCGGATGGGGCAAGGGGGAGGTCACCACGGAGCCCCACGGCAGTAACACAGCAGCGGTGACTGATGGCTGAGGTCCCGTCCCTTACCCCCTCGACCAGAGGGAGGGAGATGGCCTTCACCGCGTGGGGGTTCGGCCCTCAGACATGCTCCCCGGGGATACAGGGTTCACCATCCTTGGGGAGGGCACCATGTGCTCTTGACTGTGGTCCAGGGTCAGGCCCGACAGGCATCTGTGAAGTGTCCTGTAGGGAGCACACATCACAGTCATGGCTCTCAGCGTGGATTGAGGCTGTGCACATGATTTCTTTCCCTCCTTCCTCCCTTCTTCCTCCCTGCCTCCTTCCCTCCTCCCTCCTCCCTCCCTCCTCCCTGTCTCCCTCTCTCCTCCCTCCTCCCTCCCTCCTCCCTGCCTCCTTCCCTTCCTCCCTCCTTCCTTCCTTCCTCACTCTTTCTTCCTCCTTCCTTCCTTCCTCCTTCCTTCCTCCTTCCTCCCAGCCTCCCTCCTCCCTGCCTCCCTCCCTCCTTCCTCCCTCCCTCCTTTCTTCCTTCCTTCTTTCCTTCCTTCCTCCCTCCCTCCCTCCCTCCCTCCCGGCCACCCTCTCGTTCTCTCTTTCCCTCTCTCTCTCCCCTTCTGTCTTGGCTAGCATTATGTGTGAAATTATTCAGTTGGAAGCCTTTTGGGCAGAGCACACGCTTTCTGCTTCTCCACAGTTCTCCTCTTCTATGTGGTCTCCTGGTGGGCTAACACTTGTAGCCCTCACGTTCCCAAAAAGCAGATGCGTTTTGCACCACCCCGATGGGATTCCCAAACCAAAAGGCTCCTGGGCCGGGTGGCTTCTGAGATCTGTGTTGTCACCTCTGAGATGGTTGTCTGTCTGAGATTGATTCTCTGTCCCTGCTCATTTCTGGTGGGCTCAGGAGTTACGCTGATTATAGGGAGGCCAGAGGGACGTATTTCTGCCTGAGAGATGCTTTCCAGCCCCTAAGCTGGTGTTTTCGCGTGCACCTGAAGAGGTCAGTACTAAGATTACCCTCACGATCTGTGGAAAGTGGATGAGGCTCAGAAAACCTGAGTGGCCTGGCCTCGGTCACAACAGGACTGGACTGACACCGGTCACTTTGGGCACAGAAAGTACTCGAAAGCAGGTATCGCCCCGTTGCATGTGCTGTGGGAGAGCAGGTGGCCCTGGAGGGACGGCTGAGTTGCTGGCGCTAAGAAGGCAGATCACTGTCCTGCGTCCACCCGGGAGCCCGTGGCAGCGGAGGGGACAGGAGACGGCCCACATCCTTGCAGGCAGCAGGCCACGAAGGACAGTCCTTGCTCAAGCCCAGAGAGCCAACGGAGCATGGCCCGACCACCCGCTGATGGGGAGCTCCCCCGGGGGCATGGTCCCTGTGCTTGGGCCAGCCCCCAGAGCTGTGTCCCTGTGTGACAGTGCTGTGTTCATGGCTATGTGCGTGTGGCCCTCAGTAGGGACCCCAGACGTCCCATGATGCGGATGCTGGCCAGTCATCTCTGGACACACAGCCCCCTCCCCCTCAGGATGCGGGGGGAAAAGACAGCATCCTTGGCTGAATGGCAGGGGTAGACAGAGGATGTCACATTCTCTCTCCTTAGAGGGGAGAGCTGCTAACATTACCGGGGGGGCTTTCTGGTTTTCTATATGCTTTCTTTCATTTCCGTGGAATTTACGTACTGATGAACTTACGTACACATATCCCAACAAGCTGGGGTGAGTGGCTAAGTCAGGGTCCTAAGAAGGAGACCGCGGGGTTCTGAGGAAGGTGGCTGTCCACGCGGCACCTGAGGCAGCCCCGCCCTCACAGTTCCCAGTATTCAACTGGGTCACCGGCCGGTCCGGTGTCCTTCCTGAGGGGCCCAGAGCACAGCTATCGGGCCCGACCGCCCCCAGCTGATTCTGGGGGAGGATTTTGAGTTTCTCAGAGGGAAATCCACATCAGATGTGGGGGCAGGGGTGGGAGGTGAGGCTCCAGGTCGGCAGATTTCAGGTGTTTTGGCCGAATGACTTCACTTCCAGATGCGAACGAAGTTGAGCTTTTGTCAGATTTTGGATGGGACGGAGAGAATGTGACATCTTTGGATTTTGGATAATGCCGAGTGTGACCGTATGACCACTGACTGTCCCCTTTCTCACCTGTGCCGTTTCCTTCACCGGTCCCTGGATCTTTCCAGAACGACCATTACCCTGCGTACCTTGCAGGACTCACAAGGAGCCTGGGCCCAGAGAGGCGAAAAGCTTGCCTGAGGTTGCACAGCGGGGCAGAACCGCAGCAGGTGTAACCCTCAGGCTTTCTCTCGGTGAGGCTGAGCTGGGGACAGGGGGGCCAGGACCAGACGGACCGGTGGGTGTGGGCTGGCACAGCAGGGGCCCTGTGCGTCTGGACTGAAGCTTGGGAGCAGGGCCGCTGCAGGAGAGGTCCTGGGCGGCCACTTTCTTTCTGCTGCTTCAAATGGCATTCAGGGCCTTCCTGTTGATTGTTTCTCGGATGAGCTTAAGTGTTGTGACCTGCCTCATCCATCCTGGGATGGTCTGTTCTGTCCACATTCAAATGGCACATGTGAGGTTTTGATGGCCTGAACGGTTTACGAGACGCCCTTGGGCAGAGGTGGCCGGGATGCGTGTGACACGGGGGACCACGTCCCTTCGCTCTCTATCACTGCGCTTCCCAGCCATACCGCCGTGTGCACAGACGCACAGGACTGGGTCCCTGCTCTCCCCGGTGACCCAGGACCCCTTCTCCCCCTTGCACTGTGCATACCAAAGTCACGCGAGACCCGCTGATGGTGACGGGACCTTGGAGGGCAGGGGCTGGGTGGTCCGAGTGACCAACAGCCCCCCCTCCAGCCTCCATGAGGTTCTCGCCTGGAGCCAGTGCTTTGTCCTGTAGGAGGACGCACCTGTGCCTTTTTCCCAGTGGCCTGCCTGCCTTATTTATGCGGAACGGCAGATCTGTGGCGTGGGGAGAAATGTGCAACTCAGGCAACGGGGCCCATCTCTGTATTTGCTCACAAGATGCTGCTTCTCTGCTCGGCGTGGACCCCGGTGACCTCTTGGCTTTGCAGCCAACGCGCTTGGGGCTGTGTCACAGCACGGGAAGCTCAGGTCATTGGGACTTTGCCTCGTATTTTTTCTTCGGCTCCCTTTTACCCTTTGGGCTGTTAGGGCCCTGTAAACTTGGGGCAAGTGCCATAAATTGTGGGCGCCGGGGTCCACACCACGTGGGCAGAGCTCTCCCTGGGCGCTCGCGTGTGCACATCACCCTTCACCAGCTCCTGGGCTCAGTGAGGGCTCCAGGCCAGGGTGGCCGGGAGGGCTGTGTACACCTGAGGCGGTCCCTGGTCTTCCCGGGGCTGCAAATACTCCGCTCCTCTGTCAGCCCAGCCTCCTCCTGCAGACTGGGGTGCCTGGCCGTTCTGGGAGGGCTCTCAGGCAGGCAGGACCGTCGGGGCTACACCCGGGATGGCTGGTCCCCCTACCTTTATCGCACGGGTTTCACACTGGCAGCGATGCAGTAAAATGCAAAAGGATCAGTTTGGCACCTAAGGAACAACCACCTTAAAAAGGAACGCCATCCTTCAACGCAGTCAAGAGTACAGTGGCCTTCGTGGTGTGAACGAATTAATTTCCCTGCCTCTGTATTTGTGGCGATCAGAGAGATTTCCAGCTCCGGGTGAGAGCATTTGCTGTTCTGCTCTGTCCGCGGGCCCTTCCTCGGTGGACCAGCTGCTCTTTCTGAGTGCAGGGCTCAGATGGACCCACGCAGTACCCACCTCCCCAACTCAGCCCTGCGCTAACAGTAACAGGGAAACTGTGTGCGGCTAACTTGAGCGGTGTGTTTCTAAATGCGTTATTTCAGGGGGCCTGGAATGTGCCCCGAGCACCTTCTTAATCTGTGTTTATATTTAAAACATCCAGGGGCGCCTGGGTGGCTCAGTCAGTTAAGCCTCTGACTTCGGCTCAGGTCACGATCTCGCTGTTCGTGAGTTCGAGCCCCACATCGGGCTCTGTGCTGACAGCTCGGAGCCTGGAGCCTGCTTCAGATTCTGTGTGTGTGTGTGTGTGTGTGTGTGTGTGTGTGTGTCTCTCAAAAATAAACGTTTAAAACACTCCAAACCTTCACATGTGCAAGCATCCACACCACAAGCACTTGCTGAGAAACCCCCAGGGTCCGGGGCCCGTGGTACCTGCTCAGGACAGTGTCTATGCCCTCGTGGGTCCTCAGCCAGAAAGAGAGGTACAGTTTGTTGTTGACCGCAGGACCTTCTCACGAGGTTAGGGACGCGATGAAAGCCCCAGAGAGGCTTCCTCGTGTGCCAGACTCCTTCTGGGCCAGGTGGGGGCAGCCCGATGGCCCTGGGGGTCCTGGGGGAGCCATGCCTCCACTGCCGCCTCTACTGGGGCCGCACGGCCACGTCTCCTCCCACACGCGTGTCGTGACGCTTGGCCTTGACGGCAGACCCCGTGAGTCACGATCAGATGGGTGACGCTGTCCCTGTAAACACCCAGCAGCCCCCCAAGCAGGGACAGAAACCAACAGCAGCAGCAACCCTCTTTCCCCAGCCCCGAAGGCGTCTTCCCCGCAGGCCCAGGGTATCCCCACTCCCGGCCGTGTACATCAGACCGTGATGACAAACCTGAGTGCATCCTGTCACATGCTCGGTTTGGGCTGCTCATGGGGTGAACCCAGCGCACGTTTTGGTTACAGTGGACCCGTTCAGAGGCACGGACGGGTCGGTTCTGGCTTCGCTGTGTGATCACAGGCCGTTGAAATACCTCCTTTGACGCGCTCCAGATCAGGGTTTCTGCAGGTGGACCGTAACGGGAGGGTGCGGGGCAGAGCTGCAAGTGGAAGTTTGAGCCATGCGTTTGGTAGAATAGGGACTTCCGTGTGCATTCGCTCACTCGTGCCGCGAATACACAGTGCTCAGTAAGTTCTGTGCCCAGAGCGGGGAGGGGGAGCCCCACGGTTTCTCCTCAAGGGGCCCCTCTCCAGCGGTGAAGGAGCGGGGAGTCTGGGACACCGCAGCAGAGCGGGGTCACCGACGGCACCAGGGGCGACTGGATGGGCCCCGACTAGGGGTCAGGAGAACCTTTCCGCGAAGGTGGTATATACACCTGTCGTTGAAGGAGACGCAGCTTTCCAGGTGGAAAGGGACATCCCCAACGGAGGCACCCCACATGCAAAGCCTGGCCAGAGGAGAAAGACCCCAGCAGATTCAGAGAAGCGAGGGGTGGGGGGGGGGGTGTTCGGGGAGGGCTGGGGCCTGGGGGCAGCTGACGGCTCTAGCACAGTGACGGGGACCTCCAGAGGTGTGGACCTTGCGCGGGTCCCTGCTTCCTCTGCTGAAAAGACTGGCACTGAAGGCGTTAAGGGTGTTTGTGTTTCGGAACACGTTCTCCTTGGGGCACGTGAGCAGAATGGGTATCGATGTAGGGAGAGTCACGGCAAGGATGTTCTTGCACTTAGCGCCTCAGCCCCCGGACCTCCGCACCCTTGGCCGACCCCGCTGGGCCATCCGGCTCCCCCGAGTAACCGCGGCTCTCTCTCCTCTGCAGGTGCCCTTGCTGGTGTAAATCCTCGATGAGATCAGATCGCGGCAGAAACCCACCCCTGTGAGCCGTCCACAGTCCCCGCTCGAGGACGCCGCGTGGCAGGGGGCGTCGGGACGTGGCGGACTTTCTTGTCTACAGGCCAAACGCACACAGCTGGTTTTCAGTCCTGCGACATGGTTCCAAGAGAGGGCACAATTCCGCCCTGCTGCACAGCTTAGGTGCCAAGGAAACGTGTTTGCCTCTGAGTATTTCACGTTGCCAATAAACCTTTCTTGTTGGCAGGTTAATGGGGATCTAAATGCGGGAGCCCAACACTACACTTCGTGGTGACCTTCGGCCGATGCTGGACCTTTGAGAATTTACCACATAGATAGATGGTTGCGACCATTTCGCTGTTTGAAATCTTTTGAATTCTAGGGAGATACGGAGAAACCGACTGAAACAATCCGAATGTCAGAAGCTCTGTGATGTTTTGCTCGTAACAAAAGAGCCAGAAGGCTTTTTTCAAAGTTGACTGTCGAGTCATGAAACCGTCGGAGTTTTATCCCTCAAACATTGGGAGTTATGACCTTCCGGAGGATCGCAGACCATGATCTGACCAACTACGCTTTTAAAAATCACCTGTTCCCGCCCAGAATAAAATCGTACTTGATGTATAGACAGGCATTTCTGATTCTCCAGGGGTGGCGGTGACAGAGGTCGGAATGGCATTGGCGTGGACGGTCGGTGCCCCACCTTGCAGGTGTCCCCAGTGGGCTGTGAAGTAGAATGAGCCTCCCCCAGGAGGGCTGTGTATGGAGCCCGGTGACTTCCCTAGGAACCTTCCGAAGTCCTGCACGGAGCCCGGAGCGGGGACGTTGGGTGTCTGCGTGTCGCCAGGATCGGATCAAAATTGTGCTGGTATTTCATGATTTGTGTTCAGTCTGGGTGCTTTCGCCCAACAGATCAGGGTCACCCCTGTATCACATGGAAGGCTTTTCGAAGGACACGGAATTCTGCCACTGGTATTTATAATGAAGTTTAGACACAGCACTAGTCTCTCACTTCTGTCTCTAAAGCACTTTGTTGCATTGGGAAGAGCTCTTTAAGACACGAATAGAAATCAAGAGGAGCTCGTGAAATAAAATCTCTGTCTTCATCAAGCAACAGATACACGGTGGGATCGTTTTAATGTCTCACGGCAGATCTAGGCATCACGTAGAATGGAAACTTTGCTCTGCGTTGTCCAATGGCCGTTGCTCACTTCCCGGTGGGGCAAGAGCGTCAGCTGGTCCCTCTCAAACCACACTGTCTCCACTATGTGTCTTTTAGTGCCACAAATAAAAGAAAATGAATTTCACTGTGTGGAAGTTGTGACTTTATGCTACGGTTTGTTGGGATGCCCATAGCCCCAAAGCAGAAAGGAGAGGTTCATTTTTTTCAGTCAACACATATGACTGCCTCTATACTCCTCTGGGCAGCAGAAGGCAAAACAGATGAGAATCCCTGTCCTCATGGAGTTTACTTTATAAGGGAGGGGACAGACCATACGCAACATAAGCAAAATATTAAGTATATTTGGAAGCTGATAGTGCATAGAACATCAGGAGAAGGGATGAAGAGTAAAATAGGACGATGAAGAGAGTCCTTAGGGATACAGTGATGTTTGAGTAGAACCCTGAAGGAAATGAGAGAGCAGACCATGGGTGGATGTGTAACTGGCGGGGGAAAGAGCAGGTACAAAGGCCCTGTGGCAGGATTTGCTCAGCGTGTTGGAGGGACGAGGATAGTGTGAGGCATGATGGTCATGCAAAAATACGCTGTTTCCCAGCCTCTGAGCCCTGGTCTTCGCACACAACTTTCCCTCCCCTTTTCCCACAGCAGCCTCGCTCTCCAGCCAGACCAAGAGGGGGGCAGACACGGCGGGGAGGTGTCCAGAAGGGGACCTCAAAGATGAGAAAGGCTGTCCAGTTAAGCGCACCCTACCCCTGTTTCCTTTCTCTCCCGAGGGAAGGGTTCAGCTTTATGCTAAATTTATCCTTTGCTGCGATTGTGTTACGTCCTGCATCTCGAAGCCTTGGGCTTTGGACTGTGGAATGGGGACCGATACAGCCATGTGGGTCGTGCGTTCATCTCTCCCCCAGGTTTTCACAGTTGTCCCTGGTTGTGCTCAGTAAACCTGAGTGGTGGCAAGGCACCGGTTTCCAGAGGAGGCAACTGAGGTCCGAGAAAGTTGAGCAGCTAACAGAACAACTCGATCACGTTCTTCTTCTCACGCCGGGCTCCCCTGTTCCTCCGGAATTTAATCTGAACTCAGTCTAGAAGACTCCCCGGGGCCTGTATCCCCTCCCACCTGTGTCCTGCATCGCTGTGGAACAGGTGCCAGGTTGTGGGACATACCCAGACAGCACATGGCCCTCCCCCATGCCTCCTGTATTTCCCCTGCCAGAAACCTGCCCACCACCTGCCACCCGGCTCAGCGTGGAGCCTGCTTGGGATTCTCTCTCTCCTCTGCCCCTCTCCTCTGCTCTCTCTCGCTCAAATAAAAACAAACAAAAACAGAACAAAACAAGAAAGAAGAGGAAAAAGCAGTGAAAAAACTCCCAAGCCCTCCTCCCTCTGTGTTGAACGGTCTGTGGCTCTGCTGACCGCTTGTTACCTCCCCCACAGTGGGGACAGGATGGTCAGAGGGTAGGGCATGACCCAAGTCTCCTGGGGCGGGTCCCGATCAGCTCTCTCCCCAGCAGGGGCCACGACCAGGAGTCAATCTGTCAGCGCACAGGGACACCCACTGGGACAAAACGTGGCCCAGGGGAGTTCAGGAAACTGACCCAATTAGCCACCATTACTCCTCGGGTGGAGGCGTGGAGGGCAGGGAGAAGGAGGGGTGAGGGCATCTGAAGGGAGCAACACTGGAAGCATGGAGAAGCCGCGAGCCCTCAGCAGGGCGGCTCAGACACACGCTCAGGAGGAGCCCCGGGGGGCTCCTCACTGGGCCATTTCTATCACCGAGACATTCCCAGGGTCAAGGCCACTGCCACCACCCCTGCGTGTTCAGCCGGAGATGTGAATGTGTTCAGAGCTGAAGGATCAGGACGCGGTTAAGTCGGCACCTGCTCACGAATGGTTTGGCCAAGTTCCCCGATCGGGCATGGGGTAGGTGAGGGCGGGCAGGTGGCCCAGCCAACGGAGGCCGCTCCCTCTGCAAATGGAAGAAAACGCAGTAGACGTTGCTGGACTCCCGGGGCGCCACATGGCTCAGTCGGTTGGGCGTCCGACTCCTGATCTCAGCTTGCGTCTTGGTCTCGGGGTCGTGGGTTTGGGCCCCACGTTGGGTTCCATGCTGAGTGTGAAGACAGCTTAAAAAAAGTTGCTGGGGTCTCAGATCCCGGGCCCTCGGGTGGGTGCGGACTCAGGCAATGCAGGAATATTGGCATCCACACATTACGCCCTCACCTTCCTCCTCAGCCTGAGCTCCCCGAATACTGGGTGGAGGACCAGCCCCGATGGAAAGACCCACCCGGAGAGGCAAAGGGCTTGGCCAAGGTAAAACCGCAGCTCTGGCCAGTGCCTTCTCCAAACCCGCTGAGGTACGGCTGGGCCAACCACTCTCCCTGGCCACCGGCTCTCCTCACCCTCCAGACCCGGGCCTGCTTGTCCTTTCCCCCACACACCACATGGGCTCACTCTTCCATGCTGGGCACGAGAACTCCTATTCATCCCTCAAAACCCTGCCGCCTCCCACAGGAAACCGCCCCCAACCACCCTGCTGGCCTGCAGAGAGAGGCAAAGACGGCCCAGATCTCGAAGCAGTGCCTCCTACGCTGTGGCGTCCGCACGCGAATCCACTGGCTTCTGTGACAGACGGGAGCTGTGTCATGCTCCCTTAGGCTCTGCAGGCCTGGGGACGGACAGTAGTGCCGCGGGTGGGCGTCGTTTGAACTGGAGGGGATTTGCCTCCAGCCGGGACCCCAGGGTAGGCAGTGAGCCCAGGAGGTCCACATGGAGCCTGCGTTTCTGGATCTGGTCTGCCTGCCTGTGGCCCTCCCTCTGCCCCGCTCAGCCTTGAGGCAGTAAAGCAGAGCATCCCAGGTAGAAAGTTCCAGAAGGACTTGCTTAGTCAATGGCTACTGAGCAAATGTCGAGTTGTGGGGAAGAGGGGAGGCTCCCCAGGAGGCAGCTCGGGGTTCCGGGATTGTCGCCTAGCTGCAGGGAAGGGGCGGCTGGGGGGAGAGAATGGAATTACCAGCAGGTCTCAGGGACCACAGGGCTATCCAGGCCGAGGCAGCCTGACGCAGGGCTCGAACCCACAGACTCCACTGAAGGAGTCACTTGCTCAAGCTAAGTGGTCTTATGCAGCTCAGTTTCAACCTCCCTCGAAGTGTGGATCTGGGTGCAGCAAGTGGTGGTGGCCACAGCATAGACACCTCCTTGCCCAGCTAAAAGATAATCAAGGGCTCTCCTGTTACAACCTTGGCCAGAGAGTCTAGGGATTTCTATTGGGCAGCGAATGCTTGGTGGTGGATTCCCCAACACTTTCAAGAGTTTCCGGCCATAGTCTCATTTGTATTCATGCCCAGATGGGGAAATAGAGATCCACCAAAGGCGGTGAATCCCGAATCCTGAAGGACCCCTGGTAGGTCCTCTCTAGTTCGATGACGTAAATTCAGGGGAGGTGACCAGTGAGCTATCCTAGTTTGTAAGGAGTTAGGGGCACAGTTAATAACCTCAGAGGCATTGCCCAGTTACCCACCCACCCAACGCCAGCCATCTAGGCATTCATAGGCCCACAGAGAATGATAGCCACCACAGACAAGGATAGAGATCCTGCTGGGGCACACGTCACTCCTGCCAAGGTGGCACACTGTTAAGGGATTCATTCACAAGGATGGCTGCACTTGCCCATCCAAGTCAGGGATCGGTTAGCTATTCAGTGCGTTGGGAAGTAAATCTCTTAGCTTGAAATAGAAAGTTGTTCTACGTTTCTTGCAAAGATGGGCGCTGCCAGTGAGGTCTTCCCACGGCCGGGAGCATGTCTGACCTAGATGACCACAGCCGCGTGGGGGTGCGAATATAGGTACTTGTGTCTGATTGAGCGAGTAGTTATGATCAGAGATGTTCAAGGCACTGGAGGTTCTGTCCACCAAAGTCCAACTCTATAAGTGACTTCTCAGGGGGGTTGATTATAGGTATAATGACATCAGGTATAGAAGAAATTCTGGTCATGGGAGGGTTCTGCAGCATCACGGACACACTGGGGTTTTTGATGACAAATTAGGCAGTCTGAATGGTTTATTCCTCTTAGCAGTGGCCTGGGAGGGTACAGATAATAGTGTTATCTTTTCAGGCCAAAGTCAGAACAAAGGAAAGAAAAAGAAGGGGTTTCATGTTCAATTAGACCATGAAGTCTTGAGCCATGTCTTGGGTGGGAACTGTCGATCTCGATGTCAGCTGCTTCTCCCTGTTGTCAGTTTCTTTGATGTCTCCCAAGCCTGCACAGGACCAGGTGTCAGGTGGGACCTTCTTTAACTGTGTCGTGTGTGTCCAAGGCTCAATACCTTTCAGTTTTGCCTCCGTGTCTGTGTCAATAGCACTTGGCAAGGTCCCTTTCGATGGAGTTCAAGGACTGTCTTCCTCGGATAACATTTCCAAGACACCCAGTCACCAGGATCCAGACTATGAACGACAGGATCCTTTGAATTGGGATCTGGGGAAGCATCTCTAACCTGTTGATGATAAGCTTGAGCATAAGACATCAAGGACTTACAGAAGCTGGTCACACTAGCCTGAGACAAGGGATCAACGGAAGGTTGTATACCAAATGACGTTGGTCTGGTGGTGACTGTCTCGTGTGGAGTGACTTTATGTTTCCCAAAGTGGGCACTGTGAACAGTCGGCAAGACCAAGGTCAACATCTGAGGCCAAGAGAGTCCAGTGGTTTCAGCAAGTTTAGAAATTAGAAGTTTGAGAATCCTGGGGCGCCTGGGTGGCTCCGTCAGTTAAATGTCCGGCTTTGCCTCAGGTCATGATCTCATGGTTTGTGAGTTCGAGCCCCACGTGGAGCTCTGTGCTGACAGCTCAGAGCCTGGAGCCTGCTTCGGATACTGTGTCTCCCCATCTCTCGGCCTCTCCCCTGCTCATGCTCTGTCTCTCTCTGTCTCTCAATGACAAATAAATGTTTAAAAAAATTATAAGTTTGAGAATCCCATTAGTTCTCTCAGTCTTGCTAAATGATTGAGGGTGACAGGGACAGTGAGAAGTCCAGGAAGTTTGCAAGGCTTTCATTAAGGCTTGTATGGTTTGCCCAGTGAAGTGGGTGCCTCGATCACTGGAGATTGCGGAAGGTACCCCAAGTGAGAAACACATTCTCCAACAATTTCTTTGTCACCATGAGGGCCTCCACCTTGTGACAGGGGACGGCTTCAACCCATCTGAAAACACATCTACAATAGCAAGAACATGTTAACCCATGCTAGGTGGCAGTTGAGTGAAATCAAGCTGAGGTGCTCAAAATGTCCGGAAAGAGGTCTGAGGGCTCTGGGGACAAAAATAATTTTCCAGAATTATGGGTCTGATAAATCAGAAATTGCTAGTAGACTGTTTTTACAATTTTGTAGAAGTCTCCCCACCAATGTCTATCCATAAATTGAGTCATCTTAATTGCACCATGGTGGGTGAAGGGATGAAAAAAACAAAAAGTTGGGTTTGCCAGGGAGCCAGGAAGAACCGAGTGAGTGGCCATCTTGGGGTTCCCAGAGCCCTGATTATTCATTTAATTTCCAGCCATTGTTTTCCGTCCTTAATTTCTCCGATTCAGGAGCAGACTGTCGCCATGTTGCAAGGACATCAGGATGCCAAAAGTCTGGCAATGAGGGGTCAGAAGCGAATGGACTTCATCCGCAGCTGCTACAATCTTTATAGATTCCGTCACTGCTGCCTTTGCGTCAAGGTCAGCCAGGCCAGTTCCCTGATGCTCAGGTTGTCTTTCTAGTGTGAGCCTCAGTTTTGATGACAGCAACATCAGAAGGTAACAGAATGTCACTAAGAGCATTGCTTACTTGTAGTGCATTTTTTATTGCACAGGGCTTATATTGGGGTCAGAGAGGATGCAAAAAAAACCCCTTATGTTATGTTTCCATAACGTCACCAAATCACGGACGATCCCAAAGGCGTACTGGCAGTCAGATAAATGTTAACGGTTTGTCCTGATAACTGGCCTGTCCTGCTAGGGCCCGAAGCTCCTCTTGTTGGGCTGATTTAGCTTACGGGAGATTTCTTTTCTGAGGTAGTTCAGATTGGGTATAATAACAGCATTGCCAGCTTGGAAATTCCCCTTTGCATTTTTACAGGTTGACCCGTCAACCAACAGAATTAGATCAGGGTTAGTCAAAAGGGCAGCTTGTAAATCAGGACACGGTGTTATGAAATGGGGCATTACCTCACGGGGCTCACCTCATGGGGCTCACCTTCGTCAGGTAGGGTGATGTAGCAAGATCGAGAACGTTGCAACATTTAAGATGAAGATTACGTGGGGAACACAGAAGGATCTCATAGGAGGCTAGTTGGCTTGCGGAGAAATGTTGAGTGGATTCAGAGTTAAGGCTTCAGACAGAGTATAAAGTTTGGGAATAAACGTCATGTCCTAGGGTCCAATCTGCTGAGGCTTTCACTAACTCTGCAGCTGAGGTTGTAACCTTAAGGCAGTTGGGGTAGGCGTGAGCCACAGAGTCAGGCCATATGCAGGAGCAGGCAATAAGCCAATGTCTATGGCCGGGTCCCTGAGTGAGCCAGCACTCCCAGGGCCTGGTTAGGTCTTTCATGCACAAGCAAGGTGAAAGGTTTTGAGTAATTAGATGGCTCTGCAGCAGGTGGCTCTTGTAGCACTTGTTTTGTTCTTGTTTATTCATGTTTGTCTTTCTAAGGAAAGGATTTGGGAACTAAACTTTTAGTAAATTCACGGAGGATAATTAGGAACCCATAGCCCACCATCTCTGGCCAGTCCTAGCAATCTATGAGGCTGTTGCTTGGTTGTGGGCCCAAGGAATTCTTGGATTAGCCTAATTCTTTTTGGAGATGGCTGGATTTCTTCGGGGCTTAAACTGTCACCCAGCTAATAAACACTGTCTGGAGATCATTGTAATTTTTCCTTAGAGAAATTTTCCTTCATGTTCTTCTTCAGCTAATTGTTGCAGCAAATAACAGAGTATTTTATGGATGACTCTAGAGTCACAGAGCACAGCCAGAGATACTGGAGAGGGTCGATTTCCTGGGGAATTAGAGGTGCTTCACTCTTGGTAGAGCACTTGGGAGAAAAAAGAATGGGTGTCAGGCAACCCCCGACGCATGACTATGTTTTGATGACAGTCCCCTACGAGGGTGCAGTGGGGGAGATACTTGTATCATTTTAGGTTCCTGGCCTTGGAAGCTAATGGCGTCCAATGCCAAGGCTAAAAACTTGGCAGACGTTTGGGGTTTGGGTGGGGTTTTTTTGGTTTTTAATTTATTTAGTGAGAGAGAGAGAGAGAGAGAGAGCACATGCACACAAGTGAAGAAGTGAGGAGAGGCAGGGAGAGAGAAAGAGAGAGAGAATCCCAAGCAGGCTCCCCACTGTCAGCGCAGAGCCCAATGTGGGGTTCGATCCCACGAACCATGAGAAAATAACCGAAGCCAAAATCAAGAGTCAAATGCTTAACCGACTGAGCCACCCAAGTGCCCCCAGACTTTTGTTTTCATCATCTTGTTCCAAGGCCCTTTCAAAGTGCTCGGCTATGGTCACATGTCCAGTCAAACCAGTAGCCTCATATCCTGTTTTCTGCCTTTTTATCAACCCACTGATCTCAGGAGATTATCCACGTACAGGGCAACTAGAGGGGGTTGGGTTACATCATGCATTATACGGAACCCAGAATGCTGTAGAAGGAGTACAAACAGAGGGACTTTAGAGTTGGTGACGGGGGCACTTTGGTGGCTCAGTCAGTTGAGCGTCTGACTTCGGCTCAGGTCATGATCTCCCAGTTCGTGGGTTTGAGCCCCGCGTCAGGCTCTGTGCTGACAGCTCGGAGCCTGGAGCCGGCTGCTGTGTCTTCCTCTCTCTCTTTGCCGCTCCCCTGCTCGTGCTCTGTCTCTTCCTGTCTCTCAAAAATAATAAACGTTAAAAATTAAAAAAAAAAAAGGTCGGTCACAGATTCATCTGCCTTTTGCTTGCATGTTTGAATAACAGACCAATCAGTGTGGGCAGGGAAGGCTCTACGAATGGCTTTTAAAAGATCCTTACTGTGCACCTGGGTGGCACAGTCAGTCAGGCGTCCAGCTCTTGATCTCAGCTCAGGTCGCGATCTCGTGGTTTGTGGGTTCAAGCCCTGTGCTGGGCTCTTTGCTGATGGAGCAGAGCCTGCTCGGGATTCTCTCTCTTTCTCTCTTCCCCTCCCTGGTTTGTGTAGCACGTGCATGCTCTGTCTCTCAAATATAAATAAACTTAAAAAGCATTAAAAAAAAAAAAAAGACTCAATGCTATTTTGTGGGTTTTTTTCTGGACCCTCTTAAAGATCAAAAATCTTGAATGTTGCCCTTGGAGTGACACCGGTCTGCTCCCACGTCCGTTTGGAGGCTTCACCAGGTCCTTCTCTCTCACAGGTGCACACGCTTGAGAAAGATCTGGCAGCCCAGGGTCAGAAGCCTTGAGAAGAACTCCAAATTCCTCAGAATATTTCTGCAGATCCCCGCGGGTGTAGGCAGTTCTTTACTGCTCCCACTTTGGCATTTGCCCAAGCAGTGAAAGATGCCTGAGGAGTGCCCCCTACAGCCTTGGGAGGGCTTTATTAAAAAAAAAATTATTATTATTGAGAGACAGAGCATGAGCGGGGGAGGGGCAGAGAGAGAGGGAGACACAGAATCCGAAGCAGGCTCCAGGCTCCGAGCTGTCGACACAGAGCCCGACGCGGGCCTCGAACTCATGAACCCAAGAGATCACGACCTGAGCTGAAGTTGGATGCTTAACCTACTGGGTCACCCAGGTGCCCCAGGGAAGGTGGGGGGGGGGGGGCGCTTTATTTTAAAAGGTAACTTCCTAATAGCGTCTGCAGAGTGGAAAGGCAGCTCAGATGAGAATCAGTAAACCCTGAGTGCTCAAAGGAGGACAGAGAACCGCGGAAGTCACGTCCGTCTTGCTGTCTTTTGTTGTAGGTGCCTCTTACGTCTGTAATTTTTCATTAGCCTTTTGCAAAGAATATTTCAATGAAGCTATTTTGGAATCCCTAAGCCTTTGGAAGCTTCCGCAACCCAATCAATACAAGTATCCCATTCCGTTTGTCCGGTTTTGGAAACCTTGCTTTTCAAACGCACTTCGTACGTGAACCACCCTAATTTGGAACATTCCTCATGATGGACCTTGTGATTCCAGACTGTTGGTAGTAGTATTTTGCCATTTGTACAGACGTCCATACTTTCCGGGACTATCGTTCTTAGACATAAAATAAGCTGGTGCAGCAGAAGATAATGCATTCAACTCTTTGGGATTTAAGGATTTTCTTTCTTTAGTTAAATCGTGGGTCTCTCAGAGCTAAACTAATACCTACGAGGGGTGTGCCACGGGGCTGAGGACTGGGGGGTGTCTTACAGTCTAGTTTGTTGCACGGGAATTTTCTTGAGGTTGGCAGGTGACCTACTGTCACTCTGTCATTTCCATGACCAACTTCTGCAAACACAGGAGAGAGGATTAGATGATGAGTGTTCTAACAGCTTTCGAGTGGCCAACCCGTGCTCACAAATTCTTCGGCTTCTGGGCTTCCGAGATTCCTATTTAGCGACAGGTTTTACCCATGTGCCTGTTGACAGGTTAATGTCAATGCACCTGTTAATGGGCACCGTAACAGAAGCCAAAAGTAATTGAAGAAAGAGGGCTGTGGACACGGGCAGTAACCAAACAGATGATACTACAGAGTGGCCAAAAAAAGAGAGTCCTTTGGTGTGCATGGCTAGGAACTCCCCATATGGTACTACAGACTGAACCAGCAGACCCCAAAGGATTGGGGCTGTGGGCTAACCAAGGGCTGGGGACTCAGGTTCCAGGTGGAGCCGCCTACCAGCCCAAGCTGACGCTGGACTGAAAAGTCAGTTAGGGGCCGCCTGGGTGGCTCAGTCGGTGACGCATCCAACTTTGACTCAAGTAGTGATCTCACGGTTCATGGGTTCAAGCCCCAAGTCGGTCTCTGTGCTGACAGCTCAGAGCCTGGAGCCTGCTTCGGATTCGGTGTCTCCCCCTCTCGCTGCCCCTCCCCTGCTCACACTCTGTCTCTGTCTCTCTCTCTCTCAAAAATAAATAAACACTTAAAAAAAATGTGTTTTAATTAAAAAAAAAGTCAAGTCAGTTAGATCAGGAGCTAGATGCGAGACAGTGGCTCGGGGGTATCACACCTGCGTGTCTCATAGTCATCAAAGTTAGCAGAAGTCTCCTTTGGATCCTGTCACTGCCACCACCAAAAATCTGTTAAAAAACAAAATTCAACTCAGTACATTTTTTTTTTTATAATTCTTTTTTTTTTTTTTAACATTTATTTATTATTGAGAGACAGAGACAGAGTATGAGCAGGGGAGGGGCAGCGAGAGGGGGAGACACAGAATCCAAAGCAGATTCCAGGCTCTGAGCTGTCAGCACAGAGCCCAACGTGAGGCTTGAACCCACAAACCGTGAGATCATGACCTGAGCCGAAGTCAGACGCTTAACGACGGAGCCACCCAGGCACCCCTGAACTCAGTACATTTTCAAGATCTTATGGGCTTTATTCCACTCTTCATGACTTGGGCAACACCCCACCCAGCAGACTGAAAGGAGGTCTGAAGAGCTGTACCAAGTGAACGACTCTTATAGGCAGAAGGGGGTGGGGTAAGGAGGCTACTAGCAAAGACTAGATGGTTTGTGGCAAGGACACCTTCCTCTGGGGACTCGGGGACTGTTGGAGGCAGACTGCCTCTCCAGTGCTGACCAGGTAATTCGGGAGCGACTGCCTTAGGATTCCACTCCCAGGAGACGCCGACACTGTTAGGCATCAGGTCTCTGGGTTGGGTTTAGCAAAAGTGCCTCTACTTGGGGTCTGTTGCCCTTTCCAAAAACAATATGCATCGGGGATGTAACACATATAAGTTGTTTTGTTTCTCCTCTCACCATCTAATTGAAGGCGATACACTTTTAGTCCCAGTTCACCACCAGGAACTTACTGGCAAGCCTGCCTTACGCTCCACCAATTCTCCCCTTTCTGACCCCTTCTTTGTGAGCTATAATACATTCGCGGAATCAGAACGGGTGGTGTTCAAACACTATTCTGTCTCCGTTTTCACTATGACTTAATCTTGGGCTACAGTTAAATACTCGCCACCAGAACGTAGGTGAATGCTGTCACCAGCTAGGCCCCAACAGCTGACCTTGACTGCCCTCACTGAACTCTGTCCCACATTCTTCCTTTGCCTTTTTCCAGCTTAGGTCTTACCTCGGGCAGGTGAAGAATGAACCCCCCCCCCCCCCCCCCCCCGCCCTCCAGCCATAGCCACTGCCCCGACCAGTCCTCCAGCCCGCCCAGACCAACCACCTAGATCAGTTGGAGTGTCACCCGGGGCGAGGGGAGGCTCACAACCTGAACTGACAGATGGGCCAGGGAGTGACCCCAAAATGACTGACAACCACCTTTACCCCATTGTAATTCTAAAATCTCCGCCCAGCGAGGAACACAAGCCTCATTCACATAACAATGTACCTTGGGGCATGTTGCCTTAAGGCGCATGCGTGAACTTACCCCTCCCAAAGACGAGGGTGCCCTATTTACATATTCACCCTAACCCTAAACAAAAGGAGCCCACGCAGCCTCTCTTGGGGAGCCCTGGCTTTGGCGGCCAGCCCCCTCAACCTCCTTATTTGCAGTAAATAAAGTTTTCCTCGTGGGACAGTTGAACCTGGTGCAGCTTCTGACTCCGCAAGGAGTGAGCTCACCTTGGTTCGGTTACAGCCGCTCTAGGATTCCTTGGACCTCTGAATCCCGTTCTCAAGGTTACTCCTGAGGATTGGGACCCCCGGCCCAGCGTCCCACAACGTAACGCAATTCTGACAGCGGCCACCTGGAAACGGAGTCCGACCCCACGGGGCTGCCCCTCCCCCACGCCAGACGCCGGCCAGGGGTGCAGGCCCTCCCCTGTGCTCCTGACCGACCAGCTACGTAGGCCAGAGGGTCCCACGACCCTTCCTGGGGTTCAACTAACTTGTTAGAGCGGCTCACAAGACTCAGGAAAGCACCTGGCTTGCTAGATCCGCTGCTTTCTTCTGAAAGGATCTAACAGTCAGTGGGAGGGGCTGCCCCGGGCGAGGTCTGGGGAAGGGACTCGGGGCTTCTGTGCCCCACCCCCAAGCCCCGCTCTCCCAACACCCCTGCACGTCCACTGACCCAGCGCTCTGATAGCCATCCTTTTTGGATTTTTCTGAGGCTTCACGGCACAGGTAGGGCGGATGAGATCACGGGCCACCGCTGATTGAGCTCCATCCCCAGCCCCCTCCCTCCCCCCACCCTCCCGGAGGTAGGGGTGCGCTGGAACCTTCCACCCTTCCGATCACGTGATTGGTGCCCCGGGCAACCGGCCCCCGGCCCGAGGAGCTTTCCGGAAGTCTCCTGGTCGACGCAGGCTCAGGTGCGGCCGAGAGGGGCCCGTTCCCGTGCGCTCTGCAACTATTTCGGGAACTGGTTGTAGCCAAAGAGAGAACCGCAGGCCCCACGTCGAGTCGCCTGGGCCGAGCCCAGTCACCAAACCGGGGCCTCCTACCTGCCGGAACTACAGTTGCCACCGCCCCCCGCACCTGCAGCCTTAACCGGCCCGTCAGGCATTTTCTGATCCGCCTCAGGGAGCTAATCTGTCACGTGGCCTTCTCCACCCCCACCCCATCCCCACCCCAGGAAGATGAGGTAATCTGCACAAGACCCACTTCCCTGCCCCCCGAGGGAAACTGATCTGGCCCGAAACAGTCCTTTCTGTCCTCCTGCTGGTAACTTGCAGCCCCACCCTCCTTCCTGGAACGACCTTGCGTCTAAGGCGCCCGGGTGCCCTAGTGCTGCCTGATAGGAGAATCGCTTAAGGACGCCAATTAGAGCTTTCCCGTGGGCTCAGTGCATTTTGGTTTTTAGCAGAATAATACTACATATTCCAGTAAAATGCACGCTCCTGTAGCAGATATCCCAGGGATGTTAGGAGCTGTGCGCCAGGGACAGTGGACAAAGACCTATGCAAAGTCCATAACTGGACTAGAGGGAGAAGGAAAAAAATGAGAGCTTGTATTCGAATTCCCACGGCACAGGGTCCCCAAACCGTATATGCTGCCAAAATGAGGCTTCTCTTTACTTACAAGCATCAGAAAATGCTAATTTTACCCAGAACCTGTTCCTCTGGGTTTCCTGTCGACGGTTTTACCGGTGTCTAAAATATTTCATTTGAAACCCCTGATTGCATCTGTGAATTCCAAATGAAAGGATATATAAGAAACATTCCTCATTCTTTAATAAAGCTGTGGACGCCTGTGCCTCAGCTAGAAAATAATTGCACTAAAAGACTAACACTGGCAGACATTTTTTTTTTTCCTGAATGTTGAAAATTAAGGAATTGACACGCGACGGAAATTAACAAAATGGACTGTTTTTATATTGTTATTCTGGGCACACGCAGCAGGGCACATTTATTACCTAAATGTTGCTGTATTGCAAATGTCACTTCAGCTGACTGCCACTGAGACGCGCTCACCGGTGGCATATATTGCCAACCGGAAAGAGCACTGAGAGGGTGATTCAAATGGAAATATAATCATTTATTAAGTAAGATCTGCTTCAAATACTGTCCTGGCGTTTTCCCCGTTGCCCTTAGAGGGAAATGATTAGATTTTTTTCTTTTATTTATTTATTCATCTTTTGGCAAATTTTCTTCCTCCTGTCGTCCAGCATTTTAATTTTATTTTAATGTTTATTTTTGAGTGTGTATGTGTGTGTGTGTGTGTGTGAGAGAGAGAGAGAGAGAGAGAGAGAGAGTGGGGGAGGGGCCGACAGAGAGGGAGACACAGAATCTGAAGCAGGCTCCAGGGTCTCAGCTGTCAGCACAGAGCCCAACGCAGGCCTTGAACCCCCAAACCATGAGATCTTGACCTGAGCTGAAGTCGGACGCTTAACCGACTGAGCCACCCAGACGCCCCCCCCCAACCTTTTTTAATGAAACCTTATAAAAATCTTACCAGAGAGAGGCTTTGTACTAATCGACCCAGGGAACATGACATGATCAACTCTCGTTCACCCTCACTGATAACCTGATAGTGATGATAATGATACACAATATGTCACATAATATTCATAATCTTTGTAAATATCATGAATCTACGAAACACTGAGAAATCCTTAAGAACTGTCGAAACCAAACAGTGGCTGTTCTCCACGCTCTGCCTCTTTTTCTGTCATCTAGTCACTCAACAAACCCAGGCTGAGCGCAGATGCTTTTGCCCCCTGGAGTGCAGGGGACGCAAAGGATCTTTGTTCTGATTCTCCCCAGCTGAGAGCAAGCTGCCCAAGACCAAAGTCTCCATCCTCCATTGAATACCGTCTACACCCATATAAGCCATCTTAACCCAGGTGCTGTCAGTGGTGCTGGGAGAAAAAGGGTCTGTACTGATAAAAAGAGAAGCTGAACTCTGAGAAAGAACAGGGGAACTTTACACATCCCCCTGAAGGGAGGGAGGGGGCTGCGGAAGGAAGGGGGCCCGCCCAGGGTCAGCTGGCAAAGGTTCAGGTGATCTTAGGAGGGCGTCCACAAGGGGGTCTCCAGGCAGACCGTGAGGAAGGTGTGTTGCTTTGGGTATTTATACCTGTGCCCCAAATAATTCTCTGCTACTGGAGAGAGTGAATTTGTAGAGACAGAAACCCCACAACAAATCACATGTTCTTCTACTCATTGATTCTATCCACAAGCCCTGAAAGCCTCCTCTCCACCAAGCCTTCGGCTGCATGGGGTCAGATCCCTTCTGCTGGGGTATTTGTAATCTGGTTCAAAAGGGAATCAGGGAAGGGACTAACACAGAGCAGGGTAAGTTTGTTTTAAATATTAACATGAAAAGAGGTTTGAGGACGACAGAGGAAGGGGTGATCCCCGCTGACCAGCAGGACTGAGAGAGCCTCACCAAGAATGTCCTCCTGAATTTGGTCTCCTGCAGAGGTGGAAGCTGGGGCAGCCAAGGGCAGCAGGAGTGGGTGGGGAGGGGTGGCCTTCGGGGGGAGAGGGGGACATGCACCCTTGTCAGATAGCCTCACCTCAGTTCCTTAACTCTGTCCTAGCATCTCTTCCTGTCCCTTTCTAATCACTCCCTCCTCTCTGCCCTGCCCCTCTGCCTCTCCCCCTGCCTTTCCATCACAAGCATAATTCCTTTGAAATGTATAGAGTATTGCTTCAAATTGATCATACAGTATTTTTTGTCCGTCTTCTTTCCCTCACCATTATTGAAGTTCATCCACACCAAATCAGAGATCAATAGCTCATTCCTTTTTTTTAATGTTTATTTATTTTGAGAGAGAAAGAGCACAAGTGGGGGAGGGACAGAGAGAGTAAGAGAGAGAGAAAGAGAGTATCCCAAGCAGGCTCCACACCATCAGCGCAGAGCCCAACGCAGGGTTCAGTCCCACAAACTGTGAGATCAGGACCTGAGCCAAAATCAAGACTCAGACGCTTAACCAACTGAACCACACACGTTTCCCAACAGCTCATTTCTTTTATTGCCATGTAATAATCCACTGTATGGATATACTACAGTTGCTTTATTCATTCACCTGTTGATGGACATTGGATTGTTTCCAGTATTGGGCAATTACAGATGATGTGGCTGTGAATTTTGCCTACGATCCCTTGCATGAATGTGTGCTTGCTTTACTCTTGGAAAACTCGCTAGGAATAGAAAGACTGCGTCATATGGCAGATGTTGATTTCGCTTTTGAGGAAACCAACAAACTGTTTTCCACATGGCTGGCACCCTTCTACATTTCCATAAACAGTGCATGAATCTCAGCTGCTCCCCATCCTTGCCAACACACCGTATGGTTAAGTGTGTTAGTCAGGGTTCTCCAGAGAAACAGAACCAGTAGGACGCGCATACGTAGGTAAAAAGAGATATATTGGAAAGAATTGGTTCAAATGTGTTTACAGACGATGGCGAGTCCAAAATCTGCAGGGTGAACCCTCAAGCCGGAGGACCAGAAAGAGCATATGTTACAGTTGAAGTCCCGAAGCTTTCTGTGGCAGAATTCCCTCTCCTTTGGGGGAAGGTGGGTCTTTTGTTCCTTCCAGACCTTCAACTGATTGGGCGAGGCCCATCTACATTATGGAAGGCAATCTGCTTTACTCAAAGTACACTGATGTATGTGGTAATCTCACCCAAAAACACCCTCCCAGAAATATCCAGAATAATGTTGGACTGTGTATCTGGGCATGATGGCCCAGCAAAGTTGACACGTGAAATTAATCATCTCAGTTAGTTTGTTTATATTTTAGCCATTGTAATAGATATGTAGTGGTGTCTCATTGTGATTTTAATTTGAATTTTCATAATAACTACTAATATTGAGTATTTTTTAAGTGCTCGCTTTCACCTGTCCATCACCCTTGGTGAAATCTTTGTTCATGTTTTTTTGCTGGATTTTCTTATTAAGGAGTTTGAGAATTATTTAGAAATTCTGGAAATGTCCTTCATCATATAGATGATTCACAACTGTTTCTCCCAGTCTGTGCCTTGTCTTTTTTAAAAAAAAAATTTCTAATGCTTATTTTTGAGACAGAGAGAGAGAGAGAGAGAGCGAGCACGAGTGGGGGAGGGGCAGAGAGCAAGGGAGACACAGAATCCAAAGCGAGTTCCAGGCTCTGAGCTATCAGCACAGAGCCCAACACGGAGCTCGAACTCATGAACGGGGAGATCATGACCTGAGCCGAAGTTGGGCACTTAACCGACCAGGCCACCCAGGCGCCCCAGCTATGTGAATTTTAGAATAAACTTGTTGAGTTCTACACAAATGTCTGCTAGCGTTATGACTGGTGTTGTTTTGAAACTGTTGGTCAACCTTAGCAACATGCGTGCCGAACATTATGAACACAGTATATTTCTCTGTTTATATAGGTGTTTTTCAATTTTTGTGCATTTCGGCAATTTTTTGCGGGTTTCAATGTATGGCTGTTATATGTCTTGTTGGGTTTGTCCCTAAATATTTCATATTTTTAGGTACTATTATAAATGATATTTTTTTAATGCTGATTCTTCATTGCTCGTGTACAGAAACATAACTGATTATTCTATCTTGCTGCTCTTGTTTCTAGAACATTGCTAAACTCGTTCAGTTCTGGTGGATTTTTGTTGGAGATTCTCCTGTTTTCTTTTTTTTTGAAAAATTTTTTTAATGTTTATTTATTTTTGAGAGACAGAGAGACAGAGTGTGAGCAGGGCAGGGGCAGAGAGAGTGGGAGACACAGAATCTGAAGCTGGCTCCAGGCTCTGAGCTGTCAGTGCAGAGCCTGACTCAGGGCTTAAACTCATGAACTGTGAGATCATGACCGGAGCCAAAGTTGGATGCTTAACCAACTGAGCCGCCCAAGCACCCCTCTCCTATTTTCCCCCGTATATGATCATGTCGTCTATGAATAAAGACGTTTTATTTTTCTCATTCCAATCAATGTTTTTAATTTCTCTATCTTGCCTTATTTTACTGGCTATTCCTTCGGTTCAAACTTTAATAGAAATAGTATGAATGGTTATGCCTATTCCTTACCCTAGAAAATCACATTCAGTCTCTCAATAATAAGTCTGATGTTAGGTGTAAGTTTTCATAGATGTCCTTGATCAAACTGAGGCTGTTTCTCTCTATTCTCACACCGCTCAGAGAATTTATCAGGAATGTATATCTATATCTATTGAGACGACCATATGGTTTTTCTTAATTTGTTAATATGATGAATCATTGATTACTTTGCAAATGCTAAAGCAATCTTGCATTCCTGGGATAAAACCCCCTTAGTTATAATGTATTATCCTTTTCATATATTGCAGGATCTGATTTGTTAAAACTAGCTTTAGGATTGTTATGTCTGTGTTCATGACTATATTGGTCTAGAGTTTTATCTTTTTTTTTAATGTTTATTTATTTTTGAGAGACAGAGACAGAGCATGAGCAGGGGAGGGGCAGAGAGAGACAGGGACACAGAATCCAAAGCAGGCTCCAGGCTCTGAGCCATCAGCACAGAGCCCGGCGTGGGGCTCGAACCCACGAACCGTGAGATCATGACCTGAGCCGAAGTCGGACGCTCAATCAAATGAGCCACCCAGGCGCCCCTACAGTCTTCTTATAATGTCTTTGGTTTTAGTAGCAAGGCAATAGTCATGGATGAGTTGGAAAGTATTTCTTCTTTTTAAATTTTATTGAAGAGTTAATGCGGTATTGGTATTATTTCATCCTTAAATGATTAATAGAATTCACCAGTGAAGCCATCTGAGCCAATGGTTTTCTTCTGGGGAAGGTTTTTATCTGTAAATTTGGTTTCTTTAGTAGATATAAGACTATTTAGATTAAGTATTTTCTCTTGTATAAACTTTGATAATCTGCACTTGACTCATGAACCTGTTACAAAGTCAATTCAGACTCTCTGAGCCTCCATTTTTTGTTCCAGTAAAACAAGGTGTGTAAAGGTGGATGGCAGGTAGCATTTGCCTTACTTGTGGGGGTAGTTTTTATTTTATTTATTTTTTAAGTTTAGTTATTTATTTTGAGAGTGAGCAAGTGGGGGAGGGGCAGAGAGAGAGAATCCCAAACAGGCTCCACACCATAAGTGCAAAGCCCGACACGGGGCTTGAACCCATGAAATGCAAGATCATGACCTGAACCAAAGTTGGATGTTTAACCACCTGAGCCACCCACTCATGGGGGGGGGGGGGGGTAGTTTTTATATACTTGGTGGCCAGACTGACCTCTGCATAGGGATGTTGCGGGATAACCAAGTATTCTTAGGTTGCATCTGTAGATATCTGAAGAGAGATCGTTTGATGGATGTGTGCCCTTTCTTCCAGAAGTTTCATAGGCATCTACTGTGATGCATCTACTAGAGCCTTGAAGGCCGCAGAATTGTCAGCATTATCTGTCTCTCTCTCTCAAAATAAATAAATAAATAAATGTAAAAAAAAAAAAATTTAGAAGGGGTGCCTGGGTGGCTCAGTCGGTTGAGCGTCCGACTTCGGCTCAGATCATGATCTCACGGTTCGTGGGTTCAAGCCCCGCGCTGGGCTCTGTGCTGATGGCTCAGAGCCTGGACCCTGCTTCGGATTCTGTGTCTCCTTCTCTCTCTGCCCCTCCCCGCTCACTGTGTCTCACTCTGTCTCTCAAAAGAGATAAATGTAATAAAAAAAATTTTTTTTAAAGAATTGTCAGCATGAGCCCCATTTCACTAACTGGACCCCACCGCGGAATGAAGGGAATTGCCCTGATTGGCACCGTATGTTCACAGTGAAGCCCGAGTTAGTTGGGAGATCAGATCCCACCTTCATTTTGAATAAAATCCAAGCTACCTCATGCCTTTTTATTGTCAATCAGTGTTCTCAGATAATTAAGACTGTTAATTCTTGGCGCAGTGTGTAATTAAGAGGCTTAATTACATCTGTATGGAGTAAGGGGCCTCAGCAGGGCCTAAGGCAGAGAGAATCACCCAGGGAGCTTGTTAAAAATGCAGATTCCCTGGCTCCTTGCCAACAAGGTGTCCTGACTGTGGGTCTGGGTGAGATTCAAGAATTGCCTATTTGTTCCACATGTAAATCTACAGGTAATTCTAGGGCATAGATCTATGATGGTACATTGAGAAACGCTGGTCTTCTTTTTTTTTTTAATGTTTATTTATTTTTGAGAGACAGAGCGTGAGCGAGGGAGAGGAGGGGAGAGCAGGAGAGAGACAGAGTCTAAAGCAGGTTCTGAGCTGTCAGCACAGAGCCCGACGTGGGGCTCCAACTCCCAAACTCTGAGATCATGACCTGAGCCGAAGTCAGATGTTCAACCGACTGAGCCACCCAGGCACCCCTATCAGTGTGCTTTCTAATGTGCTTTGTAAGCCCCTACCAAGGCCATGGTCTGTGGAGCCTTACTAGGAACCCAAAAACAAGTGCTAAGTGCTTCCTTCAGAGTCTCAACATCTTCATTTATGAGGTCAATGTTATCACCCCCGTCGCGCAGAAGAGGAAGGTGAGTCTTACAGAGGAATGTAATTCATGATGACGTCGCTGTAGCAGTCAGGGGGTCCTGGGAAACAGAACCAGTCGGTGTGTGTGTGTGTGTGTGTGTGTGTGTGTGTGTGTGTGTTTATTTTAAGAAATCAGCTCTTATGGTTACGGACACTGAGAAGTTTGGATTCAGGAGGCCCAGTGTTGTATTTCCAGTCCGAGTACAAGGGCGTGAGAAGCAGGAGAGCCGCTGGTGAAAAGTCTCATTCTGAGCCTGAGTCCAAAGACAGAACACCTGTGTCCCAGCTTGAGGACAGTGAGGCAGGAAGAATGATCTCTTCTCCAGCCTTTTCTTCTAGACAATCCCTGCCACAAGTGCGGAGGTGGGAGGGGGGGGCACTCTGTTTACTCAGTTTACCTATTCCAATGTTCATCTCATCCAGAAACACAGACCCACCCAGGACGATGCTTAACAAAACATCTGGGCACCGCATAGCCCAGGCAGGTGGACCTAAAATTAGCCATCACGGTTGCTAAATGGGGATCTTTGCTAAGTGGATCCAGGATCTCCAAACTGCTTGCAGAATGGGCTTGTTAAACTGGGGGAGAGGGAGTTGGAGGGGACAGGACGCCCTTGCCACCCCCTCGGGCTCTACAGAGCAGACTCGTGTTGCCCTGGTAACTCCTGAGGCCACATGCACTGGAGGAGATCCAATCCAAACAGCAGCTTTTGGGGGCAGGGCAGGAACCAGACGCTCAGACCTCAGTCCACACCGCCTGTTCCTTGGGAAGGGAAGAGATCCCTGGGCTGCTCGCAGAACGGTTCGCAGTGAGAGCAGGAGACCAGGAGGACAGCAGGTGACCGCCGAGATTCATTGCTGCCATCGCTGGTAAGATTACACGCGTCCCGGATGTTTTCCGGCAGTCGCCACATCGGATGCTCACAGAATTTGAAACAGAGTCCATTATTAGCCGCCTTCTGCAGAGGCTCACCGGCGACCCTGGTCCTGGCCGGAAGGCCCACAGGGGCGTGGGCACTGCAGATCCCCTGCAGGAAAGGGGAGCGGGCCCCCCGAGGGAGCTGGGGCAGCCTGCTAGCCCGAGTGTGGTCTGTCATCGCCAGCAACCAGTTCTCTGGGCCTTAAGGAAAACGCAAAGTGAAGCACCAGTGAGGTAACACAGGCATCTTTAAAATTACCTAAGGCAGCGGGGCGCCTGGGTGGCTCAGTCGGTTAAGCGTCCGACTTCGGCTCGGGTCATGATCTCATGGTCTGTGAGTACGAGCCCTGCGTCGGGCTCTGTGCTGACAGCTCAGAGCCTGGAGCCTATTTCAGATTCTGTGTCTCCCTCTCTGTCTGCCCCTCCCCTGTTCATGCTCTGTCTCTCTCTCTGTCTCAAAAATAAATAAAACATTTAAAAAAATAATAAAATTACCTAAGGCAAAAAATTACTATTTTATAATAATTAATAATTAGCATTAATTGTTATTAATAACTAATAATAAATAATTGGTAATAATTGTTGTAATTAATAATTATTAATGGTTATTAGTAATTAATAATAATTATCAGTAATTATTATTATTATGAAGAAGGTGTCGGGCTGGGTGTTGTATGTAAGAGATGAACCACGGGACTCTACCCCCAAAACCAAGAGCACCCCGTACACACTGTATATGAGCCAATTTGACAATAAATTACACGTAAAGAAAATTTTTTTAAATCATAGTAAAAATTAAAAATTATACACCAAAAAAAAAGAAAAGAATTAATCCTACAGAGATTCTTACACAAGTACCCAAAAATATATGGAAGAAGGTGTTCATTGCAACATTTTTCGTAAATTGAAAAAAAATGGAAAAATACCCTGAATGTCCATTTGCCAAAATCAAAGTATACCCAAACTATAAAATATTTCAGAGCTGTTAAAAAAAAATGAAATAGATCCACACGAGTGGATCAATAGGTCCTAGATAAAAGTATTAAGTGAAATACACAAGTTGCAGGGCAGTATTTATATTATGATCTTATTTTCATTAAAAAGAAAACAAACAACAAGGTGTTGGGCCCTGACCAGCTCTCAGGTAGCTGCTGGTGAAAACAGAAATGCTTGCAGCGCTCCTACAGGGCAACTCAAAAAATATGTTTCAACCTTCAAAATGAGCCCACTTATCATTTAGTATTTCTTATTCTCAGAAGTCAGTATCCGCAAAGAGATAAAGGTGTGTGCGAGTAAATGTTCTATGACTCGGCTCAGCAGAAGCAAAATTTATAGCCTTTGTTAGTGGTGTGGAAGTATGCCTATTTATTTATTTATTTTTTAAAGTTTGTTTATTTTGAGAGAGAGAGAGAGAGAGACCACAGGGGAGGGGCAGAGAGAGAGGAAGAGAGAATCCCAAGCAGGCTCCGCACTGTCAGCACAGAGCCTGACGCGGGGCTCGAGCTCACGAGCCGTGAGATCGTGACCTGAGCCGAAGTTGGACGCTTAACCAACTGAGCCACCCAGGCGCCCCCGAAATATGTTTGTTTAGATGAAGAGACATTAAAAATATGAAGTGAACACGAAAATCAGCAATCATTATATATCGTTTTATAATCTGATCCATCCGAGCAAAATCTCGTCCTCAGTGAATTTGTTCCAAGCTCTTAACCATAGCTAAGCGTGACCGTCGCACCTGCTGTGGCTTTAGGTCCTGTCTGCTGACAACAGTCCTGTAGAAGGTCCTGTAGAAGAACAAAGGGATGACAGTCCTGGTGGCCAGGTTCCGGGAGATGATTCAGGATCTGACTCTAGACCCAGACCCTCCACATCCTGTCTTTCCTCATCTTTGATTTGCCCCACATTCATCTCTGACCACGGGTGGGTTGAACATGGGCATTGCTGATACTAAGTCTATGCAGCCAGCACCTTCAACAGAACTCCCAGCCCAGCAGGACCCCCCCCCCCCCCAAGAATGAAAAGTTCCAGTCATGTCAAACCTGGCTGTGAGATAGATTCTAATCACCAACCAACCCAGTGAAATGGTCTTCTCTGGACAAATTCAACTTGCCTGAATTTTCTTTACAAACATGGCTACAGGGGCACCTGGGTGGCTTAGTCAGTTAAGCGTCCAACTCTTGATTTCGGCTCAAGTCATGATCTCACTCACGGTTCGTGCGTTCGAGCCCTTCGTCAGGCTCTTGGCTGAGAAAGGGGGGAGCCTGCTTGGGATTCTCTCTGTCTGTCTGTCTGTCTCTCTCTCAAAATAAACTTAAACAAAAAAGTGGCTACAGTGTCAGTAAACGGAGGGCCATATTTTATCACAGCATCGGACGCCATAACAGTACTGTAGGTAAAATCCCATAAATATTTGAAAGTATGTGCCCGGGGAGGAACGAGTAATTCATTCTGTCAGCCGGGTACCAGTCCCTCCTCCTAATCCCTGCTTGGCTCGCGTAATTGCAGCTGCTAATTACATAGTACTGAAGAAAATATGAACAGAATCGAGGAGTGATACCACAAGCGATTACTCTGCAAACTTCTCTTTGTCTCCCAAGAACGTGTTTATTACTGTGTGGGACACCGGAATAAAGTATAGGGTGCCTCAATTATTATAATGTGCAAAGAGCAAGGGTGGGTATGTAAGTGTCACTAGTGTGTCTGGATTCCTATAGAAAACGCTTTGATCTCAGCAGGGTTTGGAGCCCGAAGGCTTCAGAAAGCCTTGTCAGCAAAACAGGGAACGGTGGAGGGGAGACACCCTTGATATTTCTTCAGCTCAAAGGATGCAGAGGTCTCAGCCAACTCACATTAATCAAGGCCTTGTCAGCGTCGCTAACTTCAAGACCAGGTGGAAATGAATTTCAGATTTCTAATTATGTCTTTGAATTCTGGCATCCTCTGCTGTGGCTCGTCGAGTTGCTGAGGACGAGTAGGAGAGTCCCCTGGTTTTCCACCTGCTCTCGGGGCGATTGAGGAATGCTGTGGGACCGTGGTGTTTCTCATAGATACAACGATGACGTTGGAACGTGTTCCGTGCGTTTGCCAATGTCCGGGCCTGGGACCATCCTGCTTACTTCCATGTTAAAGACAGAGTTGGGGGGTGCCCGGGTGGCTCAGTCACTTAAGCGTCTGACTTCGGCCCAGGTCATGATCTCACGGTTGTGGGTTCAAGCCCCGCGTCGGGCTTGTGCTGACAGCTCGGAGCCTGGAGCCTGGAACCTGATTCTGATTCTGTGTCTCCCTCTCTCTCTGCCCCTCCCCATTCATTCTCTGTCTTTCTCCATCTCTCAAAAATGAATAGACCCTTTAAAAAAATTTTTTTAAAGACAGAGTTGAACTGACAATACACATTTTTGTTAAGAAAACACTTGTGTTCTATTTTTAAAAATTTGCTTGATCATTCTTTATTTAGTTTTTCATTGTTTTAAAAACATACATTGCAGTGTCCTTATTTTGTTTTCCTTGGCCTATGTTTTGTCCTCTTTCTGCTAATAACACCCTTCCCTTTCAAGAAACCACCAGTCTGCTACCTGAAGTGCTCCTGGCCAGGCGGTGACTACCCCATACTGTCCCCTCACCACAGAAGGCTATATTTGCCCCCGCTGGGCCGTTAGAGAACCCTGCTCCTGCACCAGCTACGGCTTGAGCCCTGGTGATCATGGTTATTCTTGTCTCTGTCAATTGAGCTCAAGTTTGGAAAGGAGGTTGGCAAACATTTTCTGTAAAGGGCCAGATGATATTTTTGGCTTTATGGGTTCTGTTGTGATGGCTCAATGCTGTCATTGTATCAAGAAAGTCATAAGACACTTCATAAGCCAATAGACACGGCTGTGTTCCAATAAAACTTTATTTATAAAAACAGGAGGTGAGCTGGCTTAAGCTCATGGGCCATAGTCCGCTCATCCTGGTTTTAGGGTATTTGTTTTCAAACCATGTCCTGAAGAAATTCCTTAGGTAGGAGAAAGAGTGAAAGGTGGTTTTTCCTGCCCACCTTGCTGCACCTCTTGGGAAATCAGAGGCTTCTTCTGTTTATGTTTCCTCTGTTTATGTACTGAGGACCCATTTACAGCTTTGTGTGAAAATGACATTCTTCGGCTGCCAACATTTTTGAAAATCAGTGATAAGGTAGTAAATGGTGTGAATTATCAACGAATTAACTCCCTTCCAGGCTCTGAGAGGGAAGGAGTAACATTTGACGCCTCCTCAAGCCAGGTACCCTGTTGGGCCGCGTATGACGTCTCTCGTGTGTTCCTGAGAATCGCTTCTGGTGAGGGAGCCAGACCATCTGGTGCATGTATGCATCACACCATGACATGTCTGTACCGTCAGCTTTGTGGCAACTGATTAGCATGGTCGAAAAGCATCGTTTGAAATTTTCATTCAGTCATTACTGAACATCGGAGGGCACGTGGGGGAAGGTCACATGGCGTGGCCACTATGGAAAACAGTGTGGCGGCTCCTCAGAAAAACTAAGGATGAAACTGCCATAGGATTCAGGAACCCCACTTCTGGATATGCGTCCATGATCACTGCAATCAGGTTCTTGAGGAGCTATTTGTACATCCGTGTTCATAGCAGCTTTATTCAGAAGAGTCACAAGGTGTAGGCTACCCCGGTGTCCGTTGGTGAATGAATGGATAAATAGAATGTGGCAGATACATACAGTGGAACGGGATTCAGCCTTAAAAAGGAAAGAAATTCGGACACACGTTACGACACGGATGAGCCGGGAAGGCATTGTGTTCGGTGAAATGAGCCAGTCACCGAAAGACAAACACCGTGTCGTTCCACTTCTACGACAGAGCGAATAGAACGGTGATTGGCAGGTGCTAGGGGGAGGGGGTGATGGGGAGTGATTAGTTCCTGGGGACAGAGCTTCACTTCGAGAAGAGGGAAGAGTTCTGGACTTCCTGGGCAGGGATGGCTGCGGAACATGGTGAATGGACTTACGCCCCGGAGCTGCACAGTCAAAATGGCAGATTTCATGTCATATGCATTTTAGCACAGCTAAAACCAAAAACAACAAAAAAAGGATGACATAAGGGTGTGTATGGGTGGCTCAGTCGGTTAAGCGTCTGGCTTCAGCTCATGTCATGGTCTCACGGTCCGTGAGTTCGAGCCCCCCGTTGGGCTCTGTGCTGACAGCTCGGGGCCTGGAGCCTGCTTCAGATTCCGTGTCTCCCTCTCTCTCTCTCTCTGCCCCTCCCCTGCTCATGCTCTGTCTCTCTTTCTCTCCCCCAAATAAATAAACATTAAAGAAAAAATTAAATGAAACAGCTAATAGGGATACCCGTGCTCGCCTCCATTTTACCGTCTGCCGCCCTAGCGAGGAGCCCACTCTCAGGACTTTTATACTCACACTTTGCAGTTGGCATGACCGGAAAAACCAGAGAAAGGAATTGTAGCGTCTTAGGCCGAAAGGGCCAGGAGGGTAGAAAGCGGAGGCGTGGAATCCCTGGCGAGGACAGCGAGGAACTGTCCGAAAGATGCCTCTACTGCAAACAAGGCTGGAGAGGGACGGACGACCTTGGCCGGAGCCGAGATCCTGGAAGGCAGAGTCGAGAGCCGTGGAGAGTCACCTCTGGGAAGCAGGCTTGGGCTCCAGCGAAGGAGCCATTCTGTGCCCAGCTGGATTCCAGAACTGCCAGTGGCAGCCGGTACCTTCCAGCCCTCCTTTGAGCGGAGTGTCAGCAGCGGGGTATTAATGTCCTGGGGCTGCCATGACAGATCACAACAAACAGAGTAGCTTAAATCAACAGCGATCTATTTTCCTACAGTTCTGGAGGCCGGAAGTCCAAAATCAAGGTAATGGTAGGTGGGTCCTACCTGGTCTTGTCTGACTTCTGGGGGCCCTGGGTGCTCCTAGGGTTAGGGCAGGACTCCAATGTCACCTTCTGCCTTCACATGGTCTTCTCGGGGTCTCTGCATCCCAAATGTCCCTCTGCCTTCCTCAGATGAGGACACCTGTCATTGGATTTAGGAACTTCTTTGATCTCATCTTCAGATCCTTAACTTATTTACACCTGCAAAGATGTTTCTCAAATAAGATCACAATTTCAGGTTCCAGGGCTTAGGAGTTGGTCACATCTTTGGTGGCAGTAGTGGGGGTCCATCATTCAACCCACTGCAAGCCGGTATCCTATTCTGGTCCCACGATGACATGTGGGTTAAATGAGGCATAGATCACTTTTTTTTTTTAGAGGGAATCTTTTTTTTTTTAAGTTCATTTTGGAGGGGGGGAGAGAGAATCCCAAGCAGGCTCCGCATTGTCAGCGCAGAGCCTGACGTGGGGCTTGAACCCACAGACCGTGAGATCATGACCTGAGCCGAAACCAAGAGTCGGATGCTTAACAGACTGAGCCCTCCAGGCGCCTCTGAGGCATAGATCACTTTAACTTCATGAATGCTCGGGAAGAGTGCCTCGAGGAGCTGTATCCAAGGAGCTGCACGGGATGAACCTCACCCACACCTGCGTCACCTAGGAGATGAGATGCCCGCCCTTGAGCCGAAGCCGGATGCTGTAACGGATTGACTTTGAGGATGCTCTGGGGAAAGGAAGGTGGATTTTCTTGTACAGGGAATATAAATAAATTGGGACAGAGGCACAGAAGACCAGGAGGCAGACTCCAGACCATAACCGGCCTCTAATGCTTTCAACACTTCCTTGTGGGCAGGCAGGACCTGTGTCCCTCCCCTTGAACCTGGGTGGGCTCGTGGCTGTTCCCACAGACGAGTCACGTGGGAGTGAGGCTCTGTGATTTCCAAGGCGAGGCCATAAAAGACTGAAGCTTCCACCTGATTTCTGTAGGACCCTCATGGTGGAGAAAGTCACCGTGTTAGAAGTTCAACTAGCTTGAGACCACCACCCAGAAGATGAGGTCACTGAGAAGCCCCAGTGAGGGGTTGAGAGAGGGAAGCCAAGGTTCCAGTGCCTTCACCCACCTTCCCGGCCACCACCGTGGTCCAAACAGTCATCAAAGCCCAGACACCTGCCTTGGTCCCCATCTCCTTGGACCCCCGTCTCCTTCTTTCCATTCTCTGCAGCCCTCCACCCTATGTCAATCTTTGTCCACACAGCAACTGAGAGACCTCCTCAGTCTCCTGCTTAAAATCATTCTGTGCTTTTTCCTAGGACCGAGATAAAGGAGAGGGGCTCTGTTGTGGTTGTTAAGCACCTAGCCTGGCCCTTAGCTTCACCTCACGCTTCTCTTCCCCCGGGTTACCTCGGCCTCACCTCATGCTTTCACTACTGGCCCTCAACTCCATCCTCCTCAGGACCCTGGCACACACCATTCCCTCTGCAACACCCTTCCTTCTTGTTGCCCGGGTATCTTCCATTCAAGCTTGGGAACTTGGCTTATACATCACTTCCTCACAAGAGCTGCCCATCTTCCCAGCCTCCCCTGCCTGGGGGGGAGCTGTCACCGCGCCCGCCCCCTGTCCACTCAGCCCCCTGCACATGGCCTGGTCCTCCGCAGACTGTAAATAATAATGGACAATAATGAATGCATACATAGGTGGAAAGATGGATAGGGGAGCAGGGCAAAGGTATTGGGTTACCGCACGTCTTTCTGCTAGAAAAATCCGCTCAAGCCATTTCCTGCTTGAAACCCTTCGATGGGTGTGATGTAGGAGTTGACGCTGAAGACAAGAGAGCACCCCTTCAACTCAAATACGCGGCCTCAAAACAGGCCTGTTTGACACGTATCAGGCTCACGAATAGGAGCAAAGTAAGCTTTGCTCTCTGCACAAAATGGCTGCGTATCTGATGTGTCGGATGGTTCCAGAAGCTGCTCGATGCTACAGTTACGACTGAGTCTCGCAACTTGTCAGTACGTTTGAGAGGCTCGGCGAGAGGCAGGTGATATCGGACAGCCAACAAGTAATCCCAGCCTTGAGGACCATGCACAGGTGGGGAGAAAAAAAGAACCAGATCTGTGTGCACAGCATAGGACTTTAGACTCAGCAGCCTCGTCCCCGCTGGGAATTTTATTGTATATATGCCTGTATATATTTGAGCACCAAGGTTGTTTTTTTTTTTTTTTTTTTTAATTACACAGCAAAACCCAGGTGTCCTTCTGGCAGGAAAAAAACATTATTGCCGTCTTCACAGTGAACTTAGCTCTCCGTCACTGGGAGGACAGCTGGCTGGTTATAACCAGATACTTCCATTCCCGCCTCCCGCCGACACATACACACCGTTGTCCATTTCGGTTGCTTAATGTTTTTTACGAATTGGGATCAAGCTAGAAATATTTAATTTGTTGTTAAATGTCTCCCTGTTTGTATGGGGGTTGGGGAGGCAGGGAGGGAAATGAAGCGTTGCAAAAAAAGTCCTGAAGACTTATCAGCCACTGCTGTGGTGTGGGCAAATCTATCCGGAAACAACATTCGATGCATCATAGGATTAAGCAAAGGAACGAAAGTGCTGGGTTGATAGGACCTAGGGTCCCACTATGGAAGGAAAGACGCACAGACATGACCTGGGGAAAAGAGAAAGAGACCCTTGGAGGGATGCACTGGAATGAGGGGGCCTGGCCCTGACCACATGAAGAAATCAAGAAGGAAAGGCAGTGTTGTGGTATTGATCACGTTGTCCAATCACAAGGGCTCAATCCTGGTCTCTGAGGGAACTGCTGGGAGAAATGGCGGATTCCAGGTTGGAGCCAAGTAGGGAGAGAGAGCCCAGAAAGGGAGGAAGAGGCCATGTCCCCAGGACAAGGGGAACCAGTGTGAAGGGACCTCGGTCACTGGGGAGCCCCAGGACAATCAAAGGCAGCAATAAATTATAAACCACTGGGGGAAATGGAATTCAAAGGAGGCCATGCCAATAATAAGTGTACTGATTGATCACCCGATGGGGGAGGCGGGAGGGTTCTTGCTCGATGCTGAAGGCCAGAAGCAAGTGCGCACAGATGCGTAATCTGCATCGAATCACAAGGAAGGTTCAGGCGAAGCTAAAACGAGGGCGGTCCTATTAAAATAGAAGAGGGGTGAGGCCGGGAACCCGGTTCTTTGAAAGCATCACAGTCATAAAAGACAAGGAGAGACTGGAGGAGAAAGAACCATGACCAGAAAATGCATTCCTGGACCCGGCACTCTCCTGGCAGGGGCCTGCCGAGAAAGACGTCACCAGGCTAGGCGCCAGATGGGGGGCGCGGGCCGTAGCTAAGTGTTGTGTTGATTTATGCACAGTGAGGTGGGTGCTGTCTGTGGCTCGAGGATGAACATCTCTCCTCCCGGGACACGCGTACTTGCAGTCGTCAGAGCCCGGATGCACGTCCCTTACTCTCAACTGCAATAAAGCAAATGAGGAAAAATGCAAGAGCGTGAACCCAGGTAAACTTGGACAAGTGCACTCTGCACCATTTCACGTTTGTGACTTCCCTTCAGACTTGAAAAGAAAGCCTCCTTGCCCCCCATCCCTTCTTCCTAAAGTCCTTCCCCTCCGATTACTGAATCACACTTTCTGGCATGTGGGTCTCCACACAGTGTGGACACTGGTCTTGTGTCATGGCCAGCGGACGGCAAGGGAAAAGGATGCCCTCTGCTCGCCCTCGGAAAGGCCCAAGCCAGAGAACATTCCCGGCTCACAGAAAGGACCCGGATTTGGAACCACATCTTCAGCTCCCAACCGAAATCCTGGGGATGGAATCTTGTTTAAGAAAGAGAATGGGGGGGCGCCTGGGTGACTCCGTCGGCTAAGTATCCGACTCTTGGTTTTGGCTCAGGTACTGATCTCACGGTTCGTGAGACTGAGCCCCGAGTCAGGCTCTGCAATGACAGCTCAGAGCTCTCTCGGGATGCTCTCTCTCCTCTCTGTCTGCCCCTCCCTTGCTCACATGCTCTCTCTCTCAAAATAAATACAAGTTAAAAAAAAAAAAAGAAAGAAAGAAAGGATAATTTCATCGACACTAAGACCCCAGGAGCTGAAGAAACTCAGTGTGGATTCCATCCAAATAGGGACACGTCTGTGGGGACCCCCTGGAAACAACAATGTTTTATCCTGAAGGATTTTATCTCCTGAGGGAGATTTCCAAGTCCTGGGGCCTCATGAGGGCCTGGGACCCTTCTCGGGTCATTTGACTCACATCATGCAGGTGATGTGACTGAAAAAAAATTTACGCATACTCATTGGGGAAAACATGGGAAATGAAAATTATAGAAATGCATCGAGGGGAAAAAAAAATTACTTGTCTTCTTGTCATCAGGGAATAACCTGTGATAAGTCTGGCGCTTTTTCCTTTCAGCCTGTTAGCCTGAAAGAAGGGGGGAAAAGAAATCAAATGTGAGATTTAAAGTCTCCAGTGCCTTCTCGAGGCTCTTTGAATTCAACCACATGTTCCCTTCGCGGTCCTGTGTGTGGCTGAGACCCCGGAACAGCTTTGGATTCCCCCAGACAGACCTGAGCCGGGCTTTTGGAAAGGTGGCTGTGGCAAAGGCAGTTTGGAAATGAAGTCTGGGTTTGCGCACAAATCCGTTCGGAAGCAGCCGGTGCCGGGGGAGGGGGTTGAGAAGCTGGAAGACGGGGGCGTCTTCCAAGACCAGCTAAGGCTAACTCGGTTGCTCTGTGGGGAGCTGGGGGCAGCAAAAGATTCCCCTGGTCAGGCAGGCTTGGGGACGGCAGGTGCACGGTGACACCCAGTTAGAATTCCATCCAACGCACGCGTCACGCTCTGAGCTGCGCTACCCGGCCTCCCCACCTGACACCGCCCCCCCCCCCCCAGCAGCGTACCCTCCCAGCAGGTCCTTGCAGGACCCCGGCCCCCTGGGAGAGGAAGCCCGGTCCCACGTGGGCCTCCAAAATCTCCCCCTCCCCACCCCTATCTGTCTTAGATCTGGGAGCAGCTGCATCAGCTGGTTGCTAAGGTGTGTCGGGGAGGGCAAGCCACACAGGAGCCAAGAGTACAGGAGGGGACTCCACACTTTGCTGTGTTTCTGTGGTGACATATGGGCAGGAATGGCAGTGGGGGAGGGGGCGCTGGGGCACTCTCACGGGGTGCTCAGGGAAGCAAGCCCTTTCAGAGGGTGACACTTCGGCAGCAAACAAGGCAACCAGGAAGGACAGTGTGGGAATAGGAGGACGTGCTCAGTAGATGAAGCCTTGGAGTTGGGAAGGGTTTTCTAGAATTTTCTAGAACTAACCCAGCATTGCCGGGGCCTCGTGAGCAAAAGGGAGCATGGCCGGCTTGGGCTGACAACACCAGACCACAGGCCGGGGGCTCAAATAACAGACGTCAGGCTCCCACGGTCTGGAGGTGAGAAGTCCCAGATCAGGGTGCCCACGTGGCCCGGTTCTGTCTGTCGGGGGCCCTCGCTCGTCGTGTCCTCGGAAAGTGGACAGACATCTCTCTCTTCTTCTTACAAAGCCACTAATCCCATTGTGGGGTTCCACCCTTCTGACCTCATGGAACCCTAATTACCTCCCCAGCACCCCCCGCAGTCCCACCACACTGTGAGGGGGGGAGTTAGGGATTCAATCTATGAATCTGGGGGGGACACAATTCAGTCCAGAGCCACCCCCACCCGAGTGAGTCCGAGGGAGCAGGGCCTCTACAAGCTTCCTGCTCTCTCTCCATGGCGTGACCTCCCTGACGTTTCTCCCACCCGTCAGGAGAGGCTCAGAGATGTGCCCAGATTCGCACGGCAGAAGTTTCACAACATTATACCTTAAACATTTCAAAACATCGGTTTAAAAAAAGTCACCCCTTTTTTTGTGCCAACAGTGGGGGGACTTCTGAATAAGGAAGGGTTCCTGTTTTCCCACCTGACTTTTGTACCTTCGAGATGGTTTCCAAATAAAAGTTATTTTGAAAAGAGTGGTCCTGGGAGCCTGGGTGGCTCCCTCGGTTAAATGTCGACGCTTGATTTTGGCTCAGGTCATGATCTCACAGTTCGTGAGATCGAGCCTCGCGTCGGGGCTCTGCACTGACTGTGCGGAGCCTGCCTGGGATCCTCTCTCTCTGCCCCTCCTCTGCTTGCTCTCTGTCTCTCTCTCTCAAAACGAATAAATAAACATCAAAATAAAAAGAGTGGTCCTGCTTCGATCCCGGCGGCACTCAGCATGTGTTCCAGGCTTTTCACGATGGTCCTGGGGGCCTCCCCGGGCCCTGTATCTGCCCCACATGTGGGGGCCTTCACAGCAGAACTGGGGGGGGGCGATCTGAATCCAGATCCTCCCCCCGCCCCCCTTGGGCTGCCTCTGTCCTCCCTCCTCGAACATCAGCTATTTGGGTTTGAAAGAAGCCTTCATGGTGTTGATCTCAGCTGCCTTGTGTCTCCAGGGGCCCGCCCCCCAGTCCTACCCTGCAGAGGAAAGAAGAGCCCAGGGCCTCAAACAGGCAGGAGGAGGCAGGGAGGGCTGAGAGCAAAGCCCAGAGCAAGGGCTGGACACCGGCCAGAAGCAGCCGCGGGAGCAGCAGCAGAGGAGCGGGGCGTCTGTGCTGACTTGGGTGCCGGGTGCTGCCTGGGGAGGTCGAGGAAGCGACCTCTCTCCTGCCTGCACCCCTCTGCTCCCCCAGGAGGACGATGCCTGGGGCCAGGGCAGGACTTTATGTGAAGGAGCCACGGGACGGGGACGAGGAGAGAAGAAGGACAGCGGTAGACGCCTTTGCAGGGTCTCCGTAGAAGTGGGGCTTAAACCCCCTGCTAACGGCCGGGTTATCTCTGCCTCTGCTGATAAAAGCTGACAGTTACTGGGAACCGCCAGCAGCCTTATGCGGGTGACGGGGACCTGAAGGCCCCGCGTTGAAATGAGGCTAAGGTCATTTTGGTAACCATTCAAGGTCACGGAGCTAAACAGGAAATGAAGTCTGGGTTTGCGCACAAATCCTTCAATACTGAGCCCCACGCAGGCCAGGGGCCAGGTCCCTTCCTCTTCTGCCGGCCAGCGCTCAGCCCTTCTCCAGCCGGCTCTGGGGCTGCCTCGGTGGGTCTTCCGTCACTCTAACGTGTTTCTCGAAGTGGGGTCCCAGGACCGGCAACGTCAGCATCACCTGGGAACTTGTCCGGAAGGCAGATTTTCAGACCTCACCTGTGGCCTACTGCCTCAGAAACCCTGTGTCTGGAAATCGGGACTGTGACAAGACCTCTGGTGGTGTTAGGGACCGAACAGTGCTCCCCACAAATTCGAATGCTTCAGCCCCAGCCCCCAAAGCGGCGATATTTGGTGATAGGGCCTTAGAAGAGGTGATTCAGTTAAAATGAGGTCATTTGGGTGGGCCCTGATCCAACCTGACCGGTGACCTGACAGGAAGAGGGGACTGGACACAGACACAGGGAGGGAGGACCTGGTTGGGACACGGGAGGGAGACGGCCATCTGCACACCCAGGAGGGAGGCCTCCGGAGGGACCAGCCCCGCCCACACCTCCATCCTGGACTCCCGTGCGTGGGAATAAATCCCTGCTGTGTAAGCCACCCAGTCCGTGGTATTTGTCACAACAGACTGAGCTGACTGACACGGGGTGTTCTGAGAAGCTCTGGGCAAACCCACCAAGCTGGCCCCCACCGAAGGCCTCTGCTAGAAACGCCTTCCATGGCCCCACTCCTCCTCCTCCTCATCCCTCTCCTCCTCCTCCTCTTGGGGGTCGGCACTTGATGTCTTCTCCCCAGAGGGTCCGTCCCTGAGGATCTCCCACCCCTGCCCCTGGCAGCTGTCCACCCTCCTGTGTTCACACAATGGCCTTGTGTGCCCTGGGCCAGAGTGTTTCACACTATTATTTTTTTTTAAATTTTTAATGTTTATTTATTTTTGAGAGAGAGAGAGAGAAAGAGACAAAGTGTGAGCGGGGGGAGGGGCAGAGAGAGAGAAGGAGACACAGAATCTGAAGCAGGATCCAGGCTCCGAGCTGTCAGCACAGAACCCGACGTGGGGTTCGAACCCACAAACCGCGAGATGGCGACCTGAGCTGAAGTCGGACGCTTAACTGACTGAGCCCCTCAGGCGCCCCGCCTTTCACACTATCGATCATTTTGCTTGTGTGTTATGTGCACGCTGCACCCTGGGACATTCGTCTCTTATGTCTGGTTCACACTGAATTTTCAGCGCCTAGGACAGTGCCTCTGGTATACAGTAAGTGCTGCGTAACTGCTGGACAGACCGGAAGCTTCCCTCCTGCCATGATGGGGCAGCAGGCAGGGGAGGATGTGGGAGTACATTCTGAATGGCTTGTAGCCTCAGACCCCGGCTGTGACACCAGATTTCAGGGCCCCAGGCCACAGGGTCAGAGCACAGACTCCAGAGGCGGACCCAGGGCCCAGATTACGTCTGAGCCGGTTCCCAGCTGAGAGCCTTGCACAGGGGACTCTAATACCGCACAAGGTCAATGTGCTGCTGGTACAGCCAGGAAGAAAAGTCAGATGCCCTGAATTATTCCCTGTGGAGGTCTCAGCGAGTGGGGATCAGAGGTGGGTTGTGAAGGAAGCCATTCCTTCCAGAAGGACCATCCCTCGGCAGGCCGACCTGCTCTTCACCACGGCAGCGTCCACACGACACCCAAAGCGCCTTGGGCGTGTAGCCGCTGCCCGACCACCAACTTACGGCTCTGGGTCCCTGAGCCACAACAGACACGGAGGGTGGGCTCAGTGGTGATGCATTTTGAGATGAATCCTCCAAGGGCAGCTCCTCTGATGTCCCCACCCCTGCGGCCCCGTGCCTCGGCACTCGAGATGAGGACAAACATGCAAATACGGAATCGAAAGGTTTGGGAAGCAAGTGAAGCATTTGGCTCCAGGCTGCTTAGCGATTGCTCTATGTTGCTGTCATTTTGGGTATCTCTGGCTGGGTTGGGCCATTTTTATTTTTATTCTATTCTATTCTATTCTATTCTTCTATTTATTTTTTTAAGAAATGATATGAGAAGCATGGTTGGGGAGAGACTTATGTATTTTTTTCAAGTTCTATTTATTTATTTTGCCAGAGAGAGCGAGTGGGGAGAGGCAGAGAGAAGGGGAGAGAGATCCCACTCGGCCTCCACGCTGGCAGCACAGAGCTCCCCGCGGGGCTCCCCCTCGCGAACTGTGAGATCATGACCTGAGCCAAAATCTAGAGTCAGACGCTTAACCAACTGACCCACCCCAGGGCCCCTGGCCATTTTCACATGTGAGATCAGACAGATAAGCGTCCGACTTCGGCTCAAGTCATGATGTCACGGTTCGTGGGTTTGAGCCTCACGTCGGGCTCTGTGCTGACGGCTCAGAGCCCAGGGCCTGCTTCGGATCCTGTGTCTCCCGCTCTCTCTGCCCCTCCCCCGCTCACGCTCTGGTTCTCTCTGCCTCTCAAAAATAAAGAAACATTTGGGGCGCCTGGGTGGCTCAGTCGGTTCAGCGTCCAACTTCGGCTCAGGTCATGATCTCGCCGTCCGTGAGTTTGAGCCCCGCATCAGGCTCTGTGCTGACAGCTCAGAGCCTGGAGCCTGTTTCAGATTCTGTGTCTCCTTCTCTCTCTGACCCTCCCCCGTTCATGCTCTGTCTCTCTCTGTCCCAAAAATAAATAAACTTAAAAAAAAAAGAAAGAAACATTAAAATAAATAAATACATGTGACAAGAGAGACCGTTAGAATTGACTTTGGTTTTCGTTAGATTCTGGGTCATACAGACCCACACAGTAAGGACGGACGTAGGAATTTATGGGCATGTAAAACTCGCCCAACTACTATTCTTAGACTGGAGGCAGAGAGTACTGCTCCCTTTTCTGTGGGTCAGAGTATTTCTGCGTGTCCTTCCTCACCCCACACCTCGCTGTCACCTGGGAACTCATCTCAACAGCTCCGAGCTCCTGCAGGACTGCTGTGGACAAGTGTAGATGGAGATGGACGGATAGGTGATGTGTAAGAGTGGTGCCACGTGGGGGGTCAAGTCCCACAAAAGCTGCAAGGTCACGTGATGGTCAAGGTGTCCTGAATTCTTGCGAAGCGAGACTCTTCACGCAGAGAACGAGCGGGATTTTGCTTGGTGGCCGTCGTATCCTGGACGCCCTGTGTCTAATGGGGAAACGAAATGGCGTCTGTGTCCGGGCAGGACTCAGTGCTCGCCGAACGGCACTGGGAAAGTTTTAAAGCACAGAACAGGTGCATCCGTGCTGCACACCCCTGCGTGGCTTCCGCTTTATGTTTACATCAGCGAGACGCCGGGATCGGCTGGCTGGGGAGGCGCTTCCTGGGAGGGTGCCTCGCGGAAATGGGTCTGCTGCCACCACGGCTTCCCCAGGTTCCAGGGAAGAAGGTGACGATCCCTCCCAAGGCTTTGCCGAATTTTATGCCTGTTTAAACCTGAAAGATTAATATTAGCGATTACTATGGGCCAGGAGCTGTGCTAAACACTTTACCTATCGTGTGAGTAGGATTAGTCGGCAGTTACCATTTCACAGACGAGGAAACTGAGGCTTAAGGAGGAGCAGTAAGCTCTACAGGCTTGATTGGTTCTCCCTGCCTCCATAAAGGCAGCTCCGGGTATTTGGACTCCCCTTCCGGCTCAAAACAGTAAGAACCCTTGTGAAACGGCTGGCTAAGAGTCACTCTTCTTAGAAACACCAAAGAGCTGGAAGGCAGGAAGGAGCCACCGGACCTAAATGGGACAGAAAGCAGGAGCCCAGGGAGGGGACCAGCGCTCAGAAACTGTTCTCAACCGGAAGGCAGGTACCGAACAAGGATCGGAACTTCAGTGTTGGAAGGTCTCATGCAGAGCAGGTACAGAAACCCACGCCAGGTGAAGGGCCTCCCCGGAGATCCTCGCAAGAAGCGGGGGATCCTCTCACCACCCCCCCAAGAGTAGTGGTGAGCCAGAGAGGGCAGGCCCCCAGGGAAGCAGAGCCCGGGGTTGGCTCACTTGGCGGCCCCAGGTTATTTGGAGCCCTGGACCTGATGCAGCGTGGACGTTGGCCCAGCGTGTGGCCAAGCGCCCACGCGCCAACCCTTACCACCGTTCTGAAAACGCAATGACCAGCACACAGAGAGACCTCAACCGGCATGGAAACCGGGCGCCATGAGTGAGAACAAGTCAAGGCAAGTGTCAACAGGAACACGTCTGCCAAGACGGACGTGTTGGGCTGCTTGATGAGACGGAGATTGTCCGACTAGGTCTCACGGGTGCCAGCGAGTCAAGTAGGAAAGAAGTCAAGTAGGAGAGAAGTTCCTCGCCCCCCCCAGCAGCTGGTGTAGGTGGCATCGGGCGCTGGTCTTCCCTTACGACGTCTTCACCCTACCGCGGGGCCGGGCGTTCGTCTTGCTATTGTCACTGGACAGATATCCGGGTGTCCACAGAACGTCTGTGACTGGCCTTCTCAGAAGCGGGGATCAACTGCCACAGAATACCGGCAGCGATGCAAATGTGCAAAGTAGGATTACCGACATTAATGAAAGAGTGAGCACCGGGCACTGGCTAGGGGCCCAGATCACACCGGCCCTCAGAACAGGTGCTATTAAGACAGGTCACATGGTCTGAATGAGGACAGTGACCCACCCCCGGGCCACTCAACAGCTCAGGGGCCGCCGGGGGGCAGACACGGAGGAGATGACCCCAGACTACCCCCTCCCCCCGTCTTAATGCACCCTCACTCTGCGGCCCACGGACTCTCTGCCCCACTCCCCAGGTGGGCCTGTGGTGGCTCTCACTGCTCCCAAAGGGGGCTTCTGAGTTCTTGAGAGTTATTTATTTTATTTTTTAAATGTTTCTTTATTTTGAGAGAGAGAGAGAGAGAGGGAGGGAGACAGCGAATCTCCAGCAGGCTCTGCGCTGCCGACGCGGAGCCCGATGGGGGGCTCGAACTCACGAACCGTGACATCATGACCTGAGCCAAAATCAGGAGTCAGATGCTTAACAGACTGAGCCAGTCAGGAGCCCCAGCGTTCTTGAGATTTATACGTTCTTTCCCCATTTCTTTCCAGGAAGCGAGGAAGACATTCTTTCCTAGCTCATGTCAACACGACATCCTCCTTTCCCCCAATACAAAACACGCCGGAAAGTGCCAGGGAGCACCCTCTGGTCCTGTCAGGAGCTGCTGTCTGTGTTGCAGGGACAGGAAAGACAGAGGAGAGGCAGGTGGCCGGGCAGGTGGCCGGGCACGTGGAGTTTCTCCGTCACACAACCATTGGGGCCTTGGCTGAGCCACACGTGCCCCCGAAACTGGTTCCCTGACCTGTAGTACTGACATCACAGTCTGTGTGTTAATTTCCTCTGCCTTTGCGACCCACGGTGACACGCAGTCTCACCTTCCACACCTTCTGTACCTTCGGCCAACACCACCTCGGACCTCCTGTGCCACCGGTTAGGAGACAGAGGCAGGAACTGAAATTCATTCCTGACGTTTACAGAGTCAGAGGATCCCAACACCTGATCCCTCCTTTCCAGTCCTTAGAGGAGTGGGGTTGTCCCCGAAGTGGCTTCCGAAATGTTCCCAGCTGCCGCCCCAGGTCCTCCCTCAGGTCACTGCGGAGCAGAGAGCAGCCCAGATGCCCATGGAGAGCGCGTCGCTCCGCAAGGACCCCCGTGCAGGCCGATCACAGGCCGTGTGCGGTCTCCCTCCGGGCAAGGCTCTTCTGCCCTGTGCTAATCCGCCCCGACTCACTCCTGCACAATCTTTCCTGCTGTTCATCTCCACTGATGCAACAATTTACTGGAACATCAGGGACGGAATGTTCCAAAAGAATTGCCCAAGTGTCTGTCTGCTTTGGACGACGCTTTATTTATGTTATCTGTGAAGGCGGGTGGCACAGCTCTCACACACTCTGGGAGTCCAGACAGCCCCGAGCGTGCTGGGCGCAGGGGTGGGGGGCGGGGGGAGAGCAAAGAAACTCTGTGCCCATTGCCAGCAGGTGAGCCTGGGAAAAGGGATTCGGTGGAAACCAGGGGTTCCCTTCATGCCCAACCTCAAACCGCTCCCTCCCTGCAAGTTTCCTACCGCCGGAAGTCCTCTGGTGTCGCGGACTGCCTTGAATTTCCCAGTGCCCATGGGTAGCGTCGTCTGTCTCCATGCAACATCGTGGTTGCACGTGGGAAGCCAGCCGTGTCATTTTCCTCCGCCGCCACAGCATTTTTCTTTTTACAAGAGTCAAACCACCCGTCTGCCTCCTAGTTCTTAAAAGTGTTTGTTGTTGTTTTTCACACGCAGCCAAGGAAGGATGTGTCTGCCAAGCAAGCGTAGCGGTAATTAAAACGTGACGGCAACTATCGCCAAGAACTCCTCCCACGCCGGGTCAAGGGCGGCACGAGGTGTCACAGTCGCGGGCAGGGGCCCGCCCGTGCTCCCACGGGGCAGGTGTCCGCATCTGCATCGGCGCTCCCAATGCCGGGACCCACAGCCAGGTGTGGGTTTCGAACAAGAGCCCTTGAACATGCGCGTGACTGGTCATTGCTTCACAGAGCCCTTTTTAAATGGTGAAAGTCTGTGCCGAGCTTGGGGGATTATCAAAGTGCAAACAAGAGGAAAGAGCGCAGGGGCTGGGGAGGGCTTTGTTCAGCTGGCACCTTCTCAGGCGGTCTGGGCTGAGGGGACCTGGAGAGTCCTTGGCAGGAGCAGATGAAAAGGTGGCGGTGCCCCAGGCCCCCCAAGCACCTTCCAGCCTCTGGAAGGACAGGGTGACCCCCTGGACCGAGAGCCCCTTGGCGAAAGAGGACTTCACCCACTGCTTGGTAGCGCCTCTGCTCTCCAAGAGACGAGTGGGAGGTGAGGTGTCCCCATCATACAGATGGAAACACAGCGAGTGTGGACGCTGCCCGCAGCTGTCCCCTGGGTTAGAAGGAAAGCTGGAAACGTCCCCAGGCGACCCAACCACAAAGCCTCGTAGTGAGGACACTGATGGCGTCTCCTGCTCCTGCCCAGGGGGCCGAGTTTTCCGCTTCTGGAAAAGGGAGACTGGCCATCAGAGGCGACTTCTTAACTGGAAAAAATCATTTGCCGTGATGATAGAGATTCTAAGTAGTCACGTCAAGGAATAAGCTCATACGGAGAATTAGGGTTTTGCAGACTCTCTTTTTAGTAGAGTTTTCTGGAAAAATTAAGCAGGAGAGACTTTGACGAGGATGTCCCCCGCTCTGTCTCTGTCTGCCCCCCAACGACGCAGAACTTGGTAAAGGGGCAGAAGCTATAGAGACAGTTCAGGAAATGGATGTGGGACGGGTGTCTCTTGTCAGGGCAGTGGCCATATAGTTCGCTGACAAGGTAACAGAGTTAAACTTTTCCATATGCACCGTGTTTAAAAACCACTTCTGGGGAGCCTGGGTGGCTCAGTCGGTTGAGCGTCTGACTTCAGCTCAGGTCACGATCTTGCGGTCCTCGAGTTCGAGCCCCGCGTCAGGCTCTGGGCTGATGGCTCAGAGCCTGGAGCCTGCTTCCGATTCTGTGTCTCCCTCTCTCTCTGCCCCTCCCCCGTTCATGCTGTGTCTCTCTCTGTCTCAAAAATAAATAAACGTTAAAAAAAAATAAAAAAAAAAACCACTTCTACCTAGTTTTATTCATCGTTTGGATTCTTTTTTTAAATTATTTTTTTAATGTTTATTTATTTTTGAGAGAGAGAGAGAGAGAGAGGGTACAAGCGGGGGAGGTGAGAGGGAGGGAGACACAGGATCCAAAGCAGGCTCCAGGCTCCGAGCTGTCAGCACAGAGCCTGACGCGGGGCTCGAACCCACGAACCATAAGATCGTGACCTGAGCCGAAGTCGGGACGCTCAACCGACTGAGCCACCCAGGCGCCCCCTTTAAGACCGTATTTTTTGATCAACATTGAAAATCAATCATTATTGATTACTTCTACTACCCTTCAAGCACACATTTTTCCTTTTCCTTCTGCCCTGGGTCCCAAAGTCCTCGTTGAAACTGTCTGAAATTTTAGTGCCCACATTTTTATACGTTTGCCTTATTTTCTCTAAGAGTATATATATATGTATATATATATATATAATACATATATATATTATATATATATATATATAATATATATTTTAATAATTTTGTATCAATGTTGCTAAAATTTTAGAAAAGGAAAAAAAACAACACAGCTCTGGGTAGTTTGACTGAAGCTACCAGGCAGCTCCCGTGATGTTTAGAAGGATGGAGAATGGGCTTGGAGCCACTTCCAAGCACAGTTTCCTCACTGCTTCTAGGTCTTTATGTCTCACCCTTGACGGTCAAATTCCCATCAGGAATACCTAGAGAGGAGCAGGTCGTGGAGGTCCTGGGAAAGTGCTGGAATGTCCACTGGGCTGTGCTCACGGCTCAGCCTGAGGGCCCTTCAGAATTTCTGCTCCTTGGGGTGCCCGGGGGGCTCAGTCCCTGAAGCATCTCACTACAGCTCCGGTCAACGGAGTTCGAGCCCTGCGTCGGGCTCTGTGCTGACCGCTCGGGGCCCGGAGCCTGCTTCGGAGTCTGTGTCTCCCCCTCTCTCTGCCCCTCCCCTGCTCATGCTCTGTCTCTCTCTGTCTCAAAAATAAATAAAAACATTTTAAAAAATTAAAAAAAAAAAAAGACCTTCTGCCTCCTACTGGGAGCCAGATGTGGGTGGACATGGGACCACTCCCCAGGCCTCTCCCCATTGCTGAGATGGTTGCCCACCCCGGCCAGGCCACTCTGGTTCTCTCAGCATCCTATTTGTCACTGTATTCCTGGTGCCTGACACAGAGTGAGCCCCATGTTTGCTGAATAAATAAATGTATATGAACCAATAGCTGGTAATACCTTCATTTTCCCGTTTTCGGCCACAGGTCTGCACACCCTTATAGACTCTCATTTAAGCATCATGCCATCTTGCTCAACTGAAGGACAAGTTGTGTGTCGTTGACCCAGGGCAGGGGCTCAGCCACGCCCCCCCAACACCTTCGTGCTGCTCGATGCCACTGCGGACCAGGGTTTTATCGTTCATCTCTCCTTCACTGACAGCAGAGAAGGTTGCAGTGCTCAAATCCATGCCTTGAAGTCTGTGAAACGCAGGGAAGGAGTAGGGCCGCTGATGGCGAGTTTCCCTTGCGCCTTGCCCAGCGCATCTCTCTGTGGCCCCAGACCGTCCTGTCCTCGTGTGCGGTCTGGGGACAGGGTTGTGGTGGCCCATGACTGGAGTAGATGTTTTTAAGAATCCAAGACTCTGGGGGCGCCTGGGTGGCTCAGTCGGTTGATTGCCCGACTTGGTTTCGGCTCAGCTCACGACCTCAGCTCATGATCAGGGGGTTCGTGAGTTCAGGTCCTGCCTTGGTCTCTGCACTGACAGCACGGAGCCTGCTTGCGATTCTCTCTCTCCCTCTCTCTGCCTACCCCCACTGGCTCTCTGCCTCTCTCTTTCAAAATAAATAAATAAAACCCGAACGATAGAAAAAAGAATTCAAAACTCCACGCACAAAGAGCTGGAAGGTGCAGACACACGTCGGCCTCCTGCCCCGCTTGGAGGTGGGGAACTGGGATCTCGGAGATTCAGACCTCCCCCCACACACACACTTGCGTTTGCCAGAACCCACAGCTGCCGAGCGTGTCGCTGTCTTCTTGACTCGAAGATAGAATAGCAGCCAAGCATTTTGCGTCTGCTGTTCTGAAGGCTGCAAATGCCTTGAGGGCTTCTCTCCGTCAAGAGGAGAGAGCAAGGGTCCCTGAAATAGTTACTCATCTGGAGGCGTGCTGTCCACCAAATAACAAGGGGGAAAGCGGCCAAAGAATCCTGAAATCAGGTGGCACAGGGAGAGAGGGGGTCCGCAGGTTTTCCGTCTATGAGATTCTGTAACATGCAGCCCAGCTGAAGCTCACGAGGGCAATAGGGCCCCCGCGTGCCCTCCCACCTCCTTCACCCCGAGAAAGGGGCCTTCGGTCACTGGGTCCGGCAAGGCAACCTCGCCAGGGCTGTGCCTCATGCCTGCCCAGTCCGAGCCCGAAGGCACAGCCCGGCTCCCTCTCCAAGCAGCGCACAGGAGACAGAACTCAAGAGCCGCGGACAGGTTTTTAAACTTCAAGTTCCACCCGCCGTCCTTGTGCCCACTCCCTGTGACCAAGTCTATATAGATCCAAATTGGTGGAGAGCACAAGGGTGATTTAATAATAATAATAATAATGTTTTAAGAATGGCAAATTCGGGGCGCCTGGGTGGCTCGGTGGGTTAAGCGTTGGACTCTTGATTTCCGCTCAGGTCATGATCTCACAGTTCATGAGATCGAGCCCCAAGTCGGGCTCTGTGCTAACAGCATGGAGCCTGTTCATAGTTCCCTCTCTCTCTCTCTCTCTCTCTCTCTTGCTTCTTCCCAGCTCTCTCTCTCTCTCTCTCTCAAAATAAACAAATAAATATTTAACAAAATAAAGAACACAAAGCAAAAATGGCAAATTCATCAAAAATAGTTAGCCTCTTTTCCTCTTTGATGGTGTGATTTACATGCAGCTGTTTGGAAACATGGTGGGCGTGGGCACATCAATGACACGGTTAGTGGTGAGGCCCCTGTGGACGCTCTTGGGCTTCTACCCCTTTCCCATGTGATTCCCCTCCAAGGGTGTCCATGAGCGAGACATCCACTATGGACCCTACAGACACTGGCCTCAGGACAAAGGCCCCCATACAGGCCCCCAGACCAGCCCGCCTTGCCCCAAGGCTTCCAGACAAGGCTTCCCTTTGGCCTTGACCACATCCCGGGTCAAGACACTCAAGGTACTCACAGCTGCTAGCCACCGGCTGACGTCTCCTCACACAGTCCTATTTCATTTTTGCGGTTGTGGAAAGCAGCTGGTCTGCAGACCTCCGGGGGCGGGCAGCTGGGAAAACTATTTTCAATTGCACATGAGCCCTAATGCTCACAACACCTAATTCTTTGGACATGAATGAATGAGCATTTCAAGTGATGGGATTCCGCTCCACCCATCTAGGGACAGAACCCCGCCAACCTTGGCCGGGCAGGAGTGTTTCCCAAGCCACGGATGTTGGTGGATGCCCCAGGAGCAGAGTTTCAAATCGTGGTGGCCATTGTTGCAAAGGGACTGGTTTTTATAAACGTTGAAACTCTAACGATTTTTTTTAATTAAAAGATTACCTTCTAAGAAATGACTTTGTGTTTTATTCTAAAATACATAATGCAAACTCAGTGGTAGACTGCCTTCTTCTTCTAGTTTCTGGGGACAAGACCATCTTGGGGGCAAGCTTGTTTCTCTCAGGCCTCTCACTTTTTTTTTTGTTTTGTTTTTCACTTGGGAAACAGAGATTTGTTTGTTTATTTTCTGAAATGGGGTGGATAATCATTTCTTTAAAAAGGAGAACCCAAAAGTGCGTTAATGTCCAAAAGACGTAAAGAACCGATACAACTCCAGGGGGGATAAAAAGCAAGTAATCCAGTTACAAAATGGGCAGAAGACCTGAACAGACACTTCTCCAAAGAAGCCATCCAGAGGGCCAACAGACACATGAAAAGATGCTCGACATCACTCATCATCGGGGAAATAACAAATCAAAACCATGATGAACTCTCACCTCACACCTGTCACAATGGCTAAAATCAATAACACAAGAAACAACAGGTGCTGGCGAGGATGCAGAGAAAGGGGAGCCCGCGCGCACTGTTGGTGGGAATGCAGACTGGTGCAGCCGCTCTGGACAATACTATGGAGGGTCCTCAAAAAGGTAACAGTATAACTACGATATAATCCAGTAATCCCATTTCTGGGTATTTATGCAAAGGAAACGAAATCACTACATCAATGACATATGTGCAGTCCTGTGTTTATTACAGCACTATTTACAAGAGCCAGGACATGGAAACAACCACAGTGTCCATTAGCAGATAAATGGATAAAGAAATAAAAGATATATATGTATATTTTATGTATTTAATATATATTTATATAAATATAACATATAACATGTAAACATATTATATATTTAATATATATTTATGTAATATATCATATAATATATATAATTTAACATATATTTATACATATTTTTAAAATAACATTATTCAGCCATAAAAAAGAAGGAAATCCTGCCATTTGTGGCAACATGGTTGGACCTTGAAGACATTTACATTAAATGAAATAAGACAGAGAAAGACAAACAGGAAGAGACATTACTGAAATTGTTGATACTAGCTGTGATCAACAATTACTTGTACTGGAAACAGATGAATAAAAAAAAAAGGTGTCAGTTGCAGTGATGAGTACGTGGAATAAAAGGTATCAGAAACCAGGGTTCAGGGGCACCTGGGTGGCTCAGTTGGTTAAGCATCTGACTTCGGCTCAGGTCATGATCTCATGGCTAGTGAATTCAAGCTCCGAATCAGGCTCTGTGCTGGCAGCACGGAGCCTGCCTGGGATTCTCTCTTTCGCTCTCCTTGCCCCTCCCCTGCCCACGCTCGGTCTCTCTCTCTCTCTCTCTTTCTCAAAATAAATAAACGTTAAAAAAAAAAAAAAAAAAAGAAACCAGCGTTCAGCAACTGAACCTCTTTTAGGCTGACTTTACTGTGCTCTCCCTTCTAGGGATAAAGTCCTCCTCATTATCCTGCACAATAGACTTTCCCTACATTTCAGGTAGACCCCAACTTTGGGCAATAAACCCCTCCCACCCAACACACAAAAAAAATTGCTTTGCTATTTGCTTTGTTCTCGAGCTAGGATTTCATTAGGTTTTGTCGCCTGCACTCCTCTGGGGTCTTCTAAAATCACTGCAGGGGGACTTCAGGGTCTCAATGTGGTTGTGTCCTCCCTGAACTCTTTTCCCCTTGGCTGCAAAGATCTCCAGACCTTTGATACACTGCTGACATAAACAGAGACACATTTGTCAGGCTTAAGGATTCCATACTCCTGTGAAAATACCCCCTGAGCGTGACTGATTCTTACCAGTCATTTACACACGAGTAAGAAGTGGTTGGTCTGAGCTATTCCTAATGGCTGGTTCTGACAGAGATCCAGGGAAAGCATAAGTGGATTTTTGGGGCATAGAGACAGAAAAGCAGTGAGACACTTAAGGAGGAAAGAGGATATTGAGGGACATGGCTGGAATCACAGGACAAACTTTGTATATTACTTGGCAAATGAGAGACTGAGGGTTGGGGGGAGGGACTGGATGGGGCTTGATTTCTCTGATACTTTGTTTTACTTAAATCACATGAGCCCCCAGTGGCTACTGCTAATATGCAAATATCTTGAGGTCCTAGAAAACTGGTATGAATGGTGAAGTGCCTCTGATCTGAACATGAAGACTTAACCCTTCCCTGTGTGTCTCAGGCATATCCTCCCCAACCCAAGGAGGCTTTCCGACCCTCCCTGAGAGTTGAGTACTCTCTCTCTTCTGTCCCATGACACCCTGTACTCTTACTGTCCCCTGCTCCTCCTCATGTTTTCTTCTGTCACTTCTCTTGTCTGTCCCCTCTCCCTGGACGGATCCTTAGGAACAGAGCCAATCCCAGCACCTAGCGCTCTGCCATCCATTGTGCGGGCAGAGAAACTGAGTGCAGAGTAGGCAGATGGAGAGGGTGGGAAGGAGAGAGAACGTGAGGACACACAGCTTTTCAGTGCTCCAATCACCTCGAGATCCCAGCAGGCAGCAGGCAGATTCTGCTTTCAAAAACCACAACCTCTGGAATTTAATGATATCCAATCAATTATGCTGAGGCATCCTCCTCACCGTCATTATTTATAATAGCAAAAAACAAAAAACAAAAAAAAACCCCAAAAACAAAAAACAAAAAAAGCCCGGCCTTCAAAATCAAACTGCACCTGACGTTCTGTTATTTGTACTTGTATCTACCCCCGAAGTGGATTTATATTAACAATCGCCTCCAAATCGTGGCCCGAGCAAGGCTGGCAGTCTTAAGGTGAAGGCAATTAAATCACTGTGTTGTCAAAATCCACCTTTCCAGTCCAGGCACTAGAGTGGACGGAGAGGCCCGTCCACCTACCCGCCCGCCGTCTCAGCCGAGAGGCGGGGACCGTATTTATTCCATTCTGGGGCCCCAGCTCAGTGATCAGCATGAAGGGAAGACAAAAGTCAGAGGTTTGAGGTTCTCGACACCCTCAGAGCACCACCCAGTTGAAGGAGCCGCACAGGTCACGGGTCACTGTCATCATGCAGGTGCCTTGGTTTACGAGATGTGAAGCGAAAGCCCTGAGATGCCGGAGGCCAGCAGCATTCTCTCTAGCTCCCCCGGTACGCATGGGGCTCCTGTGTGTGGTGGCCTAGACCACCTGGTTACAGTATATTCCAGGCTGCCACTGTCCCCGGTCTTTAGACACTTACGACCCACAGCAGCCGCGCGGGAGGGTCCCCTTATTAGCCCCACTTTACAGATGAAGAAACAAAGTCACGGAGGAGCTAAGCCATTCACCCAAGTCATGCAATTATTATTATTTTTTACGTTTGTTTATTTTTGAGAGAGAGCGAGCAGGGGAGGGGTAGAGAGGGAGACACAGAATGGGAGGCAGGCTCCAGGCTCCGAGCTGTCAGCACAGAGCCCCACGCGGGGATCGAACTCGCGAACCGCGAGATCACTATCTGAGCGGAAGCCGGACGCTTAACGACGGAGCCACCCGGCGCCCCCCCCCCCCACCCCGCCCAAGTCGTGCAATTATTAAATAGCACTGCTGGAATTTGAACCAGCCGTGTGTGTGTGTGTGTGTGTGTGTGTGTGTGTGTGTGGCAAAGGACACGCGCTGCCCGTATTACACATTTGCCGCTTTGGCAATCCGTTCAGGAGTTAAATATTCATCAAACACCCAGAAGGTACGATGCACCCTGTTGGGTCCTGGTTATAGTTTGGTGAACAAAACACACAGATTCCGTCCTTCGCGAAACTTACAATCTTGCAAATGTGCCAACATTAAACCTGAAAGCTCCAAGAAAAATTAAATTAAAGCTTAGGAGGCAATGATAGCTCCTTAAGGGGACCCCATAGCCAGGACGTGGGGCTTCAATAAAGTTTCCTGAACTAAGGACACTTCGTCTGAAGCCTGATCCTACTGAGCCAGGTAAAGAGGTGAAGGAAGGAAGGGTTGTCTGGACACAGGGGAAGAATACACAGGACTCTGAAGCAAGAGGCTATTATGCCCCCGAAGACCCCAGGAGGGACCCATAATCAGTGAACAGGGAGAAAGTTGTCTGGATTTGTTCAAAAAATGGTGGAGAGGGCTGTTTATAGAAGGAAGTAGAAAAGGAGAACTTTGTGGCCATGTTGCAATTTCAAGAACACAGGACAAAGTTAGGAGAGTTCTGAGCAGGGATCTTAACCATGAAAATTGAGAGTCCGAGACTCTAGGAATCAGCACATCATTGCCATTACTTTGCAGATGTGAAAATGGACTTCCAGAAGACAAGAGACTCGCCCCACGACTTCTCCCTGAACAGCTAGAGAGCTGCCTTGAGGGCCCTTCACTACTGTCAATGGATAGTTTTTGTCTGCCTCTTCAGCAGATCTTCCTTTCCTACAAAAGTTTTCTGAGATCTTCCCACTCCTCTGATTCCATCCTTGTTTTCTAGAAAAGTCCACACAAGGAATAGAGCACATAACCAGCCCTGAGTCATTCAAGGAATTGCAGTCCTGTAGCTACGGCGATTGCTTTAGAAATAATTGCATGACATAACACTCTGAGAGAGTCACAGGGACTCGTGAAACTGTTCCCTGGAAATCTGAGGTCAAAGGTTGATTCTAATTCTCATAGCAAATTTAAAGCCAGAGTGATATGGCCCTAGAACAATTTATTGGGAATATATTGATGGTAGGTTCTTAGAAGGCTCGAAGTCATGGGAACAAATAGTATCTTTTCATTAACACCAGCAAAGATATAGTATGGTTTGCATCTCATTATATAAAGGAGTACCCAATTACTGTCCCATAATGCACGACTAGAAAACTGGAGCAAATGTATGAAATTATTTTTTGGACATTGGACAACAAATGGCACAGAACTGTGTTTGCTGGGCAAAGGGGAAGAAATAAGGGTAAGCTTATCATAATCCTGTTTTTTCTCTGTGGAGGGAATGTTTAAATTATGGCACAGGGAGGCAGAAATGAAAGTGCCTGGCAGTCTCATTGAGTAGGAGAAACAAATTCAAGTTCAGGAAGGCCAGTGCAGCAAGTTAAGCAGAGGAAACGCTGAGGAGGGCAGAGTAATGGAGTCCCCTTAAGTGTCTGACTTAATACAAGTTCAGGTATGCATGAGCTTCAGGAGGCCAGGCGTAGACAACTACCGAAAACAGAACTCGGTAAATATAAACCAAACTCCCAGAATTCACACAGCGGCTCAGTTAGAATACTCTGGTGAACACACGGAACATTCAGTAGTGACTCCGAAAGTTTCAGGACTTGGAAGCGGGACAAAAATTCAGATGTTCAGACTCTAACAAAAAGAAATTACTAGATACACAAAGAACAGAAAAAGATGAAATGTAGCAATTAATGGAAACAGAACCAGGAATGACCAAAAAATTATGGAATTGGTAGATAAGAACCATAAAGTAGTTATTGTGAATTTTAAAAAATATGCTCAAAGATATAAAGGGAGACACGAATATAATTAAGAAAGAAAAGGAAGACAAAGCAAAGAACCAAATGGAACATCTCTAGAAAAAAATAGAGTTAAAAAAATCACTAGGTAAGATTAAAAGCAAATGAAACATCAAAGAAATAAAGATCAGTGAGCTTGAATAGCAATGGAGACTATTGATAAACTAAAGCAAAGAAGAAGAAAATGAGAAGGCAGAGGAGAAGAAGGGAAAGAAGGAGAAAAAAAACAAGCCCTCAGGGAGCTGGGGAACAACAGCAAATAGTCTAGTATATGTGTCATTGGACTTTCAGAAAGAGAGAAGAGAAAGAAAAAAGCATAACATATTTGAGGAAATAATGGCCAAAACTTTTCCAGATTTGATGAAAACTACACACCACAGATCCAAGAAGCTCAAACAACCCAAAACTAGATAAAACACATACCTATATGTGTGCACGCACACACGCACACACCCGCACCCACACACACACAAAATACACCATAATTAAATTGATAAAACCATTGATATAAAAATCTTAGAAGCATCCAGGTGAAAAAGAAAACATACGAATAAAAAAAAAGGAATTATTAAAAATGTCTTGTCGGGGGTGCCTGGGTGGCTCTGTTGGCTAAACGGCCGACTTTGGCTTAGGTCATGATCTCCCAATCTGTGGGTTCGAGCCCCATGTCGGGCTCTGTGCTGACAGCTCAGAGCCTGGAGCTCGCTTTGGATTCTGTGTCTCCCTCTCTCTGCCCCTCCCCCACTCCCACTCTGTCTCTCTCTCTTTCTCTCAAAAGTAAACATTAAAAATTTTTTTAAAATTAAGAGCTAACTAAATGTTATTTATGAGAAACATACTTTAACTATAAAGACATAGATATATTAAAAGTAAAAAGAATGGAAAAGGACATGTCATGCAAACACCAGTCATGAGCAAGGTATATTCAACAAGGTATATTTTAGAAGTAGGAATAGCATGAAGAGCCAAGCTACAGCAAATAGCCAACTCCTATCTCCTAGTTGATAGGAGATCAGTTTATCTAGAAGACATAGAAATCTTAAATACAGTTGTACCTGATAACAGAGTTTCAAAATACATAAAGCAAAAATTACCCGACTGAAAGGAGAAACAGACAAACCCAAGATCATAGTTGGAGGTTTCATCAATCTTCTCTCAAAAACGGAAGGAACAAGTAGACAGAATATCATGAGAATGCAGAAGACATGAAAAACTCTACAAACTACATATGTTTCCTACAAAGGGTAAAGATTCAAAATGACATTGAATTCTTAACAGCAACAACAGAGATGAAAATGTCAAATTTCTTAGACTGTGTTAGAATTCACCTATATCTATAATGAAGTACCTGGATTAGACTACCCGACAAAGAACAATTTTAAAACACAAAACCAACTGCTGAATGAACTAAAGAATAACAACAAGATCCAGCATTTGGAAACACAAGACCTTTGCACGAGACGACAAAGATTAAGGTGAGCCCTCATTTGCTACAGCTTTTCCCTTAGAGCTTGGGAACAGGGAGTCAAAACCGAAATGTGTCCTACTACAGACCCATTGATCAGGGAAGAATAAAAAGGATGTTCAAGGCTATTAGGAAGCCAAGACTTTAGGGAAGTGAGTTCCTACACAAGAGAAAATATAAAAGAGATGAGTTTGACATTCCACATGCTATTTTGTCTAAAGGCATTTGACAACTCCCAAGCTGTGCATCCTAGGACAAAATAGATTAAACCAGAACAATGGCTACTAAATTTAAAAAATGTGGAGGTTTCCTGGTACTAATGAGGCACAAATTAGATTTTAGGGCTTGCCAGGATAAAGAACACTGGTAAACACTTGAAAATTTCAAATAAGACCCAAGAAGAGTTACACCCTACGAGTAAGGACAATGTGGAACTAGACCAGCCTATTTCAAGGTGCCTTGCTCATATATTATCTGTCAGCCAGAAGAAAATTAAATTGTGCCTTGAGAAAGTTAACAACTTCCAGTGTCTCACCAAACTTTTAAAAATAATGTCCATTAGTCATTCAAATAGTACCAGAAACAGATGCAAAGTGATCCCAATATGATGAGCCACCATACATGGAATTTAAAATAATTGTGATTGTGTTTACAAAACTAGAGAACTCTGAGGGATTTCACAGAACTATACTAAAATGAATGAAATGAAAATTGTAAAACTGAAAAATACAAAAAATAAAATAAAAATTCCACCCAGAAAAGATCATCATTGAAATGAAGATAGGTTAGTAGAAATATCCAGTTTGGGACATAGAGGGAAAAAATAAAAGATAGAATATACACATATACATATGTGTATATATATATATATATATATATATATATACATATGTATGTATGTATACACACACATATATATATAATTTATAGGATGTGATAAATAGGTCTAATATATATAATATATGTATCACATATATATTATATATATCACATATATAGTATATATATCACATATATATTATATATATCACATATATATTATATATGTCACATATATATTGTATATATGTCACATATATATTATATATATAATAGAAAGCTCATAAGGAAAGGAGAAAAAGACTATGTCAAAAGACTTGTTTAAAGAGATATTGGCCAATAAATTTCCCAAACTGATAGAAGACACCAAGCCATAGAATTAAGAATTTCTAAAACTCCCAAATCAGGATAAACAAAGAAAACCATACCTAAGTACATCAAAGGTAAAGAGAATAACTTGCAAATGCAAAACAACTCTTAGAAAGTAAAAAAAAAAAAAAAAAAAAAACAAACCCCCAAAACAAAAAAGACCCACAAGTCTTACAAATAGACAAAAAGAGGGGCACCTGGGTGGCTCAGTTGGTTAAGCGTCCGACTTTGGCTCAGGTCATGATCTCACAGTCCATGAGTTCAAGCCCCACATCGGGTTCTGTGCTGACAGCTCAGAGCCTGGAGCCTGCTTCAGATTCTGTCTCCCTCTCTCTCTGCCCCTCCCCCCACTCACGCTCTGTCTCTCTCTCTCCAAAATGAATAAACGTTAAAAAACAAATTAGAAAAAAAGAAAAAAAAAACATATTACCTTCAAAGAGGCAAAAAAAAAAAAAAAAGAGCAAAGCTGAATTTTCAGTGGTTTCTATGGAAACCAGAAGATAATAAAAATCTATAAAAGTGCTGAAAGAAAATAACTTCCTACCAAGAATTTTAAACCTCATAAAACCATGCATAATAAAGGAAATACTGAAGGGAATTTTTCATTGAGAGGGAAAATAATCTCTGTGGAAGCATGATAATACAGAAAGGAAAAAACACCACCACCAGAGATGGTAAATATAAATGAATATTCTATTACCAGGTACTACCACTAATATATTAAATAGAAATAATATATCTGACAATAGCAAAACAAAAGGCAGAAGGAATCAATAGACTAAAATGTGTAAGATTCTAGTATTTGTGCAAAAAATGCTAAGTGTACTAAGTTCATGTGGACTGTAATAAACCAAGTATACATGTTGTAATCTCTATGAAAATATCTAAAAGTAGAGTAATAGAATTCATAATAGTATGCAAGAATATAAGAGAAGAAAACAATAAAGAAAATATTCATGATTAATTCAAAAGGAGGCAAGAGAAAAGAACAAAAGGGTGAAAGTATGGATGAGACAAAAAAATAGTAAGATGGTTGATTAAAATCCAAATATATTAGAAATGACATTTAACACAAATGGGATAATTGCTACAAATAAAATAATACGTTTGTCAGGCTGGACTTTAAAAAAACTTAAGGGCGTATTAGGAGACACACCTTGGATTATTAGGATACAGAGAGAAAGCAGCAAAAGAAAGCAAATGAAATCAAATGCTTATAAGCAAAAGAAAGAAAATGGTATTACACTTGTGATGATCACTGAGTGATGTACAGAATTGTTGAATCACTATATTGTACTCCTGAAAATAATATAACATTGTATGTTAATTACACTGGAATGAAAGCAAATTTAAAAAGAAAGAAAAAAGTATGTTGTATAAAGGCTAGTTAAAGAAAGATGATGTATCTATACTAACTTCACAGGATGCAGGCTTAAGTACATAAGTATTAAGAGATGAAAAAGGGCTTTAAAAGTATAGAACCATTCTAAATTCATATGGACCTAATAAAATAGCATCAAAATATATGAAGCAAAAATTAATAGGACTGAAAGAAGAAATCAACAAATCCACAATTATAGTTGGAGATTGTAAACGCATCTCAGTCACTGATAGAAAAAAACCAAACACAAGAAGCTTTTAATACTTGATCGATTTGGCAAACTTGATTTATGCACATATATGAAGCATTATAGTCCAGAATTGCAGAGTACATATTCTTTTCAAGTTCACATGTAACAATAACTATAATAAACCATCCCCCAGGCCTTAGAGGATGAAAGTCATACAGCACAGATTCTCTGAACAGTCAAACTCAGCTAGAAATAAAAAATATAAACAGAACAGAAAAATTACAAACATTTCACAGTTGAGCAATGCCCTTCTTTATATCCCATGAATCAAAGAAAAAAATCACAATGAAAATGAGAGAATATATTGAACTAAATAGTAATAAAATATAACCTATCAAAACTTGGGATACTGCTAATGCTAAGTTTTAAAGGGAAATTGATCATCTTAAAGGTCAAAAAAAGGGGGGGAGGGGAAGGGCTAAAAGTAGTCCAAATGAAAATCAGTGATCTACCATCTATCTAAAAATGCTAAAAAAAAAGAAGAGGACATTAAAATAAAGATCTTGCTTGTCTTTTCTGCCATAAGAAGACACAGAAGCTAGCTGGTCCTTGCCTGACGCCAAATCTCCTGGTGCCTTGATATTGGACATGCAGCCTCCAGAACTCTGATAAATAAATTTCTGTTATTTATAAGGCTTCCAGTCTGTGGTATTTTGTTTCACAGTCCAAAGATACAAAAAGGAAAAGACTGATATCACTGATCATCCCCCAGCAAGACTGACTGAGAAAAATGGAAGTACAGATTATCAGTATCTCCATGTAAGAGGAACACTGAAATAAAGACGTTACAGGCATTAAAATGACAGGAACAACTGTCTTCACAAACGCTTGCAGAGAACGGAAAAGGAACGAATAATTAACAACTCATTTTCTGAGGACAGGATCATCTTGATAATGAATCTGGACACTCACGTTACCAACATGGTCAATCCTTCTCATGAACAAAGAAGCAAAATATCAAAACTGCCCATTTACTTAACAGATTAACACATAAGGAATAAGTTTCCAGGAATGCACACTCCTGAAATGTTTCCAAATTTGAAAATCAATCATTGTAGTTTACCACATTAATAAGACTGAGGAGAAAAATCATGTGGGCCTCACAGCTGATAAAGAGAAGTATTTGCTCATGTTCAATACCTATTCATAATTTTTATTAAAAAATGGTAAACTAGGAATAGAGTGAGCTTTCTAAATTTGATAAAGAGTACCTACAAAGGCACCCTACAGAAAATGTCATATTGAAACATCATATTCAATTACAGTATATATATGGAGAGAGAGAGGATGAGAGAGACAGAGAGAGAGAGAAAGAGAGAGAGAGATTTATTTTAAGGAATTAGATCCCAAGACTCGTGGGGCTTGCAAATCTGAAATCTGCAGGGAAGGCCGGCAGAGACTCTGGGGAGAGCTAATGTTGCAGCCTGAGTCTAAAGGCAGTTTGGAGGCAGAATTTCTGTTTCTTCAGGGGACGTCAGTTTTTTTTCTCTTAAGACTTTGAACCGATTGGCTAAGGACCACCCACATTATGGGTGATAATCTGCTTTACTCGAATGTTATACAGACTGGAAAAAAAAAAAAATTAAAACTGAAATTATTCACAAAATATATAATGGCATGTGGGGGGAAATCCAAAATAATCTATAAACTACTGGAATGAATAAGTGAATTTACTAAGTTCACTGCATACAGTATCAATACACAAAAAATGAATTGTTTCCCTGTATGCTAACAACAAAGAAATCTAGAGTGAAATTTGAAGTAACATCAAAAAATCAACCATTCTGGAATAAATCTAACAAGACATGTGCAAATCTCTATGCAGCAAAGACTAAAGAGTATCGAGAAAAACCGAAGACCAAAGTTTAGGGGGAAAATGAAGTAATTTCTTGCCTTTCTCAGTAATTAGGCTTTACAACATCTGCAAACACAGCATTAGCGAATACTGAACATTGTTCCTAGGAGACATAGGAGGTTAGGCTCCTGCAAGCCTCTGGTCACAACATTTTTGTCCATCGATGGACACAAAGCCTGGCTACTGTGCGTTTCTGTGTTTCTGTGTTTAAAGACAACCGATTTAATAGAATATTGTTGATTCATTAACATTGACCTCACATCCAGTAACACTAAACGCTAAACAAAGCGTCTCTAACACACATATTTTCTCCATAAGGCACCAGCAAAGCCTTTTGCACTTCAGAAACTAAGCATCACCTCAGCACTACACCTGGGGCCGTTTTAAGCAGAAAAATGACCAATCAAAAGCACGGAAATGTGACCGGTGTGGTACTAAACTAATCACCAAAAAGGCGACTTGTTTACTACATGTGTGGCAGCTGCTACAAGAAGGGAGTGTCACCCTTGTTCCATCCCCGCTGGGAACTCGCCCAGCTGGCAACTCAAATTTTTCACCACTCTGTTCCTGTCTACAATGATCCCCAAGGTACCCCAAGTATCTATTGCTTACCAGTACATTTAGCAAGTAGGCTAATTCAGAAATACGGATTTCACAAATAATGAGAATCAACTGTATCAATATTTTAAAAATGTTTATTTATTTATTTTGAGAGAGACAGCAAGTGGTGGAAGGACAGAGGGAGAGGGAGAGAGAGAGAATCTCAAGCAGGCTCTGAGCTGTCAGCACAGAGCCCCGTGTGAGGCTCAATCTCACGAACTGTGAGATGATGCCCTGAGCCCAAATCAAGAGGCAGATGCTTAACTGACTGAGCCACCCGGGAACCCCTTAACTGTACCACTTGCAAGGACAGGGAGACTAAAACAGGAGTCAATTCTCCTCAAATTGGTCTATCTATACAATGAAATCTCAATTGAAATCCCAGTGGACTTGTGTGTGTGCGTGTGTGTGTGTGTGTGTGTGTAAACTGATCAATTAATTCTAAAATTCATGTGGGGATGCAAAGGGCTGTAAATAATAGGCGTTTTTCGAAGAAGAATAAAGTTGGAGCACTGAGACCATCAGCTAGCACAACTTCTATAAAGCTGCATTAATCCAAATATTGTGATAATGGAGGCAAAGATAGAAAACTGTACCAGTGGAACGAATAGAGTCCAGAACCTGACAGGCACATGTTGGCTACCTAATTCACAATAAATGTGTCATCGCAATGCACGACCACAAATAAACAAATAAGATAAAGAACCCGATTCAAAACGGGCAAAGTTTTGTCCAGATTCTTCACAATAGAAAAAGGGTATCCAAATGATTAATAGCATAGGTTCCACATTATTGATTAGCAGGAAAATGCAAAATAAAACCATGAGGTACAAAGTGCACTCATCGGAATGAATAAAACACTTTTTAACCCAGGACAAGACCTAGTGTTGGAAGAATGTAGATAAACTGGACCACTCATTAATGGCTGACGGAAATATACGAGGGAATAATCGCTTTGGAAAACAACTTCCTGGCATCCACCGCTGCCCTACAAGTGCAACCTCATCCCTCGCAAATTCCTGTGTTGATTACGCATCTAGCGAAAATGCAGACAAACACACTGGCAGACAGGTACAAGAATGACTAGAAGAGCTCTGCTCATTACAGCCCCAAACCGGAAACAACCCAAATGCTCGCCAAAAATAGGATGGAAAATACAGTCTGCTGCATTCCTACAATGAAAAGAATAAGCCCAACGCAACAACGTGGATGAATATAACAAATGTTTTGTTGAGAACGAAGCCGAGGAAGTACGTACTTACTGCGTGATCCCATTAATCCTACTTTCTGCAAGAGGTAAGATGATATTGTGGTGACATGGTCAGTACAAACCTTTGAGGGGAGGGGATGATTTGGAGGGGATAGAGCATGGCTTCTGAGGCACTGGTAAGGTTCTAGAACTTGGTGTGGGAGAGGACCACATACGTATCAATGTTTTATAAACAAACGTCAAGCACTATACTCAGGATATGCTATCCTCGCTATGCAATTACTTCAATAGAACGCTTATTACACTTTTTGAGAGCAATTATTTTCCAGCCCACTGTTATCTCTCTACCTAACCCAGCCATTTGAGTTAACGGTAGAATATAAGGTAATAATAATTAGAACATAAGCTTGCAGAGCCTCAAAATCCTTTCTAGTCTTCCCTAGAATCTTCTGGAAAGCCATGAGAAGATGTGTTTGACAAAATGATAGAGTAAATGAGGATCTGGGAACCTTGTCTGTTAAGGACCGGATAGTAAACATCTCGGACTTTGAGGCCGTAGCGCCTCTGACTCAACACTCTACTGTGGTAGCCTGGAAGCATCCATGCACAACATGCAAGCACACGGGCATGGCTGTGCCCCAGTCAAACTTTATTGACAAAAACAAGCAGGGAGCCACAGTTCCCTGGCCTCTGATTCCACCAGGAGAGAAGAGGGCCCGAGAGAAGAAATGGGAATATCAAGATAATTAACGGTCAAGAGAAATTCCAAGATGGAATCTGCGTCATAAATGCAGCCATCCACCGATGCATACTGGGCCGGCTAGAGGCAAACAAGGCCAGAACATTAGTCACTCCAGGAAAGCAAGACTGAAGGAAAAGAAAAGTAATTATCTTCCCTGCCTCCCTCTTTCTCTGCCCTTCATGGAGTCGACAAACACTTATCGTGCACACACTATTGCAGGCACTGTGGATTCAGCAGTGAGTATGGATGAAGAGGTCCCTGCTTGCACCGACTGACGTTCTAGTCTGGTCCAGGGACGGCCAATGGAAAGGAAACATACGTCTAGACAGGAAAAATTCCCACCATGTTAAGGATAGAAAGAGTTCTGTACTTCTGCCCAGAAAGCTCATCTCTACCGCTCTGTTCCAAAGGCCACTGTGAGTCAGGAGTACTCTGGACCCAGCTGTCCTCTCCAGGCCACCCCACGGAAATGTCCTACTCTGGACCTGACAAGGGGGCACGCTGTCCCCTCGGCTGTCTGTCCCTCCTGAGTTGGAGAAAGGGACTTCCGGAGTCCTCACGGTGTGACCCAGACTAAGCGGGGACTCTGAAGGAGCTTGCTGAAGGCCAATGGTAGAGACAGGGAGAAACAATCCAGTGTCTTGATCGGAGAGGCCCCACTGGGATGCTGGCCGCCTGCCACTTGGCTGGAGCCAGCCCACCCACCACCACTGGGCATGGCAGTTTCCACTGTGCTACGGAGTCAGGCCAAATCTTAATAGCCATGCACACAGGGATGGCGGCGGAGGGCCCTGCTCGGGACGCGCTCCTGCAGCCCGGGCAGCCCGGCTAGCTCCTCCACTGACAGAGAGGACAGGAGACCCTCCCGTCCCACCAAGTTCCTCATGGCCTGAAAACAAAGGGTAGCACAACACCAACCGTGGCTGTAAGAACATTGTAATGGAGAACAGCTTAAATGTAGATTTCCGAAAGGGGTGGGGAGCATTGATTTAATGACACGTTTCGGAGATCTGAGTCCACTTTTTTGGACACATCAGTGGGCAAGGTGCTTTCCCCCGGCTCCCTGTCTTCATTCCCCGTACCTCACACAATTCCAGAGTTCCCAGCCATGCCCTGTGGGGCAGAAAGGCCTTGCCCTCTGTTCTAGGGCAGCCTCCACTGTAGTGAACCCCGAGGAGTCAAGCAAGTCTTGGTGAGTCAAGGGCCACAAACAGATAGTTAGGATGCCTTGTGTTTCAGATCACTGCATGTACATTTGACCCGGCCAAATCCCTGCAATGGACTGGGAGCTCTTTCCTATTTTATCCACAGCAACGTTTACACTAAGCCCGGATGGGTTAAGACACTTGGCTAATATCAAACATGCAGTGGCACGAGTTAAAATAAAAGGTCTTCTAAATTCTTGGTTTTGGTCTAGTTCCACCTCTCTCGTCTCAGTGGCACGAGATAGGTGCCTTGTTTATCTAAATCAGCTTTTTCTCCTCAATGTCTCGCAGAGTGCCTCGAACGTAGGTGGCACTCAATGAGCATTTCCAGTAGGGAAGGAAGGAAGGAAGGAAGAAGGGAGGCAGGGAGGGAAGGAAGGAAGGAAGGAAGGAAGGAAGGAAGGAAGGAGGGAGGGAGGGAGGGAGGGAAGGAAGGAAGGAAGGAAGGAAAGAGGGAGAGAGAGAGGGAAGGAATGTACTTAAAAAGTTGACCTCTATTTACAGGGTGAATAGTGAATCCTTGGTGATTTATCCTTTAAAAATGTCTTCTGTCCGGATAGATGAATCGATAAAGAAGATAAAGATGTGGTATATGCATACAATGGAATATTATTCAACCATAAAATAAAAAAAAAACAATAAAATCTTGTTATTTGCAACGGCATGGAGGGAGCTAGAGACTATGCTAAATGAGATAAGTCAGAGAAAGACAAATACCGTATGATTTCACTCATACGTGGGATTTAAGAAACAAAATAAATAAGCAAAAGAAACAAAAGAGAAAGAGAGACAAACCAAGGAACAGAATCTTAACTACAGAGAACACACTGATAATTACCAGAGGGGAGGTGGGTGGGAGTTAGCAGAAATAGGGGATGGGGATTAAGGGGGGTACTTGTGAGGGGCTCCTGGGTGGCTCAGTTGGTTGAACGTCAGACTTCGGCTCAGGTCATGATCTCACAGTTGACGAGTTCGAGCCCTGCATCAGGCTCTGTGCTGAGAGCTCAGGACCTGGAACCTGCTTCGAATTCTGTGTCTCCCTCTCTCCGCCCCTCCACCGTTCACACTCTTTGTCTCTCTGTCTCAAAAAATAAATGAACATTAAAAAAAAAAAAAAGGAGGTCACTTGTGATGGGCACGGGGTGTTGTATGGAAGGTGTTCAATCGCTACATTGTCTCTACCCCTAAAACTAAGAGTATGCTGTCAACTATACTGGAATTAAAATTTAAAAACATAATAAAAAAATGTCTTCTCTCCAGTTTCTCTTCTCCCTTCTTATGCTTTGATAGGTGAGCTTTGTCAAGTTTAAAATCTGACGACAATTGTCGATCAATTGCTACCTTGTCTTTTCCCTCATCTTCTCCCCCGATCATGCTGAGAGAAACACCTGGTTTTGAAGGAGAATGAAGCACTGTGTTATCCAAAGAAATATCTGGAAGCAACTAGAATGCCTGCCATTTGGATCCCATGGGTTACAGTATTTTTTATTTTATTTTATTTTATTTTATTTTATTTTATTTTATTTTATTTTATTTTTTAAATTTGTTTTGAGAGACAGACAGTGCAAGTGGGGGAGGGACGGAGAGAGAGGGGCAGGAGAGGGCGAATCCCAAGCAGTCTCTGAGCCGCCAGCACAGAGCCTGACGCAGGGCTCCATGCCACGAACCACGAGACCACGACCTGAGTCGATATCAAGGGTCAGACACAACCGCCTGAGCCACCCAGGCGCCCCTGGGTTACGGTATTTTTAAACTATGTATCATCTTTTTCCAATGCGGATGGCGCCTGGATAAATCTGGTCTCTTATTAGACCCCACGTCGAAGAATGAGTGGAACATGCAGGATCTGTTCAGAAAGGCTTCTCACGGATCGAGCTGCATGATATTTCAGAGACCATTATCAGGTGTTTCCACCTTGTTACCGCAGAATTTTCCTTCTTATTCTCTTCTTTTCATTGTTTGTCTCACATCCTCTCTAATGTGAAAACGAGGATTTCTCAGCTCCTTCTTCCCACTTAAGGAAGCTGACCCTGGGTTGGCAGAGGTGGGTGATCCCTGCCTTCCCATAGGCAACCCCGGGAGACAACTGTCCTGTGATCAGTTATGGGCTGCAGAGATGGATAGGAATACACTCTAAAAAAAGAGCATTTTGGCTAAAAATCTCCACTTACATCTATTCACCTATGACACGGGTAAACATACAGGGAAACCATGGCACGAAATCGTGGCCGAGGGTGATTTTCTTGCGATGCTGAACTCCAGCAGAGCCCCTTTTACATTGCACCTTATTGACATCATAAATGAACCGAAGTGGGATTTCATGATCAAAAGTGAGACGATTAAAAACCCTTACGGTTCAACTCGATTGCACCGACATTAATATATAATGGGGAATGAGATATGCTTTGTTTTAACAAGGAAGCCGAGTCCTGACTAGATAAAGTCTGAAGGTAGCAAAGAACAGACAGAATGGTGAAAAGGCCAGTGACCCTGTCAAAAATAGGAGGAGAAAGGACATTTTTGAAGAAAAGAGGGGAGCATTTGCAATTGGCATGAAAATGACTTAGAACCACAGTGGCTGTGTTTCTTCCCTCCTGACGCCTGCGATTTTCTCTAGCTGACTTGCGTTAGCTCGGATTCGACTCTATTAGGAGAAAGGCAGCAAAGGTGCGGACCGTCCCCTGTGGCTTTGACGTTGGCTGCTGTGAGTGCCCAGGAAACAAGCTGGGTGCGGGAATGCACGGGAAGCCAGCGGAGCGGCTGGGCACTAAAGACGATGTGGACGCATACGGGCCAGGGCTTCTCACCCGCACTGCACATCAGGCTCACCGCCCACCGTCACCACCCACCAACGTCAAGGTTTCTGGAATCCGAGGGAGGAATTCAGGCCCAGATGTTTAGAAACCTCTCCTCGGGCAATTTGAATGTACAGCCAAGGTTAAACACTGCTCAAGTGCCCAGACCGGCTCGGCCGGTTTGACCACCCAGGGGGCCTTGGGTCCATTACTGACCGCCTTTAGCCTCAGCTTTCTCAACTGTGAAATGGGCTAAGAGTACCACCTCTCTGACTGCATGATTATAACAATAAATGGCATAATTGGGTGAGGTGCTTGAACACGTGGTTCCCTGTGTGCTGTTGACAACACCGTGAACTTGGGGCATCTGGGCAGGCGAGGAGGGCAACACTCCTTGGGCAGTGACGGGTACAGATGCGGTGATATCCTGTCGCTTTACTGAACACGGCGTGGCCAGTCCTAAAGGCTGATTGTTGGGAGGGATCACTGGCTTGTGCCGGTGTAGACAACATGGGGAACGTCCCCAGAAGGATCTGTATGGACGAATGCGGGATCTGTGAGTGTCTGCAAGGTGCCAGGAAAGTCAACCCAAATGTCATGGGAGCCTCTGCTCAGGCCACACCTCAAGGGCATCTTCCAACTCCAAGTAAAATAGGTCAAAACAGACTGTTGGCAAATGCCTGACCCACACTTCGGTAACGACGACACGGGAGCTAAAGGCAGTTGTGCCCTGGGAGAGAGGCTTAGAAGAGATAAACGAAAATTAGGGCAAGAGGACAGGCTTCTCGGATTATATTCCTTTTTTCCAGCAATGGAAAATGGCTGAGATGGTTTCCTGAGATGCTGGGGACACACGTGCTTTACCCATGGGATCGTCATCGACGGAACTGGGACGGAACTGCTTCCTCGAGAATGATAATTAGCGGGCACAGCCATCTGGCCGGGCACTGCTACGGACGGCACACTCATCGTCTCATCCAGTCCTTGCACCGAGCACACAGAGAGCGTCCTGTTATTTTCTCTGTTTTACCGTTAGGAGAATTGTCTTGTTCAGTCACGTGGCTAAAGACACACAGCGGTGGGTAGCGTCGCCAAAACAGCATGCTACCGGGGAAATCAAGAAACACCCACGGAGTCAGCAACCCTGAGAGCATGGGTAAACACCCAAGGCCATTGGGACATCAAACATTCAAGCCGAGGCCTCCAGAGGGGACCGACCCAAGGAGGAGGATTCAATAATTCTAACTCACAACGCCAGAAAAACACAAACATTCTGTTGGAAGACCGTACTCACAGGTAAGAATGTCACCTACCGTGCACATTACATTGCATCAGAGCAAAAATCGAGGCAAACGTCTCCTTGAGATTCCTGGGACGGGGGTGGCCGCACTGCTGGAAGCAAGAAACGGTGACGAAGGAATTTTACGGAACTGTTACTCGTTTAAGATGGGAAGTATCATTTGCCATCCTTCTCGGCAGCCTGTCTTTTTGGTGAACTTCATTACTGCCTACGGGCTCTCTTAACTTTCTTCTCCGGTTTTTAAGAATGTCTGTTGTAAATTCCCTCCCCGTGAGGTTTTCACTGACTCGCCTTTGCTGTTGGGGACATGCCATTGTGCACAAAAGAAGGGGGAAAAAAAAAGCAGAAGCCACGTCTCTAGATATGCGATAGCATGATGTGTACACAGGAATCAGCAGATGGGTTAAACTAGCAGGAGACTCGGCAGTTATTTTGATGAGGATGCGTGTTGTGGGTGAAGTTTGAGGTCAATAAAGCAAAGGAATTGTCTGAGCACTTCACTTGCCAAGAGAATCACAGAACATCAGAGAAACCTGGCATCATTGGGGCCCCCGGGTGGCTCAGTCAGTTAAGCGTCCGACTCTTGGTTTTGGCTCAAATCGTGATCACATGGTTAGTGAGTTCGAGCCCCGCATCGGGCTCTGAGCTGACAGTGTGGAACCTTCTCGGGATTCTCTCTCTCCCTCTCTCTCTGCCTCTCCTCCTCTCATGCTCTCTCTCTCTCTCAAATAAATAATTTTAAAAAAATTAAAAAAAAGAAGCGTGGCCTCATTCTGTAGGTCTCAATTCAGGTGCCGGGTTTGGGGACATGTCCTGCTCTTAGCTGGGATTGCTTGCTACACTCCTGATGCGGAGATAATGCAGCGAACCCTTCCCTCGGCCTCCGTCTCTGAAAACAAAAAGATCCTTTCCGATGTCACGGATAAGGGATGTGTGATGTCATTCAGCCTAATGTTATTTCAAAATAAATCTACATGGCCTGAAAGTGAATTTTATATTCACTAATTTCAAACTCACTTTGTCAAAGGGACAAAATGGAGAAATACAACTAAGGGAAGGTACTTGCTTCTTTTTCCTAACATCACACTTTCCAGTGATTCAGTTCAATGCCCATGATATTGTGTCTTTGAGATGGTCCCCCTACGACGCACAGGATAAACACAGCTCCAAAGTCGAGCCAAGAATACCAATGGAGACACCCGCCTTCCTGGTCTTAAAGGCAGGGGGATCCAAATAGTGGAACATTACCTTTTAATGAGATTCAGACTTATTTATTTATCTATGAGACGAGCTGCTGTGAATGCCAATTTCTAAGCTATAAGGCTGACATAATGGGAAGAATTTTCTGAAAATAGCACGTAGCGTTTTTGTAACACTTTGTCATTTTCAAAGGTCACAAAACATTTGTGATTTGACCCTCCAGCTAACACCGTTAAGTAGCTCACCCACTTATCATGATCCTAATGTTACAGAAGGGGAGCCCAAGGGTCAGAAACAGAGAAATTTTTCAAATTCAATGGTTTCAGATTATTTTTCAAATAAATGGCATGGCCAAGAATAGAATCCACATCTCTATTCGGGTGCACTTTCTCCTCTAAAGGGCAAAGAACGAGAACATGTTATCGTAAGTTCATCGGTGCTCCTAAATATATTTAGGATAGCTGGGGGGGGGGGGGTGGGGTGGTGCTTTTAGTGATGTTTCAAACAATTAAAATGAAAGGGATGGGTGGTTTGAAGGTGTTAATAAAAGAGAAAAATGTTTCTGCCCCTCCTTTGCGTTAGCCTTCTCTGGTAGGGACTCGGAACTTCACGCTAGGTAGCAATAACATGGGTCAAAGGACATTCAAATCAGGCTCGGTGGTGATAAAGAACAATTGGTAAGTCATGGGGTCCAGGGACTGAGAGGCCAAGTCCCAAAGATCTGTGAGCCCGTTGACATGGTCTGAGAAACCAGGGATATAAGCCATGTGCAGTATGTGGACGGTGTGGGGATACAGATTTTCGAACACACACACACACACACACACACACACACACAGGAAAGTAGAAGGGATTCTATATGAAGATTATGTATGCACCACCTTAGGAATCCCTTGAAGATAGGGATTATGCTGCCTTCCCGGCAGCAGCCGCAGTGACTTACACATCACCGGCGCTCGGTAAATGTTTGCGACCACACTGGGGCATGGAAAGCAAAGTGGCCGCCATTAGCTGCCCCTACGGGTTCACGAAGGACGAGCAGGGAGGCCACGTGACTTTTCGGATGCAGTCCCTAGGCTGGTGGAGAAGTCTGGATTGCAATAAGACAGTGGTAGAAGGACCTCATATCTCTGTAGACGAGACGCCCGGGAAGGCGGCCCAGTTATGCAGATTAGTAATTGCTTGACTCGGAGGGTGCAAAATTCATGAGCATAAACCGGATGTGATGTCTCTAGAGGCCTGTGTTCAGCCCCTCTTGTTTTCTTTTTTGTTTTTTGAATATTTTACCCTGTACGCTGATGAGAACATGGCAGAGAATTTCTGCTCAAGATAGTGTTTCAGGTTGGATGGCATTTTTACGGTGACTATGGCACCTTGCTTGATTAAACTCCAGAACGCTTTATACAACATGTTCAGTTTTCAATACGTTGTTAACCGTTGAATGCTCGCGTCACGATTCAATTCAACAATTTTTTCCCCCGTGCTTTAAGTTGGATTGAATATGCGTCACATGTGATTTACCGTTTTAACCATTGCTAAGAGTACAGCCCTGTGGCATTAAGTATATGATCACCAACATCCACCTCCAGAACTTTTTTCATTTACCCAGCCTGAAAGTCCATACCCATTAAACACTAATTTTCCATACCCTCCCTCTTCTCACCCTCTGGCAATGAACCTATACAGTTAACGCATCACTCCTGAATGATAAATAATGTATAGAAAGAGACAGTTGAAAAAAAAAAAAAATAGCTAGGCTTGGGGCGCCTGGGTGGCTCAGTCGGCTGAGCGTCCGACTTCAGCTCCAGTCATGATCTCACGGTTCACGGGTTCGAGCCCCACGTCGGGTTCTCCGCTCACAGCACAGAACCCGCTTCGGATCCTCTCCCTCCCTCTCCTCCGGCCCCTTTCCAGCTTGCACTTTCTCCCTCTCTCTCTCTCTCTCAAAAATAAATAAACATTTAAAAAATTAAAAAAAAAAAACAACATAGCTGGGCTCAAAAACATGAGAAACATCTCTATGGAACAGAAATGGAACAGTGATGCAGGGAAGAGCAGGAAGCCCATTGGTGAGACGGGCTGCCAGCCTACAAACAGGCCATACAGACTGAAAATGTGGTGCTTATGGACGAATAAATAAGGAAAGTCTTCCACTGGAAGCAGAGACCAGAGCCAGGCTCAGTACTGGAACCCACAGCCTCGCATGGCAAACCGCGGTCATAGAGGACAACAGGACACAGACACCACATCACAACCCCAAACGTACTGACCGTTGTGTGTCAGCCACAGTATCGGGGCTGTGCTCCCCGAAACCTTCAGGAGACCTGGTTTTCACTCGGGACACAGAGTGACAGATCAAAGCAACCACAAAACCTTGGAAAAGGAAGTAAACACGAAAAGAGAGAGAGAAAAAGAAGGGGGGAAAAAATCTCCTACCCAGAACGAGCCTCTAAACCAAATTTCCAAAAGAAGTACAGAGATGTGCTGCTAAAAAGAGCCAACGATGACAAAATACAACACGAAGTCCCCTCCTGGGACACCAGTTTTTAAGTGGTATAATGAAGAATCTGTTGAGGGCATGCCCGTGACGCGCCTAGAGGTAAGTTAAGGAAGCGTAAAAACGTCCAAAGAACACCGAATTATGAAATGGAGAGCTTCCACCGAGGCCGACGATGATCCCTTGGGACTGATTTTCGCGCAGGTCACAGTGGTCAACCGGGGGACCCTGGAGACGGAACAGAAGTGCCAGACTCTGGTGGGGAGCCCGTGCTCACCAGGGAAAGCGGCACAGAATGTTCCCTGTTTTCACCACCTGGAGTTTGTGGGGAGGCGCAGTAGGGATGGAGTGGGCCAGCGGAGGTGCTGGTGCAAAACCACAGTCTTACTGGGCCAGTGAACCAGAGGACGGAGTGTGGACACCGTGGCTGATGGAGGTGGGGGATGGGCAGTGAACTCCTGGAAGGAAAGCAGTCAGAAGGGGACCTCTGCCTTCCCCCTGCACACATCTCTGGTTTCCCCCGGACAGACACAGGCGTGGAGTAGATTAAAGGCGACTCGGAGACCAACAAAACTACCGGGCTGAAGTCGGGCTGCCAGACCGAGTGCAGAGTGCAGCCAGGTGGCCCGCCTGCTACGACAAAAGCAACAACACTCATCAAGGAAAAGTATACTTCCGGGTCCCCACAATGTAAATTCAGAATATCTAGGGTAAAAACCAAAATTGCCCGACAAAGAATTAGGACTCTAGGACGCATTCTTGAAAAATAAAAAAGGCAGGGGTGCCCGGGTGGCTCAGTTAGTTAAGCGTCCGCTCTTGGCTTCAGCTCAGGTCATGATCTCCCAGTTTGTGGGATCGAGCTCCATGCCGGGCTCTGTGTCGACAACGTTGGGATTCTCTGTCCCTCTCTCACTGCCCCTCCCCCACCCATGCTCACTCTCTGTCTCTCAAAATAAATAAATTAACTTTTTAAAAAGTTAAAAAGGCAAAAAGACAATCAACAGACACCAGATGAGTGAGATCCGACCAGACTGGCCTTCCCAGATTAAAATTACAGGGGCGCCCCTCGGGGCGTCTGGGTGGCTCAGTCGGTTGAGCGGCCGACTTCGGCTCAGGTCACGATCTCGCGGTCCGTGAGTTCGAGCCCCTTGTCGGGCTCTGGGCTGATGGCTCAGAGCCTGGAGCCTGCTTCCCATTCTGTATCTCCCTCTCTCTCTGCCCCTCCCCCGTTCATGCTGTGTCTCTGTCTCAAAAATAAATAAAACGTTAAAAAAAATAATAATAAAAAAATAAAATAAAATTACAGGGGCACCTGGGTGGCTCAGTCGGTTGAGCGGCCGACTTCGGCTCAGGTCATGATCTCACGGTCCGTGGGTTCGAGCCCCGCGTCGGGCTCTGTGCTGACAGCTCAGAGCCTGGAGCCTGCTTCCGATTCTGTGTCTCCCTCTCTCTGACCCTCCCCCGTTCATGCTCTCTCTCTGTCTCAAAAATAAATAAATGTTAAAAAAAAAAAATTTGAAAAAAATAAAAATAAAAAAATAAAATTACATATATTAATATAATACAAAAGGGATTTGGCTGCACACTGCACCAGACTATCAGCCGTCATAACCTGTGTGATGCTTGCAGAATCCCACATCTGATGGCAAACACGCATTTTCCAAGTGCACATGATATATGCAACAGAGCGAACCATTGCTGGGCCATAGATAAATCGAAATTTATAAAGATTGAAATCTTACAGGGTGTGTTTTCTTACCACCACAGGATTAAACACCAGGGACTATAAACTATAGAAAATCCAGGCTATTTGGAAGTTAAAAAAAATACTTCCAAATAATCCATGAGTCAAAAAAGAAGTCATAAAGGGAATTAGAAAGTATTTTTGGGGTACTTGGGTGGCTCAGTTGGTTAAGCATCTGACTTTTAACTTGGGCTCAGGTTGTGATCTCTTGGTTCAGGAGATAGATCTCTGCATTGGGCCCTGCACTGGCAGTGTGGAACCTGCTTGGGATTCTTTCTCTCTCCCTCTCTTTCTCTGCCCCTCCCCTGCTTGTGCTCTCTCTCTCTCTCAAAATAAATAAATAAGCTTGAAAAAAAGTATTTTCGATTAAATAATGAAATATACTGCACAAAGGTTGCGTGATACATCTAAAACACAGCTTAGGGAAATAATTTGTTTATATTGGAAGATATAAATAATGATCTAAATTCCTATCTTAAGAAATTAGAAAAAGAGGGGCACCTGGGTGACTCAGTCAGTCAATTGTCCAACTTCAGCTCAGGTCATGATCTTGCATTCTGTGAGTTCAAGCCCCGTGTCAAGCTCTGTCCTGACAGCTCGGAGCCTGGAGCCTGGAGCCTGCTTCCGATTCTGTGTCCCCCTCTCTCTTTGCCCCTCCCCTGCTTGCACTCTGTCTCTGTCTCTCTCTCAAAAATAAATAAACATTTTTAAAAAAGAAAGTATAGGGGCACCTGGATGGCTCAGTCGGTTGAGTGGCGACTTCGGCTCAGGTCATGATCTCACGGTTCGTGAGTTCGAGCCTTACATCGGGCTCTGTGCTGGTGGCTCAAAGCCTGGAGCCTGCTTTGGATTCTGTGTCTCCCTCTTTCTGCCCCTCCCCCACTCATGCTCGTGCTCTCTCTCTCTCTCTCTCAAAAATAAACATTAACATTGTTTTAAAAAAAGCAATTAGAAAAAGAAGAGAAAAGAAAGCCAAAATAAGCAGAAATAAGGAAATAGAAAATAAGAGCATGAATCAATTAATAATAGAAATGAGCATATAGCAATGAAAAATAGATAGCAGTAGAGAAAAAAATCCTTCCTTTGGAAATTTAAAAAGTTCTAAATGAATGGAGAGACCATATTCATGAATAACAAGAGTTGGTATATTGACCCATAGAGTTAATGCAATGTCAATCAAAATTCTAGGAAGTTTTTCTAAAGAAACTGACAAGTTGATTTTAAACTTTATATAAGGATTCAAAGCACCTAGAATAGCCAAAACAATTGTCCATATTTTTCCCATTTTATTTTCCCCCTTTTAATAAACATTATTTTTTTAAGTTTATTTGTTTTATTTTGAGAGAGACAGAGACAGCACATGTGGGGGACAGGCAGAGACAGAGGAGAGAGAGAGAGAATCCCAAGCAGGCTCTGTGCTGCCAGCACAGAGCCTGATGTGGGACTTGATCCCACGAACTGTGGTTTCATGACTTGAGCCGTGATTTCATGACCAAGAGGCAGACACTTAACCACCTGAGCTACCCAGGTGCTCCTTAATAAACATGATTTTTTAGAATAGTTTTAAATTCACAGGAAAATTGAGCAGAAAGTACAGAGAGTTTTTATACAATCTGATTCTCCCCCAACACAATTCCCCAAATAACAACATCCGCACCAGAGGGATACTTTTGTTAAAACTGACAAACCTATACTGTCACGTCATTATCACCCAAAGTCCATCATTTACATCAGGGCTCATTCCTGGTGTCGTATACTCTATGAGTTTGGACAAATGTATGATGATGTGTATCCATCATTGTAATAACACACAGAATAGTTCCACTGACCTAAAAATCTTCCGTACTTCCCCTGTTCACCCCTCCCTCACAACCCTTGATAACCTCCGATCCTTTTACTGTGTCCATAGTTTTGCCTTCCTGGAACATCACATAGTTGGGATCATACAATATATGGCCATTTCTGATTGGCTGTTTTATTTGGTAATATGCATTTAAGATTCCAACCTATCTTTTCATGGATTTGGTTGCTCGTTTATTTTTAGCACTGAACAATATTTACTATTCATCCCTTGTCTGGATGTACCACGTTCACCTACTGAAAGACATCCTGGTTGCTCCCACATTTCGGCAATTAGGAATAAAGCTGCTAAAGACATTTGTGCACACATTTTTGCGTGGAATATGTGTTTTCGACTTTTTTTGGTAAATACCGAAAAGCGTGGTTGCTGGATCATGTGGTATGAATATGTATAGTTTTATTAAAAACCTGCCAAACTGTCTTCCGGAGTGGCTGCGCCATCTTGAATTCCCACCAGAAGTGAGAGTTCCAGTTGCTCCACACCCCTGCCAGCGATTGGCATCGTCAGTGTTCCAGATTTTGGCCACTGTAACAGATGGGTAGCGGTATCTCATTGTTGTTTTAATCTGTAATTCCCCTAATGACATATGATAGGATTCACCTTTCCCCGTGCTTATTAATTTTTGAACAGAAGAAAAAAATGGAGGCCTTGTACTATCTAATTTCAAGACTTAATACAGAATTCGAGGCAGTGTGGAATCAATATATTGGCATACATCTAGACCAGAGGAACAAAATAGAGAGTGTCTAGAAGTCAAGTCCCCCTTATATGGCCATGTGATTTGTGACCAAAAACAGTATTTTTTTTTACCCCAAGTGATGGTGAAAAAAACTGACTATCCGTATAAAAATAAATTAACCTTAATCTTTACCTCAAACCACATTAAAAACAAATGTAATATTTATCATAGACCAAAATGCAACAGATAAATTATTAAAGCTTCCCGAAGAATACATAGGAGAAAATCATTGTGACTCTGTATTATTAGACACTATTCATTTAACAGTGGAACAAACTATTAATAAAACAAACTTCGTCAAAGTTACGTAATTTGCTTTTTTAAGCAAAAAGATGTTATTTTTTTAAGTACTCTCTACGCCCCACATGGGGCTTGAACTTACAACCTCGAGATCAAGGGTTGCACGCTCCACTGACTGAGCCAGCAAGGAACCCCCATAATTTCCTTTCTAAAAACAGATAAGAAAATGAAAAGGGGCGCCTGGGTGACTCAGTCGATTAAGCGTCCGACTTTGGCTCAGGTCATGATCTCACGGTTTGGGAGTTCGAGCCCCGTGTCGGACTCTGCTGACAGCCCGGAGCCTGGAGCCTGCCTCGGATTCCGTGTCTCCCTCTCGTTGCCCCTCCTCCACTCATGCTGTCTCCGTCTCTCAGAAATGAATAAACATTTAAAAAAATGTTTAAAAAAGGAACAGATCATGGATACATGTAGCACACGGAGGCATCATGAAAACGTTACGCTAAGTGAAGGCGGTTAAAACCATAAGACTACAGAATGTATGATTCCTTCTATCTGAAATTCTAGAAAAGGCCAACATTCTTAACAGAAACCGGGGTAATTGTTGCTGGAGGTGGAGACTGGAATGGACTGGCTACAGAGGGGGGTGAGGGAATTTGGGGGGAGGGTATTAGAAAGGCTTCCTAGCTTGCTTGTGGTGGTGGTTACAAGACCTTAAATGGCCACCGGCCACCACCTTAAAATGAATGATGTAAATTACACCTCAGTAAACTGGGGAAGAAATAGAGTGGAGAAAATAACCATGTATGCAATTGTTTTAATTGTTAAGAAATGAAAACTATAGACTTCACACTAAAAAATACCAAGTAACAAAACAAAATGAGCTGTGAAGTGGATGCCAGGAGAAAATTAGTCAGCTGGACAACAGTAATGAAGAAGTCACCCAGAACTCAAACCAGTGAAGTGTTGTTTTGTTTTGTTTCGTTTTGAGGAAAGAACAGTTAAGAGACCTGAACGGCAGTTAGAGACTACGATATGTATCTATTTTCGAAATTTCATAAAAAGAGCAGAAAAGGAATACCAGGAAATAAATATTTCATAAGAGCATCACTGCGAAATTTCTGGATTTGTAGAAAGACGTGCTCTTTCGAGCAGTTCGCTCCAAGTTCTAACCAGGGCAAATAAAAATAAACCCTCAGGCACACACATGGCTGTCAAGTGGCAGAACCCCAAAAATAAAGAGAACATCTTTGAGCTAACACATTTGGAAAAAAAAAAAAAAAAAAAAAGATTGCCAGAAAGCTCTAAGCCTGCCGGCAGACTTCTAACCAGTGGTAATGAAGTCTCATCTTCAAAGGGGCCAAGGCAAAATAATTGTCAAGTCTGAACTGTGAACACGGGCCTTCTTCCAATGAGAGCGCAGAACCAGGATGCTTTCTGCTTTTCCAAGACTGTGCGTTTACCAAGGGCAAGTCAATGAAGGAGCAAATTAAGATCGTTCTCCTCTTTGGCGAGAAAAGGAAACCCGGAAAGGGCCGGGTAGGGAAACACTGGTGAGCCCAGGGACAGGGCATTTGATTGAATTAGACGTTGACTGGGAAAAATGACCGTTCTGTGTTCTAAAATAAAAGCTTCCATAACAAATGGGCATAGCAACCTCTTTCCATTCTGGAGGAGGAGGACAGCACCACGCAGCAGAGTGTGAGGCTCTAGAAATCTTGATACAGATGCAGGGCACGAAATGCAAGGGAAAACACAGACACACAAAAATTCATTATGTGAAAAATCGACGAATATGGAATTTTGGCGGTCCTCTGGTGGTACCTCCGTCTCAGGGAGGTCCATGTGGGGCTTCACGCCATCCGCCCCAGGCAAGTGTCATTATATTTTTTTTTAATGTTTTATTTATTTCTGAGCGGGGAGGGAGGGGCAGAGACAGAGCGGGCAGAGGATCCTAACCAGGCTCTGAGCTGTCAGCAGAGAGCCAGACACGGGGCTCCAACCCACAAACCGTGAGGTCATGACCTGAGCCCAAGTAAGACTCTCCAACGACTGAGGTACCCAGACGCCCCTCAAGTGTCCTTATTAATGTGATATTTGTCTTTGGTGCTTAAACTGCCCCCTGAACTCAGTGAAGACTTTGGACATTAGACACAAAACTGGATGGGTGAGATTTGTGCTTAGTATAACTGCGGTGTGAAGTTAAGTGTCGATGCTAGACGGGCAAAGTCGATGTGGCCGCCTCTTACATAATCTGCAGTTTCTTGCCACTGTTTGAAACTTATTTCACCTTTTGAAACCTATTTTTGCTCAATTTTGTTGTTATTGTTGCACCTGAAAAATTTCCCCGTTTCTTAACTTTTTTTTTCTGAATATCGCACATATGGTAGAGGGGGCAGCACATACAAATTTCAGCTCAACTGATTACCACTTAGGGAGCAAAATCATGTAACCATCTCCCACTTCTAGAAATAGAACATCAGCCACACCCAGGAAACCGCCGAGTGACTCCTCCTTCCTGCAAAGGGCTGCAAACCCTTGCTTCCATCACGATCATTTATTTTTGCCTGTTCTTGTCTTTTATGTACAAGCAATCCTATAGTACGTGTTCTTCGAGGTCTGGCTTCTTTTCGCTTCATCATACGTTTGTGAGATTCAACCCTGTTGCCGTGGGTTTATTTTTACTGCTGAGTAGTACTATGTTGTAGGACTATGCCATAAAACATCCAGAGTCTTCTGTTGAGCAAGACTACACATTGTTGGTGACTATGTGAATGCATTTCTACCGATGTGAACTCATTGGTACATGTTCTTCTAGGTCTGGCTTCTTTTAGCTTCATCATACGTTTGTGAGGTTCACCTTTGTTGGGTTTATTTTTATTGCTGAGTAGTACTATGTTGTAGGACTATGCCATAAAACATCCAGATTCTTCTGTTGAGCAAGACTACACATTTTTTGGTGACTATGTGAATGCCTTTCTACAGGGTTGCCACTAGACGTAGATTTTTCTGGGACATCAGGAACACATATGCTCGGCCCTGGTTGATAACATCGGTCCTCCAAATGTGATTTTGCCAATATCTGCACCCACCAACAACACCTGAAGGTTCCAGGTCCTCTACATCCTCGGTAAGATTCGTTGTGCCGGGATTTTAAATCGGGCCATTTTGGAGGGTGTGTAGTAAGCATCTCAAGGTTTTACTTTGCCTTCTTCTCATTGCCAACAGGGTTGAGTCCATTTCCACATACTTACCGTCACTTGAACATCTCGTCTTCGAATGCCACTTCATGCTTCTCGCCCACTCTTCTGTGACCTTCTTTATCTTCTTACCGATTTGAAAGCGTTCCTTAAACGTCCTGGACACAAGCCGTCTGTCACTTACATGTGTTGTCAATATCTCTGCCCCTGGTGCTGTTGTAATGCTATTTTCCAATCACTTGATCCTTTTTCAAAAGTTTTTAATTCAGGGGCACCTGGGTGGCTCAGTCGGTTAAGCATCCGACTTTGGCTCAGGTCATGATCTCACAGTTTCAGGAGTTTGAGCCCCGCATCGGGTTCTGTGCTGACAGCTCAGAGCCCGGAGCCTGCTTCAGATTCTGTGTTTCCTTCTATCTCTGCCCCTCCCCCACTTGTGCTCTGTCTCTCTCTGTGTCTCAAAAATAAATAAATGTAAAAATAAAAATAAATTAAAAAACAAAGTTTTAAATTCAAATAATTTCAGGTGGGACACCTGCATGGCTCATTAGGTTAAGCAACTGACTCTTGATTTCAGCTCAGTATGTGAGTTCAAGCCCCACATTGGGCTCTCTGCTCTCAGCACAGAATTCTCTTCAGATCCTCTGTCCTCTCTCTCTCTCTCTCTCTCTCTCTGCCTCTCCCCAACTCATGTTCACTCTCTCTCTCTGTGTCTCTCAAAAATAAACATTTAAAAAAAACATAAAACATTTCAGGTTTAAGGAAAAAATTGGCATTCTACAAAGAATTCTCATATACCCTTTACTGAGATTAGACAAATGATAATATTTTATCATGTTTTTTTCTGTCTTTTTTTTTCTCTTTTCTGAACCACTTGAAAATAAGCATTTAGCTTACCCTTAAATACTTCCGTGTGTATTTCCTACATTGCTACAGCACCATGATAAAAGTTAGGAAATTTGCACAGATTCTGTGCTATTATCTGTGGATCTTACTCAAGTTTCACCTGTCGTTGTAACAATGTTATTTATAGCAAGAGAAAGAATGGTTTTGGTCCTGGTTCTAATCTAGGATCTTCATACCTTGTATTTAGTTACCGTGTGTCTTTACTCTCCCTTGAGCTCTACTCCTCATGCTTTAGATTTTATATTAACTTTAACTATTTTATTTTATTTTAATTCTAGTATAGTTAACAGTGTAATATTAGTTTCAGGTCAACAGTATAGTGATTCATCACCCGGTGATCATCACAACAAGTGCGCTCCTTAATCCCCATCACCGATTTAGCCCATCCCCCCATCCACCTCCACTCTGGTAACTGTCAGTCTGTTCTCTAGAATAATAATCGCACTACTGGGTTTTTACCTCCAAAATACAAAAACACTACATCAAAAGGATGCCTGCACCCCTGTGTTTACAATAGCCAAATTATGGAAGCTGCCCAAGTGTCCATCAACAGATGAATGGATAAAGAAGATATGGTATATATCTATATAATAGAATATTACCCAACCATAAAAAAGATTGAAATCTTACCATTTGAAACAACATTGATGGATCTAGACAGTATTATGCTGAGTGAAATAAGTCAAAGAGAGACAAATACCATATGATTTCACTGGTATGTGAAACTTAAGAAACAAAATAAACAGGGGGCGCCTGGGTGGTTCAGTTGGGTAGGCATCTGACTTTGGCTCAGGTCATGATCTCATGGTCCGTGAGTTCGAGCCCCACGTAAGGCTCTGTGTTAATAGCTCAGAGTCTGGAGCCTGCTTCGGATTCTGTGTCTCCCTCGCTCTCTGCCCCTCCCCTGCTCACATTCTGTCTCTCTCTCAAAAAATAATAGACATAAAAAAAATTTTTTTTAAGAAACAAAATAAACAAGCAAAGAAAAAAGAGAGAGAGACAAACCATAAGCAGACTCATGATGTCAACATTTTAAAGGACATTAAAATTATTATTTGATAGAAGGTCCCTTGAGTGGATTTACCTGATGTTTCCTTATAATTTGATCCAAACCATCCATTTTTGGCACCAATTACACAAATGTGATTATATTCTTCTTGTATATTGCACTTTATTGCATATACTTATTATATTTATTTCTTCTATTGCATATTATGAGGAAGACGTAACAACAAGTTGTCCCAATACTGGCGAAGTTGACTTTGATCACACTGACTAAAGAGCATACTGACAATTTTCTCTACTGCAAAGTTAAGAGTTGTTTCTCTTTGTAACTGATAACTATGCTAGGGAAGGATACTTTGAGACTATGTAAATATCATGTTTCCCCCAAAATTTCTACCTACTAGTTTTAGTCACTCATGATTCTTGCCTAAATCAATTATTACCACAATTCTAATTCCATCATTCTACTTTTATTAATTGGCATTCCATTGCGAGAAATACCTTTCCATTCTCTCCTTCATTTGTTCATTCATTCATTCACTTCTATTGGTATCAGTTGATGGATTCTAATTTCCTTCGGTAAGTTACAATCCATTATTGACACTGACTTTGAGTCTCCAATTGTTCCACACATTTCCAGTAGAGTCTTTCTTTTTTAAAAAAATATTAATTTATTTATTGCGTGAGAGAGAGAGAGAAAGATAGAGAGAGCAGGAGAGGGGCAGAGAGAGAGGAAGAAAGAGAATCCCAAGCAGGTTCCATGCTGCCAACGCAGAACCCAATGAGGGGCTCGATCTCACCAACTGCGAGATCATGACCTGAGCCAAAATTAAGAGTCGGATACTCCAATGACTGAGCCACCTGGGCACCCCTCCAGTAGAGTCCCTTACAGCTGGCTGTGTTCCCTTTTGACGTGTCTCCATCATTCTTTGAGCAATTCCTTCTTTCCTGAACAATAATAAGTACTGTATTTGCCTTTTATCTTCCCAGTTTCAGGTATGGATTGAACTTATTTATCCTAGGAGACTTTTTCTTTTTAATGACAAATATATTTAGAAATCAAGATCTTGGTACTAAGGGTATTTATTGCTGCTGGAGAATCATTGCTGTTTGACTCTTAGTGGACAGAGTTAGGAAAGATAGATAGATAGATAGATAGATAGATAGATAGATAGATAGATAGATGATAGATGGAAAGATGATAGATGGATAGATAGAAAGATAGATAGATGGATAGATGATAGAAAGGTAGATAGATAGATAGATAGATAGATAGATAGATGATAGATAGATAGGTAATATATACCATGAATTCTTACCGATGCCTCCAATTCCATGCCAATAACCAATGACACTCCAGTAAATGGAGCTCATTCCAACTCTCCCTATATTCACATTGCAATTGCTTTTTCGAACAATGAGAAACCTAATGCCCACGCTCCACTATATATTTTCTTACTGTTTAATCCTAGAATATACCAGAATATATAAAACATTCTTTAAGAGTTGCTAAGCTGAACCACACCAAACTTCCTACCTAAAGTTCAATCCTTGCCATTTTTTGTGTTCATTCTGAAGCTGTATAGTCAACACGTTCTCTTTAAAGATTACCTGGTTTCGTTTATTTTTCTCACTCAGCATGGTTCTGTTATTCCTTTCAATTCCAGAGAAGTTTTGTTTCACCTTCTGTACCTTTTAGGTCTTTCTCTCATCTCTGTTGGTTTCTAAATTTGTCGTGTATGTGAAACACTAACATAGTTGCAGAAGTCTAAATTACAGAAAAAGTAACACTCAGGAAAGAAAGGGTCGCTACCCCGCTCCTTCTGTGCTGTCTCCACCACTGCTGTACTTTCCAGTCTGTTCCACGCCATCTCCCAAGGGGATCCAGTCTCATTGCTTTCTAGTTTTTCCCTTCCATGGTTCTTCATACACAAATAAGTACATTTATGCATACCTCGTATACCCCTCCACTTTTACACAACAGGAAACCTACTGTCGCTACTCTTTGCCCATTTACTTTTTAATTTAATTTATTTATTTAGTTTTAAAGGTTTATTGTTTTGAGAGAGAAGGAGAGAGAGTGTGTGAGTGAGGGGAGGGGCAGAAAAAGAGGGAGAGAGGATCCCAGGCAGGTTCCGCACGGTCAGCACAGAACCCGATGCGGGGCTTGAACCCGTGAACTGTGAGATTGTGGCTTGAGCCGAAATCAAGAGTTGGTCACTTAATGGACTGAGCCTCCCCGGGCACCCCTACTTTTCTATTTTCACAAATGGTCTCGGAATTCACTTCAGTTCACAGCGTTCTTCTTCACTCTGATTTCTTTACAGCTGCCTGGGGCTTCACTGTGACCGCAAGTCTGGGGACTGTCCAATCGCTGTCCTATGTATGGGTATCAACGGTGTCTCAGATATGCTGCAATTGCACGCAGTGGTGCATGAATAACCTTGGGCACGTGTAGGTTGTGCATTGTTAGGGGCGTATCTCACAAGTAAATTCTTACAGGTGAGATTGCTGGGTCATTTTTGGATATTGCCACATCGCTCCAGAGGCGTCTTACCCATTATGTCCTCGGAGACAAAAGTAGGAGAGTACACACGTTTGCACAGCTACAGCCATGCAATATGTGGTCACGGATTTCAGTTTTGTCCATCTGATGAATGAGAAATGATACAGCAGTGTGGCTTTAACTTACAACTCTTTTATTAGGAGTAAGGTGGAAACTGTTTGCTACATTCGGTGGAACTCGAGTGAAAACAGCTCGGCTTGCTGCTTTTTAATTTTTTTTTTTTTAACACTTATTCATTTTTTGATAGAGACAGAGCGTGAGTGAGGGAGGGGCAGAGAGAGAGAGGGAGACACAGAATCCGAAGCAGGCTCCAGGCCCCGAGCTGTCAGCACAGAGCCTGACGCGGGGCTCGAACGCACGGATCGTGAGATCATGACCCAAGCCGAAGTCGGACGCCCAACCGACTGAGCCACCCAGGTGCCCCTCGGCTCGCTGCTTTTTAAAATTACTCTTCAGTTCCTTTAAACTTGCTCTATCTCTCTTATAGAAATTGATGTATTTGATCTTTCTGTTTCCATTGGTTATGATTTTGGTAAATATTTACTCCAAAAACAAACAAACAAAAAAGCTATCAATTCCATCTAGGTTTTCATTTTCTTTCCATAGCGGTTTATAAAATAATATTTTGTTTTTTTAAAAAAAATTCTTCTGTTTCAATGTTGTGTTCCCTCTTGTAATTTCATATTTTGCACATCATTTTCTATTTTTTTCCTTCTCCTTTTTTTGATTAGGCTGGCTAATGCTTTGTTCATTTTGTTCATTTTTTAAAAAATAAGCATTTTGATGCAGTGATGAATTTACTGTTTTTCTATTATCTGCCTCATTAATTTTGGCTTTTAGCTTCATATTCCCCCCCTTTGTCCTCTGAATTAGTTAACCTTATCATTCTTGTTTCTAACTTTTGGAGTTGAACATTGAATAAACTCATTTTTATTCTTTCTTTTTCATTGTTGTTTTTTTAAATTTTTTTTTAATGTTTATTTATTTTTGAGACAGAGAGAGACAGAGCATGAACGGGGGAGGGTCAGAGAGAGGGAGACACAGAATCTGAAACAGGCTCCAGGCTCTGAGCTGTCAGCACAGAGCCCGACGCGGGGCTCGAACTCACGGACCGCAAGATCCTGACTTGAGCCGAAGTCGGCTGCTTAACCCAGGCGCCCCCATTGTAGTGTTTAAGGCAATTAATTATCTTTGGTAACTGACGGTGAGGTGTTTTCAGTGTCACTAACTTTGAGACGTGGTGTACTTTCTGTTGGGATTCCCCTTTTCACCCAATAGTTAGTTGACCTAACTACCTTGAGATCAGAGAGCGTTGTAATATTTCCATCTTACGGACCTTTATCGTGTTTTCTTTATAACCTAATGTGTGATTATTTTGGTCAGTGTTGCGTGTTGCAAGGCTTACTCTCTGGTTTAGGGATGTAAACACGGAGACGTATTGATTCTGTCATTCAGTTCTTGGGTATCCTCATTTATTTTTCGTCCACTGTTTGGGGGCACCTGGGTAGCTCAGTCGGTGGAACGTCAGACTCTTGATTTCAGCTTAGGTCATGACCTCAGGGTCTTGGGATTGAGTCCCGCGTTGGGGTCTGTGCTGAGTGTGGAGCCTGCTTGGGATTATCTCTCTCTCTCTCTCTCTCTCTCTCTCAAATAAAATTTTTAAATAAAGAAAAAGAACAAGAGTTGGGTTCTCTCACATTCGAATGTTCCTGCCACCTTGGCCCTCCTATAGTTTCCACTGTAGAAAGCTGTCTGCCGTGTTGCTATGTTCCTTGGCCCATAGATGTTGTGAACAGTGAACTTAGTCAAGTTTCATGCTTTTGGACCTGAATTATACTTTGCTGACATCATGATCGCAATCTCCACACTCTTGTTTCCATTTTCCTGGGAGGATAAAAACAAAATCCCCTTATTTTTAGTCTTTCTGAGTCACTCCCTGTATTGGTGGTAAGGGAGGGGTTCTTATGTACCAGACTTGTATCTTGTTTTGTGAGCCAAGTTTAAAATATTTTTTAATGAGTCAATTAAGCCCATTCACATGTATTAATAGGACAGTTATGTTTGGTCTCAACTCTTGTCATATTATTTTGGTTATAATTGCATCCTGTATTACGTTTGTTGTTTCTTTGCATGATATTTTGTCTTTATACTTTTATTTGGATACAGTTTGACTATAATCTCCTCACTTGACCCCAGCTATTTAACAATCAAAGGGATTATTGGACTCTCTTCTTTCCTTCTCCCTTCTCAGCACCTTTGATTTAGGCCTAGATTTACAATTAAAATGTATTAAAAGCGGGGCGCCTGGGGGGCTCAGTCAGTGAAGCGTCCAACTTCAGCTCTGGTCATGATCTCATGGTTCGTGAGCTCGAGCCCCGCATCGGGCTCTGGGCTGACAGCTCGGAGCCTGGAGCCTGTTTCGGATTCTGTGTCTCCCTCTCTCTCTGCTCCTCCCCTGCTCATCCTTTGTTTCTCTCTCTCTCTCCCAAAAATAAATAAACATTAAAAAAAATGTTTTTAAAGTATTAAATGCTCAGCGCCTGACAGTTTGCAAAGTCTGCCTTGGTTATCTCTTGGTTGAATGAAGTTTACATGCTAGCAAATGAGCCAAGAAGTCTTCATGGGAATAGTGTTCCCTGATTTCTGAGTGCTTCAATCTTTTTCTACAATTCTGCTATTAGAAACATAGCTGGGGTGAATATAAAATACAGGGTTTGCATGGTCCTTCCTTGACTTCTTAAAAATACAGCTCCATTATTGCCTTGTTTGGATTTTCCCTTTAAGCTGCATGGTACTACTCTAATTCTATTGTCCTTGAAGTTACTTGATCTCTTGGCCCGGAGGCCTTGGGCTTTCTTCTTTATGTTTTAAGTCAGTAATTTCATTGGAATATGTGTCAGAGCCATGGTTGGGGAACAGTTTTCACGAGTAGCTGTTGGGTCTTTTTAGCATGAAAATTCAGGTTTTCTTCTTTTCTCAACAGTTTTGTTATAGATTTAAATAGTAATTCTTTCCCATTGTTTGCTTTTCCTTTTCGGGGCTTAAGTTGCCTATATAAGGGCAGGTTCCTTACACCTTCCTTGTCAATGACTTTCTGACCCCCTTTCCACCTGCTTTGTCTCCTTCACTCTCTCTTTGCTATCGCCCTGTTTCTCTTCTTTGTCCTTAGGTAATTTTCACTTGAATCTCTCCTCTTTAGGAACTTGAATTTAGTTGCTATTTCTGATGTGATGGTATCTTTTCCTTCTATTCTTTTCCTGAAATGCTCAGGGCACCTGGCTTAGTCAATAAAGCATCCGACTTGGCTCAGGTCATGACCTCATGTCCACTGATTGCTTCCAAATCCAGATGACCTTTGTCCCCAGGGTAAGCTCTGGACACTTGTTTCAGGCATTCCAGGGTCGGCACCCCCATTCCAGGGTCAGCACCTCTCCACTTCAGCGTCGGGAACTCCCCACTCCAGGGTCGGCACCCCCCCACTCCAGGGTCGGCACACCTCCACTCCAGCGTCGGCATCCCCCCCACTCCAGGATCGGCACACCTCCACTCCAGGGTCGGGACCCCCCCATTCCAGGGTGGGGACCCACCATTCCAGGGTAGGGAACCCTCCACTCCAGGGTCTGCACCCCCCACTCCAGGGTTGGCACCCCCCCATTCCCGGGTCGGAACCTCCCTCACTCCAGGGTCAGGACCCCCCCCATTCCAGGGTCAGCCCCCCCCTACTCCCGGGTCAGAACCCACCCCCCCACTCCAGGGTTGGGACCCCTCTTGAGTCCCAGGGAAATCCCCAAGGCTTTTCATAATCTATAACCTAACACCACACACTAAATCCATTATTTCTTTAGAGGAAAGTATTGACATTGGACGCTTTTATGCAAATATTTTTATAATTTTGCAAAAGATTTACCAGGATCCCTTCCATTCTACTCATCCTTTGCTGCCATTTGCAGAGTAAATATTCTGTGTTTGGAACTTCGGATCAACAGACAGAATATTCTCTCTGAAAGTTGGAGTTCACATAAGCAGATCCCTAAAGGGGGGTGGGGAATCCCTTTAAGTCAATTGTGCTCAATTCCCTCACTTGTACTTTCGCTTTCCTCTCCAGGCCATTACAGCCCCAGTGATGTACTTTAAAAGCCAGTGCTGACGGATAAAGCTCACGGATGATGAATATTCATCGCCGCAGCAAACTGGGAATCTAGGCAGGAAGGATACTGTTCTATAAGCACCTCCTGTCACATGGGCCAGCTCAGGGATTTGATTTTCTAAGGAAATGCTCTGTTTCTTAGAATTGCTCTCTGTCTGTATCTCTGTTTCTCTGTCTCTCTGTGTCTTTTCTTTGTCTCTCTGTCTCTCTCATAGCCTCACCCTCTGTGTATTTTAATATATACCATTTGAACATAGACCAAATGATCTAATAAAATGGTGTGACGCAGGGGGTTTTGTCAAGGATTGTAAAGCATGTTTCAGACATTAGCTGGTGAGCCCTAACTTCCTGATGAGCTTTCTGCCCAATAAACACCAAATGCAAAGAGAGGGAGGCATTCTTAGAATTGACAGGTCAGCTGTCTCAACATAAATACGAATTCAATCTCAGCAATCTTGTTTTCTGTGGCAGCATCTAGGACGACAATCTTATTTGCTGAGTCTAATCACTTTGGGGTTCAAAACAAAAGCATCGAGGTGGAATCATGTTTGCTGTTAAGTAAATCACCTTTATTGTAAAAAAATCGAATTACAACGGAAATGCGGGTGTCCAAAATAAATGTTTAGCCAACCTTGATGCTTTACAAAATAATTTAAAAAGAAACTAGTATCTGTTCCTCATTGACAAGTGCTAATACATTGCCAACAAAAAGAAACAGGTGTTTCACCAGGGGCTCCTGGGGAAGCTGATGTCCCAGGACCTCCTGGGGGATGACTGGTGATGTGTACCCAATAGCCTCAGACGTCTTACATGGTTGCAATAAGCAATTCCGTTTCCAGGATCTCATTTTATTTTTTTATTTTTTTTAATGTTTATTTATTTGGGGGGAGAGAGAGAGAGAGAGACAGAGCATGAGCGCGCACGCACACACACACACACGCGCACACACACACACACACACACACACACACACACGTGAGTGGGGGAGGGGCAGAGACAGAGAGAGAGACTCAGGAACCTTGAGATCATGACCTGAGCCGAAATCAAGAGTCAGATACTTAACCGAGCGAGCCACCCAGGCACCCCTCCAGGCTCTCATTTTAAAGAAATAATCACCAGGGCGCCTGGGGGGCTCAGTTGGTTAAGCATCTGACTTCGGCTCAGGTCATGATCTCACGGTTCGTGAGTTCGAGCCCCGTGTCAGGCTCTGTACTAACAGCTCAGAGCCTGGAGCCTGCTTCGGATTCTGTGTCTCCCTCTCTCTCTGCCCCTCCCCTGCTCTCTCTCTCTCTCTCTCTCTCTCTCAAATAAATAAATAAATAAATAATAAATGGAACAAAAAAACCCATTAAATAATCATGAATATGAACAGAGATTAGGTACTAGGATATTCATTGCTTAGTGTTATTGATAGCAAGAAATGATGTAAGTGAGCGAGTCAATAAAAAACATCTAAAACCCCCACCACTCCCAGAAGGGAAAACAAATTTTCATGCACACTGAGTGTGTTGTTGGTTTGGTCTCCTCCCCAACCCCCCCCCCAACCTCCACCCCCGGCATGCTGCCTGCTCAGTTCCTCCAAGGACATGGGCGGTCTCCCTCCATCCCTGCACCCCACACCTGCACCACTGCTTAGAGATTTCTACCTGCCCGTGACTCCGCCACGGATGTCCCTGCATTCACGTCCACTGTCTCAGGGGAGGTGGCCTCTGCTCCAGCAGCAGGGAAGGGAGCGAGGGGGACAGTATCCTTCTTCCTTCCCCATCCCCTCCACCCAGCCCCCCGCACCCCGACTTCCTCCATGGACCGCCTCTAGACTCACCTGTGCCCCGTGAAATCGCTGATGATCAACTGTTCTGGGTTTTTTGCTTGTTTGTTTTTACCCAGAACAACGGCAATTTCATGAGGTTCCACCTGATAGAAAACTCTCCATCATTCCTTCCCCACTTCCAGCCAGACATTCTTTGTTGGGTCGTCAGTGAGTCTGACTGATGCTAACACTTGTGATTTGCTGTGAGGGGTTCCCTGGGCGGGTGACTTCTCAGCACCCAGCGTAAGACAGAAAAAGAGTGGGGTCCGACGCCAGCTCAGGGATTCACAGGAAGCGATCTCCAGAACCACCAGGAACGCAGACGAAGGGCTGGAATGACAGGCATGCACCCCTGGGGGACCAGGGAAGGGGATCTCTGAGGACCACGGGCCAGGGGGAGCCAGGTCAGTGATGATGGAGAGAGGGTCGGACATGCTGGGGTCAGGAACTCGGACTTCGTAGATTTCCCCAGCGAGGAAAAGTGTTTCATTACATTGTGGTGCAAAGTTAACCAGAGCAGAGCTGACACCAGGTAGAGGGGCGTGAGAGAGCCCCAGGGCTGGGGTTCCGGGCTCTGCGTGAGGCTGGAGTGCGGGATTGGAGAAAAGGGGAGACACAAGTGATAATTCTCAGAACAATCCGCAGGAGTTGTTGGCTACTTGAAAATTATAATTGAGGAGCCAGGAGGAGAAAAAAAAATAACAGCTAAAAGCCGGAACTCTGGTGGTGCCACTGACGTCAATGGGCGGCTTGATTGGGGTAGGAAAGTTAGTTTTACAAGATTGCAGGAACTTTCTTGCTCAACTCAGTGTGAAGGTCACTTTTCTATTGGTCTACTTCTACGTGGAATCTAAAACACAAACCACAGGGCGCCGGGGTGGCTCAGGCAGTTAAGTGTCCGACTCTTGGTTTCAGCTCAGGGCATGATCTCATGGTTTGTGAGTTCAAGCCCCGGGTCGGGCTCTGTGCTGACAGTGTGGAGCCTGGTTGGGATTCTCTGTCTTCCTCTCTCTGTGTCCCTCCCCTGCTTGCACACAAACACTCTCTCAAAATAAATAAATAAACATTAAAAAACAAACATCAGAACACAAGCAGACTCCTAGAAACAGACAACAAACTGGTGGTTACCAGGGTGGGGAGGGGTTGCGGGGGGGGGGCGGGGATGGGGGAAGTAAGTTAAGGGGTCAAGGCGTACACACTTCCAGTTATTCCAGAAATAAGTTACGGGGATGTAACGGCAGAGGAAGTGCCGTCCAGAATGTTGTAGTAGCTTTGCGTGGTGACGAGAGGCCTTTTCGGTGGGGATCATTTGGTAACACAAAAAAAAAACATGCAGCCATTGTGACATACCCGAAACAGATAGGCTGTTGTATGTCAATTATACTCGGAAAAAGACGGTTTCCTATCTATCTCCATTTGCATCTATTTATATCTATTTATCTTTATCTCTGTTACCTATCTACCTATCAGTCAGGTACCTATAGTCTATCTGAATCTATCTCTGTCTACGTATCTGTATATCTGGGTAGCCATCCGTATCTGTTATCTATCCATCCCCGTCATCAATCTATGTATTTATTCATCTATCTCTATCATCTGTGTATCTGTCTTTGTATCTATATCACTCGTCTTTGTATCTTTCTATATCACTTTGTATTTATCTGGGCCTCTATGTATCTATCTATGTATCTAGTTATGTCATTTATCTTTGTATCTACCTATCTATATACCTATCTTTATATCTATCTATCTATCTTCGTATCTATCTATGTATCTATATATCTATGTATCTTTCTTTGTGTCTATATCACTTATCTTTATATCTATCTATCTATCTATATACCTATCTTTATATCTATCTATCTTTGTATCTATCTATGTATCTATATATCTATGTATCTTTCTTTGTGTCTATCTATATCACTTATCTTTATATCTATCTATCATCTATCTATCTATCTTTATATGTATCTATCTATCTTTATATCTATCTTTATATGTATCTATCTTTATATGTATCTATCTTTATATCTATCTATCTATCTACCTATGTATCTATCTATGTATCTGTGTATCTTTGTATCTATACCACTTATCTTTATATCTATCTATGTATCTATCTTTGTACGTATCTATGTATCTATATGTCTATGTATCTACGTATCTTTCTTTGTGTCTATCTATATCACTTATCTTTATATCTATCTATCATCTATCTATTTATCTGTCTATATTTATCTTTATATCTATCTATCTATGTATCTATCTACCTATGTATCTATGTATCTATGTATCTGTCTATCATCTATCATTTATCCTACCAGTTTTCTTTCTCCAGTAGGACCCTGATGGACCTAACAAGTTCAATTATTCTGGAAAAATCCAGGTCCCCTTTCTCTGTCACAGCGGAGACCTGATGCAGCTCTCCCTCCCTGGGTTCCCGGGTGGCAGTGCTCCGTGCGACAGGCGGTGAAACCCCTTCCCACGCTCACCACAGTCTAACTGCAGGTGCATGTGCTGCCTCGCGTGACAAGACTCTCTCTAAAGAAGGAGGAGGAGATGCCGTGTCTGGGCGGTGGGAGCTCCCGCGCTCACACACCTGCTTTCTGCTCCCTGTCGCTCAGGGTTCCGCTCGGTCCATCTCCGCCCCTGGCCTCGACCTTCCGGATGGATTGCACGGTGACATTGCATTTTGTCCCCCTTCCCCGGCTATCAACGCAGGAAGACTCGGAAGAATAACATTTTAACGGCTTGGAAACTGTTCCCAACAGAATGATCTGAGAGAGGATTTTTCAAGGGTTACATCACTAAATGACCAAACAAAGACACAGTGTCTGGCTCCCGCCCACATGACTCCACTTGTGAGCCATGTTTTCATAATGATGTAGCAGGATTGAGACACACCCCTTTTATAAGTGGTAAAAAGAATATTAGCATAGAAATGAAAGCCTGGACCTCAGAACTGGGAAGCCAGCAGAGAACCTTAAAAAACAAAGTGAGCCTGACTTAACAAGAATAGTTGAAATGTATTGGGACATTAGGCACGCAGAGCCCATTACCTCACATGACCCTCGCAGGATTCCTACGGATGAGTCCCCTATTGTCCTCGTTTGACACAAGGGGACACTGGTGGCTCAAAGAGGCTGGTTGATCTGACCAGCTACCAAAGGGAGGCATGGGGACGAAGGCCAGGTTACATGGGACTCCAAAGTCCCCTTCCTTCTGCTGTTGATTCCGATGAAGCACGATTGAGTTAAAGGCTAAAATATAGAAAAAGCGGTCTGTCAGTGAAGTCCCCTTGCATTTCTCCACGGATAGGATGAGCATCTGAGATTTTTAGAGTACAGTCTTGAAGTTTTAAAAAATGCCCCGTGGAGTAGATACAGAGAACTGATCTCAATGAAACATAACTCTGGTCTTTAAGGGTGTTTACAAGGGCTTTTTTTTCTTTAATGGGTCCCATACTCGGCACCAGGGCTGTCTCCAGCCAGCAGGACTTAGTGATTAATTCCCCTTTTTTGTTTCAAGGACCAGAGTGACTTTATATAAAGCTGGTCGTTGACCCTATCTGCTTCCCTGTGGGAAATCACGCTTTCCACTCATGCCCTTCCTGCCACACAGTGCCCTTCCCGACCATCCTCACAGGGGTGTGAAACAATTAACACCAGGGTGCTGGCAGGGGCTTAAAATCCTCCAGGGTGCCGGAACATAGGAGAACAGACACTTGGCAAATACCGTCAACGCTCCTAGGAACTGGCGGTGAAGTTAATACTCCAGGGACATCCAAAAGCATGATCCCTTCCTGGAATAATCTGGAATAATACACCAAACTTACGTTCCTGGAAGTCACACTATTCGCGCCTTTGGGCCTTTGCTATCCGCCCTGCCTTTCCTTTGCCTCTTGTTCCTTCCTCAGGTGCCAGAGAAATGGTAGATCCAGAAGATTCTGGCAAAAATGTACTGTCCACTGACGGCGAGTGGCCGAGAGGTCCCGAGTACCCACAGTGACTCCATAACATATTTATTGTTGATTTCTAAATGATGTGGGTCCACGGGGCAAGGCCGGGTATTTTTCCCCCACATCAGAGGAGGCAGGGAATTTAGACCCTCTGTCTTCTGGATAAGGAACCGAGTGCTGGACAGACAGAGGTCTTGCCCCAGAATGCCCCAGCTTCTGTATCGCAGACACAGCAATAAACACTCATCTTCTTAGAGCCTCAGCTTGCCAACGGGGTTGTCGAAGCTGGGCCAGCCTCTCTGTCCCCAGATCTGTGTCACCTCTCGTTTGCGCTGCCTCTATACCGAGCTTTATTGGTTTCTTCTAAATAAGGGAGCAGAAGTACAAGAAACTGTAGTTTGGGGCTTCAAGTATTTCTAAAAGCATTGTAATCAAGGTAATGGTGGGGGGGGGGCTCAGTCGGTTAAGCCTACGACTTTGGCTCAGGTCACCTGTGGTGCACTTTGTGGTGCATGGGTTCAAACCCTGCGTCCAGCCCTGTGCTGACAGTGTGGAGCCTGCTTGGGATTCCCTCTCTCTCTCTCTCTCTCTCTCTCTCTCTCTCTCTCTCTCTCCCCCACTCACACTCTGTCTCTCTCGAAAAATAATAAACATTTAAAAAATTAAAAACTAGGGGCGCCCGGGTGGCTCAGTTGCTTAAGCGTCCGACTTCAGCTCAGGTCATGATCTCAGTTTGTGGGTTCAGGTCCCGCATCGGGCTCTGTGCTAACAGCTCGGAGCCTGGAGCCTGCTTCAGAATCTGTATCTCCCTCTTTCTCTCTCTCTGCCTCTCCCCTACTCACACACTCTCTCTCTCTCAAAAATAAATAAACATTAAATTTTTTTTAATTAAAAACTAAAATAAAAAAGGAACAAAAAACTTGCTGGAGGGGGGGGTGCTTAAGCCAGAATCTCCCCTCCCCCAATCTCCTGAGACTGAATATACAAGTAGACGATGGTGGAACATATATGAAAACAGAACCCTGACGCCCACCTGCCCCAACCAGCCCAGGACGCCCAACAAAACCCCCTGTGACCATGAGCCCCCGGTGGCCAGGCCTTGGTCATGCCTGATAGCCTCTCTAATGTTTGTTCCACTGCAACTGAGGCCCAATCAGAGAAAGTCAAATAATCCAAAGACGGCTCCACGGGTCTGGCGTGGAGCATAGACTTGCCATTTGCTGTGACAGGAAGTCAGTAGAAGGGACCTCTGTTCTGGGCTCCCCAGAACACAGGCACCTGTGCTGGCCCAGGAACAGTCTGTAACCACGCTGCAGAGAGAAAGAGCCAGAGGGGCGCCTGGGTGGCTCAGTCGGTGAAGCGTCCAACTCTGAATTTCAGCTCAGGTCATGATCTCATGGTTGCCGAGTTCGAGCCCCACATCAGGCTCTGTGCTGTCAGTGCAGAGCCTGCTGGGGATTCTCTCTCTCTCTCTCTCTCTCTCTTTCTGCCCCTCCCCTGCTCTCTCTCTCTCAAAATAAATAAGTAAACTTAAAAAAAAAAGGCATACTGACAGTGGTCAGAAACATTTAGAGCAATTATGTTCTGTTTCTTCTAATGATAGCTATTGAAATGTCATTTTATGTCTGTTACATCTGGTAAAAAGTCAGGGTATATTGTTTGTATGTCTCTTTTTATTTATTCAGGAATTCATTTCTATTAGGCTTTTTATTTTTTTGTTTTGATTCTTTAAAATATTTATTTATTTTTGAGGCAGAAAGAGGCAGAGTGTATGGGGGGGTTGGTGCAGAGAGAGAGGGAGACACAGAATCAGAAACAGGCTCCAGGCTCCCAGCTATCAGCACAGAGCCCGATGCAGGGCTCAAACTCATGCACCACAAGGTCATGACCTGAGCCAAAGCCGTATGCTTAACCGACTGAGACACCCAGGAGCCCCTCTATTATACTTTTTAAAAATACTGGCCTGCAATGGATCAAAAATGATAATGAACCCTTCCCTACAGAGAATCGAGAATCACTGCCCCATTTCCCTTCAGCAATGAGTAGTGGCAAAGACAGTGAGCCACGGTGGGTTGTCAATAAATGCGATAAAGATCCCTTGAATAAATAAATAAAAGAAACATGAATTGAGTGAGAAATACGTCATTATTTATTCAATACACACGAGGTCAGCATGATCTTGGGAGGGTAAGATTCCTGTCGCAAGTTTCCCAGCAGGGACATAAACCATATGACAAGTTTTCTCTGCCCTAAGAGCTGTGTGCTCAAGAGCTCAAAACTCAGTCACTGTAAAACCTAAACAAAAAGCAATTTGGCCAGCACGGAATATCAATAAATCGCAGTAACTTCTTTATAAGACAAGTAAGATTTGAATTCTGTTTGCCCACATAAAATAACAGGAATACAGAGAGATCAAAGGTATTCATATTTTGTTGCTGGCCATTTGTAATTAAAAACAACTGTTCTAAAGGGTAGCTGCTAGTTGTCATGGACCAGAATCCACCGAGGCCACTCCCGGAGGATCTCAGACACGTGTCCTCAGGATACATCATACTCAAAGGGCTGATGGGGCAAGTAAACATGGACAGAAAGCCCCATGTATGCACCTGCCAAAGTGCACAGCGCTGATGCCGATCTCATGCTCAATTTCAGGATTCTCCTCGTTCTTGTGGCCAAAAAAACATCGACAAGAACGGTGACACTTAGCGCGATGTGAGAAAGCGACAGCGTCCAAGTACCCTGCTCGGCATGAAGGCGACAGACACTGATTCCTGTGCCTGTCCGCCGCGTTGGGTCCACAGCTGTCTCAGTCATGAAGAACATGGAAGTCGTGGCCCCTAAACCAGTGGTTCTCCGTCTTTCACCAGCACGGCAATGTGCCTGACGGCATTCGCTTACGGGACGCACTCCCCTCAGCGAGACAAGCTATGCACATTCCAGAAGCGGCAGCCATAACTCAAGGGAGGACGATAGGAGCTCACGAAAGGGTGAACCATAAAACCAGTGTGGTTTTCAGTAAATCGTCTGCAAACTTCGCTACTTTGTGAATAACACGCTTTGACACACCCGACACGTGAGTACAACCCATTGGCGTGGAACAGCTCTGGGGTTAAAGGCTGTCTCCTCCTCCCTTGTCTAGAACCACAGTGACCCATGTCTCAGGGCCATGGAGCCATGGTCATTCAAGCATTCGATTCGCAAGCACGTATTCCGGTTGTGCTGAGTGTTGGGCTCCGAACAAGCCATCCGTTCTTAGCACCTCTGTCCTCAAGAAGCCCACAGCCAAGAGGAGAGCCGGCCAAGGAAGACATCAATCCGTGTCCACGCAGAAGTGATAACGGATGGTGACAAGGACGTGGGGGGTCTCTGCAGCCCACAAGCCCAGCTGTGATATTTGGCACTCAGGAGCAGGATGTGATTGAAACGTCTGGCCACAGGACGGTTTTCTTAGTTTCAGTGTAATTATGCGTGTGCCCTTCTGTCTCGAAAGGGCAGAGAACCTAATTAAGGTATTTTAGGGATCTCTGGGATTTGTTTTAATCAGGTATGGTAAGACGGGCAGACATGGAAATGACCTTCAGTAAGGAAGACCTATATACTCAGGGTTCCCTGGAAGCAGGAAACATGGCATGTGGGGCCACGAGGGAAGCACCGGCTTCAGCCAAGAGGCAGGGGAGCCCAGGAAAATGCTGACGAGAACCTCTGCTGTGGTTTCCATGGGTGGGAATGGGCAGCTTCAGAATTGGCTGCTTTGAATAATTTCAGTGGGCCCCGGGGCACAGGGGCTGTCGCGTTGTCTGGCACGTAGGTCAGGGCTGATTACAGCGGTCAGGGGGGGTCATGGCCCGGAGTGTAAGAGCCTGATAAAGAAGGCGGCTGGAGGGGTTGCCTGGGTGGCTCAGTCGGTTAAGCCTCGACTTTGGCTCAGGTCATGATCTCACAGTTTGTGAGTTCCAGCCCCACGTCAGGCTCCGTGCTGACAGCTCAGAGCCCGGAGCCTGCTTCTGTGTTTCCTCTCTCTCTCGCCCCTCCCCAACTCGTGCTCTCTCTCTCTCTCTCTCTCTCTCTCAAAAATAAACATTAGGGGCGCCTGGGTGGCGCAGTCGGTTAAGCGCCCGACTTCAGCCAGGTCACGATCTTGCGGTCCGTGAGTTCGAGCCCCGCGTCAGGCTCTGGGCTGATGGCTCGGAGCCTGGAGCCTGTTTCCGATTCTGTGTCTCCCTCTCTCTCTGCCCCTACCCCGTTCATGCTCTGTCTCTCTCTGTCCCAAAAATAAATAAAAAACGTTGAAAAAAAAAATTAAAAAAAATAAACATTAAAAAAAAAAAAAAAAAAAAAAAAAAAAAAAAGGTGGCTGGAGGGGCGCCTCGGTGGCTCAGTTGGTTAAGTGTCCAACTCTTGATTCCGGCTCAGGTCATGATCTCGCAGTCCATGAGATCGAGCCCCGAACGGGGCTCTGCACGGACAGCACAGAGCCGGCTTGGGATCCCCTCACTCTCCTCGTCTCTCTCTGCCCTTCCCCCCTCTCCTAAAATACATAAATAAAATTAAAAAAAAAAGAAGGTGGCTGGAGACATTTCCCATAGGGAAGGTGAGTTCGCAGACAAGTCATTTGCAGCCTCGAGGGGTGGTGCGCCTCCAGGGTCAGCGAGGCCCCGGACGCCAAAGGAAACCTGTGAATCACAAAACTTTTTGCCATCTTTTGCCATCTGGGAGGATGCACGCGTGCACAGTGTCGTGAAACTCCGATAATACTTGGAGGAACTAAATAGGAGACCGTGTTCCTTCAGCTAAGCTCTGCAGGACCTAAAGAGTAAATTTGGAAGTGCAGAGCCCCCGACCATTCTGAAATTTCCCAAGGGACCTGGGAGGGATCTTCATTTCCTTGTACTTGATTTTACGAAACTTCATGCCCGCCCGACTCGTTTTCCCTCCCCACTAACAGCATTGCACTACCTTCTTTGTGAAGGTCTACATACACACTCCACACCCCAGAAAGTTGGTCTCTTCCGGTGTTTCATCATCACCGCCCCTCCTCAGGTAGAAATTATTATGTTTATTCGCCAATGAGGACATTAGGGTAAAAGGGTTATCTAATTTTCCCCCAAGGGTCACACAGGGGGCAGTCTGTGGATCCAGGATGGGTCCCTCGCTGTCCGGCTCTAACCTTCGTCCCGCCCAGCCACTCACCGCTGTCTGGTCTAGAGGCTGAGGTGACTTCCCCCAATCCTTTTTTCCGATGGCTTCTTGTGATGCCTTGTGGCCCAATGGCAGAGGAGAACTGAAATCTGTCCCATTGGGACCTCGGCCAGCTCAGCCAGCCACAGGGCTCACGCACCCTAACGTACGGTGCTTGTCCTCAAGGTGGCACCGGAAGGCAGACACCATCCGGTTGAAAACGTGAGGATTCACACCGTTCCCGGTCACACTCCGCCTACAGACAAAGATCGCTCTTCGACATTTCAGCCCCACTTCCGCTTGGGGAGGGACCCTAACATTTATGAAGTTATTTAGGAGTACTTTACGCACATCATCTCCTGGATGTCAGCCCCATGAAGGCTGTCCAGAGAAGAGTGGCTGGGAAGCTTGTCTGGGGTCGCAGGGCTCAGAAGGGTCAGATGCTGGATCCCAACCCAGGAGGGCTAGGCGAGAAAGCCACTTCTCTCCGTGGACCAGATCATTCACTGGCTTTGATGGAAGGAAACCTTGGTTGCCTGAGCTTATGGCACTCCCCACGGCTTTTCCTGGAGTTTTGGCTTCTGGCTGCCCCGTGTGGGTCCCAGACAGGCTGCCAGAGAGACCCTCCCCTCAGCAGTGGCCCTGAGGGTGTCTTTTCCCACCAGCAGCCCTGCCTGTATTGGGAGGGGAGGATTATATCAACTTCCAGACAAGGAGAGTCTTGGCGTCACCAATGTTTGGGCTGGAGACAGTATCCTGGCAGCCTGGGTGGGGGCAAGGGAGAGAAAAGTGGCCAAGGTACACAGGAAGAAGCCAATAATGTGGCGTCCTCCCTACTCCTGAATTTTAGTTCAATAGGGAGGAGAAGAAAGGTTGACTTTACGTCATTACGCAGAACGTTCAATTCCTACGCCTTCTTCTCTCCCCAAGCTGGCATGTCTCATTCACCATTTTATAGTGTCATGGTCTGGTCCCCAAGAAAGGTAATGCACATGAGTTTTAGTAAACTAACGCATACGATTAGAGACGGCCAGCGCGGGATGCAGGAGTGAGGCTGGCTGGGGGCGGGGGGTGGGGGGGTCGCGAGAGGACAGGCATTCCCCAACTGGCCATGACTCCGTATCAAGGGCAACTGCTCCCTCAGTCTCCAGCCTTCAGTGAGGCTCTAAGTATCACCAGTGTCAGGACAGTCCGTCTGGGGAGAGGGAAGGAGAAGCATTCACCTGCCAGCTCCCGTCGCCTGGGTCAAAGGTTATCATCATGGGAGTCGCTATTCCAGACACAACCCTGCTTGCCCCGTGGTGGGGCAGGCAGTCCTGGAAAATCACCCCACGTGGGTCATAAGGTCTGGCTTTCCTTGTGAGTCCACTGGAGCCCAAAGTGGCCAGAGGATGGTTGCTCTCTCCGGTCCCAGGGACTCCTCACTGTGTCCTCTTTCCTTGCGGGAGCATGGCCACACTTGGAACAGGATCTCTAACCCAGCAAGCGCTTCAGTTTACAGGGGCAGGAAGCACAGACTCCAAAAAGGTGACCTGAAGAGGTGGGGAAGGGGTCAGTCCCACCTCTGCCCCTCACTCTCCCGATGCACACCTCGTCACTATCACAAACATCGCCCCGCATACCGGCCATTGATAGCACATGGATCAGTCTTGGAGAAAGGTGAACCGTTCACGCAGGGCTTTGTCCCTTGGCTGGATCTTCCACAGGTCACTGCTCCGTGCCATCAGGCCGTTGCTTCCGGGGAGAGGGTATGCGGTAAGATCAGTGGATCCCGTGGCCACGTGCTTCCTGTTGCATTTATTTTGCTGTTAAATGGGTTCCCTGTGATGTTCGTCTCTGAGAGCTGCTGTAACAAAGTAAACCAGAAGGTTTGAAACGATAGAAGATTTCCCTCACAGTCCGAAACCCAGAGGTCAACAGGGTTGGCTCCTTTTGGGGGTTCTGAGGGAGAACCTGTTCCAAGCCTCTTTCCCAGCCAACAATGGTTGGTTGTCAACAGTTCCTGGTGTTCCTTGTCATGGAGACACATAACTCCAGTCTCTGCTGTTGTCTTCACAAGGGCTGCCGCCCATGTGTGTGGCTGGGCATCTTCTCTCCTCATAAGGACACCTGCCATTTTGGATTAAGGCCCATCCTAGTCAAGTATGAGTTCCTCTTTTTTTTTTTTTTTTTTTTTTTAACATTTATTTATTTTTGAGACAGAGAGAGACAGAGCATGAACGGGGGAGGAGCAGAGAGAGAGGGAGACACAGAATCGGAAGCAGGCTCCAGGCTCTGGGCCATCAGTCCAGAGCCCGACGCGGGGCTCGAACTCACGGACCGTGAGATCGTGACCTGAGCTGAAGTCAGACACTCAACCGACTGAGCCACCCAGGCGCCCCTGAGCTCCTCTTTTTAAAAAAAAATTTTTGTATGTTTATTTATTTTTGAGAGAGAAAGATAGAGCATGAGCAGGGGAAGGGCAGAGAGTGAGGGAGACACAGAATCCGAAGCAGGCTCCAGGCTTTGAGCTGTCAGCATAGAGCCCGATGTGGGGCTTGAACTCATGAGCCTTTGAGCTGTGAGATCATGACCTGAGCTGAAGTTGGCCGCTCAACCCACTGAGCCACCCAGGTGCCCTGGAGCTTCTCTCTGTCTCTCTCTCTCTCTCTCTTTTTTTTTTTTATTTATTTTGAGAGAGATAGAAACATGGGAAGGGCAAGAGAGAGGGACAGAGAGTGAGAACCCCAAGCAGGTTCCGCACTGTCACTGGAAAACCAGATGTAGGTCTCGAACTCACAAACTGTGAGATCACTATCTGAACTAAAACCAAGAGTCGGACGCTTAACTGACTCGGCCCCCCCGGGTGCCCCAAGGATGAGCTCCTCTTGACTTGATGAGCAAAGACCCCGTTTCCAAATGAGGTCACGTTCGGAAGGTGGGGATTAACAACCTATCTCTCAGGGGGCCACAATTCAACCCACAGCCCTCGGTACAGGATATCATGTCGAACGATCAGAAACCCTGTGGGTCAGTCTCCAGTTGGTGGCGCTGGCGGAGACACCGAAGGAAGGGAAGGCAGACCCACATCCATCACAGTGAGGCTTCTGGTGAAGACACATTGATTTTCTCTCCAGGGTAGACGGCATCCATGTTACCGACCGTTCACTACCTGACAACCTCGTGTCCTCAAAGGAACAGCGTCGTTGGGAGCCAGCATCCAGCATTGCCGCTGACCGTCTGGGCATGCCGCTCGAGCGGTGTGGCTGGTTAAGACTTTGTGAGACTTGAGGAGAGAGCTGATGCTTGTGAGCTCATTCAGAGCTTCTAACTCTGTTCTCGCGGCCACCCCGTTCAAGGGGAGCCACAGTGCAGCAAGGGACGGTCAAGGATGGAGGCCGGCTGACAAGCCCAGTGTGAACCATCCTGTGCAACTGTTGTGGGGCGCTTCCTTGGGGATACATGATCGCTGGTGGGCGTCGGCAGGAGGCGTGAAGATATGCCTGTGCTGTAAAAGCTCTGCCCAGCTTTCCTTGCTTAGAATTCCAGTCGTGCCTCTTCTCAGGCCGTGGTCAACTGGCTCATCCATTTGCCAAGGTGCTGGGGTCCGTGTACATCTGTACATGGTGAGATCTGGACCTCGTATCTCCCCATACGAAGTGAACAGCCACGTTCTGCCCACAGCTCTGCCCTTGAGGAGAATGTTCCTTCTCTCCAATCTTAGGTCCCGCCCAGGTGGGGCTGCCGGACCGCGGTCTATTTTCATCTACCAGCAGCATACGGCACTAAACCACCTCCAAAGTGAGCCAGTTTGGGATGGCACTGGGGAGAAATGTCTGACGCCATGCTCCTTCCTCTTCTGATCTCGGGCAGGTGTGAGCCCAACAGGAATCCTGGTGGCTAAAAGGTGTACTGATGTGGCCCGTCCTCTGCAGTCTCCGGGAGCACAGAGCAGTGAGGACAGGAGGCGAGTGGATCCGGAGGGGCCGATGGAAGGAATCCAGCACGAAGAGTCAACACGCCTACTTCCCAGGAAATGGACATTTCCGGAAGAGGAGCATCCAATTCTCGGTCCACACACGATGGCTTGTTGTCTTTTCCAGAGCTGATGAATCCAAACACACACGGCCGGTCATGGCTCCCCAGAGCCTCTCCCAGGAGACACACAAGACACCCGAGGCACCCAAGGTGACAAGTGTCAGACCTCCGACAGCGATTGCTGGCAGAGGGGAAGAAGGTACATTCGGCCACGTTGATCTCAAGACTGAGGCTCATTCCATGATCACCTCGCACATCTGGCCACACTGGGGGCATAGAGACGGAAGGGGCTCTGGCCTGACTCCTGAGGGAAATGGACTCTGAAAACTTGAAATGAGTCGACACCCCCAACAAAAACTCTACCCATAAAAAATTTTAATGCTTGTTTGTATTTGAGAGATAAGGAGAGACAGAATGCGAGCAGGGGAGGGGCAGAGAGAGAGGGAGACACAGAATCCGAAGCAGCTCCAGGCTCTGAACTGTTGGCACAGAGCCTGACCTGGGCTCAAACTCACAAACCATGAGATCTTGACCTGAGCCGAAGTCAGATGCGTAACCGACTGAGCCACTCGTGCACCCCGAAAACCTTACCCTTTAAAGCTCTGGTCCCTTCTGTGTCTCCCTAGCAGGAGGATGCTATAGAAGATTTGCAGAACCTTGTAGTTTGGGGGGGGGGGTGCGTTAGAAAGGGGACATCAGGAAAAGCAGCCAACCCATCTTAGGTGCTGGTGAACACAGCTCTGTATTTGTGTCCCTTCTCCCCAGCAGCTGGGGAGGAGCCTTCCCTGGGTCATGGTCCTTCCCGGGTCGAACACAAGAGCCGACAGCTCAGGGGGAAGCATTAGGTCCAGGGGCTGGTAGATTCTGCTTTCCCAAGATGGCCGCCACCACATGTGTTATCTCATCCGCTGTCCTGGGCATTCCTCTCACGGCAAGTGGAGCCTGGGCCCCCTCCCCTTGCATCTGAGAATCCTCGTTGCTGCTTCAACCAGCAGAGTGAGGCAGGAGTGTCAGCTGTCGCTTCCCGGGCCGGGCCGGAAAAGTCCATGCAGCTCTCTCGAATCTTCTCTCCAGTGTCCTCTCCGGACATACCTCTCGGGACCGGGTGCCCGGGGGGGAGACCGAGGGTGGGTGCGCTGGTCCCCGAGGAGCCCACCTTCAGTGATCCCAGAGCAGGAAGCGGACAGGTGAGGGGAGCCGCCTGGGAAGGCGTCGTCAGGCCAGCTGCCTGGGTCGTCCCTGTCATTCCAGATTTCCCAGCTGAGGCTTCAGTCATCAAGAAGCAGAGGACAGCCTGCTCCCCACCCGATGCCCTTTATGAAATCCTGGCTCCTGAGTTCCTGGGCATAACAAAGTGGTTGGGTGACACAGAGTCAGGCCTCTTGGAATCCCTTCCTGCTGTTTCTGCCACCTCGAGGCAAGTGTGGGCAGCCAAAACGAACTCAGGGTGTAAAGCACCTGGACTGGGAAGTCACCCTGCTTTCCATCAACCCCGGGGCAGCGGCTGGCTACAAGCAAATGACACACAAGAGGCCCCCAGAGCAGGAGCCGGTGCTCCGGGGTGGAGGGTCACCATGGAGGCGCGGGTCCCGCCTCTCCCCAGGGAAGACACCAGGCTGGCCTGCGCGGGGTGGGGGGCAGGAGTCCAGGGGCCAAGACCTCCATGCATCCAAGTTTGTCAGCACCGCTGAGGGGAAGGGACGGCGGGACAAGGGAGGGCAGCTGAGCTCTAATTCAGTCAGCTAAGCAGGGTCTGCCCGGTCTCGAGGCTGTGGTCCAGTCCTGACCAGAGCTGGGATCCACCTGTGGCCACAGGTAAGCAGCCCCAAGATACCCCGAAGAAGAGAGGCAGGGCTTCCAGAAGACCTATCTTGGGGCGCCTGGGTGGCTCCGTCGGTTAAGCGACTGACTCTTGGTTTGGGCTCAGGTCATGATCTTGCCGTTCTGCGTGTACTGCAGAGCCTGCTTGGGATTTTCTCGATCGCCCCTTCTCTCTCCGCCCCTGCCCTGCTCGTGCGCTCTCTTTAAATACGTAAACTTTAAAAAAATAAATAAAAGACCTACTTTGTTGCAGAGAGGGGAATCTCACGTCATTGGCTAATGAGATGCACTGGCTTTCATGGCCCAACCAAACCCCGTGGTGTGGGTCACAGCAAGGGGCCTTCGTGCCGTTCATCAGGCTGGGCACCGAGCGCTGTCCCCGACCCGTCTGGTGTCCGTCCGTGGGATGCACACCACAAGACGGCGCAGCACAGGAAAGGATACTTAAATGTAAGGAGAAGCCCAATGTATACATATTTTTAATATTTTATTTATTTTTTGAGAGAGACTGGGCACAAGTGGGGGAGGGGCAGAGAGAGAGGGACCCAGGATCCGAAGTGGGATCTGCACCAATAGGCTGACGGCAGTGACCCCGACGTGGGCCCTGAACTCATGAACCTCGAGATCATGGCCTGAGCCGAAGTCGGATGCTCAGCCAACCGAGCCACCCAGGGGCCCCAAAGCCCAACGTTTTGAAAGGAGGTGAGCAAGAGGTCCTAGCTCCAGCCTCCAAGAGCAAACCTGAGATGGTCCGCCTGGCCCTCCGGGAGCTGTGCAGTGAGTAACTGTCCCTGATTTTAGGAGCTCCCCACACGTCGTCCCTAGTCCCTGCCATAGGCTCGGGTCTGGAGCCCAACCCACTGTGTCTTCTGGGAACGCAGGTTTCCTGGCCCTGCCCGGACCTCCGCGCTAGCCTCTCTCAAGGAACACCAGCCTTTTCCAGGGGACATTTGAATGGAGGAACAGGGAGGCCTGGGTCTTGTCTCTGATGCTTGAGGGGCTGGACACATCCTGTGACTTGTGTTGGGAGCTCTCAGGAAGAAGGAAGGAGTTGCTCTGCAGAGAGCGGCCCGGGACATCAGAGAGGCAACAGCAGGGAAGGAAAAGAAGACCCATCAGCCCTGACACCCCGGGAAGGTCCGCTCTGTGCTCCCGCTGGATGCTCACCCCCTGTCCCTGCCCCGGGGAACCCAGGGAGCCCCCCACCCGGGCTCTATCAGTCGCTGCTCTTCCTCTCCCTCAGACACCACTATTCAGAACGCTGCTCAGAATCTCCTGTTTCCACGGTGCTTACGGATCATCTCGTAACTAAGTCTCCCTCGCCAGCCTTGTGTGGCCTGGAGAGTCACACACGTCCAGGCCAGGACGGGGGTGTCTGCCTGAGGACACAGGGCAGTTCTTTGGGCCCTGCCCTGTATGTCGTGACCACAGTCTCAGGAAAATGTCCAGGCTCAGAATTTGGAAATCCCTGGGGCGCCTGGGTGGCTCAGTCGGTTGAGCGTCCAACTTCGGTTCAGGTTATGATCTCGCGGTTTCTGAGTTCGAGCCCCGCGTTGGGCTCTGGGCTGACAGCTCAGAGCCTGGAACCTGCTTCAGATTTCTGGCATTTAAAATGGTGACGGAATAAGTGTCTGCTGTTTTAAGCCACCAGATTTGTGCTGATTCCTTGCAGCGGCCCCTGGAAACTAACAGAGCGGTGCCTGAGAGATGTCACAGTAAAAATAATCGTGAATTGGGGCGACTGGGTGGCTCAGTCGGTTAAGCGTCCGACTTCAGCTCAGGTCACGATCTCACGGTCCATGAGTTCGAACCCCGTGTCAGGCTCTGTGCTGATAGCTCAGAGCCTGGAGCCTGCTTCAGATTCTGTGACTCCCTCTCTCTCTGCCCCTCCCCTGCTCATGCTCTGTCTCTCTCTGTCTCAAAAACAAATGAAAAAACATTTAAAATAAATAAATAAATAAATAAATAATAATCGTGAATTTATTTAGATGTTCCCAAGGTGCCAGACACATCCCTGAGCGGCCCGTGTATTAATCAGTTACATCCTCATGACAACTCCATGAGGAAGGCTCCAGCAGTACCCTCTTCCCAAGGCTCCCGCTGTTGAGGAAGCTGCCCAAGGTCTCACAGCCAGTTTATGGGAGAGCCGGGATTCGAACCCAGGCCACCTGTGGGCTTCCCCGCCTCCCACACTGCCTCTCTGGCTAGAGCAATCACCATAATCAGCCGGCCACTTACCGTGACCAGGGAGTGAGTGTAGAAAACCAGAGTGGGGGGGTGGGGGAGGGGAGAGGAGCGGACACATGAGTGTGGTTTTGAGCTTGAGTGCAGAAATTGACTAGATGCTAGGATTCGATGAATCCCGGGCTCTCGTGGAGATTTCTGGGCTGGAGCTGCTGGTGTGGATTATACATAAAATGAAGATTCTGTGTGAGCTCCCTGAAGGCATATGGGAAGACAGAGAAGGGCACAGAGGACGGGGCCCTGGCGCAGTGGGGATGAGGGTTCGGGTGTGCTGGTTGCTGAGGCTGGCCTGTGTTTCTGCAGGTGGCCAGGCCAGCAGGGACAGGGAACATTCTAGGATTATCTTGACCATCCCTTCCGGGAGGGAGGGGGAAAAAAAGCACCGATTCTGGATGGTCTGGGGTCCCTGGCGGCTGTGCTTTCCTGCAGGTCCCTGTGCTAAGGTGCTCAGGGCTTCCTTCCAAGGGAAGATGTCCTACAGCGAAGGCTCTCAGGATAATGTGTTGTCTGGGCAGCGGCTTGGAGCAGCAGGAGATATTAACCAGGCGCCCAGTGTCACGGGCAAAGGGAAGAATGTGTAAGGACACAATTCCTGACACGCCAAGGGGGCAGGGGAACACGATCACCAGATGTCACCAGAGCAGTATGTTGAGAGGCGGGTCCAGGGTGCTGAGCGGGCAGCGGTCACCTAATAAAACAGGGATCAGAGAGCCCCTAACACAGGCAGGAACAAGATGAGCGCACCATTCACCTGGCTTCTCTCTCCTCTGTTTCCTCACCTGTGGTATCACCTCAGGTCTGAGGCCAGGAGGGGACGTTGCTCAGCCTTGACCTTCACTTGACAAGGGGCTTGGAGAGGATCAAAGCACACAGCGCTGTCGCTATGGACCGAGTGTCTATGTCCCCCTGACGTTCGAAACCCTCAGTGTGTTGTCCCTGGAGGTGGCGCCCGTGGGAGGTGATTAGGGTTAGGTGAGGTCTCCAGGGTGGAGACCGTGACAGAATCAGTGCCCTTATCAGAGCCTGCAGACTGGCGTCCTCTCTCTCTCTCTCTCTCTCTCTCTTTCTGCCAGGTGAGAACACAGTCTGAAGGCTGCCATCAGGAAGCGGGCCCCCATCAGACGTCCGCCAGCACCCTGACCTTGGACTTCCCGGCCTCTGGGACTGAGAGGAGTAGATGTTTGTTGCATAAGCCACTCAGTCTGTGGTGTTTCACGGGAGCAGGGCCCGAAAAGTCAAGGCGCTCAGTGTGAAGGCGTTTTGTAAACTTAGGAGATACGGAGCCCAATGCTCGTGACTCATGGCTGGGCGTTTGGGTCCCTTCCAGCTTGTAAATCGTATCCCATAAACACGCCTGTGCAGATGGGTTTCGGGTCATTGCTGAGGTCCGTTCCCTGCAGCACCGATCGCCAGGACAGAAAGTGCGATCTCGTTCATGGTTTTTGTTTTGGCCCATATTTTATGGCTCTGCTTCCCTGTGTTATCTCAGCCCGTGTCACGCTGAAGTTCTTCAAACTGGTTTGTCTTGCTTTCTTTACAAAAGTTGTCCGAGGAGAAAGGATAAAACTTGTGTCTTCCTTCCTTTTTTCCTTCCTCCTTCCCTTTCCTTTTTTCTTTCTTTTTCTTTCTTTTTTTTTCTTTCTCTCTTTCTATTCTTTCATTCTCCCTCCCTCCCTCCTTCCTTTCTCTTTCTTTCTTTCTTTCTCCCTCCCTCCTTCTTTCTTTCTTTCTTCCTTCCTTTCTTTCTTTCTCCCTCCCTCCCTCCTTCCCTCTTTCTTTCTTTCTTCCTCCCTCCCTCCTTCCCTCCCTTCCTCCCTTCTTTCTTTCTTTCTTATTTCTTTCTTTCTCCCTCCATCCCTCCCTCTCTTTCTTTCTCCCTCCCTTTCTTTCCCTCTTTCTTTCTTCCTTACTCCCTCCCTCCCTCCTTCCCTCTTTTCCTCCCTTTCTTTCTTTCTTTCTTTCTTTCTCCCTCCATCCCTCCCTCCCTCTTTCTTTCTCCCTCCCTCCTTTCTTTCTTTCCCTCTTCCTTACTTACTTTCTTTCTCCCTCCCTCCCTCCTTCCCTTCCTTCCTTCTTTCTTCCTTTCTTTCTCTCCCTGTAACATAAGTTCACAGAATGAGAGCTGAATGCTCTGATTTGGATGAGCCCCTTCTCACAGCACGACGCACAAATATTGGGATGACCATACGCAGTACTCACAATGCTGGGAGGCTTCTGCAGAGCAGTGGGGCCCTGGCTGTGTCACATGAAGTGAATGACTCAGCTCTCGTAAGCGGGCCTCCTCATCTGGAAAACAGAAGGAAACACCGACTTCTCGCCATTGGTGTTTCAAGGAGCTCGTAAGTGGGATATTTTATAAAGTCCTTAGCCTGTTATTTGGCCCATAGCAAGACCTCCGTAAGTATTTGTTGAGCTTTTAGACTGAAGGCTATTGAATCAGCATTTTCTAGAGCTGATGTCATCGGGCAGCAAATGGTTCGGCTTGTTATTAGTCTCATGATCACATCATCGCTGCCCTCACCACACTCAGTCTTGCCTTTCTCTCCCTCTAGATGTTTCCGTGTGGCCACGTGAAGCCTCAGTGAGGATCCTGGGATGGTCCATTGGAGAGAGTCATCTTCCAAGTCCTGACATCCCGTGGGACGCCTTCCTTAGAAAGTTCCTAGCACTGGTGTTACAGTCTAGCTCATAAGGGCCCAGAGAGAGCAATACAGGAGCTGCTGGGGGCAAAGCCCCCAAAGGTTAGGTAACTTTGCGCCCACCCCTTCTCTGCTAACGCGGCTTCTAGGCGGATGTAGTGAAGCCTCGCGCCGAAAGTGTGGACCCTGCTCCACCTGCCTCATCAGAACGCGGGAGCTGTGTGGCCCGTCCATCCTCCCCGTGTCAGTTGACGCCCATCCAGGAAGGGAAGCGGGTGGGATGGAGGAGCAGAGGGCAACACGGCCCAAGGGTGCATTGCTGGAAACTTCTCTGTAACCGAAAACACGCAAGAATTTTCATCAGTTCTTTGGCTGTGGAAATTGAAAGCATCCTTCTTAAGTGACACAGAATTAAGCTCGGGCATTTAAAAAGTGACAACTTGATGGGGCACCTGGGTGCCATCTTGACTTGATTTCTGCTCAGGTCACGATCTCACCATCTGTGGGTTCAAGCCCCGCGTCAGGCTCTGTGCTGACAGCTCGGAGCCTGGAGCCTGCTTTGGATTTTGTGTCTCCCTCTCTCTCTGCCCCTCCCCTGCTCATGCTCTGTCTCTCTCTCTCTCTTAAAAATAAACAATAAAAAATATTTTTTTTTAAAGTGACAACTTGAGAGTAAATACACTGAAATAAATCAAGATTGTGTGATTATTTTATGGTCAATTTCTTATTTTCCCCTCAAATTAAAAAAATGGTGTTTACTGTAATAGTTTATTTTATTTTAAAGTTTATTTATTTATTTTGGGAGAGAAAATGAGAGAGAGAATCCCACGCAGGCTCTATGCTGTCAGCACAGAGCCCGACATGGGGCTCAATCCTATGACTGTGAGATCATGACCTGAGATGAAATCAAGAGTCAGGAGCTTAATTTACTGACAACCAGGCATGCCCCCAAATGTAATATTTTAAAAGCAAAATCATGGGGTCTCTTGGGTGGCTCAGTCGGTTGGGCATCCGAATTCACCTCGGGTCATAATCTCGCGGTTCGTGGGTTCAAGCCCCGCGTCAGGCTCCGTGCTGACAGCTCGGAGCCTGGAGCCTGCTTCGGATTCTGGGTCTCCCTCTCTCTCTGCCCCTCCCCCGCTGGTGCTCTGTTTCTCTCTCTCAAAAATAAAAACAAACACTAAAAAATTACTTTTTAAAAAAGGTAAAATAACGGAGGCCACATAGATGCAGGAAGAACATTTCTACCATAGAGGAATTGATACAGGAAATCAGCAGGCCCACCTGGGGCTCTGGCCCACCTTCACACACCTCGGGCTCCTGTCCTCATCCCGGACTCTGTCTCTGTGGTGACCACGCACAACCCTGCTCGGAAGAGTCCGGCAACTGAGTTGGTCACGGGACCCCTCCCAGGGGCTGCAGACCCCTGTCAAGCAGGTGCCCCCCCCCCCCACACCGCACTGAAGCCTTCATCCCTGTGCATCGTCCAGAGCCTCCGCCGGGCCAGCCCTGGCCCCACTGGGAAGCCTGCCCTGTGTCAGACACTGTCAGACACACCCACGCGGCACCCCTCCCAGCTGACAAGCAGCCTGCGAGCTGTCTCTCCTCGCCTGAGGACAGCAGAGCCCTTTCACTTTCCCTCTAGAGCCACCCGCACCTGGGCTGCTGGGCTCAGCCTGCTCCCTGGACTGTAGCCCACGCGTCCGTATCTCTGTCCTGCCAACCAGCCGACCTGCCCAAAACCTGGGTGGGCAGGTCAGAGCTGCACCGATCCCAAGGTTAAGGTTCACTCCTGGCCCCCCTCCCCCGCCATCCAGCCGGCCAGTACTAAAGGTAACGGCCCGCCTGGCTCCCCACATATATTTCTCAGAGGTGACATCCTATAGGGAAGGAGGGAGGAAGGAGCATCCCGGAGCTTGACCTTGTCCACTCACAGACCTGCATTTCCCCCCAGCTTAGCGACCCACACCCATCGGTACCCCTTGGACCTTGTCATGACCTCTACTACTAGACCTCGGAAACCTGAAACCATCAGATTTGTACCAATGGTATGAAGTCCCTTCGTGCTCTCCTCCTAGGTTCCTGTCCCCGCTTAGGGGGGGTCTTCAGTTCTTCTGCCCCCCTACCCTTCCCCCCCATATTCTCAGTCCTCTCTGCCTTTGCCTCCCCCCATGTTGTCATCTCCCACTGATTGGTGCCTCGACACCCTCCCTCCCCTGAATCCTGAACTCCCTGGGCCACACCCCCCTGGTGTGTGCTCACATCTGGACAAGGGTACCGTCTGTGTCCCCCACTGTCCCCACTCCCGGCCCCAAGCAACAGAACCTGGCGTACGCACGGCCCACAGATGGCACTCCAGGGGCCTCGGCCCCTGTCCCTGGTAGCTCTTCCGTCAGAGCCCTGGTCCCATTTCCTGTCCCTGTTGGGGACCAGCTCCCTCCCACGTCTCCGCAGCAGCCACTACCAGACTTGGCCATGTTTTTCAAGCCTACCAACCTCCACTGTCCCCATTATCCCAAGCAGGCTCCGTGCTGTCAGCACAGAGCCCAAAGTGGGCTCAAGCCCACGAACCACGAGATCATGACCTGAGCTAAAAATCAAGAGTGGGATGCTTAACCGACTGAGCCACCCAGGCACCCCTCCCCTGCTACTGGACAAGACAACAAAGGCCATCGCACGGGATGGCAGACCCTGGGCTCTCCCTCTGTCTACCCCGGCTCCCGTTTTGGAGCAAAAGGCTCAGCCAGGACCCCTGCTTTCCCAGGGACACTTTTCTCTCTCTCTTATTAGCCTTAATATCTAAGCTCCTCTTGTCTACTGTCTTCCTTATCCGACTAGAAGTGCTCTGATGTCTCTCCCCTTTGTTAACAAGCAAAGGTACCTGTGGTACCTGCCCCGTTTCTCTCTTCCCGTCTTCCACCAACCCTCCAGGAGGACCGTCCGCACCTCCTCTTGTGCCCGTGGCCCCAGCGCTGCTCTAGTACCTCTCAGTCAGAAGCCACCTAGGGGTCTCCCCTCACGCAGGCAGCTTGGAACATGCCCTGCTCGGATGCAGTCTGGATTTTAACTGGAGCTCACTCCTCATTATCACCGAGGATATATGCCCGTCTTGTCCACCAGCCTATCTGGGGGCCGCTCAGAGGGGCTGAGAAGCAGAGGTCCTGAAGGAGCTGTTGAGAGGTCGAGACAGGGAGACATAGGAATGTGCCCTGGCCTCCTTCTTGAACTTGTTCCCCCCCCCCCCCATCCTTGGTTTCCCCAAAGTCATTTCTTCTGGACTGTCTCTGCTCCTTTCTTCTCAGGCTCCCTGACCGGATCCTGCCATTCAAGGCCTCCTACCCCTCGGTGCAGGGAACAGCGGTCCCGACGGGCACCGTAGAGTCAGAGCTCCAACCGCAGCCCCCACCCGTCTGAGCGGTGAGGGAGCCACTCTGAGACTGCTCCCGTCTCAGGAAAACGGAGATAATAATACCCACTGCACCAGATTACGGTAAGCAAATGAAGTAATGGTTAAAAAAAAAAAAAAAAAAAAAGGCTTAGTGCAGAATGTGGTGTCTCAGGAAACAGTGGTGACGGTAATAATGACCCTAATGTCCCTAAATGATCTCATGCACCCTCAACATTGCAGCTCCTACCCATGGTCTGATGGCTCCCAAGTGTGTATCTTTTGTGCTGACGTCTCCTCTGTGCTCCAGGCCGGTAGCAACGTTTATAAAACAGCGCTCATCACTTTCCTCCTCAAAATTGTTCCTCGTCCCACCTTGCCATTCACGTGAATTGTACCAAAGTCCACCCAGTTCGTGGCCAGGTCGGGGAGCAAGGAAAGCGAAACAAAACAGGATAAGGAAACCAAAACAAAACAAAACAACAAGACAAGACAAACCAAACGACAAATAGGAAGCAGATTTAGTTCACTCATTGAAGAACTGGTCGAAATAGGCACGAAAGACGGTTTAGGGGCAACTGGGGGAATTTTCCTGCGGACGAGGTGCTAGATTATATGTAGGAATTATTGTCAATTGTCTCGTATATGCTGGTTGTAGTAGAGTGGTCATACAGGAGGCTGTCCTCGTCCCTGGAAGATGCAGGCTGGGGGCGCCTCGGGGGCTCATTCGTTTACGTGACTGACTCTTGATCTTGGCTCCAGTCATGATCTCACAGTTTGTGGGATCGAGCCTTACACTGGGCTCTGGGCTGATAGGGTGGAGCCTGCTTGGGATTTGTCCCTCTCCCTCTCTCTCTGCCCCTCCCCCGATCGTGCTTGGTCTTACTCTCAAAATAAATAAATACTAAAAAATAATAATAAAAAGATACAGGCTGAAGTGTTTGGGGATGAAATATTTCGATGTCTGCAAGTCTACTTTCAAATGGGTCAGAAAAAATGTGCACACACACACACACGTATGTATTCTCACACACATACAGAAATGCGAAAAGCAAATGGGCCAAATCGTCATAAACTGTGGAATCCGAGCAGTGAATGCACGGGCGTTCATTATCGTAAGTTCAACTTTCGCTGTGCGCTTGAACTTTTCCATAATTAAGAGTTGGGGTAAAAAGCAGAATAAAGCTGTCTGAAGTGAAAGCCTGTGCTGGGGCTGGAATAGGTCCCCAGGGGACCGAGACATTTCTTCTTCATTCTAGATACTGTAGTTTTCACCTAGCAGCTAAAGAGCAGACTTGTATTTATGTCTTGCTGACCTATCTGATCTAAACCTTCATTTTCTTTCTCGCCCCTCATGCTGTTCCGTAACTCTGCCGGTCCCCGTCTACACAGGGGCAAAGGGCTTGGGTTTCAACCCCGTAAAAGGATTTCACTTTGTGTGTGGCTTGACCGCACTGCCCAGCTTTGTGTTACAGGCATTTTTTTTTTTTTTTTTAAACTTACTTGTCTTTATCCAAATCATTGGGAGGAAAGATGAGATGAAGGTCAGGTTTGGGGATAAAGTCCCTGCCATAGTCCAGAATTATCCTGAGAAGCTGAGAAGAATCTGTTAAATTGTATTACTGCCCAGTGCCTCTCTGTCTCTGCCTCTCTCTCTCTCTCCCTCCTCTTTCTCTCTCTCTTGCTGTCTGTCTCTCTCTCTCTCCCTTCTTTAACCACCCCTCCCTTTCTTCAGAATTGCAAGAATATAGCTTATTTTCAGGCTCGGAGCACCAATAGAGTGTCCTAGCATTCCTTCAAGATCCCCCACAGAAGTTCACCGTTGTCATTTACAAGGTCCTCGCCTCCTGGATGCAGGCGAGGACCCGTGCACTGACCTGGTGCCCTTCTGTTAGGGGTCACAGATTCAAAGGTCAGGGAAGCCAGGTAGGGTGGCGGAGAGAGGGAGGTGCCCAGCTGAAGTCGGCAGCCTGCTCAGAACCTGCCAGCCCAAAATAAGGTCCTCTGCGGCCACGTTTTCTAACAGCAGACACACCAGAATTGCGAGGGTTTGTTCTTCTTAAGGAAAAATATGCAGATTTTAAAATTTTTGATTCCCACTTTTTTTTAATGTTTATTCATTCTTGAGAGAGAGAGAGAGAGAACGTGCGCGTGCGAGCGCGCGCATGAGCAGGGGAGGGGCAGAGAGAAGGGGACAGAAGATCTGAAGCAGGCTCTGAGCTGACAGCAGCGAGCCAGACGCGGGGCGCGAACTCACGAACCGTGAGAACATGACCTGAGCTGAAGTTGGACGCGCAACCGACCGAGCCACCCAGGCGCCCCCGCTGGTTCCCGCTTTTCATCGGAGGCTCCATGCAGGTCAAACATAACCATGGATGGAATATTCCTGATGGCAGCCTCGGGGGCGGCAGTTACCCCCGACCCTTTCTCACTCCCATCCAGCTTCAGGTTAGTGCCAGTATGTCCTTCTGGAGGTAGAGCCAAAGGGTTCTTTCACTGGTGTCACTCTTTGGTCCATCTGTCTTTATCACCCATCGTAACAGGGTCCCCAGGCCCCGGGCTCCAGGCCCACTGCCTCCTCATTCTTCCACCTGAGCTCTTGTGTTGCCTTTCGGAATCTTCCGGATGCTAGTCTTCTAAACTCACTCTTCTCTCTTATTCCCAGTGGAACATGATGCCATTTTCCTATCTTTTATTCATGTGCTATTTAAATCTGAGCTCACTAGCATTCCTTGGGCTGCCTTGCCATTTTCTTTACTTGCGAGCCCCGTCCCTGACCTTTTAAGTGATTCTTTTTTTTTAAAATCGTGCTAGGAACACTTAACGTGACATCTCTTCATCTTGCATAACGGAGACTTCAAACAGCATCTCCCCAGTGCCCTTTCCCCAGCCCCTGGCAACCACCTTTCTACTCTCTGTTTCTAGGAGTTTAACTATTTTACTTATTGTTTTAAGTGTTTATTTGTTTTTAAGAGAGCGCAAGCAGGGAAGGGGCAGTGGGGGGGTTGGGGGAACAGAGGATCCAAAGCAGGCTCTGTGCTGTCAGCAGAGAGAGAGCCCGACGTGGGGCTCGAACTCACAAACTGTGAGATCATGACCTGAGCTGAAGTCAGACACTCAACCAACTGAGTCACCCAGTTGCCCCGTCTAGGAGTTTGACTCTTTCAGATTCCTCATATAAGTGGACTCAGGTGACATTTCTTCTTCTGTGACAGGCTTATTTCACTCAACACTCATCCGTGTTGTTGAGTGAGTGTGACCTGTGCCCGAACCAGTGAGGAGCCAGGAGGAGATGGCATTCCAGGTAACGTGACCAGGACCGGCTAGCCCACCAGTGTCTGTTCTGTTCCTAAGCTGGATTCTCTGTGCCTCTCTTTCTACATCGGCTCTAAGCTCCTCACTAGACTTGAACGTGTGTCTGGCCCCTTGGCCTGGCCTTGAGCATGAACCTGATCCAGCCCACCCATATTTTGAACCTGGCTCTCTCCAGCAGCTCCATCTTGGCTCATTTCTTTTCTTTTCCAAGTTTGTTTATTTATTTATTTTAAGGGGGGAGGCGCAGAGAGAAAGAGAGAGAGAGAGAGGGAGAGAGAGAATCCCAGGCAGGCTCCGAGCTGTCAGTGCAGAGCCCGGTGCGGGGCTCGAACTCACAAACCATGAGATCATGACCTGAGCCAAAACCAAGAGTTGGACACTTAACCGACTGAGCCACCCAGGGGCCCCTTGGCTCATTTCTTTAGTGCTGAGTAGCCTTGGAAGGAGCTCCAGCCCCACTTCCTGCTTCCAGAAGAAATCAAAGTCTGACCCCCTCCCAACGTCCACCTGGCAAGAAGAAGCCCACCTCTTTCCTCTCTGTCTTGCTTGAAAGGAGGAAATGAAGGATACACCTGTCCTTCATCTTCTTCAAAGGGCACGATAAGAATGGACACTCCATTGAGCAAAGTCTCTGGTTTACAATATGGTTCGCTTTTGGGTGTTGGGCATCTCACAGTTTGGGGCAAAGGTCCGATGGCATGTGTCCATCATGATGGTATCTGACAGAGAGCTCCGCTGCCCTCAAAGTCCGCTGTGCACCTTCTCTTCAGCCCTCCCCACTACCGAACCTCCGCAACCTCCAATCTTTTCACTGTCTCCATAGTTTTGCCTTTTCCAGAATATGGTTGGAACCATACAACACGTAGCCCTTTCAGATTGGCTTCTTTCACTTATTGGTATTCATTTAAAGTTCCTTTGTGTCTCTTCATGGCTTGACAGCTTGTTTCTTTTCAGAGATGGATAGCATTTCATCGTCTGGATGTTCCACATTTTTATTTATTCCTTCACCTGCTGAAGGACATCTCGGTAGCTCCCAAGCTAGGGTAATTATGAATAAAGCTGCTATAAACATCCATGCGCGGACATACATTTTTAATGTTTTTGGTCATATGATATGTCCGAGTCACTTGGGGATATGATACGTTTAGTTTTGTGAGAAACGGCCGCACCGTCTTCCCAAGTGGCTGCACCATCGTGAATCCCCACCAGCAATGGAGGAGAGTTCCTGTTGCTTCGCACCCCGGTGCTTGGTGTTGTCAGTATTCTGGATCTGGGCCGTTCTAACAGGTGTGTGATGGAATCTCATTGTTGTTTTAATTTGCCTTTCTCTGATGACATGTGATGTGGAACAGCTTGTCATGTTCTTTTTCACCACTTGTCTATCTTCTCTGGTGAGGTGTCTGTTGAGGTCTTTGGCCGACTGTTTAAATGGGATTGTTTGTTTTCTTATCGTTGACTTCTAAGAGTTCCTTGTATATTTTGTACTGTATCAGTTGACTGCCTTTTGCAAATATGGTTCTTTTTAACGATGCCCAAGAATGTTTTGTCCAGCGGCAAGGTTATGGCTTTCCTTTCTGGGTCTTGCTCCTGTGACGTCACCATTTTTCATTTTGCAAGTTTTCTTTTCCATAAATGGGTACCCAAGGATCTCTTGACAGCCCTTATATCCCTTCCATTTATTCCCAACCCTGGCCATGAGTACACATTGCATTGTTAGTTTCCTGACACCTTATTAATGTAATGATTACCATTATAGTTTCCTAGTAGATGACTTATATTATTCTTGCCTGGAGACCACTTCTTGTTATAATAAAGACAATTTAACACAAGTGTCAGACTCAGATAACCTTCATAAACTTGACCTTAATTAGCTCGGCTGCAATTAACTTTTTAAAAATGTTCATTTTTGAGAGAGAGACAGAGTGTGAGTAGGAGAGACGCAGAGACAGAGGGAGACACAGAATCCGAAGCAGGCTCCAGGCTCCGAGCTGCCAGCACAGAGCCCGACGTGGGGCTCAAACCCACGAACTGGGAGATCACGACCCAAGCTGAAACCAAGAGTCGGACGCTTAACCGACAAAACCACCCAGGCAAAATTAGATTGAAGGCCTGGACTAGTGCAGGTCAGGCCTGACAGCTTCTTCCCTCTCATAACATGGATCCATCAATGAATTCTAATATTTCGCTTGCTGATTATATGCCAGGAATACTGGGGTTACAGCAATAAAAATGGATTCAAGGGTTAAAAAATCCCCACTCTCAAGGAATTTATTTTCGTGGTGGAAGAATTACAAAAACAAAATGGAAAAGGTACAGAAATACAACGCAGGGTATGTTAGCTGGTGATTAAGTGCTGTGGTGAAAAATAAAACAGGAAACAGTGACAGGGGAGGTTACCGACAAGATGGCATTTGAGTAGAGGCCCAGAGGCCGTGAGTGAGTAAGTGTGCCATTATTTATGGGGGGTAGGGGTGGGGATCAGAGGGTGAGGGAAGAGCAAGCGTGGAAAGTAAGCCCTGGAGCTTGCCGGCACATGCAAGGAATCGCAACGTAAGCAGGAAGGTTAGGGAAGCCAAGGGGTGTGAGGTTGGGAGGGGATTTATGGGCCGCCGTAAAGACATGGGCTCACTTCAACATGAAGGGATGCCACTGGAGAGTCTTTAGTGGGAAAAGACACGTGGTAGCCGACAATGCAATGGGACCACCCGCTGTTTTAGGGAGAACACACGGCACGTGAGCATGGGTGGAACTGAAGGAGTGCTCATTCCTACCCAACCTGTCGTCTCCACCCTCCGTGTTTTCTGTGACACGCCATCTTGGGCATGGTACCCCTACCGGAGTCCCGCCACACGTGGTCTCCGGTCAATCCCATGGAGGGTTCAAGGCCAAGTCTCTTTTCTTTCTCTGAGCCGGCCCGTCCTCACGCTGGGAAGTGCCTGAACAAAGCTGTTAGCAGGACCCGGAGAGCGCTAAAGAGGTTTCCTTGGATGGGACAGCGGGAGGACTGACAGAACATCAACCTTCCACCAGCTTCGGCAAGTGTAGGCCCTTGACATGTGTTGCTGAATTTAATCCTCCCAACAACTTATAAAATACAGAATGGCGGGAGATCCGATGTGGACTTTGGTGAGCAAATCGCCCCCCTTTCCTTTCTCACCCTCGTGGGGCCTCCCCGATCTGAGAAGAAGCGTAGTAATCTTTCAACTTGATTATGAAACGTGTGGGGCTCCCTTGAGAGGTAGATTAGGGGACCGACTTCTCAGTCTTGAGACCTCAGGGCTGACAAACCCAAGATTGCCAGTTTGGTCACAGGCTAAATTAAGCCCTGCGTCAGGGAGCCAACCACAAGATAATAGTGGGGCCACTCAGAAGCAGAAACCCTAAGGCATTAAACTTGCACTGTAAAGGCTGTCGCGATCTCACCACTATTATTCTCCTCCTGAGCAGGAAGGAGCACGGGCAAGGAGGAGGAGCTAGACTTCCCTCCTGCTGGACTACTCGGGGCCAGATGGGGAGGAGAGACGCATGTGAGTGAGGTCAGGGCTGGAGGGACACGCCTGTGCTGCGTTCAACGCTCACCCCGGCTGGGAGACCCCACCCTTTCTCTCTCAGAGGCCCAAATCTTCATGTGAATGTGCAGAGGAGAAGAGGGGCTCTACCATCGCCACCTCCCACCCTGGTCAGGACAACGTGTATTTCAGGTGCTGGCTGATTGCCAGAGGTCGTGAGCGCCAAGGGCAGGCAGGTGCGGTCTTCCAGCGATGAGGACGCTACCAGAGACCAGAATCTGAACTCCCAGACGGGGGAGAATAACTAGGCTTACAGTGACGTGGACGTGCTGAGTGAGCTCTGGGAGATTAAACATCAGTCTTCCCATGAGGGTCTGAGGTCACTGCTAGGGGGCTACATTGTGTCCCCTCCCCCCCACCCCGGCCATGCATGTGTTGAAGCGCTAACCCCAGCACCTCGGAATGTGACTGTCTTTGGAAAGAGCATCTTTAAAGACGTAGTTAAAATGAGGCCGTTTAGGGTGAGCTCTACTCCAATGACTGGCGCCCTTATAAGAAGAGGCGATCAGGACACAGACACGCACAGAGGGGCGACCGTGAGAGGACATGGGGAGAAGACAGCCGTGTACGTGCCCAGGAGAGAGGCCTTGGGAGGAATGACCTGTGCCGACTGCTGGATCTCAGACTTCTAGCTTCCAGAATGGAAGACAAGATGTTTTTTAAGCCACCTAGTCTGCGGAACTCTGTTACGGCAGCCTCAGCAGACTAACACAGCGGGGTAACTGACAACGCTACTGGGTAATTTGGGTTTTGTTTTGGTACTTATTTATTTATTTTGAGAGAGAGAGAGTGTGTGCACACGAGCAGGGGAGGGCCGAGAGAGAGAGAGAGAGAGAGAGAGAGAGAGCCAGAAAATCCCAAGCAGGCTCCGTGCTGTCAGCGCAGAGCCCGCCTTGGGACTTGATCTCACGTGAGATCCTGACCTGAGCCGAAATCAAGAGTCGGGTGCTTAACTGACTGAGCCACCCAGCGCCCCTGGGTCATTTGGGCTTCTAAGCAGCCTTAGGGCCCTCGTGCCCCCCAAAGAGATGAAATCTCACATCAACATGCCTCAGAAATAGGGCCGTGTTTGTGCACAGCGTTGTGAACATCCTTGCTGAAGCCTGGTCTTGCAGCCACACTGTCTCCAGCTGAATTCCATCAGCCCGGAACCTGCTCCCCCTGCGTGGCCACGTCCCTCCTCCCTCCACCATCCAGACTCTACCTGGACTCCCCACAGCCTCTGGGCATCGCACACCCAACACGCCATGTTACACCTTCTCTGCGGCACGTGGACCCACCCGGCGTGATAAAAAGCCTCGTCTTTATACCAGGACTTCAGCAGAGCCTCTTCAGTTGAGACTTATGCTTACTCTTCCTCACGACTCATGTTTGGACCCCCTTGGATCCGTCAGATCCCGCACAGTTGCTGTTTGCATACAGGTGGCAATGTGGCCGAGAGACGGCGGTCCTGACGCTCCCGCGTTCCGCCCCCGGTGGCAGACATCACTGACTGATCTGTCCTCCCCTGTCCATGGGGCAGAGCAGCTGAGGAAAGGGAACAGGTCTCCATCTTGCGTGGTCAGTACGTGAGGCGAGAGTCGGGACCCACGGATCTTCAGCGCAGATTACGCTCATGCGCGCACACATAAGCACGTCGACGAGCCTGGCCTCCAGCAAGAAGACAAGCATCCTGGCTGCCTGCTGTCACTGGACGCGTCCACTCAACCTTACTCATGTCTCCATTATGTCTGGACTGCCAAGTGAAATTCTACCCCTCTCTGCCTCCCTTTGGAAATTCCCTAATTGCCGGAGTAAAACCTCCATTCCCTCCCCTGCTTGGCCAGCCCTCAGCCTTGAGATTTCCTAATGGAAACCACTCACTTCTGTTGGAATCCCAGGGGTAATTAGCAGTCTGGGACTTGCCTTAGTGGGAAGGCAAAGCCATTGCCAAATATGTTGTTGATGTCAACTCACGTCTTCCTTGAAGACAGCATGCGAAGGAGCTGTTTTATGTTGACGGTCTCTTGTATATTTTTTGACGGAAACATTTGAGCTTTTGCCTTCCACATTTGTAATTTTAGACCGCAGATGCCTGGCGTGTTTAAGCATTACAGCGAAGCTCACATCTAATGAGGAAAGTGTCAAGTATATTGTTATCCACCATAAAAGCTGTGAAACAGATCTCCGCCATCGGCAACGTGCCTTCGGCTGCTGCCTCTGTGAATGTAGCCGGTAACAATCGGAGATTCACAGGAGGGCCGACATTTAAAATTGAAGACTTGGTGAACTTCCTCCTACCATTAGAAACCCACCAAGAAGTACAGACCGCCCCTCAAAGTCAGGTCCGCATCCCTCGCCTGGATTCCTACAACAGCCTGCTCCCGGGTCCCTTTCCCTTCTGTGTCTTCCAAATACATCTTCAACACTGCTGCCGGAATTATTGTCTGCATCGTAGGCCTGGTTCTATCAGCTGCTACTTGAACACCTTACGTGGCATTTCGCCTCCTCATCACTGCCAGCAGGTAGGCTCCGTGACTCAGCCCCCCTGCTCTAGGCTATCGTCACAACACCCACCCCCATGCCCTCATTCTAACCAGGCTAGGTCACTGGTTACTGACTGAACTCAGAATACGTCTCCCCACTCCATGTTGTCTCTCCGAAGGCCGTGGTTTTCCCTCCTGTGTGGCCATGGCCGCTCTCATGCATCCTGCAATGTTGACCTCAAACATCACCTCTTCTGTGATGCCTGGCCACAGAAACAATTGGTCATTTGTGTGCAGGAGGCGACAGTTGTCACCTCTACGGGAGGGCTCATCACGTGGAACCCTGATGCTCTGTAACCGGCATCTTCCACGCAAGTCTGAGCTCCTCTGTTGCCGGAGAGCCTTGCATCATGGCTGCCCCTCAGCCCCGCCCACCCAGCCGCCATGGCGCCGTGGCTGTCCTTCCCCTTGACCTGGATGATAAAACTCAATGTGGAAGGGGAAGGAGTGAATGAGGTTTCTTACCCAGGAGCTTGCTCTTTGACTTTGGCGACACAGAACCTTGCCATTAGGCAGGCTGTGTTTATTTCTAGATTTGCTCTCTGTACTTTAGCTGTTTCTCCTACTGAAAAAAATAACAGCCCTGCCAGTCAGCGAGCAATTGATAGTGATAGAAATTCTCCTTTTAGACAGTGAGTTCACTTGTTCTTAAGTCATTCTTTGCCACAAACTGCAGGCTCATTACATGAGGGAAATGTGGCATCTCTGAGAAGCCACACGCTCAGAAGTTTATAATTTGCCTCAACTGATGACGAAGGTCCAGGGGTTTTCACCGCTTATTTGAGCACGGCAGGGGTGGGGACGTGACAGTAAACAAAGCTTTATCTGACTCACTGGAACTGATCTGTGGAAACCATAGAGCAATACCTCTTCTCTAGACAGGCACCCACCACTTGCTTGGGGCGTTGAAGGGAACAGGAACAATTTTCTCCACTGAAACAGGCTCCCTGCCTCTTGAGTAGGTGCCCGCTGCTCGGGACACATCATCCACTGATGTCAGGACTTCCAGTTGCAAAAGATAAACTCACTGCCCATGACTTTTGCTAAGAAAAATGGAACACTTGGTAGAATATTGGGTTATCTCGGCAAACCCGAAGAAAGGCACCTAGGTGGGCTTCGGGTACAGCTGGAAGTTGGAGATGGCCAGCAGGAAATGGAATGCAGGTGGCCTTTCTCTTCCCCCCCCCACCCCCCCCCCCTCCCCACTCGCCTCAGCACCCGCTTTGGCCAATAAGACCATCCCTGAGGTCATTAGTTCACAGACCTCCACTCGGAGACTGAATAGAATCTCTACATCCTATTTCTGATTCCCCAACACAAACGTGTTCTAGCAGTTTCTCTCAGGAATCTACTTTGGTCCAGGAGACAGGTGCATGTGATATACAAAGAGCCTGTCCCCTCCATAGGGGAAAAGGATGTGGGCTGCGCAGACACCCCAAACAATGACGGCTAGCCCCTCCTACCCTCGCCTTTCACTAAACCTTCTGGAGCAAAAAAATGGGCAGGGTCAACAGAGGAGAGCAATGCTTTTTCCCACCTGCTCTCCACACTCAGCCATGGTTGTCCGGAATGGAGTGAACTGTGTCCCCCTTAAAGATGTTGGAATCCTAACCCCCAGTATCTCATTTGAAAAGGAGGTGTCTGCAGATGTGGCCAAGTTAATATAAGGTCATCCAGTTGGGATTTAATCCAATATGACTGGAATCCTTATAAAAATGGGGAAATGTGGACGTGAAGCAACCAGCACAGGGAGACTACCTTGTGAACATGAAGGCAGGCAGCCAAGGAACGCCAAGCGTTGCCAGAACACCGAGAGAAGCTAAGGGCGAGGCGTGAAACAGGTTCTTCCTCAGCCCTCAGAAGGAACCAACCCTACCAACACCTTGATACCAGACTCGAGGACGGTGAGACAGTAAATTCCTGTAGCTTAAGCCCACACAATCCGTGGCATTTTGTTATGCTGGCCCTAAGAAACTAACACACTGCCCTTCCAGAAGAAGGAGTCAGGCAAGCGCTTACCACAGAAGGAGAAAGAATGACTCGGCCACCCCGATGAGGCCATAATGTACCTTTATCAGGGATGGTCCCTGAATTGGAGGGAGAGTCTTGCCTCCTGGCGGGACAAGATAGTTGAGTTTAAGAATACAATAGTATACAGATAGACGCTAGGTTGGTGTTCTCCTAAAATTCATATATTGAAATCCCAACCTCCAATGTGATGATATTTGAAGATGGGGGGCTTTGGGAAGTGATTAGGTCATGAGGGTAGAGCTCTCATGGTGGGATTAGTGCCCTTACAGGAGGGACCCTACAGAGTGAGCTCTCTCCTTCTGCCACATGAGGACGCAGAAGAAGATGGCCGTCTGTGAACCAGGAAGCAGGTTCTCGTCAGAAATCAAGTCTGCAGGAGACTTGATCTTGAAGTTCCAACCTCCAGAACTGTAATAAATATGGGTTTTTTTATTTATGCTACCCAGTGCATGGTACTTTTTTATAGCAGACCCAACAGACTAATACATATATATAATATATGTATATTATATATAAGTATGTTATACTTACATAATACTTATATAATATATGTATATTAGACTTATATATGTATATATACATATATTATATAATACATTTACTTATATAATATATATAAAATGTTATATAACATATTATATACTTATATTTATATAATATATATCATACACATAATATGAACATATTATAATAAAATATGAATATAAATATATATATATTTACCATAGAAGTCACTTAGCAATAGAGGACTTCAAGGTTTTCAAAGACAGCTTTTTGTTTTGAGGGAATAGTTTCATTTGACCATTTTCGCTGTTGTTCTTTGCCCACTTTTCCTCATAGGCTCAGTCTTGCTTTTGCACTTTAGACATTTTTCTTTCTCTTCTGGCAAAAGTATTGGTTGGAACATTTCACGGGATTCCTTCTTTGTCTCCCAAACAACTAAAAAATCCAGGGTCAGGACTTCCTGTCTACTCAGCAGGTGCAGTTTGGGCTGAAACAGAAAGGGGTCTGTCTGCAATGCCCTAGGGCTGTAATGTTCAGTAGGGTAGCCAATGGCCACAGGTGGCTGCCGAAATTCCAGTTCTAAAATTACACAGTGATTCCTCAGTCACACGGGTCAAATGCTCAGTAGCTACATGTGGTGAGAGGCCACCTTATCGCAGAGCGCAGATACGGAACATCGTCATGGGTGCAAATGATGAAGCAGAAGGACACGAAATTGAAATCATGACCGGGTTTCCAACTCCATCTCTCCAATCTCCTGACCATTCACCTTAGGCAAGAATATCTTATCTTTTTTGTTTCCTCCTCCCTACTAAAAAGGAGAAGACCAGCTTCCTTACATAATACTGGACTTCAAAACTAAAAAAGATATAGACAAGCAGTTTAGTACAACGAATAGGAACGAGGCATCATAAGTCTGTAGTCCAAAGACGTATTTCACATATCCTCTTGGCTTCATGGAGCATGCAGTCAAGTAGAGAGAGCTAAGGTTTCAAAGAATTTTATTACAGGCAATAACAAATATACGTGCGTTAAAGTAGGACGCAATGATGACACAAAGGTGAATGAGTAAGTTGAGGGCAGTGCAGGCATCTGCCGGAAGACTGTGTACGAAGCATCTCTAAACGAGAAATGGTTGAAGATGAATTGGAATTTGACAGGCAGATAAGGTACACCTGAATTTTCTGGCATGAAATGCGTATAATAAAATTCAGGCCTCTTATCTCAGCCCACTCCTTTCCTGCGATCACTGATCTAAATACGAAGTGTTAAAACTTTGTTTTCCAGAATACACCATTCAAACAAAATCTTGAGTGAGAGCATAATATCAAAATATATTAACAAGCAATGCTGGGGGTTCCACTTCTGGTCAACACGGAGTAACAGATACGATATTTATCCTCCTGATGAAAAAAAAAACAAAACAAAACCAGTAACAACAATAATAAAATGTAAGAAGTAACAGTTTCCGAGATGCCAGATTAACATTTAACAAAGGATAGTGATCACGGAGAGACAGGAAACAAACCAGATGAGCCCTAAAATTGCAGCACACGGGGAGGGACCCAGGTGCCAGAACACTCCCTAGTTTGAGGAGACAGAGCTGCGAGGTCAGAGTTCTCATGACAGAGCTCAGGAGAAGGAGGGAGAGGGAGAGGGAGAGGGAGAGGGAGAGGGAGAGGGAGAGGGAGAGGGAGAGGGAGAGGGAGAGAGGGGGAGGGAGAGAGGGGGAGGGGGAGGGGGAGAGGGGGAGGGGGAGGGGGAGGGGGAGGGAGAGGGGGAGGGGGAGGGGGAGGGGGAGGGGGAGGGGGAGGGGGAGGGGAGAGGGAGAGGGAGAGGGAGAGGGAGAGGGAGAGGGAGAGGGAGAGGGAGAGGGAGAGGGAGAGGGAGAGGGAGAGGGAGAGGGAGCGGGAACTCACAAGCACTGATGAGTGAATGCAGGGAAGAGATTACCTGAGGCCAGGGTAAGAACCCTTAGATACTTACAGGGAACACTACCTGGTACTCATTGGGAAAAGAACAGTGGCTGCTCCCCCCAGCCAGACTGGAAACCTCAAGACTCATGGGGCATTGGGTAAAGCATTCAGAAGGATCTTCCCTCAATAGTAGGGAAAAAATGAGCTCCCAGTTAAAGATGGCCCTGGTCCTACCTAAGAAAAATCTTAAGAACAAGAACTAAAAGAATGAAATGTTTTCAATAATTTTAGTTTTCAGTAGCTTAATTTCTCCCCAGGATAAAGTTTAAGAATAGTTATGACAATACAAGAATATCCAGTCCTCCACAAGGTTAAATTCACCATGTCTACATTCTAAACAAGATGTCCGGGTAGGCAAAGATATCCGGAAACACAACTCATAATGAGGAGGAAATTCAACCAAAAGCAACTGGGTGGGAACACACACTCATGTAAGCATCAGCAGACCAAGGCATTAAAAGTTGTTACAATTGGGGGCACCTGAGTGGCTCAGTCGGTTAAGCATCCAACTTCGGCTCAGGTCATGATCATGCAGTTCGTGGGTTCGAGCCCCGCATCAGGCTCTGTGCTGATGGCTCAGAGCCTGGAGCCTGCTTCGGATTCTGTGTCTCCCTCTCTCTCTGACCCTCCCCCACTCATGCTCTGTCTCTCTCTCTGTCAAAAATAAATAAACATTAAAAAAATTTTTTTTTAAATTTGTTACGATTGTATTCCATATATTCAAAATTTGAACATAGACACAGGAGAGATTTTTAAAGACCCAATGGAACTATAATATCTGAGATAAATGAAACACTGATGGAGTTAATGGCAAATGAGGTAGTAATGAAGAAAATATTAGTGAATAGGAAATTTCCAAAATAAAACACATAGAGGAACAAGAAGATTAATAATAATAAAGTTGGCTGAAGTATCAGCACACGGTGAGACAATTACAATCAGCCAACATAGGTGCCCTTGAAGTCTTCCAAAGGGAGGGCACAGAGTGGCTGAAAATTTCCCAATTTGATGTATCCATCCCTGAAGCCACAGATCCAAGAAGCTCGATGAACTCCGAGGACAAGAAACATGAAAAATAACTAAGCCAATGTGTATCATATAGAGATTGCTCAAAACCAACGATACAAAATATATCTTAGGGGTGCTGGGTGGCTCAGTCAGTTAAGCACCCAACTCTTGATTTCGGCTCATGTCATGATCGCGTGGGTCCCGAGATCGAGCCCCGTGTTGGACTCCGTGCTGACAGCACAGAGCGTGCTGGGGATCCCCTCTACCTCTCTTTCTGCCTCTCTCTCTCTCAAAATAAGTAAATAAACAAACATTTTTTTAAAAAGCTTAAAATCTGGCAGGGGAGAAAAGAACATTACACAAAGAGGAACAAAGATAAGGATGATAGCAGAATTTTTGTCAGAAAAATATGAAGTGGCCAGACAATGGAGTGACATTTTCAAAGTATGGGGGAGGGCAGCCCTGCCAATCGAGACTTCTATTCCCCCAAAAGATAATTACAGAAGAGAAACAAATAATGTTTCAGTTATAAAGACCTGCAAGGGAAAAATGATACTGAACAGAAGTATATATCTGTACATCATAATAAACATCGCCAGAAGTAATAAATATGTAGGCAAAGTAAAACACGACATTTTTCTTAATTTTTAAATATCTCTAAAAGATAACTGACTACATATGCTAAAATAATAGCGATGTGTCGGAGGGTGATGACATACGTAGAAGTAATTTGTATGGCAAGGACAGCGTGGAGGGCTAATAACAGTAACAGTAATATCAGAAAAATAGAATTGAAGACAAAAATTGTCACTAGAGACAAAAGTTGTCGCTGGAGACAAAAAGGGTATTTTATAACAAAAGACTTGGCCATCAAGAAGAGATAACATATAGGGGTGCCTGGGTGGCTCAGTCGGTTGAGTGTCCGACTTCAGCTCAGGTCATGATCTCACAGTCCATGGGCTTGAGCCCCGCGTTGGGCTCTGTACTGATAGCTCAGAGCCTGAAGCCTGCTTCAGATTCTGTGTCTCCCTCTCTCTCTCCCCTCCCCAGCTTGCTCTCCCTTTCTCCATCTCTTTCAAAAATAAATAAACATTAAAAAAAAGAAAATGTAACAAATATAAACACACATATAAGCCTAACAAAAAAACCCCATGCAACAAAGATGGAAAGAATCGAAGGAAGAAATGACAGCTCCATAATAACTGGGGATGTTACTACCCCGCTCTCAATAATAGTTCAAATACCTGACAGATAAACAAGAACACAGAAAACTCTAGAGCAACCAGACCTAACAGCCATCTGCTGAGAGCCCCACCCAACGACCACAGCATACACATTCCACTCAAGTGCCCATCGAACATTCTCTAGGGTAGACCATATATTAGGCCATAAAATAAATCTAAATGCAATTTAAAGGACTGAAATCATGTGGAGTGTGTCCTCTGACCAAAATAGAACGCAATTAGAAATGAATAACAGATGGAAATTTGAGAAATTCACAAATCTGTGGAAAATAAGCAACACATCCCTAAATAATTAATGGGTCAAAGGAGAAGTCACAAGGGAAATTAGGAAATACTTTGAGAAGAAAGAAAATGGAAATCCAACACATCAAAACGATGTGAGGCAGCAAAGCAGCGCTTAGAAGGAGGTAAGTACAACTTTCACCTTAATACATGGAAAAATGAGGAACAGTCTAAACCCAAAGCAAGTGGAAGGACGAAAAGAATGAAGACTGGAGCAGAAATAACTGAAGGAAGACAGGAAAGCAATCGAGAAATCAATACAACTAAAATTTGCTTCTTTGAATAGATCAGCAAAATGGACAAACTTCTAGCTAGACTGACCAAGGAAAAAGAAAGCAGACTGGGATTTCTACAATCAGGAATGAAAGAGAGAACACGGCGATTGACCTCAAGAACTAAAAATGGTTTTAAGGAAATTCTGTGAATAATTGTATGCCAACAAATTAGACATTCTAGACGAAATGGACAAATTCCTAGGAAGACACAAATTATCAAGGCTGACTCCAAAAGCAGAAAATCCAGTAAGTCTATAACAAACAAACAGACTGAATTAATAGTTGGAAAACTTCCCACAAAGCAAAGTCCAGATGGCTTCGCTAGTGAATGCTACCAAACATTAAGAGAAGATGGGCGCCTGGGTGGCTCAGTCATTTAAGCATCTGACTCCTGATTTTGGCTCAGGTCATGATCTCGTGGTTTCTCAGTTCTAGCCCCTTGTAGGGCTCCATGCTGACAAAGTGGAGCCTGCTTGGGATTCTCCCTCTCTTTCTCTGCTTCTCTCTCTCTCAAAATAAATAAATAAACTTAAAAAAAAAAAAGAATTAACACTAATATTTCACATGCCCTTATAAAAGTATAGCAGAAGAGGCAACATTTCCCAAGCCATTCCATGAGACAAAGATTACCCTGAAACCAAAACTAGAAAAAGACACCTCAGAATATGCAAAGAGCTCTTTAAAACAACAACAGCAAAGCCAAATTAAAAATGGGAAAAGGAGAGGTCAGTTAAGTGTCCAACTCGACCTCAGCTCAGGTGTTGAATCTTGAATTCAAGCCCTCAATTGGGCACCACAATGGGCATGAAGCCTAGTTAAAATGAATAAACAAATAAACAAAAAAAATAAAATAAAATAAAACAAAATAAAATAAAATAAAACAAAATAATAAAAATGGGAAAAGGGCATGAACAGACATTTCTCCAAAGAAGCTACCCAAATGGCCAATAAGCACGTGAAAAGATGCTCAGTATTATTCCATTATAATGCTCACCATTATTCATTACAGAAAAGCAAGTCAAAACCTACTTCATACCCGTAGGATGACCTTCATCAAAAAAATGGAAAACAACCAGTGTTGGCAAAGATGCGGAGAAACTGGAACCGTCATACATTGCTGGCGGGAATGTAAAATGGGACAACTGCCTTGCACAACAGTTTGGCTCTTCCTCAAAAATGTAAACATAGAGGTTCCAAATGATTCAGTAATTCCACTCCTAAGTATAAACCCAAGAGAAATGAAACCACATATTCACACAAAAGCCTGCACCCAAATGTTCATGGCCGCACTGTTCACAACGGCCAAAAGGTGGTGGGAAACTGGCCATTGACTCATGAGCAGGTAAGGAACCTGTGGTATGCCCATACAAGTGGAAATTATTTGGCCACCAAAGGAATGAAGGATTGATGCAGGCTGCCACAGAGATGAACCTTGAAAGCATCATGTTAGATGAAAGAAGCCAGACACAAAAGGCCACACGTTGTGCGATTCTATTTATATGAAATTTCCAGAACAGGCAAAGGCAGAGACATAGCAAGTAGTATCCGTGAAGAGGGACATGGGGAGTGATTGCTAATGGTTACAGGGTCTCTTTTCAGGGTGTTGAAAATGTTATGGAATTAGTGGTGGGGGTTGCACATCTTTGTGACTACACAAACCCCCCCTCCCCGCCCTGCTGAGTTACATGTTCTAAAGTGGGGGATTTCATGGTCTGGGAGTTCTATCTTGATAAAATGAAATTAAAAAAGAAAAGAAGGGCATGAAAGCCAGAAAGAGAGAAATAGAAGCAGGCTATTGCAAGATTCTTATATGAGGCGTGTTTTCTGTTATTATTTCTTTGTGGGTTTTATTTCATCCTCCCTGGTTGCCATCAGTCCTATTCACCAATTGCTTCCAGTGTTTCTCACTCCTAAGACAATGCTGGGATTCTACCTCTCTGTCCCCTTGAAATTAGAAGTGGCCCTAGGACTCGCTTTGGTGAATGGATTAAGAGCAGAGTTGGCACGTGCCACTTTCTTCTGGGAGCTTTAAAAGGTAGCACATGATTGGCCACAGCCTTTTCACAGCTATAGGGACAGGAAGCATGTGGGGAGATGAAGCCTAGGTCTGCCTGGGTCCCTGGATGTCTAAGCCCCCTGCCATGTTAGGCACATGGTATGAGCAAGAAGTTAACTTTCAGTGTGTTAAGCCATCAAGCTCAGGAATTGTTTGTTACCGCATAGTAACTTAACCTATCCTGACTAATGGAGCCTCTGGAAAAAGTATGTTTTATCTTCCTTGAGTGACTTCATATTTAGTATGTTTAAAAAAAAAAATCACAAAAGAGGGGCAGTGTGCGGGTCAGTCGGTTGAGCATCCAGCTTCATTTTGGCTCAGGTCATGATCTCAACGGTTTGTGAGTTCAAGCTCTGCATAGGGCTCTGGGTCGACAGTGTGGAGCCTGCTTGGGATTCTCTCTCTCCCCCTCTCTCTCTGCCCCTTCCCTGCTTGCATGCACTCTCTCTTTCTCTCCCTCTCAAAATAAATAAACATTATTTTAAAAATCACATAATATTTCAAAGAGTTAAAATTATACTATTTTTTTTAACAAGACTCTTTTGTGGAACATTTGGATTGTTTCCCAACTTTCCCTATTAAATAATCACACTGCAATAAGCATTTTGATGCTTACAGTTTTGTCTGTATGCTTTGTGTTATTTCCTTGGGTTATACTCCCAAGTGATATTACTGGACCAAAACATCCATAATTTTATTGATGTTGATTTATATAACCTTTCACCCCATTGCCTGCAATACATCTTTACAAGCATAAGTAATATTTTTAATATATTTAATATTTTATAAATATTAAATATTAATATATTTAATAAATTATTAATAACAAAAAATTATAAATAATAATAAATAAATAGTAATATATTTAATTTTTTTAAATTAGGGGCACCTGGGTCGCTCAGTTGGTTAAGCGTGCGACTTCGGCTCAGGTCATGATCTCACAGTTCATGAGTTCGAGCCCCGCATTGGGCTCCGTGCTGACGGCTCAGAGCCTGGAGCCTGCTTCAGATTCTGTGTCTCCCTCTCTCTCTGCCCCTCCCCTGCTCACACTCTATCTTTCTTTCAAAAACTAAATAAACATTAAAAAATATATTGTTTTTAACTTATTAAAGAGATGTATGGTACTTAAATTAATGCAAAGATTCATTAAAAATCTTTCTCCTTTTACATAAACCTGATACCCTAAATGTATATTTGCATAAAGAACAAGTCAAGGGAAATTACTAGAAACTTTCTTCTCTAGTGCATTTATTTATTTATTAAATGTTTATTTTTGAGAGAGAGACAGACAGAGCATGAGCAGGGGAGGGGCAGAGAGAGAGAGGGAGACACAGAATCTGAGCTGTCAGCACACAGCCCGACACGGGGCTCAAACCCACGAACCATGAGATCATGACCTGAGCTGAAGGTGGACAACACTTAACTGACTGAGCCACTCAGACACCCCTCCTCTAGCACATTTAAAGTTTGATTTGACTCTATAAGCACAAAGATTGTGTCCAGGGGAAGTAGGAGAATTGCATTTTGACACAGATCAAAGCAGATGGGGTATAAATTCTATGAGGAGAGGAATTGGCAGAGGGAGCATTTCATAAAGTCCAACATGTGACCAGCTGAAAATGCAGAGGGGGTGTCCTAGCTCAAGAAGGGGTGGGGGGGGGACATTTAAAAGAGTATCAGGCAGAACAGAAGACTCAGGTTGTGCAGACTGGTGCTGTGTCTCCCAAGGTCACTTCTCCCTCCCATTGTATTGGCTTCTTCTGCAGCAAGTTCTCCCACGTGGTGGGAAGATGGTCACGAGCAGGCTCCCACCGTAGCAACACAGGGAAAGAGACAAGTGTTGTCTCCACATCAATAGAGCGATTTAAAGAGAGACCCCCTGATCCTGGGCCACACACTCCTCCCCTGTGACTTCTCTTCCTGAGCCCGGAGGAGGCAGGATGCGGATTGATGCGTCAGGGCAGCAAGGAATGGGGGGAGCCCGGTCCTCAATGGTACAGGGGTGCCGGGCAAGCCAAGACAATAAAAGTCCTTTATGTCATGTACCCTCCTAGCAATCCTACACACTATTCATAACTGACATTAGGGAAAATTCAAGGTTACCCTGGAGCATCATCTTACAGTACCAAAAGCAAACACGCTTGAAAAAGAAAAGGATGGAAACATGTCAAAGGGACATGGGAGCCATCGTGGAGGATGGCTACGCACCCACCGTGATAGAGCACAGTAAGGGAAACACAGTAATTCTACAGGGGACGCGCTTAGCAGACACCATCCTAACCCCCGGGGTCAAGGTCAACCCCAGCAGCGACAAGTCATGCTGATGTCACAGACCCCCAGACAGGGCGCAATAGGACAGTGCACCTCGGTGCGATTTGTTCCAAACAGACAGCGCCCAACCTAATCATAAGAAACAGCAGACACGCTCCACGTGGTGGACACCACACAAAACCCCTGGTGCACACTCCTCAAAGAGTCTGCCTCATGGTCCCGCATGGTCTGCCTTGAACTATAAAAGGTGCCGTGGATGCCCTGGTGGGAACGTGGAGTGGCTGCTGGGCAGAGGCAATCAAACGGCCCTTACAGATTTGTCCCCCGTGGGGACTGAAAATGATAGGGCCCAGATTAAGGGAGGATATGGCAACGGGCATGAGGGAGATCCTTTCAGCCTGCCCACTCCCGGGGCTCCCTGGACAAGAGCTTCTCGGGAGCAGGTGGCATGGTTTTCCATTTCTCTGCATCGCTACTGGACTGTAGAGACGGCGAGTGTATACTTTGGTTACTAGTCACTCGTGCAGACTCTATCCCTTCTGCACATGCTAGTAAATGACTGATGAAAGCTTGTTCATGGATTGCAATTCAAAAGGGAGAGGAGGACCAATCCTACAATGCCGGGCCCTTGCTACTTCCCTGCCACGTACCACTAGGACCCTCTGATCCTTTTCTCTTTCTTTTTCTTTTCTTTCTCTTTTCTTTTTTCTTTCTCTTTCCTCCTTCTTTCTTTTTTCTTTCTTTCTCTTCCTTTCTTCTCCTTCCTTCCTTCCTTCTCCTTCAACGTTGCATGAATTCTTCTAGTGCATATATAAAAATGCAACTATCTTTTGTCCCCAAAGGCAGTAGTTGTCAGGAATACATGGGCTCATTTTGCTTCTTGCTTGGGATGGGAAAATCTTGATTCTTCTTCCATGGAATCAGTGATAATAGAGGCCGACACACAGTCCTCTGGACTATGTTTCCAATGAGAGAATCAGGGATTCCGTCACAATTGAAATTGGGCTGCCCGGTGAGTTCCACAGAGGTGAACAGGTGTTCTCACCAGACCTGGATGTCCATCTTCCCTCAGTAGTGATTTTTAAAAAGCTACGCTCATGGTCATGATGGAGAGATTTACCGATGTTCCAGGGAAACTCTGCCTTTGGAATTTATGCAGCAAAGCACATATTGACTTTGTGTCACTGAGAATACCAAGATTTATGTTCCCAAAGATAAGTAATAACCTTGACTTCGACTTGGTCAATATTTATCTCACAAGTCAATAAATGTCCTGCAATAAATTTCCACAAAGGCCAACAGCTTCTGATCCTGGGCTGTGCTCTGCAGAGGCCCCCAAATAACCCTGCTTTTTTCCTGAACAAACCGGTGGTCAAACTCAGGGGCACTTCGATCCACTTATGACAGAACTTCATCCAAATAACTTCATGCGGGTAGAAATATAGAGTCCGAATCTCTTTGTCTTCTTCTCAATAGTTTTGACCAAAGAATCTTCTCCTCTGGGAGCCTGGGTGGCTCAGTCGGTTAAGTATCCGACTTCGGCTCAGGTCATGATCTCACGGTTCATGGGTTCGAGCCCCACGTCGGGCTCTGTGCTGACAGCTCAGATCCTGGAGCCTGCTTTACATTCTGTGCCTCCCTCTCTCTCTGCCCCTCCCCCACTGGTGCTCTGTCTGTGTCTCTCTCAAAAATAAATAAACATAAAACAGAATTAAAAAAAAAAAAATCTTCTCTGTCCAGCTGTTCCTAAAGCTGGTCCCAAATGCTGACGTCAGACACTAGCCCCAACAGACTGGAGGATGAGCTTGTCTGCAGGAAACGGCAAGAGGTGACACTGGTCACTTGTGTGACTGTCACAAAGCGCATTATCTTCCCTTTCGTTTTAAAATTTTAACTTCCCAAAAGTTCAAAATCTTTTTTTTTTTTTTTTTTTGGTGTTTATTGGCCAGATGCTTTGTCACCATCTTATACTACAGCGTGCCCTGTGAGTAACCCAAGAGAGTTTTTGTGTCCTACATGAAAGAGACATGATGGCCATGTCTAAAGGGCTCGCCCTATACAGTCTAAAAGGATCTTTCCCGGGCTGCCTGGGGGGCTCAGTCGGTTAAGTGTCTGACTTCCGCTCAGGTCATGATCTCGCGGTTTGTGGGTTCGAGGCCCACGTCGGGCTCTGTGCTGACAGCTCAGAGCTTGGAACCTGCTTCGGATTTTGTGTCTCCTTCTCTCTCTGCCCCTCCCTTGCTCACGCTCTGTCTCCCTCTCTCTCTCAAAACTAAACATTAAAAAAATGTTTTTAAATAAAAAAATAAAATAAAATAAACATAAAAGGACCTTTCCCCACCATGGTTCTCCAGGCAACCTCCTCCCCGCCACTGTGCGCCTCGTGTGGAATACACAGCACAGTCCGTAAGTGCGCGCACTGATATGTCCGTTCTACGCTGACCACCCGCACCTCCTCCTCCCTAGAGCACACACGTGGCGTGCTACTTGCCACGTGATGCCTGCACTTTACCAGAACATTACCAGGACCTAAAGGAGCCTGATTCACGGAGACATTATTTTCCTCTCTTTCTTGATTCCCCCCCCCCCCCCCCGCCAAAATTTACTGAGATATGATCGACAATTAACATTGTTGTCAAGTTTTGGGTGGACTAGGATAGAACATAAGCACGTACCATGCAATAATTGCCGCAATGAGGTTGTCATCACCCACCACCTCCCGTGGTTGCCATTTTGTGCGTGTGGGGTTTTGCTGCTGCTGTTTTGGTTTTGTTTGTCATCCTAGCTTTTGAGGAATGGATGGTCCCTTCTGGAAATATCGGACGTTAAAATGGCATCCCTCCTTCTGTCCTTCCCGTTAAGTCATCAAAGTTGTTGTGACAGCCTAAAAATCTGAATTTCCATCAATGGTGGAGACAATACTTTGAAATATTTATCTCTGTGCTCTTTCCCCCCGCCTTGTATGTGACCTCCTTCTACTCAGAAACATCCATAGTGTTTCAAGGACCAATAGAATCATTCCAGAGCAGCTGAGAAAGGGGTTAGAGGAAGAGAGGGAGGGAAGGATAAAGAGAGAGAAATCTTAATATTTATTTTTCTGTGTGTGTTACTTTGCTAACAAGGACCGAGACTCCAAGGGAAGGCTTAAAGGAAGTCGGGTAGAGGGAATACACGACCAAAAGAGCCCACTCATGCCATCTCTGAAGCATATTAGGTGGTTGATGGATTCTCTGGGAGGCAGGAGAGCCAGGTCTGGAACCTCCGTGGCCGCAGGGACAGCAGCCATTCCCGGTCCTCTGTGGGCATGGACCCCCCCACTGCCACACTGACGTCAGCCTCCGATGGCAGGACCTCCGCCCGCTGCTGCTAGGAACGACCACATCTTGGGGTCTACAGAGGATTTGATGCCCTTTCTTGCTCTCCTACACATTACAGTCTCCTGCAAATGCACATGATTGGCAGATCCCAGGTCTGCCTGAACTTACGGGTCTGCACTGGAGTTGTAAGGGAGCCTGGGAGAGTGAGTCCCAGCTTCCATCCTGGAGGTGGCACTCAACATGGGGAGTCACCCACATGTAGGACAGGTGGACAGGGGGGCTGGGCACAAGGCTGGCATCTACCACACCGAAATAAGAAAGGAGGAGATGGAATAGAGAGAAAGACTCCTTCCCTTGTTTGGGAACAGGCTTCTACTCCTGGGAAAATTCAAGGAGGAGGAGGGTGGAGCATGGACTTTGAAAAAGTTGGGGGCAGAGGATGAATGACTGATCCTGGGGCACCAGGGAGAGGGAACTGTAGGTCATCAAGAGGAAACTGGCCCTTGAGGGACCACGTGGACAGCCGTGTGGACAGGGTGGGCCAGGGGCAAACAGAGCACAGGGGCCTTGGTGTCCAGAGGGTGGGAGTGTGGTGGCAAAAGACCCCTCACCAGGACTGGGCCGGAACCCAGCATTGATGAAATCCACCCCCACTGTATTCCTTCTGTGAATAGACTGTCACTTGAAGGGGCAGCTGGGTGGCTCATTCAATTAAGTGTCTGACTGTTGATCTCAGCTCAGGTCATGATCTCATGGTTCGTGGGATCAAGCCCTGCATCAGGCTCTGCGCTGACAGCACAGAGCCTGCTTGGGATGCTCTCTTCTTCTGTCCCTGTCCCTCCCCTGCTTGTACGTGTGCATTGTCTCTCTCTCTCTCCCTCCCTCTCTCTCTCTCAAAATAGATAAACGTTAAAAGAAAAAAAAAAAGACTCACAGGATCCAGAGTGGGAGCATAAGCGTGTGCAAGGAGGAAAGAAAAACAGTTATGGTGGGAAATAGAATATGATATACTCTCAAAGAATCTTCCCACAACCCACTTAATGATTACAGAGGGACAAATAATAAGTTTGTGGTGGAGAAACATGGTTGCAGTTCTCTTAATCAAGTGGTCCAAGGAATTGTCACTATGATGAGACACGGTGACATCATGTGCCTCCAGGTAGGAGGCACAGAGAACAGACGTCGTCTCTGTGGTTCTTGCCAAAATTGCATAAGTTAAACCATCAGGAGGAAACATCAGACACACCCAAAACGAAGGACTTTCTAGGACATACTGACCAGCGCTGTCTATGCAGAAGGATCAAAGATCATGAAAGACCAAACAACACATAAGCACTGAAGATCATGGCAAGTAAATGAAATATGTGATCCTGGGATTGTATCCTGGACCAGAGAAAGGATATTAGTGGGATATTTTTTAAATGCCTATTTATTTATTTTTGAGAGAGAGGGGGAAAGAGAATCCCAAGCGGGCTATGCATTGTCAGAGCACAGCCCAACACAGGGCTCGAACTCACGAACTGTGAGATCATGACCTGAGCCCGAATCAAGAGTCGGGACACTCAACCCACTGAGCTACTCAGGTGCCCCAGAAATGGTCTGAAATATAAATAAGGCTGTAGATGAGTTGGTGTTGCATCGATGTTAATTTCATGATTTTGATTAACAGTTTTTGGTCACGCAGGATTTAGGGAAGCTGAGGGAAAAGAGTGTGGGAATTCTTTACCTGATTTTGGCAACTTTAAGGTAAGTCTGGGTTTGTTTCAAAATAAGTGGAAATTAGTAAGAGTGTATACATTGGTCTAGCAGAAGAAGCGGGCAGGAGGCGGGGAGTTAACAAAGAGCATTTTCCAAATGTCTACCACAGCAAGAGCCAATGCTGGCTGACTGGTCACAGAGCTCCTTCCCGTGGAGAAGTCCACCTCTGGCTGTGATGACTGACAGCCTGAGGACAGACAGGCTAGAGAAGCAGTACAGCAGAAACCCTTTACTTATCATCTGATGGGAGGACAGAGGGCTACCTGGGATAGGTCAGCCCCCAGGGCTCCTTTCCGTGGCTCCCTCCAGACTGAACCTCAGAGGTGACAGGGCAGCCATCATAATCATCCAAATAGGCATCCTTGAACCCAAAACATTGGTGCCACTGGTGTGCCTCAGTGAGTGTGCCAGTGGGAGAGGATGTCCAGGGAGGGTAGGTGTCTCTGGAGGAAGCCCTGCCTGTGACCGGCACAACCACAACTGTGGGAGGTATACGGATATGTGAGTCCATGGCCTTTCTCCTGGTCACACAAACAGCTCAAAAGTTCTTGTGTACCCGAGGGAGAGACACAATGCTGACACATCAATAGGCTGACAGGACTCTGGGGTCATATAACCAAAAGGCCACTGCTGACAGGAAATCAAAACTGAGGAGAGGTTCTGAGCTTCTGGCCAAGATGTAAGAACAGGCCCCAGATCTGCCCGCCCCCCCCCCAAAAAAGCTAAGAAACTGGACAAGATACACGAAAGAAGCAGTTTCTGATGTTGGACACCAGACAACATAGGACAGGAATCACTGAGAAGAGGAGGAAATGAGGTGAGCTCCACACGTGACATGGGATACCTCTTGGAGAGCTTCCAGATGCCATTGCAGAGAGGGAACTCTCAGGCTGAGCCCAGCGTCTCCCCAAGAGAAGGAGCAGAGCTGGGTCTGGGGCACCTCACTGGCTCCAGGGCACAGAAGGCAGAGCCTGAAGGCACAGTGCTGCAGACGGGGGGGGGGTGGGGGGGGGGGCGGGAGGCGTAGCTTGAAGACTCACAGAGGGCTTCCCTTGAATTCAGCCAAAAACTGACCAGAACACACATGAGTATAGGAAACGAACCAAAGCCAGTAAGAGAACCCACCCAAAAAGTACAGAGGAAACAAAACCTGTGGTGGATACAGAGGCAGGAATGGTCCATGCTCCCCCAGGCCAGAGTGGAACATGTTCATGGGCAGAGTACTCCAAAAGGGCTGTTGCCTTAAAAAAAAAAAAAAAAGGGTGGGGGGCACCTGGGTGGCTCAGTTGGTTAGGCGTCTGACTTCAGCTCAGGTCATGATCTCACGGTTTGTGAATTCGAGCCCTGTGTCAGATTCTGTGTGACAGCTCAGAGCCTGGAGCCTGCTTTGGATTCTGTGTCTCCCTCTCTCCCTGCCCCTCCCCTACTCACACTCTGTCTCTCTCCATCTCTCAAAAATGAATACACGTTTAAAAAAAGGGGGGGGGGTGCAGTTATAGCTTTAGATAAAAAGTTGCTCTGGACCTAAGAAAGCTTTGTGGGCAGCAAGCCTCAAAAGTATCAAGCTGCTTCCAAGTAATTTAATGGCATCACAAAGCACAGATCAAACCCAGTTAGGAGAATAAACAAAATGTCTAGCATGCAAAACCAACTACACTTTACAAAGTCTGCACCCAATCCAAAATGATCACTCATGCAAAAAATCTGAAAAGTAGATTCTATAATGGTAAAAATCAAGCAGTAGAAAGAGACCCATAATAACACAGACGATAGAATTAGTAGGAAAAAAAACATTAAACAAGTTAACAGTTATTAAACCTATATCCCATATGTTCAAAGAAGTAAAAAAAGATCATGCATTCTAAGGAGGAACATAGACAATATTTTAAAAGACCCAAATCAAACTGTAGACATGACAGAACTCTGGATAGGACAACAGCAGAGCAGATACTTTTGCAAATGAGAAAATGAATACATTTGAAAACATGGCAAGAGAACCTGCCCAAAATGAAAGACAGAGACTGAGACCAAGGGAAAAGAGCAGGTAAAGGTGAATTGTAAGAAGACACAATGAGTCTAACATACGAGCAACTGGGGTCAGGGAAAGGGAGGAGAGGGGCGGGGAGGGAAAAAATATTTGAAGAAAAAATGGCTGAAAAATGTTTCAAACCTGCTGAAAAAGACTAAAAATTTCTCAAAGAGTCCCAAGCATGAGAAACATGAAGACAATTACATGAAGGCACATCATAATCAAACTGTGTAAAGTCAGCAATAAAGAAAAATCTAGGGGCACCTGGGTGGCTCAGTCTGTCTGACTCTTGGTTTCAGCTCAGGTCATGATCTTGCAGTTTGTGAGTTTGAGCCCTGAATCTTTCCCTCTCCCTCTCTCTCTGCCCCACTCCCACCTGCACTGTCTCTGTCTCTCTCAAAATAAATAAATAAACTTAAAAAAAAAAGAAAAAGAAAAATCTAAAAAGCAGTGAAGAAGAAAGGACACATCCTGCACAGACAAGCAAAACTCGCGGAGACCAGATCTTAATTATTCTTGCCATAAAAAAGAAATAATTACGTGATGTGACAAAAGTGCTAAATATTGCTACAATGACAATCATATTACAGTATATAAATGCATCAAATCAATATGTTGTACACCTTAAATCTACATAATGTTACTTTTTTAGTTTTATTTATTTTTGAGAGAGAGAGAGAAAGGGAGGGAGGGAAAGAGGGAGAGAGTGAGAGAGAGACAGGAGATAGAGAGGCAGAAAGAAAAGGAGAGAATCCTAAGCAGACTCCAAACTCAGCACAAAGCCCCACTTGGGCTCAAACTCATGAACTGTGAAATCATGACTTAAGCTGAAACCAAGAGTTGGATGCTCAACTGACTGAGCCACCCACACGCCCCTACACAATGATGTATATCAAATACATTGGATTGTGAGTCACTTGTTCTGCGAGTGTTCCACAAGATGAGCAAACATCTCCAATAAATTTTAACTTGATAAATGAGCAATGTCTTGCAATATAAGTCATTCGTGACACCAAATGTCACATGATCACAACTGAGCCAACGGTTCTTGAAATTCGCTCTGATATACGAGTGCTTTGGATAAGAAGCATGTTTCCGAACTTATTACGCTCACAAACCAAGGTTTTACTGTATACCTTTTAAAACAGAAAGAAAGAAAGAAAGAAAGAAAGAAAGAAAGAAAGAAAGAAAGAGAGAAAGAAATGAAAGAAAAGAAACGAAAGAAAAGAAATGAAACAAAACACCCTGGAACCATTAGAACATCTTTGAAATACTAAAAAAAGAAAAACAAAACAAAAACTTCATGTAGAAACCCACAACTAGTGAAAACATCTTTCAAAAATGAAGGCAAATAGAAACTTCCAGACGTGGTACGGTTTTCAAAGCACTCATCCCAGCAGATTCACAGTCCAAACAAAATGTCTTTCCTTCAGGTAGAAGAAAAATGACACCAAATGAAAATGAGTGTCTACATAAAGGTGTGGAGAGCATCAGAAATCCATACGTGGGTAAATAGAACAGATTTTTTTTTTCTGGTTTTTAAAAACCCTTTAGAAGATAATTGACAAAATCAAAACAAATGTAATTTCTTACGGGGTTTATAACATACATAGAAGTTAAAGGTCGGACAACGGAGCCCACCTCAGGAAGGTTCTAGAAAACATGAAGTGGTCCAGTGTTACCTCATACCCACATCTTCCAGTCGGGAGAAGACTCTGCACTTGGACTTGAGGAATTAGTTTGAAATACCGGTTTCCTGTGGACCTTTGAAAGTCTGTGGGAAGGTCAACTAATATTTATGAACCTGGTTTTTTTTTTTCCTCCTGCGATTTGGGGATAGCATTTTTTTTGACACTGCTATTCTACGCGGGTCCACAAACCATACCACATCAGAATTTTCACTTTAGCAAGCTTCTCACGTGACTCAGACATGATGAAGACTAGATGCCAGCCTGGCAATTCTCGCTGACTGAGTTCAGAAGCAGATGCTTTCTACACACCGACACAGTGTTCCTGCTGCCGGAGCCCGGTTCCCTTGGCGAGCACTTTGCAGTCATGGCCAGCATGATTTCGAGACTAGCCGATGACATCAGAGCAGTTTTTAGACTTTGCTAACAGGCCTTGTAGGTGAGAGGGCATCATCTGCAATGCACGGTCAGGTCACCTGGCTCCAGCAGCTAGCTGGAAATTGGCTCTTTAGGGCTGCATTTTTGCTCTTAAAAATTTTTTTTAAGTTTATTTATTTATTTTGAGGGAGAGAGAGAGAGAGACAAAAAGAGTGAGCAGGGGGAGGGGCAGAGAGAAAGAGAGAGAAGCCCCAAGCAGGCTCCCCACCATCAGCGAAGAGCCTGACTCGGGACCCAAACTGTGAGATCAAGACCTGAGCCGAAGCTAAGAGTCAGACACTTGGCCGACTGAGCCAGCCGGGCGCCCCCAGGGCTGCGGTTCTATTCGAGATGCTATCTCTTCAGCCCTTGGCTAAGATTCCTCTGCCCCTCCCGTGGGAAGCCAGGTTCCCGCAATTTGGGCTGGGGATCAAGAATCTATTTGTAAAAATTGCCCCCGGTGATTTTTACTATCAAGCGAATTGATGACATGGGATGTGGAAAATCAGTTCCCACAAAATGAGGCACACAGTTCCTTTTCCTGTCACAGGAGAGCTTCCATCAGAATCCACGCTGTGTCCCCTTCCCCCCACAACCTTTCCCCACTGGGAGGTCCAGGCTCCGCCCTGAGTTCCCCAATCATGCTGATGCTGCTCTGGGAACCTCACTTTGAAAGCAACTGATTTACGCAGCACTTTATAGAGTTTATAAAGCCTGGCCATGCACTCTATCTCATCGGATCCAGGCCACTACGGAATGAATGGTTAAATTAACTTGGGTTGGATTTCTGGAGGTCTGCGCACACCACCGGGAATACTGGGATAGAGCGGGAATAGCTTAGACCCGCTACTGTTTACCGAGTAAGTCTTTGATCCTGGCACTATGGTGTCAGAGAGGTTAAGTACCTTGTCCGACACTGGCCAGCTAGAGACAAAGAAGAAATAACATTTGAACCAAGGTAGCCACGCTGCCTTCCCTATAAATGGCAATAAAATGTATGTTACTCAAGGGGCGCCTGGGTGGCTCAGCTGGTTAAGTGTCGGTTAAGTGTCCGCCCCTTGGTTTCCACTCAGGTCATGATCTCACAGTTCCTGAGTTCGAGCCCGCATGGGGCTCTGCGCTGACAGCACCAGGCCTGCTTGGGACTGTCTCCCCGGCTCTGCCCCTCCCTGGTTTGTTCTCTCCAAAGTAAATAAGATTAAAAAAAAAAAAAAAAAAAGTATGTTACTCAAAGGACTTGCGAGATAAAGCGTAAGTTTCAGAGGCTGGATTAGCCCAACCTCCTTTAGCTGCAGAGAACAGAGGCTCACCCTGGCTCCCCTTCTGACCAGCAGCAAAGCTGTGGGCCTGGCCTGGGAAGGTGCCAGAAAGCCTGCCCCTCCTCCTTCCCTCTCTCCCTCGGGGTTCGGCTCCCTCTGCCTTGGGGCAGGTATCTTATCTTCTCTCATTTGGGTTCCACTGCTGCTGACTCACCTATGACCTGGGGACATTGTTTCACTGCCGCACTGCAAGCCAGCTCAGTCTCCACACATTTCCCGAACAGGTGCTGGAGGGATGGGGCGCTGAGTCATGCCAGGCTTACATCACCGCTCACGCCCACAATTCGATTACATCAGCGCTCGCGCCCTAGCCCCCCCCCCCCGCCCCCTCGGTTGGCTGCCGTGCGTCACGTGACTTCCCATGGGTCCCGGGAAATCGCGTAATCTCCTCAAACAAATCAGCTTCCGAGTCGGTGTGCCCGGAGCTCGTCCGTTAAATGAATCAGCATGACGTTGCAATTAAAGAAATGTTGAGAGAGTTCCAGCATATTTCAGCTAGTTCACTCCCGGTTCCCCTCAGCCACTTTCTAGTTGCCGATGCGCCATGTGCGTTTCTGCAGAGCCCGGCGTGGTGCAGGCTCTGGGGCCCTCCCCGGGTGCAGAGTGAGGGACCAGTGTCACAGGCATGACCCCGGACTGAGAGTGCTGCGGCCACATGGGCCATTTCCTCCCATGCACACTGCACCTGACATGTCTCAATGGGTGTCAACGCGGTTTGAATAAATACCCAGGATCGGTACCAGGAAATGCACGCACAGCGGTCGGGAGGAGTCCTGCCTGTTCCCGGCCCTAAGCCAGCGGTTCTCCGGGGCCAGCGCGCCACAAGTGGTTAGAACGGGGACGGCTCAACCACCCCGCGGGTCTGATTCAGTCGGCCTGCATGGGACCCAGAGGCTGCATTTCTACCACATTGGCAGGAGTTGTGGATGCTGCTTGTCCGGGGACGGTGCCCTGAGAAGCAGTGCTCTGGGCAGCGCAGCCTTGGGGACTGACCACAAGAAGAAAGAGGGTGGTAGCTAGGGTCCCCCAACTCCCCAGGAGTTCCGGGCTGGCCATGCTGAGCCTGAAGTGTGTGCAGAGCACAGACCACAAGCAGATATGTCTGGTAGGTGGGTGAGCTGGGACGCCGTGCGGGCTGGGGCCATCGGCCAATCTGGGGAACAGCCGAGCAGCGGTGTGTGGAAGATTCTCGAAGAAAGGTCAGTTGAGAAAAGGACAGAATCCCGAGAGGTGTGTGTCTGTGATGGAGAGAAAGAGACGGGTGGAGAGAACGCGAGTAGCACCCGTCTCTTTCTCCCTCCCGGCTCTCTCCCTCCTTCGCAGACTCACACCTGCCATCTGGCCTCACTGCTCGGCCTTAATAGTGTTCACCTGAACTTTGACGGCACTTGTGGGGCCCGCATTTGTCAGGCACCTACGTTTTGCAAGTTCTCGCGCTCTGTGAGCTCATGGCCTAGTCTGGCCCCGCGGGGGGGCCCTCCTGAAGGTCCTGTAGGTCCTGTGCCAGCCCTGGCGTGCTCTCTAGGGGGCAGGTGGGGGGAAGACAGTGGGCAGGTGAGGGAGATAGAGGACAGGTAGGAGGACAGCAGGCAGGTGGGGGGACAGGGGGGAGACTCTGGATGCTGTCCCTGAAGACCACCTTCACCTGTGTGAGAGGTGTACCTGTGTGAGAATCACCATTTGTTGCAAACCTTGAGGCTTTTGTAAAGCCTGTGAGTGACGGAAACCCGAGGCCTGGGCCAGGGAGGGCGGTTATGAATCATGGAAACAGGCGGCCCCCACCCCCACCCCCTCCTGGATCAGCTACAAGAGGTCCAGGAGCAGCATGTAAGCCCTGGGACCAACGCCTGGTCCAATGTCCACGTGAGTGGGGGGGGGGCGCAAGCGTGTCTGGATTGACCTCACCAGCACCGCACTGGGCTGGACCCGCTGAGCCTGGCTGCCTGGCAGGGCCGCACTGTCTCTAGGGGAGCCGCCTGAGGCCGGGCGGCCAGCTGCGGGGTGGCTGTGTGATGCCTCACGGTGCTGCCCCTCCTGTACGCTGAGCCCCAGCTGAGCTGATCCCCACCCCTCCCCCAGGCTGGCCGAGGATCCCAGGTTTGGGAACCACCTCCTGGTATATACAAATGAAAGCGTAAGTGCCCAGGCAGAATTGCCACATTCCGGGTGCATTTTTTTTTTTAATTTTTTTAACGTTTATTTATTTTTGAGACAGAGAGAGACAGAGCATGAACAGGGGAGGGTCAGAGAGAGAGGGAGACACAGAATCTGGAACGAGCTCCAGGCTCTGAGCAGTCAGCACAGAGCCCCACGGGGGGCTCCAACTCACAGACCGCGAGATCGTGACCTGAGCCGAAGTCCGACGCTTAACCGACTGAGCCACCCAGGCGCTCCTCCGGGTGCATTTTCAACGTTTCCACTTAACAATACTTTTAACAAAGGTAGCAAAAAAAAAAAAAAAAAAAAAAAAAAAAAAAGGCAAGAAGATTATGCCATTTGTGAGATAATGATAAAGTTTACCAAAAAGAGACTAACTCACAGTGGCCGGATCCAGAAAGGAGGCACGCTTCCAAAGGAGAAGGAAAGGTATTTTCTGTGGAGTTTCCCAGGTTATGTATGGACTTCCATGTCGACGCACGTGTCCTTGGGTATCGCTCTCCCAAGGTGACACAGGGCCTGGGACGTGACTGGCTTCGGCCAATAGGATGTTGAGAAGACCTGTGTGCAGGGACCTGTCCCTGCCCCCCAAGACAGGAAAGGAAGTCTGGGGAGCCCGCAAGGCAGCACAGGCAGCCTGTCCCCCTAAACCTCGCAGGCCCCATGGCCCCACCCACCCTTCCTCTGACTGCTGCTACAGCAGGGACCCCAGGCTAGGCTGGCAGGAAAACGTCCTAGGGCCAGTCCTAATCAGTGGCCGGGCAAGTCGTGAGCCAATTAGATGGTGGTGCTCACTAGTCCCTACGTTGTGGGAGTGGGTCTTGCGACGCTCCCTTGGGAGACGAAGTTAAACTGAATTTGGCTCCCTTCCTGAATCCCTGCCCCCATGATACACCCTACTTATGCCCCCCCCCACCTTTGTGAATTCGCATTGGACGAAGGAATACGCCCTCTGAGGAATAGGAACCATGCAGAGTCAGACTGAGCCCTGCTGGCAGTGCAAATGGAAACCGTTGGGTAATTGGCTGGTCAGAGCCGAAGGAGCCACGGAATCCTGGAGAATGCCAGTGATGAGAGGCAGACACGAGGGGGCAGGTGCCAGCCGGCAGGAAGGAGGGCCAAGAAGAAGCGGGTGGGGGGGGGGGGTTCAAGAGCAGGCCTGCGCCCTCTGGGACCAGCCAGCTGCCTCTGTGTCCGCTACCAGGCATATTCCAACTGGACAGCTTTGTTCATGGTGACCCAAGTGACTCATCTCTTCCCTGACCCCAACACGACAGGGGGAGGCAACCCGCTACGTTCTAACGAGATATGTGAAGGATTTTTTTTTTTTTTTTTTTTAAGCAGCGTGCCCGAGGGTGTTTCTTGTGGTCCTGTTCATAGCAGCCAAAAAATTGGAACGGCCTCAACTGCCCAACCAGACGTGCCCGTGGAGGGGCGATTCATAGGGTGCCTGCCAGCCCCTGATGGATACTGAACTTGAACTCTCTGCTAGCACTTGGAAATGGACACACACGCACGTCGCAAGTAGGGGGGAGAGCAGAGGGCTGCATAAGTAGTCAACGTTCTAAGTATTTCTAAGTCTTCTTGTAAAAGCTTGGGAATAAAAGTAAACGTCACGTGAAGGACACGGGAGCTGTTTTCCCATGAGGAGAGATGCTCAGTGTCACGGGGCACCGCTCCCTCTTTCTTTCTTTGGTGTTCTTTCTTTGGTTTTATCCACGGGGGACGTGTCCCGAGGCCCCCAGCGGATGCCTGAAACCACAGAGAGTACCCACCCCTACACGTGCTATGGTTTCTTTCCCGTACATACCCACCCGGGATAAAGCTTTTTTAATTTATAAAGCAGGCACAGTAAGAGTTTAACAGTAATGATAAAGGACAACAATTATAACACACTGTAATAAAAGTAAGGTGAATGCGGTCTCGCTCTGTCTAAATATCTTGCTGTCCCGCGCTCACCCCTCTTGGGATGACGTGGGATGATGAAAGGCCCCCGTGATGAGACGGAGGGAGGTGAGTGGCGTAGGCGATGTGACGCAGTGTTAAGCTGAGGATTCATCGGGGGGGGGGGGGATTATCTACTCCCGGACTGCGGTTGGCCATGAGTAACTGAAACCCTGGAGGAGGGGATGGACGACTGTTTGTCCACCAAAGCGAAGTCCCTTCCTTCTCCATCTGTCTCTGAGCTGGGGAGGAAGGGCCCAGCTCCAAGCTCACTCTTGCAGGCAGCCCCCCATGGCCTTTCAAACGACCGATCGACCTAACAGGGTGGGGGTGGGGACAGTCTGCTCTGTCCCACACAAGATGTGGAGAAGTACATTCCTTGGACACTGTCAGCTGCCTTCCTGGGCTATTGTTCTGAGTGTCATTTTCCGCTAGGAGGAGAGCAGCAGGGGCCATAACAGGTCGGACCATCCTTGTGGCAGGAGAAGCACGGAGAATAATGGTCCCGCGGATGGGGGGGTGCTGTGAGGATCCCCACCATACACTGTACCTCACTTGGAGGCGTTGTCCCCAACGTTTACTGGTGATAGTCCCCCGACACCACCCTGTGGCCATGGTGCCATTGCTTCCCCATGTTCCGGATGCAGGCGAGGGGCACCGTGAGTATGGTACCAGAGCAAGATGGCACTCGCCACAGGCATGGCTGGTCTACACATCCCCGAGACGTCCGTGGGCAGCGGTCATAACACACACACACCCTGGACGCTTTAGACACATCATGTAATCAATGTCATGTGCGGTAGGTGGCCCCCGCCTTATGCTTCAGGACCCCGAGGCTCAGTGTAGTTGGATGACTTGCCCAAGGCCCGAGGCAAGGGAGTATTGTGCCAGATGGAACCCCAAAATCTGTGAGCTTCACCATGATAGATATCGTCTCTCGGTGATTCTTCTGGAAGAATAATTGCCCTCCGTGTGACCGGAACGGACGCATCAGTCCTGGAGGAACCTAACTTGGGAGTTCGGTGCCAGCCCCAACTCTTGGGGGCTTGAGCGGGGGCCCCGAATAGGTGTCTTTCGCAGCTGGTGCGGGCATGTTGGCTCGAGTGTTGGAGAGATTCTTCGGGACATTCGATGAACGTGCCAGCCACGGATGTGGGTGACCAGATTCCTGAAAACGTTCCCCAAAGCAAAGTGTTGCTATTATCGTATGCACACACAGGTCTTTTTCAAACGCAGGACAAACAGCATAACAGGATGTCACGTGCATCGCCCAAAACGCCCAAGCTCTGTTGCAGGCCGGCGTCCCCACCAGGCACTGGAGGGGAGGGTGATGGCTCAAGGTCTCGCTTGAGACCTGATGCCCCTGTACTAGTCTCACCCAGCGTTTGAAGCCTTCCTCCTGTGCCTTCCCCGCTTGGGAAGGCTACTCCTCCGGAAACGGTAAAGCACGCGATGACACAGCTCTCCCTCGCTCGTGGATATCTGGGGTCAGCCACGGGCTTCTGTGCGGGAGGCTGGCCCCGTGATGCTGTTCCTGTTTCTGGGTGCTTTCCATGAAGCACCCGAGTGGACAACTACATCACTTGTGGTGTGACAAGCCGCAAGGACAAACAAGAGTGTAACAGAGTAAACACTGATGTCACGTAGCAGCTCTTGGGACTGAAGACGCCACAGGCCCGCATTCGCTCTGCTGCTCTACCTGGAGCCCACGAGGCAGCTGCCTCCCGGGCTGGCCACCCCGGGAAGCCAGGTAAGGCTGCCCGGGCAGGGGGTGCCACACTCTCTTTCATAGCCCGTGTCCCCGAAATGAAGGAGACTCCATACATAGACCCCCAGGGAGCTTCTTTCCTTCCTTCACTCACCTTTCTTCCATATTGGTTCCCATGCCCGCTGCTAAAGCATCACTCAGACAGGGGCCGGGATGGCTCTGATGACAAGACGCTGGGATAACTCTGGTTACGTGCCATGTCTGCGTTACTGACCCACACAGGCTGCAAAGATAATAACACGTAATAAAATGGTGTTTGCGTTACATCGCTGAGTTTGGGGTGGTTTATGATGTTGCAATGGAACACTGAAACAGTACAGGGCGCCTGGGTGGCTCAGTCAGTTAAGTGTCTGACTATTGGTTTCGGCTTGGGTCATGATCTCATGGTTTGTCAGTTCGAACCCTGCATCAGGCTCTGGGCTGACGGTGCAGAGCCTGCTTGGGATTCTCTTTCTCCTCCTCCTCTCTCTCTGCCCTTCCTCTGCTCCTGCTCTCTCTCTCTCTCTCTGTCTCAAAATAAATAAATAAAGTTAAAAAAAAAAAAAAAAGGAATATTGGAGCACCTGGATGGCTCAGTTGGTTAGAAATCTGACTCTTGATTTCGGCTCAGGTCATGATCTCACAGTTCGTGAGTGAGTTCGAACCCTGCATCAGGCTCTGTGCTGACAGTGCAGAGCCTGCTTGGGATTCTCCCTCTTTCTCTGCCCCTCCCCCCACTCGTGCTTTCTTTCTCTCTCTCAAAAAAAAAAAATAAAAAATAGAAATTGAAACACTAATGACAGCATTAAGTAAGATATAAAAATTTACTAAAACCATCATATAAGGTAAGAATTTTAAAAAATACGTTTAAGTTTATTTATTTTTGAGAGAGAGAGAGGGAGAGAGAGCATGCACAAGCATGGGAGGGGCAGAGAGAGACGGGAAGACAGAGGATCTGAAGCGGGCTCTGAGCTGTCGGCATAGAGCCCGAGACGGAGCTCAATCCCATGGACCATGAGATCATGACCTGAGCCCAAACTAAGAGTCAGACACTTAACCAACTGAGCCTCCAGGCGCCCCAGAATTATTATCTTGACTTTATAGCCAAGGACATTGGGGTTAAGGAGACTGAGTCATTTTTTTTAGTCCCAAACCACACAATGAGAAGCAATGTTAGAATTGGGGCTGGCCTGATTCCCAAGCACACGTTCTTGGCCTGAACAGGAGACAGAGCCCCCAGTTCTCCCTTTGCATGTCCCCCGAGGCAGTAGGACAGCTGTCTCAGTGGGTGACAATCCCGTCTCCTGATTGTCATAAACATGTGACTGGCAGAGTTGCTCTCGGGGAGCAGCTCCCAGCCGCAGCCCTTGCTGACTGCGCTCCTGAACTCTCGGGTCCCTGCCTAGCAGGGAGTTCCTGGGGGTGCCTCTGCTCCGGTCATCGACGGTTCCTTCTAGGGGTCTGTTGTGACCCCCCCGAGTCCCCTTAAGGAAGCCTTTGTAAGAGGGCCACGGCCATCACCTGGACTTGTCCTGTGCTCACAGGTGGTCAGCATCTCATCAGTGTTTATTAAGCGGACATGGTGTCTGCGAACCCAGAGCAGACGCGGAAGCCACTGGAACTCTTAGTGCTCTCAGAGCTGCGTGATTTCCTGCCCTTACTCCTCCCCGCAGAAGCTGGGCCTTGTGGGGTCTTGTCCTAAGGGAAACCTGGGCGGGAGAGGTCTCACGGAGGTGCCCTGGATGGACGGTCTGTGTAGACTCGCGTCCCAGTTCGAGCCACGGGGTGGGTGTCCGCCTTGATGACGCACAGACCTTGACCTCCTGACCCACTTCCTTCTGGACCGAAGCACTGTCTCATCCTCGCCCGAGCACTGGGTGCCTGCTCTGGGCGTCCCTCCCTGGCTGTGCCTGGCAGCCACCTCCATCCACTTGCCCTGTGACAGACGCTCGGCTGTCACCTGATGCTCCATCTCCAGGAGGGTCACCGGCTTGCAAGGCTCCGACCTCTTGTGGACTTTTCGGATATATGGCGTTTGCTCTGACCCGGACCCCCCTCTCCAGGGGTAGCTCCTCCCTTGCATATTTCTCTTCCTTCTTTCTTCCTTTTTTTTTGTTCTTTATTTGAGAGAGACAGAGACAGTGCGAGTGGGGGAGGGGCAGAGAGAGAAGGAGAGAGAGAGAATTGCGAGCAGTCTCCACCCCGCCGGCACAGAGCACAAGACAGCACAGCCTTTGAACTCATGAATCCGTGAGGTTGTGACCTGAGCAGAAACCAAGAGCCAGACGTGTAAGTGATTGAGCCACCCGTCCTTTGCCTATTTCTGGGTCTGCCCATCCTGTGGGTGTGTCCGGTCTCCAGATGCGTCAGAATTCACAAGCTAGCCTCCCAGCCACCTCCCCGAAACCCCTTCAAAGCAGGGGGACTTGAGGGGGGGGTGCTTAAAATCTCTAACTAAAATAGAGCACTTAATGTCTTCTTCCACACTGGATTCAGGGACACGTGCCCAACCAGAAATGACATCACATCTTCTGATCCTAAAACAAAGGAAAACCCTTTCCGTAAAGACGCAGAAGTCCGCAGTCTTGAAATCTAATCGCGGGATCTTGCACAAAAGAAATCCTATTCAGTCACACCCTTAAATAGCCGGTTACATAAAAAATAACACACTGACAAGAAACCACAGTGGAGCCGAGAGTGGGAGATGGTGGGACTCGGGTCAGAGAAACGTGGCTTCGAATCCCAGGTCCCGTGGTTAAGTGACCTTGGGAAGTCACGGGGCGTTTCTGAGCCAGCCTCCTTGAGTATGAGATTGAGACCATCACGTTCGCCTCAAAACGGGTTGATAGGATTAACTGTGACATGTACACAGAATGCCTGGTACCGTGTATGACGGGACGTACGGCTATCACCTGCCGACAGTGAGGCACGTTCTGAAGAAATGGGACCTGTTGGGGCGCCTGGGTGGCTCAGTCCGTTGAGCGTCCGACTTCGGCTCAGGTCATGATCTCACGATGCATGAGTTCGAGCCCCGCGTCGAGCTCTGTGCTGACAGCCCTTCAGCTCAGAGCCTGCTTCACATCCACTGCCTCCACTCCCTCTGCCCCCCTGCCCCTCCTCCTGCCCCTCCTCTCCCCCCCAAAACAATAAATATAAAAAATAAAATAAAAAGAACTAGGGCTCGTTTGGAGGGTGAGGGAGTGAAAGAAAGAGGGAGAAGAGATAAAACTAAACGTAAGGAGAACAAAGGAAAAAACTCTCTCCTGGAGAAACCTGTCCCAGATCGTCACCCCATCAGTTGCTGTGTATGCTAAATAACAACTTCTCTGGGTTATAAACTCTGCACATTATGGTGAAACAGACTTGTGGAGCAGGAGCACTGGGGGCCCCAGGATGGATGGGGCACTCGCTCCCCTGGCCTCCCCGTGCACGGGGTTTCTCGCCACCTCGAGCGCTGGCTGTGGGATCCCTCCAGTGCGTCCCCGGGATTAGCTGTTCTTTTTCTGTGTAGCCTCACAGGACGACGTGCAGGCAGATTAATCCTCTTAAAGAACGTATGCTAACTGCAGCAGCTTCTCAGTGTAGCGATTCAAACGTTAACTTTGCCATGCTGCCTTGAAAACAAGCCTTCGCTAGCTTTCGCGTGCACCGTGGAAGTTGTGCTCATACTAAATCTTCAGTCGCTCTTGATACGTTTCGCCCATTAAATAGTTTTGTTCTTATTTTGGATTCCCCTTTTAGCTCTGGAATGTTGGTTATTAAAACCATCAAGCGTGTTGGGCTTGGAAATATATTTCATTAAGTAGAGTTGGTATGCTATGAGTGGGTGATTAACTTCTAATTGAGTTTAAGGGCTGGCTTGACTATTTTTTAAGTGGCTGAAAAGGAGCCCACGGTTTAGAGGCATAACTGGGTTTGCATACCTTGGGATTCAGAATTGCATGCACTCGGAATATATATACATATACATGTATATATATATGCAAACATATATATATGCATATATATATACATGTATATGTATATATATAATGTTTGCTTATTTTTTGATGGAGAGCACAAACAGGGGAGGGCAGAGAGAGACGGAGACAGAGGATATGAAGCCAGCTCTGTGCTGAGAGCAGCAAGCCCGATGCAGGGCTCGAACTCACAAGCTGAAAGATCATGAGCTGAGCCAAAGTCGGATGTTCAACCGACTGAGCCACCCAGGAGCCCCAGGAAGCCACTTTTAAAGGAGGTGGGGGTCTTGGCTTTTCACTGCCATAAAGGCTACATGCTTTTGGCCAGAGGCTGCTGGTCATTCATTTACCAACCACCCTTCTCTCGAGCCTCCTCTCTTGCTGACTGACACTGTACCCCGCAAGAGAGAGGTTAAAGGCGCCAGGTGCTGCCAGGGCTTGGGCCCGAGACCATATTTTGACCACTGAGATGTGAGAAGAAATCTGGAGCCTTCTAGAATGAGGAACCTTATAGAAAGGAGGAATGTTTCCTTTCTGCCTTCGGATGCAGCTATAAGGGGAAGTGATACCTGGGGCTACATATGCACTGTGACCTCTACAGCACGGAGGACAGTTATAGGGCAGAGCCGGCAGTGGGAGTGGCCGAGGGCAGGGTGGGAGGTGCGGAGGTCCTGGATGATGGCAGGGAGGGAGGGGGGTGGTGAGCCCTGCTCTGTTCCCCGCAGCCCAAATCACCCTAAGGAGCACAACATTCTTTCAGTTACAATGGAGATACCTCAGAAAGAGCCCCAGGAGGTGCTTGCAAAGGCTCACACTATTTGCCATGAGGAGAACACAAATTAAAATCAGAATGACATACCATCACGCACCAAGTGAAATGCCTGAAAGTCAAAAGCCTGACGATACCACATATCAATCAAGATAGGGAGGAACTGGAATGCTCAGACATTTTTGGTGCAGGTTCAAATGGCTTTGATCACTTTGAAAGCAGTGTGGTGGGTTCTTTAGTATTATTATTATTTCATGTTTATTCATTTATTATGAGGGAGGGGGAGGTGCAGGGTGGGGGAGAGAGAATCCCAAGCAGGCTCAGTGCAGAGCCAGACACGGGGCTCGATCTCACAAACCGTGAGATCATGACCTGAGTCATAATCAGGAGCCGGATACTGAACCGACTGAGACACCCAGTCACCCCTTGGTGGGCTTTTATAAAGTCAAATACATATCATACGACCCAGCAATCTCACTTCTATTATTTACCCAAGAGAAATGAAAACTGACGTCCCCAGAAAAACCCGCGTGGCCGTTTTATTCATAATTGCCCCAAATTGGGACTTGCCCAAATTTTCATCAGCCAGTGAGTGGATAAACACATTGAGGCACAGGCATCCATGCGTCGTATGCAGCATTTAAAAAGGAACAGCTGTTGACGCATGAACTGACATAGGTGAATCCCAAATGCATTACGGTAGGTGAGAAAAGCCAGGCAGAAAAGGCCACCTACCATGTGATTTCATCCATATGACAATCTCAAAAAGGCAAAACTGGGAGCAAGAAAGTAGAAGAGAGAGGTTGCCAGGACTGGGGCGGGGGCCGCAGGGCCAAGAGGGAAGCTTTTGGGCAACGACACGGGTCTGTATCTTCACTGACGTCATGGTGACACAATTGTATACCTTGCCCAAATCCCATAAAATGTGATTTTTTTTCTGAAGGTAAAGTAAATCTCAATAAACCAGACTTAAGAAACATCCTTCAGGGGCCCTGGGGTGGCTCCGTCGGTTCAGTGTCAGATTCTTGGTTTCGGCTCAGATCACGACCTCATGGTTCCTGAGTTCAAGCCCCGCGCTGGGCTTGACAGTGTGGAACCTGCTTGGGATGCTCTCTCTCCCTCTCTGTCTGCCCCTCCCCCACTTGCACAGAGCCTCTCTTCAAAATCAATAAACATTAAGGAAAAATAAAAGAAACATCCTAACATCCTTCAGTGAACCTCTTCTGGGATATCAAGTCATTTTGATTCGAGGAGAGTTCGTAAGAAAAATGGATTACCATGGGAATCTGAAACAAGAGCCTCCCGTCACCCAGACCTGGGGAGATGGGAGACAGAGGGCATGTATTTGGGGCTTGTGACCCAGCATGTCCCCTCACAAACTGAGCCTGGCCCAGCTGTTCCTCACCCGGTCTGACCGTTCAGGGCCTCAAGGCACTTCCGGCTCAGACTCCCAGGGGCAGGTGTCCTTCCACCCACTGGTAAGCCAACCTACAATCAGGAATCCTTGGGCCAAATGTCTCCCCTCCCCGCCATCCTCCAATCAATTGCTGCTTAGGGACCAAGGGAAGTGGGGCTGTTGGGGGGGGGGGGACTATGGACAATTCCACTTTGGGGGAAATCCAGTTAGCCGCACCCAGGACAAAAAGATCCCGTTCCCTCTCATTGCCTTTGGAATAAAGGAGAAACTCCGGAGCATGACAAAGAGTCCCTTCTTCGCCTTCCAGCCTGGTCTCTTGTCACATCTCCTGACGCCCCGTGCCTGCCAGCCCTACCGCCCACATGGTATAATCAAATGTGATTACCTTGGTGAGGCGAATGCCTCTCCCTCCCCTTGGTTCCTGCCTTACAGAACTTACCATGTTGGATCCTCCAGGATATCGCTGCAGCGTTCCACCACGGAGAAGCCTTCTCTGAACCTCACCAGGCTCCCCGCCTCTGTATGCAGGGGGAGGGGCAGCCTGGATTCCTCCTGTTTACGGGAGTCAAGGAACGGCTGTGTTTGAAATACTGGTGTGCAAGTTGGGTCATGACAGAGGCTGTTCACGGTGCAGAGTGACCCCCGGGGGTGGGGGTGGGGGGGGAAGGAAGGTGAACTCTACACGGTGGGACTGGCCCAGGGGTCAGCTGTGCAAACAGGTACCTGCCTGTGGCAGGCGCTGTGATTGTATTATGATTCCAGATCAATTCCCCACCCATGGTGAGGGGGGAGAGCAGGTCGTACAAAGCGCTGTTGACCACTGGTTCCAGCTGACTGCCAGGTACGTGCCTGCACACAGGCAGACCCCAGGACTGGCCTCACCCATGGAAGAAGTGAGGGCCACCTCTGGCCAGGGCATTTCACTGCCAAGGGGCCGTTCACCTTATTCCCTTTTCCTTTGCCAAGGCGGCTGGCAAGGTATGAGACGGTGCCCGGGTCCCAGGTCCTATCATTCATTTACTCCATGCATTGGCTGTATTGGTAAATTCATTCGCGAGACGCTAGTTTGCAGTGAGGACTTATTTCACTGAGTGCCCGGCACTCCCCCTGCTGGGGTGACACTGGTGAACAGCACTGGGTTACCCTAGTCACACGCGTACAGCCAACGGAGGAGACAGATATTAACCAATTCATTACCAAGTATAATTAGAGGCTAGCAGATTCTCTACTTTCAGCTGAAGGAGGCTTCTGGCACGCGTTTGTACAATTGAATTCCTCAGTGTCACGAAATCCTGTTTCTTGTCCTGACACCTGATCGCAACCGTACGTTTCCCCTTGGTAAAGCCCTTGAACACAAAGCCACAACGCCTGGCCCCTGGCAGGCTGGGTTCTCGAGGGTAATGTCTACACTGCATGGCTGTAGGCCATCCGGCTTGCATCCCTCTGAGAGGAAGCATGTGGCCTGTGAGCGTTTGGAATTTGCAGCAGGAGAAGGCACTGAGGTGCAATGTGTCCACAGAATTGGCTCGGCCCCGGGGACAGCTGCAGTTTCGAGGGCCACAACAAGAGTGACAAGTTCATGAACTTGGATCATCAAGTGGTACTGAATGGGCCCTGCCCCGAGGGAGAGGCATGTGCGGATGTCTGCAAGGAGCTGGAAAATGTAGGGAATGAGGGCCTGTCCTAGGAATCCTGGGGACCAATGTCAGCATGCCAACACTTGAGGACATTTATTTTGATCCTTTCTCAGTGAACAGTAATGTTGGAAAGCCCAGCCATTGTGAGGCAGCTAAATATGACACCTGACCCTCGACAGAATCTTGAGATGGAAAGAAAGAAACACGGGGCGCCTGGGCGGCTCAGTGGGTTAAGCGTCCGACGTCGGCTCAGGTCATGATCTCGTGGTCTGTGGGTTTGAGCCCTGTGTAGGGCTCTGTGCCGACAGCTTGGAACCTGGAGCCTGCTTTGGATTCTGTGTCGCCCTCTCTCTCCGCCCCTCTCTTGCTCTCTCTCAACAATAAATAAACATTAAAAAATTAAAAAAAAATTAAAAAAAAAAGAGAAAGAAACACTGTAAAAAACACTGTAAAAAAGAGAAAGATTCTCAGATCATCAGGCAAAATTGGGATATGGACCTAGATTATATGCAAGTGTTTTACAGTGTAAATTTATGAATTTGGTAACTGTGCTATGGTTATGTAAGATAATGTCAGTGCTTCAGGAGAGACATAATCAAACTATACAGGAGTGAGAGACTACAGTGCAGGGAGCTTACTACAAGTGATGCAAAAAATATATGCATATGTATATAGATGCTTTTCAAACATCTATCGAAGCTCCCTGCCTATCAGGCTTTCTGCCTGGTGCAGGCATTCGTTGCTAATGGGGGCCTTTGGCAAAGCTGTAAGATTCAAACCTTATATACTTTTGAGAAGACGCCCAAATTGAGTTTTCTCCTGAATTTTCTCTCCACCCTTTGTCTACAACAGGAATCCTTGGGTTTTCTTCTTCCAGGAATCTAAGCTCCTTCGTACCATTTTCTCTAGATGTTCATCTCATGGTTTTCTCAGCTTGGAGCAAACAGTAGAGCCTTTCAGGAGGCCTATTTTAGTTACAGGAAAGGATGACCCTTCATTGATACATTCTGTCCAAAGGTGGGAAAAGCAGGAGCTATAAAAAAATGCCACAAAGTGTTTTGGCATCATCCTTACTCTGCACTTATCAGCTACCTGACCTTCAACAAGTTATTCAACCTCCAGAAGATTTGGTTTCCCCGTCTGTACAGTGGGCATCTCCCAGAGGTTCAGAGTGGGGCTTAATTAAGATTAGTGATGTTTGGTACAAAATGTGTGCTGAATAAAGGTAAGTTATTGTGGTGGCTGTTTCCGCCTAAAGACCCAGAAGAAGATGTAATTATAGTTAATATCCTATTTGTATCATAATTTTGATTGGGGGGAGACATTCATAACCACATTGATGGCAATGGTTTCCATGAATTCGGGGTTCCCTCGTGCTAGTCAGTTTGTTATACCTATGACCTCATTTAACCCCTGGGACATCACTCTCAGGCATGCTCATTAGCCCATTTCAAAGACCAGGACATTGAGGCTTGGCTGCATTGAAGTACGTAGGGCCTCCCCACTCCACCCGCAGATGGGGAAACCGAGGCTCAGAGAGGCGAGGCCTCAGACCTGGCTGGCTGTGGGCAGACACCGCAAACCCAGGTTCTCCTTTCCCGGACAGGGACCGCCAGCCCACGACAGAGTCCGGGCATCCGCAGCTGGTCCCTCTGGTCCATCTGGTCCTCCCGCTGCACCCGGGATCAAGGATTTGGACTGCACGGTTAATACTTTTGAGTTTCAAAGGATTCGCTCCCAAATTGCCTTTCGGGACAGGTCCGACGGTGTCCTTCGCTGGCGCCAGAGCTTGGGCTGCCCGGATCCCGCACTCTGGGGGCCCTGGGGTGGGGGTGGGGGGGCAGGACGCGGAATCCCCTCGCCCCTGCACAGCTGTGCCTTTCCGCGCCTGCCCGGGCAGAGGCCTCCCCGGGTGCGGCCCCCCGCGCCCCCCGCGCCCCCGCGCGCCCCACCCTGCGCCCAGGCCGCGGCTCCGCCCGCGCTGGCGGCCGCCGAGCGGTCCGGGCTGCGGCGGCGGCGGCGGCGGCGGCGGCGGCGGCGGCGGGAGGAGGAGGAGGAGGAGGAGGAGGAGGAGGAGGAGGAGGAGGAGGAGGAGGAGGAGGAGGAGGAGGAGGAGGACGAGGAGGAGGAGGAGGAGCAGGAAAAGCGGCAGGGGGAGGAGGCGGAGGCGGCGGAGGCGGGCGGAGGCGGGCGGCGGCGGGCGGGGCCGGGCGGGTTTAAAGCCCAGCGAGGGGGTGGGGAGGCCGGGAGGAGGCAGGAAGGGACGCGAACGGCGCGCCGGCGGCGGGCTCGGCTCGGAGGCCGCGGAGACCCGCGCGGAGCCCAAAGTTTGCGCGCAGCGCCCCCCCACCCCCCCTTTCCGGGCGGCGGCGCGCGGGGGGCCGGGACCGCCCTGCGCGCCGCCCTCGCCCCGGCCGCGCCGAGGGTCGCCGGCGGCCACGCGGAGGCGGCCGGGAGCGGCGCCGCGGCAGGTACGGAGTTGGGCGGGGAGCGCGGCGGCAAGTTACTTTGTGGTCGGCGCGGCCGGGCCCGGCGGGCGGGCGCTCCCCGCGCCGTCATTGTCTGCGCTCCGGCCGGCGGGCCGGGGACGCCGGGCGCCGCGGGGGCGCGGCGGGCGGGCGGAAGGGCGTCGCCTCGGGGCCGGGGGCTGCGGCGCGCGGCGGGGAGCCGGGAGCCGGGGGGCGGGGAGCGGGAGCGGCGGGGCGCGGGGGTCCGCGCACGGCGATCCCGACCCGGGAGTCGAGGGGCCGGGCGGCGCCTTCCCGAGCCCTACTGCCCGACGCCGGGCGCCCGCGGGCCGGGGCCGGGCCCTGAGCGCCGAGGCCGCGCTCCCGAGCCGCCCCGAGGGTGGGCGCCGGCCGCCCTTGCAGTCCCCCGTGCGCCCGCGGCCGTGGGGCCCTGCCCTCTCCAGCCGGAGCGCCGCCCGGCCGCGGGATCCTGGCTTTTTTTTTTTTTTTTTTTGGTTCTGTTAGTGGCCCCGTTACCCGCCGCTGGGGCCTAACACCAAGTTGTGGGCTCGCGGATCAGCCGTCCGCCAGCCGTGGAAACGCGATAAGAGCCAGACGGTTCGCAGAAGGAAATTTCTGATGCAACTCTCCGCCTTCGCTGGTCGCCTCTCCAAACGCCTGCCTTGCGACTGCCCTGCAGCCTGTGCGTTATGGAAATGAGGGTATTCTCGACTTTTGATGGGGTTCGTCTTTTCCGGGCGGTGGAAGGAGCGCCAACTTTGTGCCATTCGCCCCTGACCGGAACGGTGGGCAGGGTAGGGGAGCCGCGGGGGACGTGGACCCGCTCCCGGAGCTTGGCGACGCGTCGGGAAAGATCGCGTGCCTGCAAACGTTGTATCCACTTTCATTGAAGAGATGCAAAGAAAAAAGGCCCCAAAACAAGTAGCGCTCGTGAGTAAATACGCGTTATTGCACAACTTTCTCTGTGCTGCTGTTTACGAGGCCAGGCCCGGAACACTTTGTTTCCGAAAATGCTGATTCAGCCGTTTGGAGCCCCCGACTTTTCAGAAATGGTGCTCTCTTTAACGTTTCGCTCAGTTTTACTCAGAACACATGTTGGTGAGCGCAGCAACAGGCGTTGGCTAGAGTTTACAGCACAAAGCTGCTCGTTTCTCACCGGGGTTGACCTAGTGTCTCCCTCTCTTTCTTTCCCAGAGGAAAAATAGGTAAAATCGAGGTTTCTGCAGAGGAGGAAGTTTTCCCCTACACAGGGGATGGCGAGGTGTCTTTTAGGGGAGGATTTTATTAAGGGAAAGCCCCAAAACCAAATATGTGTTTCCAGGAATGATTCTGGATGACCGTTTTTTTCCCCTTCCTGTTAAAAATCTGAACTGTAGGATTACTGCACATAATAGTTGAGTTTTATTGGGAACACTTAAAAGAGAAGGGCCACGCAGGCCAATCCCCAGATTACAGGGAGGGAATTTGAGGACAGACGGGCTTACACACCGAGCAAGTGGCTCCTGTAACTGAGAGGTGTCGCCACTGATACTCCCTGAGCAGTTCACGGTGCAAGAGACTTGCAAAGAACCTTATTGCTTTAATCCCCTCCAGCCCCATGATCCCCGTTTTACTGGTAGGGAAACTGAGGCTCAGGAGGTTAATTGGCAGGCCTGCGGTCACATGACCGGCAAATGACAGAGCTGTCACCAGAGCCTAAGCTTTGGATTTTTTTTTTTTTTTAAGCCCTGTGTGTCTTGTGCTGCTGCCCAAGTCCATTGTTCCTGAAAGTGAAACGGCCCCGGGGGGAGGCTCCTGCTGCCCGCCTCACGCACCTGGAGAAGGGAGAGGAGGCTCTGTGACCATTTTGGTCGCTTCCAACCTTCCAGATTTCTGTCCGATCGCCAGGCCATTGTCATTTTGTGCACTTCTTTTTATCCTCCAAATGCACTTATTTGGGGGAGGAAACTTGGATGTCGTGAGTTTGACACGGCCGTTGTGTTCGTGTCATTAAAACAGCGTTCTAATAAAAGCCTTGTATCCCTGAAGTCATCTGTTGACTCTCGCCTGTGGTCTTTACCACTTTGGGGGCGGTGCTGGGCTGGGCAGAATGCCTTTCCTTTGTGAATCAGGAACCCAGAGCCGGGAGGCTTCTCGCCAGCTATTTGTCTAGAGAGTTATTGGTGGTGGCCGTTGGGATCGGAACCCAGGGCCAGTCTGGGAGGCCAGTCAGCCTCCAGCGGGAGAGAGCTGGAGTCCGAATCTAGGAGCTAGCATGAAACTTTGATTTTGACCGGGTGGCGGGTCTGAGACTTTATAACGCACGGAAACCACAGTCCTGCCTGAACAGAGACCAGCCCCATTAGAGCTGTGGACGTTCTGGGTTGGTGTAGCTGGTAAAGCGTAATGCTTTGAAGGTGGCATTGTTTCAGGAACCGATTCACTTGGAATTCTGTCCCTTTCTCAAACCGGTAGGAGGGTGACAGGGTGTTCTTGAGCCGGTGTCTGGGGCGAGCTGGGTTCCTGTCAGCACTGGGAGCTGAGGGGGCGTCTGCTTGGTTCAGGGGGGCAGTGTGTTAAGCAAGGGCTCCTGGGGAGAGAGTATTTGCCGTGCCTTTCATTTAGGTCACCACCATGTTCAGAATTGAAATAGGACTTTTGCTGCCTAGTGAAGGTTTTCTTCTTTAACCTGTCCTTGTTTTTTGCTTAATGGTAGAACCATGGGAAATCAAGGAAGGAATTGAGACAGTTAAGCTCCTAGGTGGGCGAGGCTGGCAGATGGGCACTTGGGGGATCTGGCAACCTTCTAGAAGGTCTGCATGCTAATGGGTGTATAACAGATCTCATCCGTTCAGGCACCTGCTGGCATTGGATTGGTATTAGAGTCATAGCTGCACGCTTCTGGGGAGCTGTCTGTGCTCCCCCTCTTTCTGCCTCTGGCAGGGACACCTCGTCTCCACTGTCCTCTCCGGCTTTGAGGAACTTCTGAACTCCTCTCCACGGAACAGGCTTTGTCCCTGCTCCTGGGGATCACGGAGCCTGATACCTGGAAGGACACGAAAGTGGGGAAACGTAAAACCTTTCTAGAAAGGCTCTTCTGTAATGATAGGAAGAAAAATGGCAGGACGGTCCTTTGAGATGGTAACTGAGAAAGCCGTGGCCCAGGGTTGTGGAATGTCCTCGGACAGGCAGAGAGGAGCGGTCCTGACTTTCTGCCTTTGGGGTTCACCGACTCTGAGGGGATCTCCCCTTTATGCCTCTGCCGTGGCAGAGATGGCCCGGACGCAGAGGGAAGCTTCCTCACTGGTCCTGTGTGTGGTTTTGCCCGTTTGTGAAGGCAGCATGTCAAGGTGGAAATAGGATGCCCGCCCAGAATGCTGGGCATGAAGTTGGTGCATTGCGACTGGATGCCACCGGGGACGCTGGAATATCATTCCCATTTTTCAACCATTAAATTTATATGTAGGTTTGGGGGTTGCGGGTTTCCCTCGATGGTTGAGATCCTTGATTTGAGCATTGACTTGGGCTGGACCCACCAGAGTGGCCGGTGTGTTTTGGCATCTCCTGTGGGACAGGGTGCTGGGGAGGTGTTCTGCTCCCTTCTTGCTCTGTGCAGAGTAGTGGCCCGTACCGATGTTTGCACGAGGCCGGCTGCCTCAGTTTGCCCGCTGGGTCTGCCCCTTCCTAACGTGGCGAGCCTGAGTGGGTCACCACTAAGCTCATCGGTGAAATGAGACTCAAAGATGTGTTCACCTGCATAGGGCTGGTGGAAGGGAGGAGGCTGGTGGCATTGTGTGACCCCCCGTGTAGCGCGTGACGCTTAGCGAGAGTCCAGACACGCTGCTTCCGTGCACGCTCAGCCTTGGCTTTGAGCCGCTCGTGTGCTTGATTATCCTGCTTTCTATTAATCTGCGGCGTCTGCTAGAGAGAGGGCTCTGCCGCTCAGAGAGGCGCCTGCCCGCGCTTCGCGCGTTTTTGCCACACCAGACCTTGGCAAGTTGACCGTGACCTGCGTTGAGCACAGACCCTGTGAGAATCCTGTTCTTGCCTGGCTGTAGCCACCACAGGTGGGGTTCGAAGAGGAAAGCGGGTGGTGCGACGTAGACGGTTTCTGGTGGCAGAGCATTCGACTCCGACGACGGTGACCAGCAGGCATCGACGTACTGGTTCCCTGCAGGGAAGACCGCGGAGCCGCAGAGGCCTCGGCGGGCTGCGGCGCTGTGTGCGGGGAGACCCCTGGTCTTGGGCACGTGGAGCCAGGTGGCGTCTGTTTTCAGATCCTTGAGGGGGGTGGGTGTCTGGAGTCCACAGAGACTTAGTCCGGCTGAGACAAGTGCGTGTGCACTGTAGGTCCTGATGGGCTGACCGTGAGCCTGGGAAGCAGGTCTGCACACTGTCCAAGGGCTGTGCTGGTGGCCAGCCCTGCCTCTCCCTGAGTCCTGCCTGGGTTTCCTTGCTTTTCTTCCTTCCTTTTCTTTCCTTCTTTCCTTCTTTTTTTCTTTCTTTCTTTCTTTCTTTTTCTTTCTTTCTTTCTCTTTCTTTCTTTCTTTTCTTTCTTTTCTTTCTTTCTTTCTTCCTTCCTTTTTCTATTTTTAATGTTTTTTTTGTTTTTGAGAGAGAGCACGTGAGCTTGCAGGGGAGGGGCAGAGAGGGGGAGACACAGAATCCGAAGCGGGCTCCAGGCTCCAAGCTGTCAGCACAGAGCCCTACACGAGGCTGGAACTCACGAACCGTGAGATCACGACCTGAGCTTAGTCAGAGGCTTAACCGACTGAGCCCCCCCAGGTGCCCCATGTCCCCCGTTTCTCATACGATTCTTTGATTTCCCTGCTAGGAAGGTGAGAAGCTGGCTTTCTGTCCCATCCCTGTCCTGCCCCTGTACTTCTTGTCCCCCCCGTTGCCTCTGCTGGCGAGATCGGCCCGACCGTCACGCACTGCTGATGCTATTGGGTTAGCCCCTCAATGCTCCTGGTGCCCGACCCTGTAGCGCACTGCGGTCCCTTCCACTGCCGGGACGTGGCGCTTTCTCTGGGCGAGCTTCTGCGTCTGCTTGGTGGTTTATGTATTTCACGCCCCCACCCTGATCTTCTCCGTCAGCCTTGGGCGGGGGCGGGGGGGGGGGGCTTGCCCTTCTCTTGGATCCCTTGCCTCTCCTTTTCCTCGTCTCTTCCCACAGCAGGACGGAGAACATTCTGTCTTCGCTTCGGAGACGCAGTTGCTTGCAAATTTCTTGAGACCTGGTGGGTCTGCACACATCCTTATTCTACTCTCGCAGGTCCGTGTGTCCAGCATAGACTCCTAAAGTGGTGGTTTTCCCTCACGCGTGTGAAGGCTGCTGCTGTGTGTAGACAGAACGCAGTTGAGAATGAAGCTGGTCTGGTTCTTGATGCTTCGTCTGAAACCTGCTCCGTATTCTTTTTTTTTTTTTTCTTTTTCTCAAGTCTAGAAGCTTGTAGGATATTCTCTTTGAATCTTTGTTTGGAAATCCCTTGAAGAAGTGCCCTGACCCTGCATCCGTCGTGCGGGGTACATCGAGGGTCTCTACAGGCTGAAAGTTTTTGAAGGAATTCTTTAGTTTGTCTTCTTCCGTCTTACTTGCTTGTTAGCCTACGGGATGGGTTCTCCGTTTAGTTTTTAGCTCCTGTTTTCTGTCCTGTTCCGGGTTGTGCAGGGTGTTAGCCTTTTTAACCCTTTCTGTTGGGTTGTAAATTTCTGTCTTCATTTTTTAATCCCCGAGGACCTCTTTTCTGATTCTTTTCTTTCAATAAACTTTTAAAAAAATATTTATTTATATGAAAAAAATTGGTTTTTAACATTTATTATTTATTTTTAAGAGGGAGACAGAGAGCAAACGGGGGACGGACAGAGAGAGAGGGAGACACAGAATCCGAAGCAGGCTCCAGGCTCTGAGCTGTCAGCACACAGCCCGACATGGGGCTTGAACTCACGGAGTGTGAGATCATGACCTGAGCTGAAGTCGGACCCTCAACTGACTGAGCCACCCAGGTGCCCCTATATATTTTTGAGAGAGAGCGTGAGCACAGGAAAGGCCGGGGGCGGGGATACAGAGGATCCTAAGGGGGCTCTGCACTGACAGCCCAATGGGGGGCTTGAAGTTACGAACCTCAATATCAGGACCTGAGCCGAAGTCGGATGCTTAACTGACTGAGCCCCACCCCTCCCCCCCCCCCCCCAGGCCCCCCTCAATTAAACTAAGTTTTTTAGAGCAGTTTTAGACGCGGGGCATTTGTTATGTCATTGAACCTGTAGCAACACTCTGTCATCGCTGAAAACGATTACTTTTATTTTAATGGCATAATATCCTTAATTCATAGATGGCTCTATTTGTTAAATTTTTTTGGGGGGGTATATTCATTTCTGTTTTTTTTTTTTTTTCTTTTTCCAATATTGTTTATTTCCTCCAATTTTTATATTATTTAAAAGTTTTCTACACCTTTGGGCCTGACTTAGGCAGACAGCAGAGTCCGTGGCAGGGAAGGGCTTACAGGGATGTTTTATTTGGGTGTCTAAGCCTGGGGAAGCAGGGGTGAAGCAGGGAGGGAGGCAGGAACCAGGGGACTGGCCTCTGTAGTAATTGAGAGATACTGATGGATGGCTCCAGATTGTGACTGTCCCCAGACAGTCTTGGGGCCGGGGAGGGGAGGAGGGGGACTCCTTTTCCCTTCTGTGTCCACCTGCCGGGCCGTGCGTGCAGGCCTGTGGGTGCTGGGTGTAGACCACGCGGGCAGGCCTTCCTCGACCACCCATGGGCCTGTGCCCAGGCGGTCACCCCAGCAGTGGCCGGACAGAGGCCGAGACGGGTGAGGCTGGGGTGGTGTCTGACTCACTCCACGTGGCCCCCATCTTTCAGGTTCAAGGCTTTGCTTAGACTTCCGGGCCCTTCGAGGACGGCTGTCTGGCTGCCCCGATGTCCGGGAGCCCCTGGTGCTGTGTCCTAGGTCTCTTCTCCTCGGCCGGCTGGACTGTGTGCAGACACCTCTTGATCGCTGGCCCTGGGGACATCTGCAGCCCTGCGTCACCTGCACCTGGCCCACCTGTGCTCAGCCTGGTCCCAGAGACGACGCCCCACCCCCACCCCCCTCAGCTGCTTCAGAAAGCAGCCTGCTCTTGCGGTGCTGATGGCTTTGGGGGAGGACGCGGGTCCTTCGACTTGAGTGAATTCTCTTGTTTCAACCCCGCCTCTCCTACGGTGCCAGGGGTAAATGGTGGCTCTCCTTCCTGACACTTGCTGGGCTGGCGAGATGTCAGCCTTTGTCTCCACTCTCTGGCCTGGCGTCTGGCTCCTTTGCATCTTTGAGTCAACTTCCCCTCGTCCACTGGCTTTCCGGCTTTTATGCCTCTTAAAAGATCCCCTTCCTGTTGTCGCAGCACAGCCAAGTGTGGGCTCCGTGGGTCATTTGGCGCAGGCCTGGCTTTTCTGGATTCTTTGCCTGCCGCTGCGCTGGTTTCCCTCTTGCTCTCCCACACGCGCCTGTAGCTGGGAGCACTGGGCTTTTTTATGGGGGGGGCGTGGCAGGGGAAGGCCCTTTGGTCCTGGGAATCGCTGTTCTTTCCCCGGAGGCTGCAGGGCGGGTGTGATCCAAGCCGAGGCGTTCACGGTCAGGGCCGAGGGCAGAGGGCAGGGTGGACGGGACCCCTGAGCCTCCTTCAGGAGGCGGACTGCGGAGGTGGGTTGGAGTCACCGCAGAGAGCAGCCGGGCGTTGTCAGGTCTGGGAGGCAAGGGGGGCCAGTGACTCGCTCTGTCACCTTGGGGAAGTCCCTCTGCCTGCACCTTGACTTCTCCTGGAATTTCGGGGTTGACCTCTGTGCCTCGGTTTATCCCGTAGCATCTCCACCATGGGGACACCCGGTATTGGCGTTCACACTCGGCTGGAGTGTGCTTCCCCTCGGCACATAGACCAGGCGGTTCAGGATCTGCCAGGACGGTGACAGGGACTCACGGCAGTTTGTTTTGGGTCGAACACTCTGCTTTTGGTCTGCTTTCATGGGGTCGACTTTACTCTTTTGTTTTTATTAAAAACAGTTTTTAAAAATATGTATTTATTTTTGAGAGCGGGGAGAGAGAGAGAATCCCAACCAGGCTCCACGCTGTCAGTATGGAGCCCGATGCGGGGCTCGAACCCATGAACAGGAGATCGTGACCTGAGCCAAAGTCGGACGCTCAACCGACTGAGCCCCCCAGGCGCCCCTTTGGGGTCGAAATGTCAGAAGCATGTGGTCCTGGTCACCTTAGAGCCTCTCCGCTCTGGGTGAACATCTGTGTCCCCACTGCGTCCTCCAGGTTGGAGGACCCGTGACCCCCCACTCGTTCTGGGGAGCACTTTGTCATTCTCTGCGTGTCTGAACACAGCGCCTCGCTGGGCTCCCGGCTCCCTGCTCCCTTTTATACACATGTGAGCATGGTAGTGTCTGAGTGTCAGAGTTCGCTTCGAGGTTGACCGTTCTTACTGCCGTGAGCGAGGTCATGTGTGACGTGCTCACCGGCTCTGTGGCCTCGTGCCACAGAGTCACTTATCTCTGGGCCACGTTGTTTCCCCTTTGTTCGTTTCGGGGCTGTGCGTGTGCATCATGTCTATGGTGACTGATGCTCCCTCTGGAGCACTTGTTAGCCTCTGGCTTCAAGAGGTGGCTTCTTTTCCTTCCTGGTGGTTCTTGCTCTGACATTTTGGGGACGGGTGTGCATGACCCTGGAAACCCAGAACTGGTTGTCCCTGGTGTTCACTCAGGCCCCCAGAGATGGAAAGAGTGGACGCCCATCACGTGTCCGGCTCATGGGCCCGGGGTTCCCCCAGCCCAGTGCTCTGCCTGGTTTCCCAGGTGGATGGGGAGAACTTTGTTTCCACGAGTAGCCAGTGTGTGTCCTGGGCCATCAGAGCGCAGGTGGCCTGCGGGGGAGGCTCGGGCACAGTGGAGGGGACAGGGGCTTCTTTTCGATTGCCATGAGAACCAGGGGTTGGAGGGTGGGCTTGGGCAACAGAGGTGCTCTCTGAAGCCTTGGGGTGTGACCCAGTCCCTGGGGTTTGGTCTGGCTGTGCGCCCCCCTTTCCTCCAAAGTGCCGTCCCCTTGAAACTGAAGAGTGTGGGGTCAGGGCTGTGCTATCGGGTCCTCGGGGCACATGTGGAGTGACAGGGGTGGGTCTCATTGTACATATTTTGGAGGCAGGGCAATGTCCTCCCCTTGCCAGGATGGCTCCCCCACTTTCTCCGTGTCAGAGTATGTCAGGCTGTGTCCTGGGGTGCCCACGATCCCAGGATCTGGTGTTCTGCACCCAAGTTCCATGGTGGGGGCATAGCTGTGTGGCCTGCACCCCAGCTGGTCTCCCGCTCTGTGCACTGTGTGGCCTGCCCTGAGTTCTGTCTCCCACGCTGCGCACTGTGCGGCCTGCCCCGAGTTCCGTCTCCCACCCTATGCCACTACGGATGTGGATTCACTGGGGCCCAGTGACCCTGTGGTCTTCACCTGCATGTTGGCCAGGCAGGGCCCGGCCCCGGGTGATCAGAAAAGATGCCAGTGGTCAGCTCTCTGTTCTCGCTGTGCGCTTTGGTGGCCTGGGGGTGCCGAGTGGCTGTGTGGTCTTAGAAGCGCTGTCCCCAGCCAGCCCGGTCTCCTGCTGCCCAGTGGGAATCCGGGAACCCACAGCCCCTGGGTCTCAGCTGGTGGGTGATGTTATGTAACCGTTTCTAACTTAAATTGTTTAATATGTAACAAGTAATAACCGTACCCAGATAAGCCGTCCGCTATCTCTTGGCCAAGCGGTAGGCAGGGGGCGTGGGCGCCAGCTGGAGAAGTGGACAGATAAGGGTTTGCCCGGGAAAACTGGCCCTTTTTCTCTGCTAAGGACAGATACCGAGGCCTGCCTGGACTCTGCTTAAACCCTGCCGACACGTATGGTCTGGTAGCAAAGCCGCAGGTCAACACATGTTGTGACGTTGTGTCCTTCTGTCCAAACCCGCCTCCTCCACCGACGAGGGGAGAGCGTGAGACGCTGGGGCGACGGCACAGCTTGAATTAGTTCAGCACATGGCTGCAAACGCAGGTGGGGCTTCCTGGCCCTCTCTCTGAGAAGCACAGTCAGGTCACCTGTCCCCCACGTTGATTGCTCCTCTGATCACCTGCCATCTGCCGGCGGGGGTGGGGGGGGGTGGGGTGGGGGGGGGGTGGCAGGAGTCCCTGCCGGGGTGTCGACAAGAGACGCCCACACACAGCAGCTATTGTCTGGGGAGGCTGCCGTATGTGCGACCGGACCCCTCATTCCCCCGCCTAGCAAGGACAAAGTGGGCGCGCCTGCCCTCACGGTTCCCCGTAAGTGCGAGAGGTGGCCGGCGACCGCGGGGTCTGGCCTGTGCTGACCTTGAGTCTGGTTACAAGTAACCGAGGGACCAGACACTGCCTTCAGTCCCACAGCGTGTCTCTGCTCCTTTACGTCCTGTGTCATTTGCTGGGTGGTCCCTGCCCAGGTGTCACCCAGGAGTGTTGGGTGGGGCTAGGGGGTGGGCCTTGGGAGAAGGACTTGGTTTTTCCTCTCCTCCGGCACTCTGGGGCACAAGGGGGGTGAAGACCCATGGAGGAACGCTTAGTTCAGGTTTGGGGTGCAAGGCGGCCACACGGGGAAGCACGGTTTCACCGTAGGGGGTGTTAGTGCACTGCTGGCTTGGGGGCCCTCGCTGCGCGCCCCGTGCCCGGAGCCCCCGAAATGGATGGAACTCAGGGCCTTGGAGGGTGGAGGCGGGGTGGGGTGGGGTGTGTGCTAACCGCTGCAGGGCACGGCCCAGGGAGGCACAGTGATTTCACTGTTGCTTTGACGGGTGGGAGGGACCCCAGGAGGAGGGAATATAAGCGTGCATGACGCCTCGGCATTCTCGAAGGCTTCCTGGCACCCACTGACGTCACTTAAGTTCCACCCATGGCTGCGTGTCCGAACTTTTCAGAGAACATCACATCTTTTGGATTTTGGCGTTTGGTGACGTTTTTTGCCACCGTCCAGATTCACTGATGCTTGACCCTGATGGTCCCGCAGAAGCCGGGCAGCCTCTTGGGGTGTGGACTTGGGCCGTGGTCAGAGTGTCTTAGGAAATCCGCGCGGACTGGAACAGGTGTACCTTCCTTTCAGATGGCAGGCGATGCCCTGAGATGCCCGGGTGGAGGACTGATGTTAGGAGAAACCAGGGGTTCTCAGGCGGTGACCTCTGCACCTCCTGTTTCAGGGTCCCCGCCCCTCTGTGCATGCCCCCAGGCCTTGCTCCGAGACCCGGCTTGCAGAGCTGCGGTCTGGAGTCTCCCACCTTTGGGAAGCAGCCAGGTGACTCATACGGGGACACAGCTGGAGAAGTGATGCATGGTGCAGAAGTCCCCGCCATTCAGGATCTGTGTTCCGGGCTTGGGACCCCCAGTTGGGTCAGGAACTTGGCAGCTCCCACCTGCCAGAATTCTTGCCTGATCAGAAGGTCAAGGGCACAGCGAGGGCTGGCGTTGGGGTAGTCTGAGCCCTGTGGGCTCCGGGGTTGGGGGGGACCTGGGAGAGGATGTGAGAAGGGGCTGTTGTGTGGCCGTTCTTGTTTCTGTGTAGGCTCCAGGGCTCCTCCAGCCCCGCCCAGCGCCCGCAGTTAACACGGCCACACATCAGATCCAAAATCGGTGTGATGTGCCCATATTTACTCATGTTTCATAGAATTCACTGGGGTTGGTGTCCTAACCCATCCCACCCATCCCAAACCTTACAAGTCCCTGAACCCTTTCCACGAAGGCTTATTCTGATCAATTCAGGGAGAACATTCTCCTTCCCTCCTCCCGTGGGGTGTGGGCTTTGGTGGAGGCTGAATTAGAGGGACAGGAAATTGCTGAGTAGGGGGCCTAGGGGGCCAGCGGGTGTGTGCTGTATCCGCTTGCTTCCTCCTCCCCTTTCTTTCTCTGTCTCCTTGGGCAGGGAGTCCAGGCTCTCCAGAACCTTCCTGGTCTGTGCGGCATTGCCTGCAGGCACGTGGAAGAGGGTCAGAGCCGAGCTCCAGATGCTCCCGGCTCAAGTCTGATGTCAGGGAGGGAGGACGACCCTAAGTGCACGGGTGGGACCTTTAGGTCATCGACGATGAACTTGTTTCTCCTCTCAGTTAACTTCTGTGCGGAAGCGGTACTGGGGCCTGGGCTCCCACGATTTGCTTTCCCCGAGGACGGCTGGAAGCTCTCAGCGCTTGGGCAGCACTTAAGCAGGAGAAGGGTCTCTCCAGGGGTGTTCTGGACGGTTCAGCAGGTGTTTGAGGAGCTGGCGTGACTCCTCAGTCCATGGCTGTCCCGCTCACGTTCAAGATCATTGACATCTGTGGAGGAAGGGACAGCGAGCAGCGAGGGATGCATGGCTTGGCAACAAAGAAGCGACACCAGCGTATTTTTCACTTACCTTCCCGGAGGGAGCTGGCAAGTGTTTGTATTGACACAAGTTCAGTATTAACAGTGTCTGCAAACAGTACTTAGACTTAGATGTGCCCATGAGTTGCCCAGGGATCTTGTTAAAATGCGGATTGTACCTCGGAAAGTCTGGGGTGCAGCTCCCAGGCCGTCCTCGTGCTACCGCTCAGAGCCACACTTTGTGTGCTTAGCTCTTAATATGTTTGTGCCGTCTTGTCTTTGGTTTCTTCTCTAAAATTAACGCTGTAAGGGCTATTATTACTAATGCTGTTACTTAATCTAGGAATTTTGCCAGAACTTTTTCAGTGACGCGCCCTGCATTGTTGTACATGGCGTTCTTTCTTTTCTTTTTTTTTAAGTTTATTTATTTTGAGGGAGAGAGGGAGAGAGGGAGAGAGAGAGAGAGAACAAGTTGGGGAGGGGCAGAGAGAAGGAAAGAGAGAATCCCAAGTAGGCTCCGAGCCATCCATGCAGGGTCCCAGGTGGGGCTTGAACTCACCCCCAGTGAGATCATGACCTGAGCCGAGATCAAGAGTTGGGACGTTTCACTGACTGTGCCTCCCAGGGAGCCCACTTGTAAGTGGCATTCTTAAACGTGCCCCTACTTTATTCCATTTTTTCATATTGGCACAGAGTCCTACTTTGACATTTACTTGGGTCCCTGTGGCTTTTACTCGGTGGTTTTTCTTTTGTTTACGATGAGAGAAAACTGAAAAGGTGGAACCCTTTTGAATCTCGCATGGTCCAGATGCCCTACCTGTCTACATCATAGCGGCACGATCCGTGTCCCATTGAGCTTGGAAACCCCAGGACCCCAAGCAGCACAGAGAGACTCTGCTGAAGTCCCCAGGAGGTCGCCTGTCCTCTGCCAGCCTGAGCTCTGCCATCCCCTGGGAGGTGGGCTGGGCTCTCGTTCCCCGTTAGCGGAGGTGATGTGAAAGCCACTCAGGTCTTACTCCTCTGGGAGTCTCTGTTCTGTGAGGCCGCACGGTGTGACCAGCTCTTCTCTGTTCTACCTTTTGAAAACTTTCACCAGCAAGAGCTTTCCTGGGATAATGGCCCCTTTGGAATTCTTGTATTCTCGCCTACCCTCATTGCCCAGCACTGATGGACGGACAGTGACGGAGCCCATGGGGCTTTGGATGCCATTCCTTTGTCGGCCTTTGTCAAGCGTGTCCCGCACTCAAGGGGATGTTGGACAGTTTAGTGCTTTCCCAAGGGTCCGCAGATGCCACAGAGCTAATATGCCTCAGCCAGATGGGCTGGGAAATGTCGGGGTAGATAAACCTTGTTTCTTGTGGCAGAACTTGCAGGAGATTGAGTGCAGCACCCCAAGAGGAGGATAAATTATGGTGGTTCCAAATTTTAGGGCTGACTTTGTCACAGGGCTGGTCCATCAGAGAGTCTTCTCCCTTTGTAAAAATATTTTTTTAATTTTAATTTATTTTTGACAATCTTTTTTATTATTTAATATGCATATTTTTTGTTTACTTACTTATTTGGAGAGAGAGAGGCAGATGGAGAGGGAGACGGAGAATCCCAAGCGGGCTCCGCACTGTCCGCGTGGAGTCTGATGCTGGGCTCGAACCCACAAATCGTGAGATCGCGACTTGAACCGATACCGAGAGTAGGATGCTTAACCGACTGAGCCACCCAGGTGCCCCGAGTCCTCCCTTTTTTGAAAAAAAAACCAGCTTTACATAGATATAATTCACAATGCCGTACGATTTACCCAATTGAATTTGAAGGGTACACATCAGTTATAATTAGTAGGTTCACAGATATGTGCGTCTGTACGTGTGTAGACACATATATATCATACTCAGTTACTGTATTCACTCGTGTGCACAACCACCACCAGTATACTTGAGAACAACTCGGGAGTTCACAAGGAAACCCTGTGCCCTCTGGTTATTACGCTCACTCCGTCGCCCCCACCCACCTGTAGACAACCGCTAATTTTTTTTCCCGTCTATATCTATTTCTATCAATGGGTTCATATGCTATGGGGTTTTTGTGCCTGGCTTCTTTCATTTAGTATGAAGTTTTTAAGACTCGCCTGTATTGTGGCGGAGTTCTTCCTGTTTATGGCTGAACAATGTTCTGTTGCGTGTACACACCATTTTGGTTTATCCATTCAACTGTTGATGGGTATTTGGTTCTTTTTACATTTTGACTATTGTGAGTAGTGCTTTTCCAAACATTGGTGTACAAATACCTGTTTGAGTCCCTGCTTTCAAATTTGTTTCGTAGATACCTGGATGTAGAATTGTGGGATTTTATGGTAATCCCATTTTTAGTGTTTCTGAGGAACTGTCAGACTTTTCCATCATGGCTGCACCATTTGGCACTCCCATCAGCAGAGGACAAAGTGTTCCATTTCCTCCACATTGTCATTAATACTCGATATTTTCTGATTCTGTAAAAAAATAATAACTGTCCTAATAGGTGTGAAGTGGTATCTCGTTGTGGTTTCTGTTTGCATTTTGTTGTTGAGTTGTAGGAGCTCTTTATATATTTTCGTTATTAATCCGTTATCAGGTATATGATTTGCAACTATTTTGTCCCTTTCTGTAGGTTATCATTTTGCTCCTTTGTCCTTGGATGCACAGTTTTTAATTTTGGTGAAGTTCAGTGTATCTATTTCATTCTTTTGTTTCCTTTTCTTTCAGTGTCCTGTCCAAGACATTGTTCCTATCCACATCCAGTGTTGTGAGGATGTTCCCTGTTTTCTCCAAGAGTTGCATAGTTTTAGATCTTACATTTAGGACTATGACCCACTTTGAATTAACTTTTGTTTATGAGGTACAAGTTTATTTCTTTCTTTTGTATGTGCATATCCAGCTTTCCCAGAGTGATTTGTTAAAAAGACTGTTCTTCCCCACTGAATGGTCTTAACACCCTTGTTAAAAATCAACCACCGTATATGCAAGTGTTGGTTTTTAGGCGCTCTTATTCCATTGGTCTGTGTGTCTGTCCTTACGCTGGGTCACACTGTTTTGATTCCTGTAGCTTTGTGGTAAGATTGAGATCAGGAAGTATGAGTGCTCCAATACTGATCTTTTTCAGTATTGTTTTGGCTTTTTCGGGTACCTTGAGAAGAGAATCCATATGAATTTTAGGCACCTTTTTATATTTCTGCAAAAAATGTTGGTGGGGTTTTGACGGGGCCTGCATTATTTTGTTTTTGTTTTTTTCTTTAAATGTTTTTATTTATTTTTGAGAGAGACAGAGCATGAGTGGGGGAGGAGCAGAGAGAGAGAGGGAGACCCAGAATCCGAAGCAGGCTCCAGGCTCTGAGCTGTCAGCACAGAACCCAATGCAGGGCTCAAACTCACGGACCGTGATACCATGACCTGAGCTGAAGCCAGACACTTAACCGACTGAGCCACCCACGCGCCCCTGGAATTATTTTAATTTCATTTTTGGGTTGTTCTCTGTGTATGGAAAAACAACTGATTTCCGCATGTTGATTTTATATTTTATAACCTCGATGAATTTATTTATTCATTCTAATAGTTGTGTGTGTGTGTGTGTGTGTGCGCGCGCGCAATCTTTAGAGTGTTCTGCATATAAAATCACATCATCTGGGAATACAGATAACTTGAGTTTTTCCTTTCCAGTTTGGATACCATAGGGTGGAGCCCTCACGAACGGGATTAGTGCTTTTGTGAAAGAGATCCCACAGAGCTCTCTAGGTCCTTCTGGCCTGTGAAGACACAACGAGAAGTCTGTGACCGTGATCGTGACCGGGAATGGAGCCCTCACTTGATGTGGCTAGTTCCCTGCTCTTGGACTCCCAGCTCCCAGAACTCTGAGCGGTGCATTTCTGTTGTATATAAACTGTCCAGGCTGTGATACTTTGTCACCATAGCCTGAACAGACCAAGACCCCTTCTGTTTCCTAGTCTGTTGAGTGTCTTTATCATGACAGGGTATTGAATTTTGTCAAGTGCTTTTTCTTCATCGAGTGAGACAATTCTTGTTTTCTTCTCCTTCATTCTATTAAAGTGGTGGATTCTGTTGATTAATTTTTGTGCATTGGCCTATCTTTGCATTTCTGGAATAAATCCCACTTGGTCAGGTGTGTTATCCTTCTAATATGCTGCTGAATTCAGTTTGTTCGTATTTTGTGGAGGAATTTTGGGTCAACGTTCATCAGCGATGTTGCTGTACAGATTCCTTGGAATGTGTTTGTCCTCGGCATTAGGGTGATGCTGGCTAGAGTGGGTGGGGACGTGTTCCCTCCTTCAGTCTTCTGGAACAGTTTGAGAAGGGTTTTGTTTAAATTTTCTTTTTTTTTAACGTTTATTTATTTTTGAGACAGAGACAGAGCATGAACAGGGGACGGGCAGAGAGAGAGGGAGACAACAGAATCGGAAGCAGGCTCCAGGCCCTGAACTGGTCAGCACAGAGCCCGACGCGGGGCTCGAACCCACGAACTGTGAGATCGTGACCTGAGCCGACGTCCGATGCCCAACCGACTGAGCCACCCAGGCGCCCCAGCCCCGCTGGTTTTTAAAGGATGCGTTAGTTCCCACGTATTTTTGAAGTTTCGAGTTTCCACTTCTGTGGATTTCTGTTTTCATTCTGTTGTGATTACGACAGATATACTTTTATGACTTCAGTCTTGGTCAGGCTCATTTTGTGGCCCGACACGTTAGGTTTATTCTGGAGGATGTGCCGTGTGCACTGGAGAACCACATGTGTCCTGCTGTGCTTGAGTGGAGCGTCATGCGGAGGTCTGTGACGTCCAGTGGGTCGACAGTGTTGGCTGTGCCCTGTTCTTGATCTGGTTCCGTCCTTACTGAAAGAGGACTATTAAAGTCTCCACCTGTTATTGTAGAACTTTCTCTCTCCCTTTATTGCTGCCCTGGTTAACCTGGTACACTTTAGAGCTCTGATTTTTTTTTTTTTTTTAATTTATTTAAAAAGAATTTTTTTAATGTTTGTTTTTGAGAGAGAGAGAGAGAGAGAGAGAGCGTGAGCGCACGCGCGCGCAGGGGAGGGGCAGAGAGAGAGAGGGAGACACAGAATCCGAAGCAGGCTCCAGGCTGAATCCGAAGCAGGCTCCAGGCTCTGAGCTGTCAGCATAGAGCCCAACTCGGGGCTCAAACTCACAGACCATGAGATCATGACCTGAGCTGAAGTTGGAGGCTTACCCGACTGAGCCACCCAGGCGCCCTGTGTACATAGGTTTTTAATCGTTACATCTTTTCAGTGAATCGATCCTATTCTCAATATAGAGTATCCTCCTTTGTCTAACACTTTGCACTTCAAGTACATTTTGCCTGGTGGTGGTATAGCCATCCCAACTCGTCTCTTTGTCACTGTTAATGGGAAATAATCATTTTCTATCTTTTCACTTTGAACCCGATTGTGTCTTTTGCTCCAAAGGGAGTCCCTCGGACACAGCATATTGTTGGCTGATGTGTCTTTATTTTTCTGCATCTTGTCAGCCTCTGGCTTTTTGAGAGTTTAATTTATTTGCATTTAGTTACCGAGACTGGCCATTTTGCCAGGCTCTGTGTGTGTTTTTTGGGAGGGGGGTGTATACGTCTTGCAGCTTTTTGTCCTGCGTTTCTCTAGAATGCCCTTTGTTTCCATTACTAATGCTTTAGAGAACACTGCTTAGGTGTGAACGTTTGTGGAGTAAGTTATATTTAGAAGAACCTTTTACAAAACACTGAAACTTGAATTGGTTGTGACGGTGCTCTTGATGGCGTAGTCTCGCGGTTGCTATGCCGAAGGAGTGGAGAGGTGTGTGCCTTTTCTTGCACGACTCCAGAAACTGCTTGGACAAGACAGCGACAGCGTCCTGCCTAGCGCTGAGCTTACTGGGGTTGCCTTTGACCGTCAGGACGATCTCGCAAGCGAGGGAGAGAGTCTCCCTTCTGTCGATGGGAACTGGGAACCCTCCAGGTCACAGGCCTCGTTCAGGGTCAAGTGGGCACAAGAGGGAGGGTTATTTACACCTGTACTCACTCACGGATCTTCCTTTGTTCCGCTCAGGGCTGGGGAGAAGGGACGTGTTCCCACCAAAGACCCGCCAGCTTGAACGAATGGGGATATATGTGATAAGAGGCAGGACCCCATCCAAGCATGTTGATTCTTTGCTCTCCGCATTTTCTTTTCTTTTCTTTTCTTTTCTTTTCTTTTCTTTTCTTTTCTTTTCTTTTCTTTTCTCTTTTCTTTTCTTTTCTCTTTTCTTTTCTTTCCTTTTCTCTTCTTAAAGTTGATTTGTTTAGTTTGAGAAAGAGCGCTAACAGGGGAGGGGCAGAGAGAGAGAGAGAGAGAGAGAGAGAGAGAAGAGAGAATCCCAAACAGGCTCTGCTCTGTCTGTGCGGAGTGTGATGCTGGGCTCCATCTCCCAAACCGTGAAGTCATGACCTGAGCCGAAATCAAGAGTCAGACACTTAACCGACTGAGCCACTTGGGCGCCCCTCCGCATTTTAAATATTAAAAGAAAATGAGTGAATTAATTTCACAGTGCCTGGCACATAGTAGGTCTTCAACAGACATTTAATTTCTTTTCTCTGGAGGAGTTTTTCAAGAAAAATCCTGGGTTCTTAGCAGTCCAGAGGCTCTTGGATTCAGAATGGTCGAGAGGCTGCGAAGTTTGGGAACACGGGTAATGCTACTTTGCCCTGGGGTATCCGTTCACCTTTGTTCCCAGGTGTGGGGGCCACCTTGTGGTTTTGAGTGTTGCAGCCGAGGCCTTGGGTTTTGAGTGGCCTTCCAGAGGCGGGCAACGGAGTTTCTACCACGCCTCTCACAATCATACTCCTTTTTTATTTCTCAGAATGTCCGAGGTCATTGGATGGTTATCTCTGTCCATCACACCATCTCACTGAGGCTCTGTTATCTCTAGTACCAAGTTTCAGGGCACCCACGGGCCACGTGAATTCCTTTGAGTTTTTAAATGCCTCTCAGGGTCCATTTTGGCTTGCAGAGGTGAGGACAGAAAGTTTCCTGCACCGGCTTCTTTCCTTTAGCTGCGTGCCGTCACGGGTCCTTCCGGATAGAAATAACAGGCCTTATGAAGGTCCTTGCCCCATTTAGAAGAGTCAATCTCATGTTCTCAGGTCAGAGATAGATCCTCTTTCCCCTTAAGCGTGTGCTCAGTCCCGGGTAATCCTGCAGCGGGTGAGCCGGGGGGCACTGTCTGGAAGCTCTGGAGCCTGGGAGACACAGTCCCTTCCTGTCCTCTACAGCGTGTCCCCACCTCGGGCCACGGGCTCTGGCCTCCCACGTTGGACAGTTAAAAAAATTTTTTTTAAACCTTTATTTGTTTTTGAGAGAGAGAGAGAGAGAGAGAGAGAGAGAGACAGGGTGTGAATATGGGAAGGGCAGAGAGAGAGGGAGACACAGAATCTGAAGCAGGCTCCAGGCTCTGAGCTGTCAGCAGAGGGCCCGACACGGGGCTCGAACTCACGAACTGTGAGATCATGAAGTCAGAGGCTCAACCAACTGAGCTACCCAGGTGCCCCCCCCCCCTTTTTAAAATTTTTTTAAAAAATCTTTATTTTTGAGAGAGAGAAAGACAGAGTGTGAACAGGGGAAGAGCAGAGAGAGAGGGAGTCTCACGTTGGATAGTTTAGACAAGCAGCCAGGACCAACGTCACTGAGAATGTGTCGGGGGAGATCAGTCCCTGGGCGCTGAGGGCACAGTGGAGGTCAGGCCCCCGCTTCTCACGGGAGATGGTGGGGTTCAGGCATCTGCAGGGCCAGGAGCCCCAGGGAGGCTGTCTGTCTAGCAGCTCCCTGCAGACAGGTAGAAAACTGGAAATACAGGACGTGTGACATTCCCCCTCTGACTCTTTCCCGGCTCATCCAGGAGGCAGGGAAGAACCTTCGGAATGACTTCCAGCTGGGCATCTTGCCAGAATCCTGCAGGGAGCACGGTTGAGCAGATACTTTTCACAGGGAGCACGGTTGAGCAGATACTTTTCAAAGGTGACGACCCCCCGGGCTCCCCCCTCAGATCTGCCCCCTGGAAGGGGATACCCTCCTTTATTTACACGGCTTCAGGTTAACAGTCTGAAACTCAGAAAATCTTTCCTGAATGATGAAGTCTCTAAGGAGTCTGGCTCCCCAGGAGCTGAGGCTTTCCATGCAGAGCATCAGAGACAGCAGGAGGTCCCCATGCGGACCGTCCCCGGTGCACATTCAAGTCCTGGGTGCCCAGTGAAGCCGCTGTCCCCGGGAGGGACGACCCCAGGGCTGGTGGAGCTTAGGGGCTCTGGTTCTCACACATTTGCTCCCAGGACCCGCTGGACAGCCTTAGAAGTGACCAGCGACCTCCAGGAGTGCGTGTTTTGTGATACTTGCCGCTTTAGAAATGAAGACAGATTGACAAACTATTTATTCCTCTGTGGAAAGGAGAATCAACCTGTTCTATGTGCACAGAAGGACTACCTCTTAAGAAAAAAAAATAGCCGTGTGTGGAGGAGAGTGACTTCGTTTTACATTTTGTAAATCCCGTGAAGATCTGGCTTAGTCAAAGGCTGCTGGGTTTTCGACCCTGTGTCTGCAGCCAGCCCTGTGTCAGCGCGGCCTCCAGGGGACCCCGGTGTGCCCTCAGAAGTGCATGGTGGCTCAGCCCAGCCTGAGTCACCGAACCGTGTGGGGCGGTTTGGTGACTGTGCCCCCCTCCCTTTTTTTTGTGGAGCCTGTACCGTGCACCTGCTGCCACTGGGTACCCAGATATGCAGGGCGGAGGTTCTGGCCACAGTCCTGTTTCCCCACGGGGAACTCAAGTGTCTGCAGAGGAATCGGAGACCGGTGTCACTCCCCCTGCCCCCCCCCCAGAGCACTTGGGAACAAGAGTGAGACCAGCACTTTAAAAAAAAAGAATTAATTTTAATTTACTTTTAAATTTTTTAAATGTGTATTTGTTTTTGAGAGACAGAGAGAGAGAGAGAGAGAGACAGCACGAATAGAGGAGGGGCAGAGAGAGAGGGAGACACAGAATACCAAGCAGGCTCCAGGCTCCGAGCTGTCAGCATAGAGCCCAATGCAGGGCTCAAACTCACGAACCATGAGATAGATCATGACCTGAGCGGAAGTCGGACACTCAGCTGACTGAACCACCCAGGCACCCCTGTTGTGTTTGTTTTGTTTTTTTTTTTTTAAGTTTATTTTGAGGGAGACAGAGACAGTGCAAGTTTGGGAAGGACAGAGAGAGAGAGAGAGAGAGAGAAAGAGAGAGAGAGAGAGAGAGAATGAATGAACCCCAGGCAGGCTCTGCACTGTCAGCACAGAGTCCAACACAGGGCTCGAACTCCCAAAACCGTGAGATCATGACCTGAGCTGAAATCAAGAGTCAGACGCTTAACTGACTGAGCCGCCCAGGCGCCCCGAGACCAGCACTTTGTGGCTGAGGCTCCGAAGGTGAGCTGAGAGGGGCAAGGAGCAGAGTGGTATTTCTCTTCTGTGCTGTGGACCAGCACAGCCTCAGCCGGCACTCAGACCCTAGAGCCTTGGAGTCGGGGCGGGCGAAGGCAGCCAGGGGCTGACTGTGCGGTGGGACAGACGATAAGCCGACAGTGAGGCGGTCTTGGCCGTGTGACCCGTTTTTCTCTGTCAGGTTACACTTTTTATTCACAGCACTTCTGATGCCAAATGTGTGGTTTGCCCTTCCTGACCCCAGTGCCCCAGCTCCCCAGACTGGGTGTCCTGCAGTTCCTCAGGTGCAGACGGTGCAGTTCTGACACCATCCCCCTGGAGTTATGTCAGACCCTGCAGGTTAAAGGGCTGCACAAGAAAGAGGCCCCCCGCTTCAGAGGCCAGCTGAAGATGCCCAGGACCCCCGTACGTCTGACCCTATAGGTCTGAATCAGGGGTGTGATTCTCTTCTAGGTTTGACGGTTTGCTAGAACGATTCACAGAATTCGGGAAGGCCCTTTACTTACACTTGTAGGTTTATTATAAAGGCTACAACTCAGGAACAGCCAGATGGAAGAGACGCACAGAGCAGGGTACAGGGGAGGGATCCCATGGGGCTTCCGTGCCCTCCGTGGGCGCGCCACCCTCCCAGCACCCCAGAGGGCCCACCCACCTGGAAGTTCTCTGAACCCTGTCCTTTACGGCTGTGTGTGGACATTCCATTAGGTCACACGGTTGATCAACTCATTGGCCATTTGTGATTAGTTCTGTCTCTAGCTCCTCTCCCTTCCCCAGAGCTCATGAAGGTGGGGGCCACTGAAAGTTTCATGTTCTAACCACTCCTGGTCTTTCAGGTGACCAGCTCCCACCCTCAGAGGTATCATGGGATACCTCTCCACCTGCTCCATCAGCGTACGAGACACCCATCACTCTGGAGGTTTCAGGAGCCGTGTGCCAGGAACTAGACAAAGGCCAAATATTTATTTGTTACATCACGCAGGTGGCGCATGGTGAGCCATAGAGCGTATCCAAGGGGTTGGGAACCAGCTTGGGAAGAGTGAAGGAGAGTCAAGGGACGTGAGGAATATGTGGTCTCTGTTGGCGAAGAGAAAGTGTTCCAGTCATTGACGCGGGTGGCTTTGGTCAAGATGAAGGACCGATTCCTCCTTGGGTCTCTAGGTCCGCTTTCTTCCCGGGAGGCCTCCTATGTGGTGTGGTGGCTCCCACCTTTTTCTGTGCATTTGGCATCACAATCGTGGAAGGAAATGGAATCATAAAATGATTTAGATTAACTTCAGGAATTTTGACGGGAGACCATTTGAAGTCAGCCTGTTGTGACTGTTTTAATAGCTCAGATCACCAGGAGGAGGAATAAGGGAATGTTGGTGTGGGTTTCAGGGTGGAGCTGAGGTCTGGATTAGCTTTGCAACGGAAGACCCCGCCTTGTCACCAACACTCTGTTCCTGTGACGAACACTGGGGACTTTGGGGTACACTCACCTGAGCTCAGAGGTGGGCTTGGTGTAGCATTTTTGCTGGGGATACCAGGTCCCCCAGGGTCCCTGCTCATCTGAATGTGTGTGGGGCTCTCCGTTTCCCTTTGCCTCTGGTCCAGGAGGCAAACTTTCCCAGCGGGAGGACGTGCTGTTGGTCAATGATGTGTGAATAGCTGGGATTCCTTAGAGAAGCTAGCAGTTGTTTAGGGCTGTCCCCACGGGGATTATCAACAGCTGGGCGTCCCCCGCCAGGCACCTGAGAGCAAGTTCTTTTGGGACGTGTTTCAACATGCGTGTGCAGGGTTTGTGGAACTCATAAAAGTGGTGATTGGCCACGCATGTCACACGCTGGTTTTCTTCCCGTGGGTTTCCTTATGGGGTCTCAACCAAGGTGCGTCACGTCACGCTCCTGCGTCTTGAACCTCTTGCCCGAAGAAACGAGGCTGGGGACCATATTCCAGATGGCTCTGCAGTTGACGGTGCTAACTAGGACAGAGGACACAGCGAGCACTCGGTGGATGTTTGTGGAGTGAACTAATGAGAAAGTCATGACTTTCGGGACGAAGGTAAACATGTAACGTGTTGTTAAAGAAGGTCACACGAGCCGTCCAGGGCCTGCCGTGAGCTGCTGGGCTTATGAGAGCCTTAGCACAGTGTCCCGAGGAAAATGGCTAAGCGTTGCTCCGTGTTCTGTCTGTCACCGTGCAGCCACCTGTAAGTGGGCCGGGTGATGGGAAGGTGGCCCGTCCGACAGCATCTCTGATGCAGGTGCTTTGTCTGATGTCTGGAAAGCAGAGCGCCTCTCCACCTAAATAGCTCTGACTCCCGACCCGGACATAAGGAGCCGGTGGGTGCCTGAGGCTTCCTTGCACGGGTTGGCAGCCTGAGGTTCAGGGAGCATCGCGGGGTCCCTGCCCGGCTTGCTCCCGCTTGCTCGGCTGCTGTCCCGGGGTGGAACAGGGTCACTGGGAGGCATACTCGGGCTCCTGGCACGTGACAAGGGAGTGGACGGGGAAGGACAGAAAGATGCAGTGCATATCAGAAGGTCAGCTCTGTGCTGGTCACCCCCTCCCATGGGTCACATCCATGAACAGGAGACGACCGTCAAAATGGGCTCACTGGGAGGTGGAATCTAAGAGATGCGCCTTGAAAGGATCATGTAGGAACCATTCTTCAGGCCCTAAGTGATGCTGAGCTGGCCGTAGGGTCCGCGAGAGGGGTCGGCTCCTGGGGGCTGCCACCTGTGACTCCTGGGTCGGACCAGTGTGTGCAGCCGGCTCCGCGTGCCTGACCGGAACATTCTGCCTTCCGGGGAGAGTCCCTGAGCCCGTGAGTCCTGAGCTGGTGACCATGTGGCCAGAGGAGGTCCTGTTCAGGGAGGGGCGTGACACTATTAGGTCTTGAATTCCTGCCCTGAAGGACCACTTTTCCTTACGTATATTTGTAATACCCCCCACCTAGAACCCACGGTCATTACATACTGCATCTGTTGAGCGATACAGAGAAGGAGACGTGATTGTCTTTCACCTACTATGTGCTGAAGGTGGGGGAATATTGGACTTTGGGGTGTGCCCCATGATTGGGCTGTTCTGGAGTAGTGATAAGCTTCAAACAAGACTGACGCTGTTTCCTACAGATTTCTCCTGTGAAGAGGGGTGGAATCTTTTTTTTTTTTTTTTTTTTAAGTTTATTTATTTTGAGAGAGAGAGAGAGAGAGTAGGATGTGGGAGATGCAGAGAGAGAGGGAGAGAAAGAATCCCAAGCAGGTTCCATGCTGTCTTTGCAAAGCCTGACGAGGGTTTGAACTCATGAACCGTGAGATCATGACCTGACCTGACCTGAAACCAAGAGTCAGTTGCTTAACCTACTGAGCCACCTAGGTGCCCCAGGAGAAGTGGAGTCCTAACGTGCCATCACTGGTCCCTCCCTCAAAATTATTGCTGTAGGAGCAGTTCCATAGCGTGTTTTCGCCACAACTAATAGCAACTTTTACTTTCTTCTTCTTTTTTTTTTTTGTTTTAATTTTTTAAGGTTTATTTTTGAGAGAGAGAGAGAGGGAGGGAGAGAGGGAGACAGAACATGAGGGGAGGGACAGAGAGAGAGGGAGACACAGAATCCGAAGCAGGCTCCAGGCTCTGAGCTGTCAGCACAGAGCCCGACACGGGGCTCGAACTTGTGAACCGTGAGATCATGACCTGAGCCGAAGTTGGACGCTTAAGTGACTGAGCCACCCAGGCGCCCCTACTTTCCTTGTTTTTTTTCCCCTAACTTCCTAAGGGAAGAAAGAGAATGCAGAAGAAAGGAAGGTAGGAAAAGAAAAGAAGAGGGGCAGAGTCTTTCTGCATTTCTAGAAGCTTCTGCGCCGTTCCTGTTCATGTGACTGGCCTGAAGCACTTAATGGCTTCATTGTTTTTGGTGCAGAGCAGTGATTTCTCTGGAATTCCTAGACTGTGGAGAGGGGAGAGCCAGCCTCTAGGGCTGAGGGAGGGAAACCACGCTTGGACATCACAGGGGGCTCAGGCGGGGCTTTGCGGGGAGGCACGGAGAGGGGAGAAGCAGCAAGACCACCGGTTGGAAACTTGACAGAAGCACTTTTTACCAGAAAGATCAATTCTGCAGTTATGTAAGTGATTCATGTGCCTTCTTACAGAAATCCAAACCCAGAAGTCTGTGGAACAGAGTGAGGGTCGCACCTGTGCCCTCTGGGCCATTGGGTGGCCTCCCTCTGGGTCAGTGATGGTCTGTGTTCTCCTGGGCTCTTTTCTCTGGTGAATTCGTGGACCCACATGACGTGGGTTGTGTGTCCCTTTCCCTTCCACTTGAGTATCACCTCCCTCCCCCTCCTCGGCTCTTTTCCTCCTTGGTCTTTGCCTGGACCTCGGTCAAGGCCAGCTTTGGCCAGTTCAGTGAGAAGCACGTTTTGGGATTTACATCATTTAATCCCTGCACAGAGGCGGGGCTGTCTAATTCCATTTTATAGCTGAGGAAACTGAGGCACTGGAGGCAGGCTGCTCTGGGGAGCTGAGCCAGAAACCTGGTTCCACGTGGGCCGGCCGAGCCGCGAAGCGGTTCCCAGGCTGCCCCCCGGGCGGTTTTTCACGTGCTCAGCACAGTTCTGCACCTTTGGGCTCCTGCTGTCGATGGGGGACACAGACATGGAGGGAGAGGTCAGGGGGATTCAGCCGCAGGACCAGAGGATCCTGGGCCGAGGGGCAGGGCCCCCAGCAGGGTCTGGGTGGGGAGGGGGAAGGAAGGTGGGGGTCATTCTTCCAGAGGGGGTGTGAAACCTATCACCAGCTTGAGCCAGGGGTGGGGAGGGCGTGGGGGGGGCGGCAGGTGCCGAGGCTGCTTCAGGGTCAGGTGGGAGTGGCATCCTGGTGGAAGGCAGTGGGAGAGCGCCTGGGCTCCTGGCTTGCAGGTGCGAGAACGAGGTGTGAGGGGAGGGGAGAATGGGGGACTCGTGGGTTGTGCCACATGCACTTGGTGGCCACCACAGTGGCCTGAAGCAAGGTGGGGGGGACAGGGACAGGCGCATGGGTTGCTTCCAGCTTTTCCATGTTAGGGAGTATGCCTGTCAGTGATGTGTGTGTATGCACGTGTGTGTATGAGCCTGTGTGTGTGTGTGTGTGTGTGTGTGTGTGTGTGTGTGTGTACGTGTGCAGGTGCGTGTGAGGGTGAGCGAGGAGGCCATGAGATGCTGCCCGAAGCCTGTTGAGCATGTGCCTGCCTGCAGCTTAGGGGAGCCCCGCTGACCTCCCCCGCTCCGCCCCCCTACAATATCCCCACCCTCCGTGGGCTCTGGGTGTTCAACTTCCAGTAATACGATGGATCCAAATTACAGCCCCCTTGTTGCCAGTGTTTCTATTTCCCTGGTTACCACTCAAGTTGAGTGTGTTTTGCACGTGCATTTTGAGAATCGTTGGCTTCTGTCCCCTCCCCATTTTATTTTGGGCTGCTTAACTTTTTTTTTTTTTTTAATGTTTATTTATTTTGAGGGAGGGAGAGAGAGAGAGAGAGAGAGAGAGAGAGAGAGAGAGAGAGAGAATCCCAAGCAGGCTCCAAGCTGTCAGTAGAGAGCTGGACGCAGGGCTCAAACCCACAGACTGTGTGATTGTGACCTGAGCCGAGACCAAGAGTCGGACACTTAACTGCCTGAGTCGCCTAGGTGCCCCTGTTTGTCTAATTTTTTAATTAACAAGACATTTGCTAAATGCAGACAGCCGCATCACGTTGCTAGTATCTTCTCCCAAAGTTTTTGCTTGTCCTTTGATTTTGTAGAGAGGGCTTGTTGCCATAGAGGAGGTGGTTTTTCCTTCGTGGCTTCCAGATTGAAAATCTTGCTTTGGAAGATCTTCCTCGCCCAGATTTTGTACCGTTATTCTTCCGTATTTTCTCTTAGTCATTTGTAAGGTTTCAATCGTCCCATCTATTGGGAATGGTGTGCAGAGAGGCTCCTGCACGTATCTTACTGAACATCAGTAACCACTTATCCTGGATCTTATTTTCTGCGCATACCTGGATGCTCAGCTCCACCCAGATCGTGTTCTGGGCTCTGTACCCTTCTGTGTCTGTCCCCATTCTTGTCCCCGTGCCCCTGGCGGACTGGGGTATTGGCCGGGACTGCCCCACACGCACCTGCACCCATTACCTTGGGCAGGAGCCGCGCTGCAAGGGCTTGCCTTTCCAGAAAGTTCTCTGTTTGTGCCTTGGTGTCTTCCAGATTTCTTTTAGGTTCCTCACAAGAAGTTTCTGTGTTTTCTTCAGAGCCTCTTGTATATGCTTCTTAAGTACATTATTTGTGTTGCTTCTGTGAATGAAACCACTTTATCCTTGCTTCGTAAGTGTCTTGCTGCCATTGTGTGGGTTGCTCTGGGATCGTGACCTCATTTGATGCTGACATCGGTTTTTAGCTGGTCCTGAATGTCCTCTGGAAACAACACTGGCTTTTCTTTTTTCCTGGACAGCTTTCACACCATGTTTCTGTTTCGTACCTCGCTGTATCACCAAGGGCCTCGAACCGTGGTGATTCCTGCTGTCATCTGGGCTTGCTGGCCCTAATTTCTTTTTGTTTATTTATTAAAATTTTTTTTTAACATTTATTCATTTTTGAGAGAGAGAGAGACAGAGACAGAGTGTGAGCAAGGGCGGGGGGGCAGAGAGAGTGAGGGAGACACAGAATCAAAAGCAGGCCCTACACTGAGAGTAGAGAGCCAGACGTGGGGCTCGAACCCACGAACCGTGAGATCATGACCTGAGCCGAAGTGGGACGCTTTACTGACTGAGCCACCCAGGCGCCCCTATTTATTTTTGAGAGAGAAGAGAAAGAGAGAGAAAACACGTGTGCATGTGGGAGGGGGGTAGAGACAGAATCCCATGCAGGCTCTGTGCTGTCAGTACAGAGCCTGACTCGGAGCTGGATCCCATGAACCATGAGATCGTGACCAGAGCCAAAGTCAAGAGCCAACGCTCCCCTGACGGAGCCACCCTGCTCCCCTAAGTCCTTCTCTTTCTGATGAATGCTCACGTGTATCTATATGCCGGTGCCACACTATTTTAACTACTTTTGCTTTATAATTTACTATAGGGTGAGTGCAGTTCTCCCCTAATACGCTACAATCGACAATCTCACGGTACTTTGGTAGTTTTGATGCATTTAGATCGATGCCTGAATTTCATTTACAAAATTAATTTTAGGTTTGAAACTAATTACTCTTAAGAGGATCAAAGTCTTTGTGTGGTGTTTAATCTTCCCCTCTAGGAACGTAGCATGTTTCCATTTGCCCGGGTCTCTTAAGCACGTCAAGTGCGTGGTGGTACCTTTTGGTGTACCTAGGGCTCTTGCTAGCACTGGACTGAAATATGCGCGTGTGTGTATCAGCTGCGGAGAAGGGCGTTTTCCCCCATTCTCTGGTCAGTTACCGTGTCTGTGAGTGCATGGGTTTGTCCTGACCCTCACTGTGGCACTAACCTTAGATCACTTGTAGAGAGAAGCGTCCTCCCTCTCTCAAGTAGGCGCTCCTTTGTCTTAACTGCCTTTCCGGTCTGGGCGGCCGCAGACACAGGTCCATGGGGTAACCCATCTTTGAGCTTGCTTGGTGGCTCCTGGAAGCCACACGGTGAAGACTGGTTCTGGGATCGCTGGTTCCGCTTGACCCTGGAATTGAGGACCCTGTTCGTGGCCCATTCATCCGTTTTGATTAAGTTGTGTCGGTTTCTGTGATGGCGGCCAGTTTGGGATGTGGCCGCTCTGTCCTGGGCCCACTAGACATCTCTGTGGAGCCCCCGCCGAGTGTCCGCTGGTGGACGGGCCACGCGGGAGCTGAGTCACCGTTCGGTTGTCGTTGCTGAACGTGTCCTGTGTGTTCGCCGGTTCGAAAGTATGATGTTGGCATTTTGGGGGGGGGGGGCAGTCTCGTGTTTTAACTTCCTTCTGGTCCCAGTTTCCTTTTTCCTCATGGCCCATCCCGCCCGCCGGGTGGGGGCAACCGTGGCCTTGCTGGAATAGCACATCCCGCTGAAAGTGACGCGAGGTGCGGTGTTTCTGCTTTAATCCTCGCTTCTCTCTTCCGCTGTCCTCAGGGTCGGGCAGTAGCACTCTGAAATTGTATAATGACTTTTTTTTATTATTTTTTTTAATTTTTTTTTAACGTTTATTTATTTTTGAGACAGAGAGAGACAGAGCATGAACGGGGGAGGGTCAGAGAGAGAGGGAGACACAGAATCTGAAGCAGGCTCCAGGCTCTGAGCCATCAGCCCAGAGCCCTATGTGGGGCTCGAACTCACGGACCACGAGATCGTGACCTGAGCTGAAGTCAGATGCTTAACCGACTGAGCCACCCAGGCGCCCCAGTATAATGACTTTTTTTTAAAAAACTTGCCTTTCTTCACTTCCATTTCGTTGATCTGTTTCTCCAGCTGTCTTTCTCAGTTTGCTGTCACAAGCGGGCTCTGACATCAGCACAGTGCTGAGTTCAGTTTTTTGAATTAAGGCTATTCTGTCCCCTTTTATAAAGGCCTAGACTTCATTCCAGAGCCGTGTGGCTGAACCCGCCCAATAGCCTCCTCGTGAACGTGGGGGTTTGTTGAATGTCTAAATAGTCACTGTTATTACTCTAAATATTTAGCGCGGGGAAGCTAGACGGATGGAAAGATTAATACTCACTCTGGAATTTTTGGAAGATATCACAGATGCTACAGAGAAATCAAGGGGTCCTTTGTTTCCGAAACACTCTGGAAGTGAGTCCAGATGTTTGTTTTTTGCCCACGTTCACGCATGTGGGATTTCAAGTTCGCGTCGTGTCTGACCGTGAACCCGCAGCAGCGCGCTGTCTGGACTGATGCGCGGATGGCACAGAGTCCCCGGGGCTCCGGTATGTGTGAGGCACGCGGCTGGCTCGGGCAGCACGTCGGGCTGTGCTCTGCTGGTGTTGGCGACAACGGCCGTGGGTGTGGACGGGCCAGCGCACACGGCGCTGGAGGCTTCTTTAAAGCAGTTCTCTGTGCCTGGCGGGTGGTCCTGCCCTTGGTGAGGACGCGTCTCAGGAGCTCTTACAGCTCACCGTGTTCGGAAACCGTCCTGCTTTGTTCTCTCTGCTGGGAAGTTCGATATCCACGTTCCTAGAATGGACAACGATGGTGGGACAAACAACTGGATGTCATTTTTCTTCAATTATAGATTAATTTATGTTGCCCATAGTTCTTCAAAAAGGTTTATTTCTTTGTTTTGAGAGAGAGAGAGAGCTCATGGGTGGGGAAAGGCAGAGAGAGAGCGAATCCCAAGCAGGCTCCACACTGTCAGTACGGAGCCCGATGTGGGGCTCGATCCCATGAACCGTGAGATCGTGACCTCAGCGGAAACCAGGAGCCTGACCCCCGAACCCCCTCAGCCAGCCAGATGCCCTGGTGCCCGCTGTCAGGAGCAAACGTCCCCAGTGTGTGTTGCAAATTTAAAAGCATACGTGTGAGAGCTACATCTGGAAGTAGCCATGGGGCATTCGGATCAGACTCCAGAAAAAGATTAGTTTTTCTGGAAAAGATGGGAAACCTCTCAGAGTGTGAGGAGTGGATGTGTTACGTGACCCAAGTCCGTTTCCCCGGTCCTGGCCCATTGTCATTTCAGAGACCCTCATGCTTGTCTGACCGTTCACCTTTTTTTTTTTTTTTTTTTTTTTTTTTTTAATTTGTGGACAACCTAGCTGCTAGAATTTAGAGACGTCCCGCCTGATACACTTGCTGTAATCCTTTTCGGAGTTACAAATTCTTTGCGAGGATGACAGCAGGTGCCCTTAGTAAAACGCCTTTGCGTGTGCAGGTGGCGTTCAGTGTGATGCCCCCACGTACTTTTGTGACCTGCGTGCCCCTCTCGATCCTAAGGCCAGCGTCCTGTCCGAGCATCAGTAGGCTTCACAGCCTGTAGGTGGCTGGCGTGTTCCGCGTCTGACAACGGGCGCGCTGCCGGCCGAGTCACATTCGTGAAAATCTAGCATTCGTTCAGCGTTTACTGTGTGTTGGGTCCTACAGCTTGACATGCGTCAGCTCGTTTCCTCCTCGTAAAAGCCCTTGGGGGGAGATGGTATTTCCATGTCGATTTTGGAGCTGGGGACTCGGGCTCAGTGAATTCAGTGACTCTCCCGACTTGCCCGGGTGTCACCTGCAGAGGCACCAGGGCTCTCTGGCTCTCGTGCGTGATCTCCAGCCAGTGTGCCCAGTGGGACCGCCTGCGGTGGTTTTCTAGTAAATTCTAGGTCCCTGACTTCTTCCATCGCGGGTCAGCAGCAGGGCACGTTTTATTTCCACTGTCGAGTGATCAGGAAAGGTTAGTCTAGGCATCTCTTCTCCTTGCAGGGGCACCCACACCGCGGGCAGGGGACCGGCTCGGACACACAGAGGCGGCAGCGGTGATGAACGCTCCGTGCTCTTCTCCCTGCTGAGTCGTTGGGGGCGTGTGTGTCACTCGGCACGTGACGATTCAGCAGCATATGTTACTGTCCTCCGGGAGGTGGGCTCTCTCCCCACCGGCCTGCAGAGGAGCCCGGCTCAGGGAGCACCCTGGTGACTGGAAACTCCCCTCCAGCTTCTCCCTTGGTGCTGACACTCCTCTTCAAGCCTAGAACAGCCCTCCTGCCCGTCCCTCAGTAGATGAGTTGCATAAAGTGGCGAAAAAGGAAGTGGCCAGGGGTCAGACCGCGGGTCTGCCCGCTTCTGCCCCTTCCTGCTGAACGCGCATGCGCCTCGTGGAGAACATCAGTCCATGCTCCCTGCCGGCACCAGGGGGCGGGTACCCGGGCTGAGACGGAAGGGGGTCTCTGTGGGGTGGGGTGAGGGTTGCAGCCTGCGAGGACCCCGGGAACGACGATGTTGGCTCGGATCTGGGCTCCCGGCACGAATGCTAGGTACACTTGGCCTTGCGAGAGGGCAGAGGTCTGTGCGTTCCGTTCCCAGCCTGCCTCGGGGGCACTTGGCTTCTACTGCCGAGGGAAGACGGTGACCCGGGACACGGGGTGGCCTCCCCGTGTCCTCCGGTCTCCGCCGGCAGGATCTGCCCCTGCAGTCGGTTGACATGCCGACTAGAAAAAGCCTGGTCCTTGTGGACCTCTTCCTTTCTCTGCTCCTTGTAGAATCTTTTAAGTTAAATCTCCCTGAAAAGAGAAATATTCCATGTGTCTGTTTCAAGGAGACTGGAGTCTTGGGTGCAGAGCAGAAGATTTGTGTTTGGCCAAGTTCAAGGTGTTCAGTGTCGGCCTCTTTGACTTTTCAGCTTTGGAGCCGGGCATGAGGCTGAACCGGAGCAGGGAGCTGTGGGGACCGGGAGCCCCGCGACCGTGACCGGCACCTGGTTCTCACCTGGGTCCTCGTGGTCGAGCCGAGGTGGCTGCCAAACCAGCGGAGCCGGAGCGAGCCCCTGACAGGTAAGGTCTGTTCGGTCTTTACCCAGAGGTGGGATTCTCTCTTGGGAGAAGCATCTGGTAAACATTGATTGAGCTGAGATCAGTAAGTGAGGGTCGCTGTAGGCAGGGGCCTGACGACGGATGCTTTCTTCCGGTGTTTCTGCACCTGTCTCTGTGTCCCCTTGCCTCCCCTCTGCTCCCTGCGCTGAGCTGGGTGACTTGAGAGATCTCGCCGGGCCTCCCTGGGCTCTGCAGACCACCCTCCACGCCCGCTGTGCCTCTCCCTCGCCTGCCCCCCTTTGGTGTTCCGCCAAGAAGCTGTTGTGTTTGGCGACGGGCCAGGACAGAATGGGGGGCGGCTCCTGCCTCAGGCTTTGTTTTCCAATAGAGCTTGGAGCTTGTGTGGGGAGCGTCCCACCTTAGCGCTGGTAGTGGGGTGGCCGTAAATAATGAGCCTCTGGGGCAGGTGCTACACCTGGACCTTCCCTTCTGTCCCGGTCGGCTGGGGTGTGGGGTTCTTACCATGCTGTCCATGGGGCTGCAACGCTAGTTGGAGAACTGAGGCCGGAACAGTCTTCCAGCAAACGGGCCTGCTACAGCCTTTGGTCCCAGGGAGGATGGTGGGTGCTGGAGAGTGTATCAGTCAGCTCAGGCTGCCATAACAAATACCCCGGGTAGGACAGCTTGAACAGCACATGTGCGTTTGGTCACAGCTCTGGAGGCCAGAAGTCTGAGAGTCTTAGGAAGCCTCTGTCTCTGGCGTGTAGATGAACGTCTTCTCCTCGGTGCCAGCATGGTCTTCCTCCCGTGTGCCTCTGTGTTCTGCTTTCTTTTTTTTCTAAGGACATGAGTCCTCTTGGATTGAGGCCTACCCAAGACCCCGAATTATCTTAATCACCTCTTTAAATTTTTTTTATAACATTCATTCAGTTTTGAGAGACAGAGTGTGAGTGGTGGGGGAGGGGCAGAGAGAGAGAGAGGGAGACACAGAATCAGAAGTAAGCTCCAGGCTCCGAGCTGTCAGCCACGGAGCTCGAACCCATGAGCCCTGAGAGCATGAAGTGAGCTGAAGTCAGATGCTTAACCGACTGAATCACCCCGGTGCCCCCTTAAGCACCTCTTTAAAGACCCTATCTCCAGATATGGCACATTCTGGGGTCAGTGTTCCAGTGGCACATTCTGGGGTCAGCGTTCCAGCATGGGAATGTTTGAGGTCAGCCCCTAACAGACAGGACCCTGGGCTGAGGAAGTCGGGTCCAGATTTCTCGGGGACAGAGGTGCTGGCCTTTCTCTCCCCATTTCCTACACTCACATCCCTTCTCCTGTTCTGTATTACCGCCTGTCATGACCCTGGACTCCCTTGGGTTTTCCTTGCCTGTCTATAGTGCAGAATAGGAGGGTTCTAATCCCTTCATTAATCGGGTTTTTCAGCAGATCCTTCCCGAGCATCAGCCTCACGTTAGATGCTGAGTAACATTTTAGAATCCTGTTCAGGTTCAAAAGGTGCACGCGTGGACATTTCGTGTTTCTTTCTCTCTGGATAGTGAACACGAAAGTTGATTTTTTTTTTCTGGGGTGTGATCCCTCCCTGCCCTCCGCCAGGCAGTGAGCCCTCATGGAGACCATGTTCCCCACACGGAGTCGGGCTTAGCTCTGGCCTCCCTGCTCCTGCCCCCATCCCACCGAGCAAGGCTTGCTTCCCATGAACCGCGACATCAGACTTTTACCCCAGTCCTGGAGGAACACCACCACTGGTACAGATTGGTTTCTGTAAACCAGAGGGAGATGAAGAAAAGGGGCAGAAGCGTCCTATCCGGCTCTTCCCGGAGGCTGCAGAAATCAGCGTGGGGAACGAAATGATGGGAGAAGTAACCTCATCGTGGCCCCCATCCCATCCGTGTCCCACACCCAGGGCACAGGTGCTTTGTCTTGCCTCTGTTTTCGCCTTCCTCGGCGAGCACTTCGTGCCGGAAGCTCCGGCAGGCGTGGTACGGAAGGAAGGTACCTGGTGTCGTGGGTCGGGCTGATGCTCCCACGTGGCCGTGGGCATCCTTTGTGGCCCCTGTGCTCCCTCCCGCTGACCGGCTCCTTCATCCGTGCCTCGGGGTTGTTACGCGTCGTGCCGAGACTCCTTGAGGGTCAGGACTGGTTTTGTCCCTGGCAAGCTGATTGCAGCGTGGAAGGAACACACCTGGAAAAAGGCCCGAGGCGTCCCTGATCACGCTTGTCCCCACTTCTTTGATTGTCTGCTCAGCTTCCACCCCGCGTCCCAGTCTTACCTGTTACCATCAAAGCCGCCAGCCTCTGGATTCCGACAGCCCCATCAGGGACGTCTTGGCGTGGGCACGCAATGAAACGAAGCCTCGTTTCACAGTTCATCCTCCTGTCTGGGGCCTGAAATCTAGTTATCCGTGGCAGCTTAAGCGTGGGGGTCTGCTGACGTGGAAGGCACCGTGTGGGGCGTGTCACGTCTACCCTCCGGGACTGGGCAGCTGGGTCTGGGGCTGTCCGTCCCCTGTTTGGATGAGTTTGCATGCCCAGCGAGGTCACTAGGTGTAGGGACTAAATGGTGGGTCCCCGAAGTTTGGTCCAGGGACGGCATGTCCAAAAACACTGTAGCCACAAAACCCTTTCTTGACCCGAACGCTGATGTGGTGACTTCTCGTGTGGCATGTGTGGGACCCATTGGGTGCTTGGGGGGCCTGGAGCCCACTGGGTCTGGGGGATGGCTGGGCAGTGGACACGGGTGCCTTTGTGGTCACTGACAGTTCTCGCGATGGGCTTGTCCAGGGATGAGTCTTAGATTTTGATTTTTGTATTTTTTTTAAATGCTTATTTATTTATTTGGGGGGGAGAAGAGCGCGGGTGCAAGTGGGGGAGGGGCAGAGAGAGAGAGAGAATCCCAAGCAGGCTCCGCCCTGTCAGCTTAGAACCAGATGAGGGGCTCAAACTCACGAACGGTGAGATCATGACCTGAGCCGTAATCAAGAGTTGGACGTTTAACCGACTAAACCACCTGTGTGCCCTGAAGGTCTTAGATTTTTTAAAAACCAGTTTGTATTCTCTGTGGCCTCACACTGCACCCTTAGTCCTGGCCAGACGAGTCTAAAATGCACTGTCACGGGACACGGAGGGAGCCGGGGGGCGTGCAGGTGTGTGGGCTGCAGGCACAGGCCATTCCGCTGGGTGGTCTAGTGTGTGCATCTTCTCCAAGGCGGTGGTGACCCCACCGGGGACGGGGTGCGGCTCCTTCCATCCTCCATGATCCCCTGCGTTAAAGAGAACTAATTTGGCCCCACGTTAGGCTCCACTAACTTGAACACGACCTATGACATATTAGATAAAGCATTACATTGGTTCTCATTTTCCTGACCTTTTTCTAGTCATTGATTAGTTCCAGAGAGCACAGTTTGGACTAGCTAACTGTCCCAGGTGGGGCACTGGGGTCTGCAGGCTGGCCACGACCCTGCACACATGGAACATTCTGGTAGCAAGAGGTTCCCTTTAGAACTCATTTCTCAGGGGCACCTGGGTGGCTCAGTCGGTTAAGCGTCCGACATCGGCTCAGGTCATGATCTTGTGTGCGGTTCATGAGTTCGAGCCCTGCGTTGGGCTCTGTGCCGACAGCTCAGAGCTTGGAGCCTGCTTCAGATTCTGTGTCTCCCTCTCTCTCTACCCCTCCCCCTGCTTACACTCTGTCTCTTGCTCTCTCTCAAAAACAAATATTAAGAATAAAATGAGCTCACTTCTCTTTGATCTGTGAGTCGGAGCCCCATCCCCTGGGGGTTCGGGAAGATGCCGTAACATGAAATAAGAGGGTCTGAGAGGGACCCAGTTAGTGGCTAACAGGGAAATTAATAAATCATAGGCTTTGGTTTGCAGGGTGGCTCTGACCGGGGCTCTGGATTTGGGTGGAGCCAGCATGGGAATCCTGATCCTGGAGGGGCGGGGTCGAAGGCTGTCAGTGAGGGTGGGGGGGATGATTTGGGCATTAGGGCCGCCCTCCCTTCTACCTTCACAGTCGATGCATCTCAAGAGCCCTGTTTATTTTGGGGTCTTAGGGGGAGGGAGGGAAAGATACAGATGGTCTTACCTGCCCGACTTCTTTTTTGTTGTTTTAATTGTTTTTAAAGTTTATTTATTTATTTTGAGAGAGAGAGAGAGAGAGAGAGAGAGAAACAGAGCACATGAGCTGGGGAGGGGCCTAGACAGAGAGAGAGAGAGAATCCTAATCAGGCTCTGCGCTGTCAGCCTGGAGCCCGACTCGGGGCTCGATCCCACGAACCGCAAGATCATGACCTGAGCCAAAATCAAGAGTCGGATGCTTAACCGACTGAGCCCCCCCCAGGCGCCCCTTACTGTCCTAGTCTTGGTCCCACGGAGACCTCTGAGCTTAGCCATCCTCTGACCCCAGGTTTTAGTTGCTTGTTTTGTTCTCGCAGTCAACTTGGGTCAGAGCATTGCACCCCCAGACCCTGTGTCGGCTGCATCGCACCCTCTGCGGGGCCTCGCCTCCAGAGCGTGCTCTCTCCCGACAGCAGAGGTGGGCCTGCGCCCAGTGGTGCGGGCCCCCGGCCCCTCAACATACAGCAGGAGGGTGCCCCTCTGGGCCTTGGAGCCTTGGGATGGGGGGGAGTGGTGGTGGTAGTTACTGCTGCGGCGGGTGTAACCTGTGTAGCAGGACAGGAGGTGGAAGCCATTTCTCTGCCCGGCTGTGCTGACCAGTCACACCTCCCCGTTTACAGTATAATTTAAACCCACACCTCCTAAGAATCTAACTGTAAATGGAGTGACTTCTGTCTTCTTCTTTTCAAGAGCAGAGAGTCCCAGTTGTGCCACAGCTTGAGACCAGCCAGCCAGGAAGGGAGTTTGTTTTTTGTTTTTGTTTTTGTTTTTTTTTTTTGTTTTTTGTTTGTTTTGAGAGGGGTGGGGGGCAGAGAGAGAGAGAGGGAGACAGAATCCCAACCAGGGTCCGTGTTGTCAGCGAAGAGTCTTGACACAGGGCTGGAACTCACGAACCATGAGATCATGACCTGAGCCGAAACCAAGAGTCGGATGCTTAACCGACTGAGCCTCCAGGCACCCCCACAAAGACAGACCTGGAAGGAACTGGTGTGCACCTCAGCGTGTGTCCTCCTCTCCGGACTCCTGTCACCTCCTGAGTTTTCTAATGGTGCCTGCTTCTCTCTTTCCGCTCTCCCGTTGCTCCCCTGTTGACTGTTGTTTCTGCCATGTGCTCCCCACTGAAAGCATCCTCGCAGCCTCTTGGCAGACTTCTGTGTCCTCCCGTGGGGTGCCCATATTGTTTTATTTCTGCCTCGTTTGGGGCGCTTGACCCAGCGTGCCCTGATGCTGGGGTTGCACGAACCTTCTCTCCTCCTTGTGCTGAGAAGCCAGGATCCTGTGGCGCGGCCCCCCCCCCCCCCCCCCCCGTCAGCTGCTGCATCTGATAAATATCTGATTGAGCTGTTTGCACTGTTGGGTCCAGATACGTTGGGGTCTTGGCACGTTATTCCCCGAGGGTGGAAGGAATCTAAAACTCACTAACATTGAAGGAAGCAAAATAATCTGTTTGCACCCGGCTTTTAAGTCCCTTAGAGATGCAGGTCTCTAGCTCTCGTTTGTTTCAAGAATGTGTGCAATTGTCACGGAGGCATTTGTAGGACGGTCACACGGACACTCTTGCCCATTCCAGCCGGAGTCCTCACCGTGCTGGCATCTGTGGTCATCTCGTTCCAGGGCACCATTGACCTTGTTCTGGGAGTGACAGGTGATTTTCAGTTGTGCTCTGGACATCTCGGGTTTATGCTGTGAGAGTCGGGGGTCCCATTGTAATCTCCTTAGCAGGTGGTTTCCCTGGTGGGGCGTCGCCGCGGGACTGCGTAGGGCCGGGGGACTCATGCCAGCTGGGTCCGGGCAGCACCGCCCGAGCTCAGCTCCTTGTCACAGCCTGGAAACTCACACCTTCCTGGAGCACAGGCTCCCTGTGGCCACGTGCAGGGGAGACTCCACTCCCCTGCACCCCCTCGGGGGTGTGGAGGGTGCACATGCACGGCCTCATCACCTGTCGGGGCTCACTCAGCTCCCACTGGACGCTGCTGACACGGAAGGTGACGGTGAGGAGAAGAAACGCCAGCTAAGCCCACCTCTCCCTTGTTACCTTCACGATGCCAAGAGGGATTGGAGGTCTTTGCATCATGTTAAAATGTGCAGTATCGACAAGTTTCTGAGAACTTTGGGTATTTGAGTACTTAAGTGTAAGCTAACACGCATTTAAAAAATTAAAAACAAATTTTTTTTAATGTTTATTTACTTTTGAGAGAGAGAGAGAGAGAGAGAGACCGAGCGCGCACAGGGGAGGGGCAGAGAGAGAGGAGACACAATCCGAAGCAGGCTCCAGGCTCTGAGCTGAGCTGTCAGCACAGAGCCCGATGCGGGGCTCAAACTCAGGAATCGTGAGATCGTCGCCTGAGCTGAAGTCAGACGGTTAACCAACTGAACCACTCAGGCATTTCCCCCCCCCCGCCCCCCCAAAACATTTTTTTAATGTTTATTTATTGAGAGAGAGAGAGAGAGAGAGAGAGAGACAGAGTCCCAAGCTGCCAGCACAGAGCCTGATGCAGGGCTCAATCTCGGGATCCGTGAGATCATGACCTGAACCAAAATCAATAGTCAATGCTTCACTGAGCCACACAGGCGCCCCAAAGGTAACAGGCATTATTCCTGGAAGCTCAGTGTTTTTTGAGCAGTGACAGCATCAAAATCAATTTGGACAATTGCAGGGGAAGAGTGTTTAACGCAGTGTTGAAGGTAAGCCTCAGGGACCTCAACCAGGCTTTTGCTGTTCCACTACGGCGGGCGTAGAATGCTTGCTTTACTGCACGTGCACTTCCTTCTAGGCTTGTGGGAAAGTGTGTTCCTCCTTCCATCCCCCTCTCTGGATGTGATCTCCTCCAGCCAAGGGCTCAGGCGTCTGTCTTGGGACGTTGCCGTGGGTCTACCGGTCGCGTGCGTCTTGGGCTGGGAGAGAGCAGGTGTACGACTGGTCGGGAGGACAGTGTCCAAGGCAAGTCGATGTGGATAAAGTGCCAAGGGCGCTGTCTCTGTCTTAAGATTGGGAGCCCCAGGCACATGGGTGGCACCTAGTTAATTCTTGCTTGGTCTGTAGCGTCAGGGGCAAACCATTGGGGGGGATGCTGTCAGCCTATCTTTATCTTATTTATTTTCCTCATGTTTACAACGGTGAAAGATGATTCCTGGACTTAACTTTCTTCTCAGACAGCCCAGACTGGTCTGGAAGGGCCTATCCTGTCGGTCACCAGTGAGTTATCTTGGGATATGGGGGTCAGCCTAGGCTGAAGATAGGGCCTGGGTGACTCATCGTCTAAGGTAGCTAATGTCTTTCCTGTCCTGTTAAAGTGGTCAGCGTCATTAGCCTGGAACTCGTGTATCTTTGTGACATAAAAACACAACTCTTCTGGAATTGGCATTGGACGTGGCTGAACTTCGCGGACACTGGGGACTAGTGGTAGGAAGCTAGGTTTTATAATTACTGTAGGTTTCTGCCGCTCTTGGGTATTTAGAATCATGGCTTGTATACTTTGGCACTTCTAAATGTGTCAGCCCAAGGGTGACTCTTACCAGGCTCCACATGTTTGCAGTCATGGAAGCTTCTATTGAACGGGATTGCCCCGAGATGGACGCATGGATGGACAATGACAAGGAGACTTCCTGTGTGCACCTGCTGTGGTTAAGAGAAAAAATGGAGACCTTCACGTGTGCACCTGCTGCGGTGGAAAAGAGAAAACGGAGATCTGCCTGTGTGCACCTGCTGCAGTAGAAAAGAGGAAACCGAGACTTTCACGTGTGCACCTGCTGTACTAGAAAGAGAAAAGGGAGACCTTCACGTGTGCACCTGCTGCGGTAGAAAAGAGAAAATGGAGACCTTTCTGTGCGCACCTGCTGTAGAGAAAGAGAAAAGGGGGACCTTCATGTGTGCACCTGCTACAGTAGAAAAGAGAAAAGAAGCAATGAGGAAATATCTTTCTTGCTCTTCAGTCCTTGTCCAGAGGTGGTAGCTCATCAGCTTTCCAAGTGGCTTCACACGGGAACGCTAAGAGCAGCACGGATCATGCCGCTGCCTGTGGCCGTCTTAGAAGTTGTGCAGAGGACTCTGTGCCTTGGTGTGTGCCAGGGGGACTCGGTTCCTGAGGTAGCAGAGGGAGTCCCATTCAGGCTGCTTCCCCGTGGGGATCCCTGTGGCAGCTCCTATGTGTGATCTGTGGCTCAGACATTCCAACTGTCAAGAAATACACGTTCCCTGTTTCTTTCCGGGAGTAGGGGCAGCCTGGGGATGCTATTGCTGACGGAGTGTCTGGGCCAGCAGGCTGCTGCAGAATGTTCTGGGTTGAAGGGGGGTTCATTTTTTCTGAGTTCACAGTCTCAATGAAAGGAAGATGGAAGGATGCAGTAACGCGCGATGGGATTTACGATAACAAGTACCCTCTGGTCGAATGCTCGATCTAAACATCCCCTGCCTTCAGAAGCAGCAGACCTGGGTCCTGAAGCTGGGCTGGGGGATGGAGAGAGGAGGGTGGCATTCTGGACATGCCCCTCTTTGTCCTGTCAGGGCTTCTTTTGACAAATCGCTTTGTAGACAAGCGAGTTGATATCTGAGGGTCCGGAGGGAGTGTGATGGATGTGGGGGCTCCACCCAGAGATTATCGCTTTTTTAGTTATTGTGACCAATGTTATTAGTTATTATTAGTTATCGTCAGGGCCAGTGCGGGAACATGTTGTTTCAAAAATAACAGATCCTGGGGCGCCTGGGTGGCTCAGTCGGTTAAGCGTCCGACTTCAGCTCAGGTCACGATCTCGTGGTCTGCGAGTTCGAGCCCCGCGTCGGGCTCTGGGCTGATGGCTCAGAGCCTGGAGCCTGCTTCCGATTCTGTGTTCCCCTCTCTCTCTGCCCCTCCCCCGTTCATGCTGTGTCTCTCTCTGTCTCAAAAATAAATAAACGTTAAAAAAAAAAAAAAAATAACAGATCCTGCCAATTGCAAACTTCGGAAGAAAAACTCTTGGTGGTTTGTTATTTTTTGTTCAGTGTATTTATTTATTTTGAGTGGGGGTGGGGGGGAGAGGGAGGGGCAGAGCGAGAGGGAGAGAGAGAGAGAGAGAGTCCCAAGCATGTTGACAGCATAGAGCCTGAAGCAGGGCTCAAACTCATGAAACCCTGAGGGCATGACTTTGAGACAAAATCAAGAGCCGGAAGTTCAACCAAGCCACCCAGGTGCCCCTTCGTGGTTCGTTATTGTGACTCCCATAGTGTAGGACTAGTGTGGCCAGAATAGATACAAATCTATTTTTTTTGAAAACAGAACAATTAAAAAAATTTTTTTTAATGTTTCTTTCTGAGATAGCCAGAGCATGAGTGGGGGAGGGGCAGGGAGCGAGGGAGACACAGCATCCGAAGCAGGCTGCAGGCTCCAGGCTCTGAGCTGTCGGCACAGAGCCCGACGCGGGCTCGAACTCACAAACCGTGAGATCATGACCTGAGCCGAAGTTGGACGCTCAACTGACTGAGCCACCCAGGCGCCCCTTAAACAGAACAATTTTAAAATTCCATTTTACTATTAGACGTTAAGGAATTTTCTAATAAAAATCCAAGTCGCGTGGGAAAGAGATTAATGCATTTGTAAACCTCTAGAATTGTGCCGTTTGAAGAAGTTTTAGTGTCCTCTAGGTTTTAGAGACCCATTTTGACCCTTTATTTAGGTGAGAAAAGCAGAGTTTCTAAAAAATACGTATTTTCATTTAGCACATCTTCCTGAAGTAGGAGTCAGGACTTCCCATGATGGTTGCGAAAGAAATGGCCTCAGTAGCTTTTTCCTTTTTGGGGGGTGGGTCCCGCCCTGTCCATGAGACCAGAGCTGTTTTCCCTCAAAGTCTATGTGGCCAGAACAGATAAGGTTATGTTTTTACCTGGACCGGCCTCCATCCCCAGAGGGCTCTGGTCCCGAGGCCCCAGTCCCGGCCACAACCTCAGTGCACCTGTTGCCTAAACCTTGGGCTGTGGGCTCCTCATTTGCATACGGCCTCACGTGCTGGCTGGAAGGAGGGGGAGGAAGAGGAAAATGCAAGTCGACCCCCCAGCAAGTGTCCAGCAATGGGCTCCTTCCCGTGGTCCCACCCTGAGTGTTTTCTGCTGCTTCTCCCGGCCTGGCTTTGGGGCTCCATCCTGCGTTGCTGAAGTATCTTGTGTCCCCTACATCTGTGCTTCCTCCCACCTCCTCGCTCCCCAGCTCCCCAGTTCCCACCACTGGCCCAAACTCGGCCCCCGCCATGGAGCCTCCCCTTTCTAGTGTGGCCTCGTTAATGTCAGTCTGTACCACATGTGGCCCCCAAGCAGTGATTTACAGTAGCGAGGTGCCTGCCCTCCCGCCTGGCCCCGGAGGCAGGCGTGTCCCCACTTGCCGTCAGGGCCCTGCTGAGGGGCAGCGGGTGTCCAGGGGGGCCGTGTGGGTTTGTCCGGCGCCCCCCTCCTCGCCCCGTGGGTAACACGTGTCCACCTGCAGAGATAGGAGACACCCATCCTCCTGCGAGGTGTGTTCCTGCATTTAGCGCATCTCGTCCAGGCCAAACCCTTAAGAAGATACATTATCTTACAGTAAAACCTTGGTTTTTGAGAGCATAATTCATTCCGGAAACACGCTTGTCATCCAAAGCGCTCGTATCTCAAAGCGCACTTCAAGGACCTGTAGCTCAGTTGTGATCACGTGACGTTTGGCGTCCCGTACGACTCGTATCGCAAGACATCGCTCGTTTATCAAGTTAAAATTTGCTAGAAACGTTTGCTCGTCTTGTGGAACCCTCGCAGGACAAGCTCCTCGCAATCCAAGATTTTATGGTATGATCCTCAGGGCTCGACTGTATCTACACTGGGGGGATTTTTAACTGGGGTAAATACAAGCTTTCCCTTAGAGGAGCGAGAAGCTGTGTAGGAGGGCAGCGGATAACGGATTGGTGGCGTGGACAGAAGAACCGCGAGGGAAGAGGGGTCAGGGGTCAGGAGCACCTGAGCCAGCAGTGGTCACGACCTCCGCCCATGTCAGGCAGCCGCATCTCACTCCCACCTGGCGGGTGAGGAGGGACCCTGCGACCGTCTGTGGGCCACGGGATAGTGGGCGCAGGGCCTGAACCCGGCCTTGGTTCCGCTCTGGCCTGGCTCTTAATCCTGACGAGGACGCAACAATCAGAACCGACGGCCGGAGCCTGTTCTGACCTTCCTTTCATGTTCACAGGAGCGGGAAGGACCTCCTGGTAAAATAGGCGGGATTTATGTGCCGCCAAATGGTTTTCTTTTCCTCCAGTTCAACTTTGTGGCTTCCCGTAGTGACGCAGCGTGTAGCCAGATGAAGCACCTTCCAGACGTGGTTTGACCTGCTCTGTGGCCCGTTCTTCTTCTCGCCCCTCTCTCCTCCCCGTCCGCCCCCGGTGCCCTCCTCCCTCCCCTGTGTCTCTGCCTGTCAGAGGGGATCCAGCAGCTGTTTTGAGGACCAGGGTCCCTGGCAGCGTGGGATCCGAGGGCAGAGCAGTGCAGGCGGGGGCTTGATTTTAAGAGGACCACCCTGGCTTCTCTGCCGGGAGGTCTGCAGTCGAGCAGCTGGGTACGGGGACCGAGCACTCGGACCACACTTGGTCGGGGGTGGCAGTTAGGGTATGCCTCTGGGGGGCGGCAGGTGTGTGGAAGAGAGAGCTGGCTGGGCTCACAGATGATGCAGTGTCTCTGCCCGAGCCAGTGGGCAGAGGGCGTTTGCATGTGCTGATTGGGAGAAGCAGTGGGGGCCTTTGAGGGTGGACACTTAGGTCAGAGAGGCCGGGGCGGGGGGTGGGCAGACAGCCAAGCAGCAGCGGGCAGGAGTCGGGTGTGTGCTTGGTGGGAGTCAGGGGCCGGGTCCTGGAAAAGACACAAGGTGATAGTTACAGGGACAGAGAGAAAGGAGCATCACGCCGGAGGGAGGGGGTCTGAGAACTGGGTGACGGCCCCCAGTATTTAGAGGTCTCAGTGTCAGAGGGTCACTGCTGTGGAGACCAAGCAGGAGCACGCGAGCGAGGTGGTGTCCTGGCATCCTGGGAGGTGTTCATGGGCCCTGAGTCCAACGGGTGGCCATTCCGGGTGCCGGAGGCCTGGAGCCTGGATCCTGGATGAATGCGGGTTCAGGAGTGCGGGGACAGGGCCGGCCGGGTGGATTCGGGGAGCGGAGAGAACAGGTAGTCGTAGAAGACGTGATGAGTTGTGAGTGTTTTCCCGTATAATTTCGTAGCCGCGTTGGAGTGGAATTGAATTAGAAACCCACGCACCTCGCGTGACACACGCACACGGACGTGGTGTTCATGGACTTACGCACATTGGCATCCTTGTGATGGATGGACACGTAGAGCGTTCAGATAGTTTCCGGCTTTGCTGGAAAAAAGACGTACCCTTGTGTCCAGCTAACGTAGGTTCGGATCAGTAAGAAGGTTGGAGGGCGGAGATCCTTGGGGCTGGGGGTAACTTGTGCCTTATTTCCCTGCCTTGCCCTCTGCCCGGATATTGCCTGTCACCTGGACGGTTCTCTAAGGTATGGGTGCTAGTTAGGTGGGCTGCGGTGGGGGGGGGCTGGGGCCAGGAGTTTGAAAGAATGACTTGTGACATGAGAGCAGCGTTGAGAACCACACTTCTGTTGGGATGGCCGAGGGGTACTGAGGATGGGCGGGGGAGGCAGAGGGCAGGGCCCGGGACAAGCTCTTGCTGGTAGGTGGGTTCAGTGGGCATGTGGGGTGCTTGGTAGGCAGCAGAGAGGCAGGGACCGTGTGGCGGTGGGACAAGAGGAGGGAAGGGACAGACGTTGTGCAGGCGGACTGAGTGGCTGTGGGGCAGGAGACTCACCCTGTTAAGCCCGGTGTCCGGGGCGGATGTTGTGGGACGGGCACTCAGGTTTCGGCACGTTGGGACCTGTGTGGCGGGGGTGTCTCTGGGCCGTGGGGTTTGCAGACGGAGCTCGGGGCAGTGGGTTTGGAATCTGTCTCATCGAGGTTTGCAGACAGACAGCAAAGCTGCAGGAGGAGCGATGGACAGAAACCTTCCCCGCCCCCTGTTCTTCCTAGTGCAAGAAATAGTCATGGTAGGGAGGACGGAGCCCCTGGGGACACCAAGGTAGACGAGCTGGGGTGCAGGGATCGCAGGGTGACGGGGGCCTGGGCCCAGGGAAGCTGGTGGGGAGGGCCCGCAGTCCTCGGAATATGAGAAAAGACGTTGACTTCACTATGTGACTTTTCGCCTCCCCAGAGGGATCTGGTGTCTTTCCGTTGGTGGTGAGTTACTCAGGTCGTGCCAGAGGACAGAATGTTGCGATTATTCATTGGGAGGGTCTTTATGTTTCCTTTTTGTTTTAAAGTTTATTTTTACTTATTTATTTTGAGAGAGAGCATGAGCAGGGGAGGAGCAGAGAGAGAGAGAGAGAGAGAGAGAGAGAGAGAGAGAATGAATCCCAAGCAGGCTCTGCGCCATCAGCACAGAGCCCGACGCGGGGCTCGAACTCAGGAACCGTGATATCATGACCTGAGCCGAAGTCGGATGCTTAACCGACTGGACCCCCCAGGCGCCCTGGAAAGCAAGTTCTTTTTTTTTTTTTTTTTTTTTTTTTTAATTTTTTTTTTAACGTTTATTTATTTTTGAGACAGAGAGAGACAGCGTGAATGGGGGAGGGTCAGAGGGAGGGAGACACAGAATCCGAAACAGCCTCCAGGCTCTGAGCTGTCAGCACAGAGCCCAACGTGGGGCTCGAACTCACGAACTGCGAGATTGTGACCTGAGCCGAAGTCGGACGCTCAACCGTCTGAGCCCCCCCAGGCGCCCTGGAAAGCAAGTTCTTTTAAAAGGACCCCAAGTTTAGGTTTAAGTGTAAATAACCCCCATTTTAAATTTAAAACCAACGACGGTTTCTCCTCTTCCCCTGGTGTCTCCCTGGTCACACAAGGTCGGATGCCCTCCTCTGCAGGAGATCTTCCTTTGCTCCGGCTCCCAGGCCTGCCGCCCGTGCCTGGTCCCACGAGCTTCCCTTGACCATGAGGTCCATCCAGGTTGTCCCTCATATCTGAGCACACGTCCCCATCTGTGAAGTGCGGACGGCCCCCTCACGGGTGTCAGGGTTGTCTGGGGCTCTGTGCAAATGTGGCTTCCCTCTCGCCATCTGCTCAGGGAGTGTCCCACCACTTCTGGGAAGGCGGTGCATGGCATTCTCACCGACCCCCTCATTTCACGATCCGGAGAATCTGTTGTTTTCCGTGGTAATGCATTTCTGACGGAGGTCGGGAGGCCTCTGGGCCTGTGCATCGTCTCAGCTGTTCTCTGTGGCTCGTTTGTTTCTTGACTTTTCTAGCGATGCGTCTGAGTCCATGGGGTCAGTCCTTACGGGAGCCTTCAGGAACTGGATTAGGAGCCCCATCCCGGACTCAGCACACGATTGCACGCCTGTGCGTTAACCACGGCGGAGGGAGGCCCGGCTCTCAGGCCTGGTGCCCACGGGCTGGGGCTGCTGGAAACAGAGGGTCAGTGTCCACCGTCGGCCTCTCCTGGCTCGCGTGGACCGGATCCCGTTCCTGGGCACTCCGCATCTGGTCTCTGGATTGGGGCAGAGAGGATCTCAGGGACTGACCACACAGTTGGCCGGCACGGGTGACCGGAGGCAAGCTGCTTCTGCTCGGGCTCCTGGCCTGTCCGGTGGGGACAGAAGTAGTATCTCCACGTGGCTTGTTCAAGGATTCGAGCTTGTGTTCGGTCAGGAGGCTGAACAAAGCACTTGGGTGGAAGGCACTGTGGGCTCTTAAATAGAATATTCCAAACAAGTCTCTTACCAAAGGCTGAGAATATGAAGCCCAAGGTCCTTCTCCCATGTACGGTCATGTCCAGACCTCGTTGCGGTGATGAGGCCATCTCTCCTGCCGGCCGTCAAGATGGGTCCTGGCCTGCCGCATCTCCCACTTTCACCCTTCGATCGGTGTTCTAGAGTGGGTTCTGTTTCCATGGGAAAAAGGGGTAGATTTGTAAAAGGCAGAGAACGTACCAGCTACAGCTTCCAGCCAGGGATCTGGCCCTTAGGATTCGGGTGGAGCATTTTGAGGAACTGATGATATGGTTTACCCCCCAGCTTCCAGAAAGCGAACTGTGAGTCTTCGAGGCTTTATTGCAGTCTTTTCCCAATTCTGTTCCCCTTGCACACGTCATAAAAAAGGATTAACAGTGTAAACCAAAGAGAGGAGGGTAGTGGTTCTCAGCTTTGGAAACACTGGGGAGCTTAAAATCATGCCTGAGTCCCCAGGATTTTATTTTTGCTGGTCTGGGGTGCAGCCCAGGCACCCGAGGTGCCCTGTGGTTGGGGCTTGGCCAGAGACACGGAGCCCCCTGGGACTCACTCCCAGTTTCTGATTCAGTGGGTCAGCGTCTGGGCTGCAGTATTGTGTGTGAGCAGGTGCCCAGGTGGTGCCTGGGGACCACAGTTTAACAACCACGGGACTGTGGGCGTGTACTTCTGGACTGACCTTTGTTACCTCCTCTGTCCCTTCCCGTCACTGGCCCCAGGACCTTGACCACTGCACTCCGTTTCACGCCTGTCAACCGCGGGAATGATACTAGGGTGAGTGTGTGTGTGTGTGTGTGTGTGTGTGTGTGTGTGTGTGTGTTTGTACACATACATAACTATCCCTACCCAGCCCACTACGTGGTCTCAGCAAGCACTTGAGAAATCCTGTCTTTTTCTTTTTTCTTTTTTTCTTTGTCTTGACAAATGGAAATAATTGACAGTAAGAACATCTAAGTCCATGGCTTTCTTTATATGTTGGGGTGAAGGTGGGAGGAGTACGGGCTTCAGTCCTTTTTATCTCCAGAGTTTTCTACCCTAAGGATCTTTTTTTAAGATTGTTCTGATTTTTGGCTTACATTTTAAATAAAAGTTCTAATTTCATTAAAGTCTCCAAATTTCTTTTTTCTAATTATTTTTAAATGTTTATTTTTGAGAGAGTGAGAGAGAGCACAAGCAGGGGAGGAGCACAGAGAGGGAGACACAGAATCCGAAGCAGGCTCCAGGCTCCGAGCTGTCAGCACAGAGCCCGACGTGGGGTTCGAACCCACAAACCGTGAGATCATGACCTGAGCCGAAGTCGGATGTTCAGTCGGCTGAGCCACCCAGGCACCCCATCCAAATTTCTTTTTTTTTTAAGTTTTTTAGTTTGTTTATTTTGAGAGGGAGAGAGAAAGAGAGCAGGGCAGAGGCAGAGAGAGAGAGGGGGGAAGAGAGACAATCCCAAGCAGGCTCCGTGCTGTCAGTGCAGAGCCTCTCTTGGGGCTCGAGCTCACGAACCACGAGATCATGACCCCAGCCGAGATCAAGAGTTGGACGCTTAACCAACTGAGCCACCCAGGCGCCCCCCAAATTTTTTTCTTTATTAATGTCTATAAAATTACCACATGATTAAAAAAAATACCGTATTCTTTTGCTTTTGTTCTGTGCGTGGAGTTCTTGTTTTTCATGTAAATTTCTTATCGAAGTATTATGTCCATTCATTTGAGATTCTAATATGTGGATGTTTTCTTGTTTGGAGGAGAAAGGCTGAGCACTGTTGTTCGTCACGAACATGCCCTCTGCTGTCCGCAGTACATTAGCATGTCTTTCCTCCGCTCTGCACTTTGCTGGCCCTGTCCCCTCTCTTGTCACTTTGCGTCCTGTTCTTGCGTCTCTGCCCCTCCCTTCCTGGCCCCCTTCTCAGAGCATTTCTGTTTCAGTGTGCCTTGAGTATGTTTCTTTTTTTTACATTGGAATACTTTGGATGTTATTTTGAAACGAAGGGAATCGGGTTGTTGACACCCATCTTCTGAATAAATTGTGAATGCTACCTTCGTCACCTGGTTTCTGTTTTCCCTTTGATGTTTGAAGTATTCTTAGTTTCTTCTAATGCCTTTATTATGAGTTAGAATGTGAATATGCTGTTTTCAGCTCTGCAAGCAATGACCTTAATATATCCTGAATGTTGGCCTGGTAAAGAGCAGGGTCCCCGGCTTTTATGGGAGGTATCGCTTTCTTTTTAAAAAGTCCCGCAGTGATTTATTTATTTATTTGAGTTTATTCTTTTTTTTTTTTTTTAATTTTTTTAACGTTTATTTATTTTTGAGACAGAGAGAGAGCGAGCATGAACGGGGGAGGGTCAGAGAGAGAGGGAGACACAGAATCCGAAACAGGCTCCAGGCTCTGAGCAGTCAGCACGGAGCCCGACGCGGGGCTCGAACTCACGGAACGCAAGATCATGACCTGAGCCGAAGTCGGCCGCTTAACCGACTGAGCCACCCAGGCGCCCCTTGAGTTTATTCTTAAGAGCGACAGCACAGGCGGGTGAGGAGTTAGAGGGGGAGGGAGAGCGAGAATCCCAAGCAGGCTCCTTGCCAGCACAGAGCCCAGAGTGGGGCTCGAACCCACGAACCGTGACATCATGACCTGAGCCGAAATCAAGAGTCGGTCGCTTAACCGACCGAGCCACCCAGGCGCCCCCCTCCCCCCCCCCCCCCGTGATTTATTTTAAGACTTGCAGCTTCTCTTTTTCAATTTTATTTTCATTTATTTATTTACTTGCTTTTACTTCCAAATCAAATGTTCTTGTTTAGCCTGCCCGTCAGCAGTTACGCTGGTTGGTCTGGTTGGAGTCCCCCCGGGTGTGCTGTCCTCGGCGGAGCAAGGAACAAGACCAAGTTCTTGATCGAGAAGGCATTTAGTCGCTCTCTGACAAGTGCTGTAGGATTCGTGTCAGGTGCTGGCTGTGGCCGCAGGGCAGGGCCGCAGGGCGACGAGCTGGCACTGGGCTGTGCGGAGCGTCAGGAGCTGAGGGCGACCAGGCTGTCGCCTGAGTGTCCTGAGGAGGAGGCAGTGAGGAGAAAGTAGGAAACAGGCACGCCGGAGGGAACAAAGTAAGTGCCTTAAGGAGACGTCTCGGCTTCCCCAGCAGGGTGAAATGCACATGTTGGATTTCTGGTCAAGTGAAGATGGAGAGAGTCCCCCAGTGTGTGCTGTCCTCGGCGGAGCAGGGAAGCCACCCTGCAGGTGACTTCAGGGGTCTTGGAGGCGGCTGGTTCAGTTCTCGTAAGAGTAGGTCAGAGGAGGAGACACGCTCAGGAGCTCAGGTGTTTGCCACGTCCAGGGCGGACCAGGAAGGCAGGGGAGGGGTGCGGGCAGGGGGAGGGGGCCGGTGGGCAGCAGGTGTGTGCCACAAAAGGCGGTGAACTTTCAGGCAAGAGGCGCCACGTACACACTTGAACCTGAACCTGTCTTCACATCGTGGGTCATATCCCATCGCCGCAGCTGACATCAAGGTCATGTGTGTTCAGTAAGGAAAACAGAGCAGAGGAGGAAATCAGAGCGGATCGCGTGGATCCTGAGCCCACACTGAGCACTCTGCCAGGTGATACGAGCCAGGTGTACATGAGATGCCGGGTCCCTCGCTGCGCCTGCCAGCATCTTGACATTTGTAGCATACGGGGTCCCCGCTATGGGAAGGGTTGACAGACACTTGAAATCGGCCACGAGCGTAATTCCCAGTAGGTTGTGATGAGAAAGGCATAGGTATGCCTGCCGGTCTCCAGAGATTCAGTGAGAAACTCAGAAAAAGCGGTTTTGGGTGCAACATTTAAAATCTTAGGATGGTCTCGTCACCATCATTTAGCAGAAGTTGCCCTCAAAAGGAAAAAAAATAAACATGAAACAAAAAGAACAAAGGCATGTTCAAGTCCAGCTGCTGGACCCAGAAGTGTAAATATTGACGTTGTTGAGAAAAATGTTGACTCTAGCATCAGCAGACTTTTGGCTCTGCTTGAACTATTTTTCTGAACTGTTGTCTAATAAGGAAGAAAGTTTAGGCTTCATGGTGAAGATTATTTAAACTTTTATCACAAGTTCAAAACCCCGTTAAAATGGATAGACTCCAATACATTATTTATAATGGGATTCTGGCAAAGGACAGACTCATAATTAAAAGGACATATGGAATCCACACAGCGAGATGAACGTAGCAGTAAGCCTCTTTAATTGAAGGAAGACAGGACAGCAGTCACGGGTACAATTTCTTCGTCATTCTACAACGGTTAGAGAGAATGCCGTTTATTGTTACAGAAAGCTCTAGTAGCAACCAGCCTAGGAGGCTTTTCCTCAGTATCTGTACCAAGCACATCATTTTGAGAAGTCAGCTGATGATTTAAATGTGCAGTTCGTGAGGCTCCTCGGGGGCTCAGTGGATTAAGTGTCCGACTTCGGCTCAGCTCATGATCTCACTGTTCGTGGGTTCGAGCCCCATGTCGGGCTCTGTGCTGACAGCCTGGAGCCTGCTTGGGATTCTTTGTCTCCCTCTCTCTCTGCCCCTCCCCTGCTCATGCTCTGTCTCTCTCAAAGATAAATCAACGTAAAAAAAAAATAAATGTGGAACTCTTTACAAAGTGGCACAGTGTGTCATCGAGCCTGTATTGTTGTAGGACGTTTAGAAGTGAAGTTTTTTGCTCAGGAGCAGGATGAGGGTTTCAGTCTCCACGAGAGCACAGATCACGACCGTGGTCTCAGTCTTTGTCAGGTACGGGTGGCAAGATGGATTTTACCAAGGGCTTGCGGTGGGGGTTTCATTTCACCTGCCAGACAGCTGGGTGACGTAGAGTCACAGAGCAGAGAGGGCATTGCTGGTCAAGAGAGACCAAAACGGACAAGTCTTAACCAATTCCAAGTGGTAAAACTGGTGTGACCAGGAAGCATGTTGGAAATTAAAAAGAGAGGCGCCTGGCTGGCTCAGTCGGTTAAGCGTCCGACTTCGGCTCAGGTCATGATCTCGCCGTTTGTGAGTTTGAGCCCCGTGTCGGGCTCTGTGCTGACATCTCAGAGCCTAGAGCCTGCTTTGGATTCTGTGTCTCCCTCTCTTTCTGCCCCTCCCCCACTTATGCTCTGTCTCTCTCTCTCTCTCTCTCTCTCAAAGATAAACATGAAAAAAGATTTTTTAAAAAGTTTGTACATAAGTGATATTTGCAAGCCTTGCTTTATCCATCTTCAAGTTTTAACATCCTAAGAAATTCTGCAGAATCTCATGCTTACATTTAAAAAAAAATTAGCAAAAGTTTTAAATTTTATTAAAGGAAGCTCATTGAACAGCCATCTTTTCTATGTTTCAAAAAAGCAGATAGGGGCACCTGGGTGGCACAGTCAGTTAATCATCCAACTCTTGATCTTGGCTCAGATCATGATATGACAGTTCGTGAGATCAAGCCCCACATTGGGCTCTGCACTGATGTTTTAGAGCCTGCTTAGGATTCTGTTTCTGCTCTCTCTCAATAAATAAATAAACTTAAAAAATAAAATAAAAAAGAGGATAAAACATATAAAACATAAATTTCCTATTTTAGACCCTTCTAAGTGTGCAATTCAGTGGAATTACTTACATTCACAACGTTGTCTAACCACCATGGCTGTCTATTTCTAGAACTTTTTCATTATCACAGACAGAAACTCTGTATCCATTAACCCTCCCTTCTCCCGAGCCCCTGCTCACTTCTACATTTTGTTTGTAGACGGCCTCGTGGAAGCGAGATCCTACAACATTTGTCCTTTCCCGACTGACTTAGTTCACTTAGCATAACTTCTTCAAGGCTCGTCCTGTTGTAGCGTGTGTCAAACCTGCATTCCTTTTCAATGCTGCATAATATTCTGTCATATGGATATGCTGCCTTTTGCTTATCCATTCATCTGTTGATAGACACTTGGGTTGTTTACACTCTTTCGCTATTGTAACAATGCTGCTTTGAACACGGGTGAACAAGTACTTGTTTGAGTCCTTGCTTTTGCTTCTTTTGGGGCTTATGCCTAAAAATAGAATTTCTGGACATAACATTAATTCTCCATTTGATTTTTTTGAAGAGTTGTTATACTGTTTTCCACAGAGGCTGCGCCATTTTGTATTCTTACCAGCAGCAGAGAAGGGTTTCACTTTCTCCACATCCTCGCCAATGCTTGTTTTCTGTGGTATCTCACCGTGGTTTGATTTACATTTCCCTAATGACTAGTGGTGTTGAGTGTCTTTTGATGTGTTCATTGGTCATTTTTATATCTTCCCTGGAGAAATGTCTAGTCAAGGCCATTTTTTAAATTGGTGGCCTGTTTTCTCACTGTTGAGTTGTAGGTGTTCTTTATATATGCTGGATATTAATCCCTTATCAAATAAATGATTTGCAACTATTTTGTCCTTTTTTATGGGTTTTTGCCATCTCTTGATCGTATCCTTGGTACAAATGTTTTTAATTTTGATGAAGTCTGATTTGTCTTTTCTTGTTGCTGATGCATTTGGTGTCCTAACTGGAAGTCTTTGTCAAATCCAACATCATGAAGACTTTTTCTTATGCTTTCTTGTAAGAGTTTTACAGTTTTAACGTCTAGGTTTAGGTCTTTGATCCATTTGAATAAATGTTCAGTGATAGTGTAAGATAGGAGTTCAACCTCATCCTTTTGCATGTGGATATCCAGTTTTTCCAAAACCGCTTGTTGAAGAGGCTGTCCTTTCCCCATTGAATGGCCCTGACACCTTTGTTGAAAATCAGCCTGCCATCATACGTGAGGGTTTATTTCTGCGGGCTCTGTTGTATTCCATTGGTCTTTCCATCTGCCCTTCAGCCATTTCACACTGTCTTTATCACCAAAGCTTTGTAGTCAGTTTTGGTTTGTTTTTTTTTTTTTTTTTAATTTTTTTTTTTTTTTTTAACGTTTATTTATTTTTGAGACAGAGAGAGACAAAGCATGAACGGGGGAGGGTCAGAGAGAGGGAGACACAGAATCTGAAACAGGCTCCAGGCTCTGAGCTGTCAGCACAGAGCCTGACGCGGGGCTGGAACTCACGGACTGCGAGATCATGACCTGAGCCGAAGTCGGCCGCTTAACCGACTGAGCCACCCAGGCGCCCCTGTAGTCAGTTTTGAGATCGGGAAATGTGAGTCCCTCCAACCTTGTTCATCCTTTTCAAGATTTTTTTTTTTTGGCTGTTTGGGGTCCTTTGAGGGTCTATACGAATTTTAGAAAGGTTTAATCGATTTCTGCAAAAAAATGCCAGGGGAATTTGTGAGGGATGGCACTGACTCTGTAGATTGCTTTGGGTATTGTCATCATCTTAAAACCGTTAAATATTCCCAGCTATGAACACAGGATGTTTTCCATGTTTATATTTCCTTTATAGTCTTAGAGCGACGTTTGTAATATTTAGTGCACAAGTGTTTTGCCTCATTAGGTAAATATATTCCTAGTTGTTATTCTTGATGCTGTTTCAAATGGATTTGTTTTCTTCATTTCTTTTTCAGATTTTTTTGTTGTTGGAGTATAGAAACATAACTAGTTTTAGTGTGTTATCTTACATTCTGTAACTTTGATGCATTTGTTAACTCTAATTATGTGTGCGTCTTAGTAATTTTTAGGGTTTTCTATGGATAAGATCGTGTCGTCTGTGAACAGAGATTGTATTAGTTCCTTTCCAATTTGGATGCCTTTATATTTCTTTTTCTTGCTGTATTGCTCTAGCTAGAACTTCCAATGCTATGTTGAGTAGAAGACGCAAAAACTGACATCCTCACCTTGTTTCTGATCTTAAGGGAAAAGCTTTCTATCTTTCACCGTTAAATCCGATGAGAGCTCTGGGTTTGATACATTTTATTAGAGACTCGAATTACTCTGATATTCTTAGTGTATCGAACTATAGTGTTCTCATCCCAAAGGGAGCTACTCAGCAGGACTTACGGGATGTCTGTTATTCTGACTGAGAAGCAATCTCATTTGGTAAATGCTTTCAAAGGTCGTATTTAGGTGATAACATTGGCATGTGTATGTGATATTTCTGGCACTCCAACACCCATTAAATTTGAAGCTTCGGGGGAAAGTTACGTGTCTCCACGTGTTGAACATGTCCAAGAGTTCCAGAGGCAAACAAGGCTGGGCAGGGCAGCACGCACGGAGTGAGCTGGAAGGAATGTGGGGAGCAGTGGCAGAAGGGGGCGTGGGGCAACAGGGCAGCCATTAGCACAGGTGCCGAGAGGGTCCTTAAGGGGCCAGAAGGGTGTTAACCCCTTCCCAAGGCCCGTGGGGATGTGGGCGAAAGGGAGAAAAATAGCCTGCTCAGGGAAAGGAGGCTGTGGGCTGAAGAAGGTGGAGGGTGTGTTTGGAGAAGGGCCGGGGGCTGGGAGGTTGACCACGCAGAGTCATCAGACTCAGATAGGCACTGGGGAGGCCTACAGGAGACACCACGTGTGGTCCTGGGATCTGGCCGTGGTTGGCTGGGGTGTATACGTCAGGGTTCTCCTGAGACACCGAACATGTGTGTGTACATACAAAGAGATCTATTTTAAGGAATTGGCTGACGTGATTGTTGGGGACTGAGAAGTCTGAAATCCCTGGGCCAGGCTGGCAGTCTGGAAACTCAGGAGTTTGCTGCAGCCTTGAGGTCAGATCCCTTCTTTGCGAAATCTCAGTCTTTGCTCTTAAGGCCCTCAGCTGATTGCACGAGGCCCACCTCTTGTAGGGAGGGTAATCCCCTTTGCCTAAAAGTCCAGTGATTGCAGATGTCAACCACTTCCCCAGAGTACTTCCAGAATAGCAGCTAGGTCGGTGTTGGGATTAAACGACTGGATGCTGGACACACGGACGCATGAGACTTGCTACCATAGGCCCAGGTTGACTTATGGGCCAGGCAGGTTTACAGGCTTGGGGGCTACTGGCCTTGCCCAAGGCTGGAGGGAGGTGACCAGCCACAGCTGTGCCCATGCAGTAGAGTGGCAAGTTACCTCGTGGGGCCCTCCCGCCATCTTGTTAGGGCTTCCATGGCCCCTACCCTCTTCCCTTCAGCCTAGCAGCCTCTTACAGGTCATTCTCTGGTTTCTGTGCAGATGGATTAAAGGATCCTAAACACTTAAGAGAAAACATAATTGCCTGGTAGTGGATGTTACAGATTTAGGGCACTTCTGTTCCTTTGAGCTGAAAGAGCAATTTAGTAGTGTTTTCCTATCTTGGGTCTGTATTAGTTTTTCAGGACCGACCGCCTTAACAGAATTGTACAGACTGGGCAGCTCAAATAACAGAATTTATTTCCTCTTGGCTCTGGAGGCTGAAGTCTGAGATCGAGGTGTGGGCAGGGCTGGGACCTCGTGAGGCCCCTCTTCTTGGCGTGTAGACGGCCGTCTTCTCCCCGTGTCTTCCCGCAGTTGCCCCTCTGTGTGTGTCTGTGTCCTCAGGTCCCCTCACATTGACTTGGGGGCCACACTAACACCTCATTTTAAGCTAATCACATCTTTAAAGACCTCCACCTTCAAATACAGCCACGTTGTGGGTCCTGGGCATTAGGGCTTCAACTTTTGAATTGTGGGGAGGACACGCTTCAGCCCATGACTGGGTCTTACCTTCGAATTTTTTGCTATCTTTCTTTTTAGGTTTATTTGTTTTGAGAGAGGTAGAGACAGCGTGAGTGGGGGAGGGACAAAGAGAGAGAGGGAGAGAGAATCCCAAGCAGGCTCCGTACTGTCAGTGCAGAACCCCACACGGGGCTCGAACACACGAAACCGCGAGATCACGACCTGAGCCAAAACCAAGAGTTGGGTGCTCAACTGACTGAACTGCCCGGGCGCCCCGATTTTGTTGCTATTTTGGTTGACGGAATGAATGTCCTTACTTTTATGCCCCACTAGAGTCTTTCAGGATTCCCCTGGGAAGCTTTTGTGAGTCTTCCTTTCTGAATTCTGAAAAACTCAGACTGTCTGGTCAGAGAATCTTCACTCTGCCCCAGATGCGTGAGAGGTGCGGGGTCGAGATCGGCTGGGGAAGGTGGTGTTCCCTTCTCAGCCGGGCTCTGTTCTCTGCACCCCGAGTTTTGCGCCGAACTGCAGACTGTTCAACCTTTTTGCCACTCTGTTTGATGCGTTCTCCCTGGGGTCTGTTGTCCACGTTCCTGGGATTTTGCGTCCATGGACTGTACTGTCTACAGCATTGATTCTGATTTGACTGCCCCCAGCCTCCAGTTTATCTTGTCCTGGGCAGTTCCTGCCTGTCCTGTTTCTTCCGTTCTCCTTTTTTCTTTCATTGAGAGAAATGAGCCATTGACTAAATAGTCTTTATTTTTCTTGTAGTAAAATGACTTCAGGGAAGTGGGACCTTCCATGCTCTGAGTATAGGAGCAGAAAAAGTTTTTAAATTTATTTGTTTATTTTGAGAGAGAGGGAGAGAGAGAATCCTTAGCAGACTCTGCGTTGTCAGCACAGAGCCCAACGTGGAGCTCAGTCTCATGAGCCATGAGATCATGACCTGAGCTGAAGTCGAGTCAGTTGCTTAACCAACTGAACCCCCCAGGCGCCCCCAGAAAGTGTTTTTTTAAGCTCGGTGTCCTTGCTGCCTCGTTGTAGGGATTCTTGTTAGTGTTCATTGTTCGTGCTCCTCCGAAAGGCAGCCTCAGAGGAGACCCTGTGTTCTAGAATAGCAGGACACCTGCCTGTGCCTGGGCCTCGTCTGGGGACACCGTAGGAGAGGTGGGTAGTCCTGTTGGAGGCGGCTCCTGGACATGGTGGGGTGGCCGTCCTAGAGCTGCTGTGTTTTCTTCCTGCTCTAAAGGGGTTGACAGTGATGACCACCAGTGCCCTCTTTGTGAAACTGGCTTGGATCCAGATGCCAGAAGCCCAGTGGACACTGACTGAGTGAGCCATCTTGGAGCAGTGCTGATTGGCAAGAGGCAGTCTGAGGGGGCTTCCTGGAGGAGGTGATCCCTGAGCTCAATCCTACAGGGCATAGGAAGGTAGCTGGTGGTGGAGCAGGGAAAGACAGCCACAAATGCAGAGGCTCGAGAAAAGCCTCTCGTGGCCAGGGATTATGAATTGTTCAGCAGGGCTGGGCCGAAGAAGGGCCGATGGTCCAGGCGCCTCTGGGACCGATTATGATGGAGAGCGTTCATTGCTACCATTCCTGAAAATGTTCTCAGCGTCCGATGATTTCCACATGAGAAGACATTGTCCCTGGTTCCTCCCTGTTCCCGGAATCCTCCCCCTGCTCTCTGATTACTGCTGAGCTTTAGAAGGAAGGATCTCGGAGAAGCTCGCTTCATGGAAGTTTGGCCTTGGTTTTTTTGTGTTCAGAGGCAAATGGGTGACCCGTCCGAGTCCGGGCCAAGCTGCTGGTTGCCCCTAACCTCCCCGCCCCACCCGTCCTCTGCGTCACAGGGGAGGGAGATTCACTGTCTGCTTTGTATGCATCAGGCATGTGGTTTGTGCCGCAGCAGATTAAAAACGAAAATGACAGGGTCTGTGTTTCGTGCTTATTGGGATCTCACTGTAGGAGCCAATGTGCTTTTAAGAAGAAAAAAAATTTTTTTTAAGTTTATGTATTTCGAGAGAGAGAGAGAGAACACGAGCTGGGGAGGAGCAGAGAGAGAGGGAGAGAGAGAATCCCAAGCAGGCTCTGTGCTGTCAGTGTGGAGCCTGATGCGGGGCTCGATCCCACGAACTGCGAGATCGTGACCTGAGCCGAAATTAAGGGTCGGGTGCTTAACTGACTGAGCCACCCAGGCGCCCCCACGATGGGCTTTTGAATACAGCTCATGTTACTTGCAGCTCACACAGAAGCGAGGAGAGGCTTAATGTGCGTTCAGAAGTCCATTTCTGTGAATGTCATTGTCAGAGATTGTAGTCACAGAACCATGCCTCCAGGGAGAGTGTGACACCAGTGGGGGCGTCAGATGCCCGTAACAGTGGTTTGATCTCGGCTGCGGCCGGAGAGTCAGCATACACACGGGCGGTACCCGGGAGACCCTGACCACACACAGCTTCCTCGGTGCTTGATTGGAATGAGGCTCAATCCATATTCCCCAAAGGAAGATCAGGTCTTCAGGGTGTTAATATCTGTAATGACCAAAGGAGCCCGGCGGTCCCTGGGAGCCTCCGCGGGGGGCCGGCGGCCCCCCGCACCCCTCTGAGGGCCCCCGCGCCCCATGGATCCTGTGACCGTGCGGACGGCCTTCCCAGGGTTCCGTAGCCGGTGCCAGTCTCTGTGTGAGAAGAAAAGCGGGGACCCCTTGAGCAGACCTCCCGCCTGAGTGCCTGATCGCGCGAGGGTGTCCAGGGGCCACCGGCTCGGATGTGTCGCCCTGGAACGCGCTGCGAGCAGTGACCATGGTGTCCCGTCTGGCTGCTTCTCACGGTCTGTCTCTGTTGCAGGTGCTGAAGAAGGAGCCCATGGCTTTAGCCGGCTGCCCGGATTCCTTCTTGCACCATCCGTACCACCAGGTATGGGGGAGCGTGGACGTCGCATGCCAGCAGGCGGAGCTGGCACCCGTGTGGTCAGTAACCACGACGGGTCACCAGGGGGGATGTCTGCACTGGGGTCACCGGCGTGTTCTGGAAGATCTTACCACGTGTCCTCCTCGGCCACGGCTTCCGGGTTCCAAAGGGTTGTCACTGTGGCGCAGTCTTGCCTCTGATGTGTGGGAAGAGGTGTTTGGGATAAAGCAGGCGCCACGTGGTCGTCTGCTGGGCCCCAAACCTCCAGATGGCCCGTTCGAGTGGCGGCTGCGGGGATGTTCAGCCAGAGAGACCTGAGCATCTGGGGCACCACGCGGGGAGAGGAAGGTTTCCTGGCCTGGGTGCAGCTTGTGCTTTGGGGGTGGAAGCCTCCCCCTCTCCCCCCCCCCCCCCCCCCCAACTGGGTCCTTTTTCCCTCCACCTGGAAGCATCAGGTGGGGGTTTGTGGAGGACAAGTTCGTATCTGCTCCTCTGGTTTCCCGGGCTCTTCCTGGGCTGCTCGGTGAATTTCCTGTTAATTTCCTTCATCTTCACAACCATGTTTTCTTTCTTTTTTTTTTTTTTTTTTGAAAGTTGATGTATTTATTTTGGGAGAGACAGAGCATGAGCAGGGGAGGGGCGGGGGAGGGGATAGAGAGAATCCCAAACAGGCCCCACACCGTCAGCGACGTGAGCGTCAGCCCGACTTAAGGCTCGATCCCACAACCCTGGGATCAACCCTGGGACGGAGCCGCCCAGGTGCCCCCACCTTCTGAACCACGGTTTTGTTTGAGCTTTTACTTTGCAGGGTGGAGGGCTGCCCTTGAAGGAATGAACCCTGGTTCTTGGGACTTGACAGATGGTGCCTGGTTCATCCTTACCGGTCCTTTAGCACGTCAAGCACCTGTAGCCTCTCTCTCTCTCCCTCTCCCTCTCTCTCTCTCTCTCTCTCTCTCTCTCTCTCTCTCTGTCTCTCTTGGCCTCCAGCTCTCCAGCATGGCTCCCTGATTTTGAGGCCCTTCCGTATGCTCTACCCTTGACCGGAGTTCTGCACTTTTCTGAACTTGTGTTTCCTTCCCTTGGTCTGTCGAGTCACTTTTTAGCGACCGTGATGAAAATTTGCTTATTCATCGGCTGCAGAGAGCTTTCTTTTTAATTAAAAAAAAAAAAAAAAAAAAATTTTTTTTAATGTTTATTTCTTTTTGAGAGAGAGAGACAGAGTAGGAGCAGGGGAGGGGCAGAGAGAAAGGGAGACGCAGAATCTGAAGCAGGCTCCAGGCTCCAAGCTGTCAGCACAGAGCTTGATGTGGGGCTTGAACCCACGGACCGTGAGATCATGGCCTGAGCCGAAGTCAGACGCTTAACTGACTGAGCCACCCAGGCGCCCCTGATCTTTTGTTGTTGTTGTTGTTTTGGTATCAAAGTGAAGTGAACCTTCCAAGAAAGGCTGAATGTTAGGAATACCATTCGTGGTAGCCACTGAATTTGGGACGAGGCCAGAACGAGTTACAAGCTGGAAAAGAGGACCAGCGCCTAGTAGAAGTGGGAAGGGTGTTCTGCTTAAGCCATGGTTGCTTGCTTATTCCTAAAAGAGGCCTTGGGGCTCCTGGGTGGCTCAGTCAGTTAAAGGTCAGACTCTTGATTTCGGCTGAGGTCATGGTCTCACGGTTTGTGAGTTCGAGCCCCACACTGGGCTCTGTGCTGCCGGTGCAGAGCCTACTTGGGATTCTCTCTCTCTCTCTCTCTCTCTCTCTCTCTCTCTCTCTCTCCCCCTCTCCCCCTCTCCCCATCTTTCTCTGTCCCCGCCCCCCGCCAAATAAATAAATAAACTTAAACAAGAGGCTTTACCCTGTTGGTTAAAGCTCCATGCTGCATTCATGGGTCATAGGTCCAATCCTCCCGTGGCCCCTTAGCTGTGGCCAGTTGTCTGGGTGCAGATTGTACCCATCATCTGGCCTGCCGCCTTGCACTTCACACCATTGCTTCCAAATGGAAAAGATCAGTGCGCTACGTGGAAAACTGTCCCTGAGGGAGTCCGTCTGAAAGTTGGTGGAGAGGTGTCCTCTCCAGCTGGTTACAGAGCGGACCTGATGGAGGGAAGGGTGATGGCACAAAGACCCTCTTGCCTCCCTCCGCCCCCCTCCTTCCGTTTTCAGTCTTCTGTGGGTCTCACAGAGACAGCAGAAGCACCCAGGAAAGGTCATGCGTTTCTCCACAGACGCACTAGCTGTTTGTCATTGCCGCCCCCGATGCCCAAGGCAGTTCTGCATAAGCCAGAAAGCCGTGGAGGGGGTGTGGGGGGCAACCCCAGTGAAACTCTGTCACCCCTCGGTGAAATGCTCAGTCGTGCCTTTCGGTGGCATTTGACGGCACGGTCCTCCGCTCGTAAAAATGCAGCAGCCAGACTTGGCAGTTGGCATCCACTGTTCCTGGAAAATCAGATGACTGTTGCAGAATTTCTCAGAAAATGGCATGATTTACAGTGAGTTCCAGTCTTGAGCAATCTGCAATTATGGCAATTTAAAGGAATCTCCCAAGTCTTCGTGGAGAAGAATTTCTTAAGATCTTTAGCATACTATCGGATTTCTGACTCGAGTTGTTCCTTATGTGCTGGGGCTCGGATTAGATAACGGGCTTCGGTCAGTGAGTGGCCGAGATGTAGGGTTTTTTTACGGACCCAGAAGCACCCAAATTAGCGTGTGCATTCAGTTATCATGCTTTCCGGTGGAATAGAGAACAAACAGCTTCACTTTTAAGATTTAGAGTTTTCCTTTAAAATCTGATATTGTCGTTGTTCGGTGGCCTTTGTGGGGGGGTGGATCTTGTAACACTCCTGTGCCTCAGTTTCCCTGCTGGCCCAAAAGGGTTAATGGTGTCCAGGTCGTGTGGGGATTGGAGCAAGGGCATGGAAATTGCCCAGCACGGGGGTGACCACGTCTGGGACACCCGGCCCAAGATAGTTACCTTTAATTCCTTGGTCACTGTGCCAGACACAGTGTCTGAGCTAGGGGGGTGGGTGGCTTTGCACGAGGCAGGCAAGTTCCCTAGGCTTATGAGTCTTAGTTGGGAAGGCGGACACGGGACAGCTGGCAGATAAGATGATTGTGAACGATGACAATGATTCTGAGGCAGATAAAATAGGCTGGTGGGGGAGAAAGGAGGTCAAGGAGGCCTCCCTGGAGGAAGCGCCCAGAGCCGTGGGTGGTGCCCAGACAGGACTGGGCAGAAGGATGCAGGGAGGAAAATCCTGGCCTGGGGAGGTGGGGGAAGTTAGACTTTGGCCACGTAGGAACAGGGCGTCTGGGGGGGAGGGGGTTATAAATAGACGCCTGCAGCCCATGGTCTGCAATTTTATAATTCCCAGAGCTCGGGGCGCCTGGGTGGCTCAGTTGGTTAAGCGTCCGACGTCGGCTTAGGTCGTGGTCTCACAGTGTGTGAGTTCGAGCCCCGTGTCGGGCTGTGTGCTGACAGCTCAGAGCCTGGAACCTGTTTCAGATTCTGTGTCTCCCTCTCTCTCTGCCCTTCCCTCGCTCACTCTCTGTCTCTGTTTCTCTCAAAAATAAATACACATGAAAAAAATAAATAAACATGAAAAAATAATTAAAAAGTGAAACCCCCAAAGCTCTAAACTGAGAAGTATTGTCATTTCTCACGTCACAGGAGAATTCGATTCGACTTGTTCAGAGCTATGGACTGTAGGTGCATAATGGTTACGTTCTTAGGCCACCCTGGACCCTGCCTTATCTTTCTCCATTCCATTAAAATCTTTTTTAAAGTTTTTTAGAGAGAGAGAACGATTGTGAGTGGGGGAGGGGCTGAGAGAGATGAGAGGGAGAATCTTTTTTTTTAATTTTTTTTTAATGTTTTTGATTTATTCTTGAGAGGGAGAGAGAGAGAGAGACAGAGCATGAGCAAGGGAGGGGCACAGTGAGAGAGGGACACGGAATCTGAAGCAGACTCCAGGCTCTGAGCTGTCAGCACAGACCTGAGTCTAAATTAAGAGTCTGACACTTGAGCCACCCAGGAGCCCCTCGAATCCAAAAATTTCTGAATTCCCACCTACTTCTAGCCCCCAGGGTTTTGAGGAAGGGATTATGCACCTATTTCAAGGTGCATTTTATCTATTCACTATAAACAAAAGCAGCGTTTATTATCCTTATGAAGAATGCTGGAAGTAGGCAGTGTGATGGGTTCAGGTGAAATGCGTGAACAGTGTTGAGCTGTGCTGTGGCACCGAAATGCTTGAGTGTAAACGTGATACAGGTGATCAGGCTTATGCTTGAACTTCCAAATATTTATTCTGAGTATTTTAGCTTTATTTCTGTAATTGTCATTCTTGACTTCTGAGTTGCTCGTGTTCGAAGTCAGATGTCTGGGAAAGCGTCCTCGTGATCCTGTCGCGCAGAGACACCTGCTGGGGTGGAGGTCAGAGCCCCGAGCCTGCTGGTGGCTCCTTCTCCGCCACCGTCTGCCTGCTGGGTCGTTTCCTACATCCTGTCCCAGCCCCCGGTGGTTGCTGCGAGTTGCTCCTCTGGCTTCATTTCAGTTCCGTGGCGCTGAGCCTTCCGGAACCTTCTCTTCCGGCGCGGGAGCTGGCAGACGACGGCCGTGGGCCAGTCCTGCCCCCCTGCCTGCTTTTATAAATGAAGTGTTACGGGAACACGGCTACGCTCATTTGTTGACATCTCGTCAGTGGCCGCTCTCAGGCTCCCCAGCAGAGTTGAGTAGCGTCTGGCCCTTCACCGGAGACGTTTGCCAACTCCTGTTGAAGGACGGACGGGGGCTCCCCGTGGAGCCTCCTGTGTCCGCTGGCTCGTCCGCTCGTGGTTGGGGCCGCAGGGACGAGACTCAGAGCCCGCGGATGGCGCTTTGCTGCTTGCCGAGCACAGCCAGCTGTGGATTTTCTGCTGGGTCCGCGGACATCTGGGGACACCAGACCCCTCCATCTGCTGGCAGTGTCTGGAGGGGCCGGGGGATGACCTCATCCCTGTAGTCTCGATTTGGGATCCGTCCCTAGAAGTGAATTCCATTCCCAAAGTCCGTCGCTTGTTTTTTATTTTTAATTTTTTTTTAACCGGAGAGGGATTCTGTAACCTCTTCATTTTTAAAAAAAAATATTTATTTTTGAGAGAGAGAGGGAGAGAGAGAGAGAAAGCACAAACTGGGGAGGGGCAGAGAAAGCACAATAATCCCATCAGTCACTTGAGCCCAAGCAGGCTTCACACAGTCAGCGCTGAGGCCCCCCTGGGGCTCGAGCTCATGAACATTGAGATCGCAACCCGAGCCAAAGTTGGATGCTTAACTGACTGAGCCACCCAGACGCCCCTTCTTCTGTTTTAATCTTACACAAAAGGACGTTTTATTGGACTCTGTGTTCTCCAAGAAATTTGTGGCTGGTACCTTCTCCTCACTGTGGCTCTTACACATCCCTTAAGTTGTCCCATCCCTTATCTTTATTTCATGATAGTGTCCCAGCAGGTGGGACGCTTACCTATAAGTGGTTTTGCAAATTATTTAAAGTTTTGATTCTGGGGGCATCTGGGTGGCTCAGTTGGTTAAGTGTCTGACTCTTCACTTCGTCTCAGTTCTTGATCTCATGGTTCATGAGTTGAAGCCCCGAGTTGGGCTCTGTGCTGACATCGAGGAACCCACTTGGGACTGACTCTCTCTCTCTCTCTCTCTCTCTCTCCCCCCCCTCTTCCCCCACTTGTATTTGCACGCTCATGTTCTCCCTCTCTCTCTCTCTCTCAAAATAAATAAATAAACTTTAAAAAAAAGAGTGTACGTTTCTTCCCTAGACATGAAATTTTTAAGTGCTTTTGCGATATGTGTGTAAATTTGATTATGGTCTTTTCAAGTCTTTGAAGCGATTGCAGGATAGTCACTTAAAAAATAGGGGCGCCTGGGTGGCTCAGTCGGTTAAGCGTCTGACTTCAGCTCAGATCACGATCTCGCGGTCCGTGAGTTCGAGCCCCGCGTCGGGCTCTGGGCTGATGGCTCAGAGCCTGGAGCTTGCTTCCGATTCTGTGTCTCCCTCTCTCTGCCCCTCCCCCGTTCATGCTCTGTCTCTCTCTGTCTCAAAAATAAATAAACGTTAAAAAAAAATTAAAAAAAAAAAAAATAGACCGGCATTTGGTTTGGAAACCCATTTGCTTTCTGATCTGGCAAACTGCACTGAGCTGGTTTAGTTTATTGGAACTGTACTTAGTCAACGACATGTTGGTAAATAGCACGCGTGTTTATACTTTTCCTAACTTTCAGATCCATTGAAAACCCTTTCCTTTAAACGCTGGGAGCAGCTGTGACCAATTTGGTCCCAGGTGGAGCGTGGCTGGGGGTTGGGGTCCCTGGAGGCCAGCACTGTCTGCGCAGATCCCAGCCGTGGGGTGACAGACAGGTGCGAAACCAGCCGGGTGGGTCTGTGTCAACAGTGTGCTTCGTGGGCACCAGTGGGGACCCGCGTCATTTCCTGACAGGTCACGTGAATGGTCTACAGCCCAGAGCTGGGGACTTGACAGATGGCAGTGTACCGGGGCGGGGGGGGGGTCGGGGTCGGGGTCGCGGGGAAAAGACTCAGCACTTGGGTGCACTTGTTTTGGGTTCTTCCATTGAACCGCCCACCAGCCCTGTGAGGTACGACCTTCGTGACACCGATTTTAAAGATGGGAAAACCGAGTCGCTGGCAGCGTGCTGGCCCTCGTCCAGGGACTTGACTTGGATGTTACCTGTCACGACGTCCCCTTTCCAGATGACAGTAGCATCAAGGCAAAGAGGCCATTACTCTCTGCTGAGTAACGGAGGCTTGTTTTTCTTAACGTTTTGTAGCTACCGGAGTGTGTTCATGCCCGAGACCCACGAGGGAAGGTATTTTCAGGGCAACTTGGGTTTAGTTCTCGGAGCCTCTGTGATGAAATGTTCAGTGTGTACCCTGGGATTTTGCATTTATGTCTTTGATCCTAAAATGCCCTGAGATAAGGGGTCAACTTAATGACCGCTTTCCAGTCAAAATGAAGAGAAAGATGACCAAGTATGATCCTTAAATGTGGATCAACTGGAAGATGTGTGTGTTTTAAAACGTCAAAATGAGAGAATGTCTGGAAACCAGTGAAATGCTATAAATAAGTAAATAAACATAAATAAAAATTTCTGAAGTATATATATATATATATTTTAAATTTCTAATTATATTTGTAATTAAAAAAATTTTTTACTGTTTATATTTGGGACGAGCACGAGTGGGGCAGGGGCAGGGAGAGAGGGAGACACAGAATCCAAAGCAGGCTCGAGGCTCCGAGCTGTCAGTGCAGAGCCCGACATGCGCCCAAACTCACCGACTGCAAGATCATGACCTGAGCCGGAGTCTGACGCTTAACCGACTGAGCCACCCAGGCGCCCCTAGTTTTTTAAAGTTTTCTTATTTATTTTGAGAGAGAGAGAGAGAGAAAATGAGAGGGTAAGGGGCAGAGAGAGAGGGAGACAGAGGACCCAAAGCAAGTGGGCCCTGTGTCGACAGCTCAGAGCCTGATGCAGGGCTTGAACTCACCAACCGTGAGATCGTGACCTGAGCCAAAGTGGGACGCTCAACCGACTGAGCCCCCCATGCGCCCCTACAAGTATATATTTTTTGATTGGAGAGAGAGACAGGCTTGTTCTACTCTGAATGCTGATTTTTTGCCTACGCATCTTCTTTTCAAATAAGGTCATCCCCTTAGGTGTGGGCTTGACGTCTTCGATTTCTTCTGGATAGTTTGAGGGAAATGACAGCTCTACAATAATTCTAAAAAACAGCTGTACTTATTGAGTGCTTTCCACGTGCTGTTTTTATCGTGTGCTCCTGTCACACAGCGTGTGCCTCGACGGTCGCGGTGGGGCCGTGGGCCCAAGTCCTTCTCCACTCTGCCTTCCTGCTCCTGGGCACTGTCTTTGGTTCCTGCCTGCAGGCCGATTGAGTGATGGAGAGCCAGGGGTGCTTAATTCATGTCCTGTCCAGCAAGGTCCAGAGCCACGGTGGAACAGAGGCCAGTGAATTTGCCTCCTTCCAAGAAACACCTGTCTAGGGCCAGACCCCAGTATCCCGCTTCTGTTTTCCTCCTCCTCCTCGCCATGGTGATTCAGTCCCCCCCAGAAATCCGTGTTCTTTCGACTCTCCATCCTGCGGAGACTGAACTTCCCAGATCAGCGTTCTGGTTAGCCTCTGCCTCTGGGTCATTATGGAATCACGTCTAGAAGGTACGTGTTTGCTCGCGTTGGCTGCCTCTTGAGCTGTAAAGGCTCAGTGTTTGTCACGTACCCGTCAAGGCCACAGTGTAGCCCACTGGTGTGTGCTGTTGGGTCGGCGGTGTGAACTGAGAGCCAGCTGGGCAGGGAGGCAGCGGACACGACTTCTTGAGAAATGTCATGGGTGCTTGGAGCCGGAAAGGGGCCTGGCGTGCACCTGGGTGATGCGCACGGGTCAGCTGCTTCCCTTGTAAGCACCCCATCTTGCCCTTGAGTGTTTGAAGTTCTGTGTCCTATATATCAGGACCCATACACCCCTCAGCTTCTTTTTTTTAACGTTTATTTATTTTTGAGAGAGAGAGAGAAAGAGCGTGGGCAGGGGAGGGGCAGAGAGAGAGGGAGACGCAGAATCTGAAACAGACTCCAGGCTCCGAGCTGTCAGCACAGAGCCCGACGCGGGGCTCAAACTCACGAACCGCGAGATCATGACCTGAGCCGAAGTTGGACGCTTAACCAACTGAGCCACCCAGGCGCCCCCAGAATTCTTCCTTTTTAATACAGCATGTGGAATAGTGAAAACATGAGCTTTTAAACCTGTTTAATTTCCTATTTAAGTGTTTGTTCTTTCGGGTAGGTTTAAATCATTCCTGCATGATACTTAGTTCACGCTGAATTTCAGAGTAGCGTGCGTGGATCCCTTTATTGTTACAAGGGATTTTTCCTTCCCCGGGCAAAGTGTCCTCTGCTCCCTGTGCCTCATTTGGCAAGTGGGGGTAGACAGGGCCCGCTCCCCTGCTCCCCTGCAAAGAGGGGCCACAGACTGTTGGTTGAGTCTTTTAAAGATTCTTAACTATCGGGGCACCTGGGCGGCTCAGTCGGTTAAGCGTTGGACTCTTGGTTTCGGCTCAGGTCCTGATCCCAGGGTTTGTGAGATTGAGCCCTGCGTCAGGCTCTGCGCTGACAGCACGGAGCCTGCTGTGGATCCTCTGTCCCCCTCTCTCTGCCCCTTCCCCTCGGGTGTGCTCTGTCTCTCTCTCAAAATGAATGAACTTAAAAGAAATAAAAATGATTACTAATTTTTTACTAATTAGGAAGACACCAAAAAAAAAAAGTGTTTAAAGTTGCTGTTAATTGAAGGTTAGCATTATTCTCAGCCTCTGCAGACTTTTCCTGTAATTGATGTTTAAGGAAAAGATAAACACTTGGCTGATGTTTTAGCCTCTCTGCTTACTGAACTCGCTGTCATTGTGCGTGGGGTTGGTTAGGTTTTCTGGAAAAGTGCTAGGAAACCTGGCGTGGCATTTTCTGCAGGTGGATTCCCTGCCTGTGCCTGCAGCTCGCTCTGGCTGCCGTGGTTCCGCAGAAACTTTTCAGCCCCACCATGGCACTGGCTCGGGGACAGGAGGGAGAAGGGGGTCTCTGCCAGCTCTTTCTAGGTGCGTGGGAGCCCGCTTACGATGCACGGACCGGAACTTGATCACTTGGCAGTGGGGCTTAAAAAAATAGAAAATAAACCATAAAGGGAGCATAAACTTCTAGGAAAAACAAGACCTTTTCGTTATTGGTAGAAAATCCCAACGTGGGTCAGAAATGCAAGAAGCTGAGGGGCGCCTGGGTGGCTCAGTCAGTTAAGCGTCCGACTTCGGCTCAGGTCATGAACTTGGGGTTTGTGAGTTCGAGCCCTCCATCGGGCTCTGTGCTGACAGCTCGGAGCCTGGAGCCTGCTTCGGATTCTGTGTCTCCCTCTGTCTCTGTTCCTCCCCTGCTCGCACTCTGTCTCTGTATCTCTCTCAAAAATAAATAAAGATTAAAGAAAAAAAAAAAGGAATAGAAGAAGCTGGGTCAGATGTTTGTTTCATGGGGAAGCTGGCTGGCCTGTGGCATACTTGTCCGGATTTGTCACGATCAAGGTGAAGACATTGAAGTCGCCTTACACAGGCTGCCGCGTCTGTCTGGACCGAGGACCTTGCCGTTGCCAGCAGGGCCTTGTTCCTCCCTCTCCCTTTTCAGTGAGACCACCCCTCCTGTTTTGTTTCAGTCACACCTTCCTCCTCCCACTTACCCTGCTCTGTGCGTTCCTTGTATTCTTCTACGGCGCCGTCCTCTTAAATTATAAATTAGTATGTTGCCTGGTATGATAGTCGTGTACTATCTGTATTGTCCAGGTAACATATAAGGCAGAGAGGGCAGGATCTGTCCTTTAAGGGCTCATGTGCTGGCCATAGAATGGGTGTTCGGTAGACGATTGTTGAACAGGTGACTCTCTCTGCAGATTGGCTGTATTTGTCTGTTCCTTAGGTGACCAAGTGGTCAGGTGTCAGATTCTCCGAAGCCTTGTGGTCAGGTAGGCCCAGAACTCTGCCGTGCTGGTTAAGATTTTCTAGTCTCGAGGAGGATAAAGGTGTCGATTGGTAATCACAGACGTCGTTTCGTTGTTCTGAAAAGCTTTCTCGTACTGAGATTCCTGCTTTCACGACTTCCCCGGCTGATGGCCAGCGCGGGTGTGGTAGGTCTTAGGCTCCCAGTGACCTGGGGGTTAACGCCCGCAGGAAATCCTCCTCATGAGCAAATTCGTTTGGAGTAAAGTGAGGTCTCTGTTCTTAGATCTCTGGTCTTCTGAGACGGAAATGCCAGGTGTGGGGTGAGGATCGAGGGTGCAGACGCACAAATCCCTGGGCTAGACGCCGTTCCCTGTGGTGGCGCGGGATTCGCTCCACCCTCGGCCTGTGCTGCTCGGTGTGGGATCCAGACACCAGGATCACCTCGGAGCTACTGTCCGAGCGAGGGCTTCGGGGTGAGACGGGGGCACCCGAGGCTAGGACACTGCAGTGGCCGTACGAGAAGTGAGTCGAAGTCTATTTAGAAGGCCGAGTTATCAGGATGTGGTAACCAGTCTGGAATGCGAAGCAGGAAGAGTTTGTGGCTGACTCTTCGTCTGGCTCGGGCACCTGCCTGAGGGGTGGCTGGCCGGCGGTCACTGAAGTATTTCTGGGGACCAGTGGCATGCCAGCATTTCAGAATACAGAAGTTTCAATATAATTATGTACCTTCCCATTGCACAAACTCTCCTCTCCTCTGTCCATCCATCACCCTCCTGGCCAGCCAGGTGTCCAGCCTTTGAGTGGGCACAGACTGCCCTCTTCCCGGACGCTGTGGTCACCTGGCGAACACCATTGCAGGAGCCTGTCCCGTCTGGTAGCCTGGCACTTGGCCTGCTGGGCTGTGACATTTGTGCAGGTGACCTGGGCGTCTGCGTCTCTCTGGGCTCCCTAGGGCCTGAGGCTGCCTGGCAGTGGGAGGGGTCTGTGCTGGGGCGGCCTGGGCTGGACCTGCTATGTTTCCAGAAACATCTTTTAGAGCCCGTTTGGAACAGGGTCATGTGATGGTGCTGTCGGGACCTCGGTGTTTTCTTTCACGGCTCTCCTCAGGACTGGTGCCAGGGGCAGGCTTATGGAGTCTGTGTATTGGTTCTATTTTATTTTATGTTATGTTATTTTATTTTATGTTATTTTATTTTATGTTATTTTATTTTATGTTATTTTATTTTATGTTATTTTATTTTATTTTATTTATTTATTTATTTATTTTTTAATGTTTATTAATTTTTGAGTGCACGAGAGAAAACATAAGTAGGGGAGGGGCAGAGAGAGAATCCCAGGCAGGCCCCACACTGGATTCACACAAGGCCCAAATCCCTGAACCGTGAACTCATGACCTGAGCCGAAATCAAGAGTCGGACGCTTACCCCACTGAGCCACCCCGGTGCCCTCCGTGTATTGGGATTTTACATGGATCTGGGTATCTGGCAGGCCAGGAACCCAGCTTTAGACAGGGAGACGTCGGGTACAGGTGCCAACAAGCAGCTTCGTGAAACCTGTCGCGGGTCCACTGACACGGGAAGATAGTCTCTCTGGAGACTATCTGATAACGCGCAGGGATCATGACCTCGCAGGGGGCCTTTGGGGGAAGAAACGTTTTGTGGAAAAGGCCGGGCTGTCGCAACATCTGTAGACTATCTGTGGCTGCGCTCGTTCCGAATTTGTGACGCCTGTATTTCCACACGCATGCATGTGCGCGCACACACGTACACGCTTGGCCCCGTCTTCTCCTGAGCATAAGGCCTTCACTCATAGGGCTGGGAACCGCACCTTCTGTGACGGAGGCTGGCCGGCCCCGCGTCCTTGCTGTCACTCACTGGGGCTTCTTACTCGCAGCTGCTTTCCAGGTATGCAGGGGTGAGTTCAACTCCCCACGCTGTCCCCGACCCCTCCTGAGCTGTAACGGAGTGGGGTGTCTTCTCGTTGGGGTCTGTGTTAGGATTTTGTGTACCTCGCCTGACTCGATCTCCCCCAGCAGGCCCTCTGAAGTGGGTGCTGTTACCCAGGTTTGCCTGTGGGGACCCTGAGGCCCGGAGACTTCCGTTGACTTATCTTGCTCGGCTCAGATGGCTGGAAGTGGAAGGGTCCGGGTCCTGCTTTGCTCTGTCTGGTCCCAAACCTGCGTCCCCTCCCCGCCGCCCACATGGGGCTAGATTTGGCTGAGTTCTGCCCTTGCGTTTCCTCCGGGTGCTTCATTCTGGACAGTTCTTGTGTCTTCATGGGGGCTCTCCTGCCCCAGGTCTCCCAGACCACTGCCCTCGGGCATCAGTTGAGAGAGAGCACCCCGGGCCCCCCTCAGAGCTCATCCCTGGGGAGGAGGACGTCCTATCCTGGGCTGGGGGGGGGGTGTTCATCTCTGGAGGTTGGATTTGGTCTCTGTCAGGATGGCAGTTGCTGTCCCTCTGGAAACACAGAGCATATCTCTCTGGACTGTTTGACTGTCCCTCCTGTCCGGTGTCGTCTTAGACCTCCTCGGTCTGTGTCTCTCGGTTGACATCTTCTATGGTGACGGGCCCATCTTTCTCTTCACACCTTCTGGTTTTGAATTGGGTGTCAGACGTGGTGAACCGTACGTAGCTGAGGGCTGGTTTTTTTGTTTTTGTGTTGCTTTAAACTTTACTCATTTTATTTTATTTTTTAGAGAGAGAGCATGCATGTGAGTGGGGGAGGGGCAGAGGGTGGGGGAGAGAGTCTTAAGCGGGCTCCGCGCCAGCGCAGAGCCTGACGTGGGGCTCGATCCAACGACCCCAGGGATCATGACCTGAGCAGAAATCAAGAGTCACTCAACTGAACTGAGCCACCCAGGTGCCCCTGTGTTGAGTTAAATATGGGGGGGGGGGGGGGGATATCTTTTTTTTTTTTTTTAATGTTTATTTTTGAGAGAGAGAGAGAAAGCACAAGCAGGGCAGGGGCAGAGAGAGAGAGGGAGACGCAGAATCCAAAACAGGCTCCAGGCTCCGAGCTGTCGGCCCAGAGCCTGATGCGGGGCTTGAACCCATGAAGTGCGAAATCTTGACCTGAGCCGAAGTCAAAGGCTTTAACCGACTGAGCCCCCCAGGCGCCCCCTTCTGGCTGCTCCTTTCTGGTGGTTCTTTCCCTGGCCTGACAGTTTCCTGGCACGCGCGCACTAGCCAATACTCGGCTGACACCTTGCCCGGTGCCCCGTGCAGGTCCCCGTGGCTTCCCTGAACCCTGCGTTCTGTCTCCTAGAAGGACCCCGAGTGTGGTATGGGGCCCCTTCCTGGTGCTGTGGATGGGGAGCTCTCCGGGCAGCGAGTGGGGCACTGGTCGGGCTGATCTCGTTTGTCTGTCTCTGTCAGGGATACGATCCCGTGCCGCCTGTCGTCCAACGTGCATGAAAACTCTTTTCAGTGTTTTAGTTATTTAAGGAGAGAGGGTCCCTTCCGTCCTGATACTCCCGTCTTGACAGGTGGCATGTTTTAACCCTGGTTCTGGGACTAGGTTAGGCTCACCGCGTTGTTAGGGAGTGTGCAGAACCAGCTTAGGAGCCGAAGAGAAATAATAGAGATCATGGGGTCCAAAGACCTCCCTTTCTAGATGAGGAAACAGGTGCAGAGAGTGAGTTTATTTGCACGGAAGCTTAGAGTTTGTCACAGGGGTGATTTATAAACATTTGGCTCACATCACAGCGAGGGTTTTCATTCACAGAGGATGTGATGAACCGCTTTTTGTGACCCATGCGGGGGTTGGGAGCCCGCAGTCCTCCCCAGCCTCAGGGAAGGGCTGACCGCATCTCGTGTAGTGGCCGCCAGCAGCTCCCGGGGTCCTGGGGGTCATTCGCTCTTTCTTGGCCACTTGCTTTGCACAAAGCCCTGTGGGAGATACGCCTCAAGGGAGCGGCACCCCGACTTGACAGCCATGCCCTTCAGCATGCTTCTGGAAGCTTCTTTCTGCCCTTCCCTGCTCTCGAATCTGCCCCCTGAAGAGTGTCACACCAGGTTGAGGTGCGGCGTGGGGACCCAGGCAGGAGCTCTTTGCCAGCCTCAGCTTACCTCCTCCTGCCTCCAGATTCATGGCCCCGGGCTGCCATTCACCCCTGGCCCTCTGCCCCAGGCTTGGCCAGAGGGCCGTAGAAATGAGGAAGGGCCACCAAGGATTACATCATATTAAACCCTGGGGCTTTTTCCTGGTCAACCAGGACAAATGAAAGCCCTTTCCAGTTTTGAAATTCAGCATTAAAGAGTTCGAGGAAGAGGATGTCTCTTCTCCTTCTGCTAACTGGGGGCACGCGGTGTGGTTGGGCCGTGCACCCGCTATGTGGGGATAGCGCCGACCCCATTGACTGTTGCGACAGCGCGGCACGGGGTTCGCCGCCTGAGGTTCGAGTGTAGATGTTGCAGGGGCCGGTGTGGCCAAGAGCAAGCGGGAAGCTTTGAGACAAAGAAGTCGGGGCGCTTGTCCGCAGGGGTTTTGTGCGCCCCGTCAGGGATGCCTCAGGATCGTGATCCACGTTTCAGACGAGGCAGCTCAAGCCTTGAGACGCTGAGGGATGGTTGCCACGACCAGGTCACCAGGACTTTGAACCAGATCACCTCCGTGTCCAAGCTGTGCTGGCTTAGGGCACCGCACCGCCTTTTGTTAGCACCTGTGCTCTGTCCTTTGGTTGACGTCTGTATGCAGCTGGGGGACTTCCTTCCCTTTGCCTCCAGGAGGGGTTCCGCTCTTACGTGGCCTCTTGGCCTGGTCCCTTGAACCTCAGCACACAGTCAGTCTGTGCATGCGCAGGGGAGGGGCGGGGACAGCAGGTGGGACACCTGGAATGATGCCTCTCTTCCAGAACTTGGAGTCCTGGCCAGCCAGGGCTCGCTGGGGCAGAGTCAGAACCTATTTGATTCCACTGGGAAGTCTGTGGTTTCACTGTCGGATTGTTCTCATTCCCCGTGTTGCGTTTTGCCCGATCCCCGGGAAGCACTGTGAGGGCTGAGATTGGCAGCCTTATTAATTAGCAGCTCGGTGATTTCCGTATCGTCTCACTTCCCAGACTGCTAAGTCACCGTGGACCTTGAAGACAGTTCAGGTGCCCCTAGCAAATTCACCCTATTTTAGTACGTGCAGATGTTTTGGTCTCTGTTCATTATCCTTTTCACAAGGGAGGGGGGTGGGTCCCAGAGGACAAACCGCGTGTGTAGCAGAAAGCGGGGTATCCTCAGGGGATCTGCCTTGGCGAGCAGCCAGGCCTCCATTAAGTCATCTTGTGGTAATGCCTCCGTGGTAATGCCACCACGGAGGCCACCATGATAATGCCTCCTTTCTGAGGGTGGTTGGGGATAGAGGAGGACAAAAGGGCATGCCAGGGGCCTGGTGCAGAGATGCTTTAATGAATAGGGAGGCCTTCAGGACTTCCTGTTTATTGTTGTTGTTGTTGTTTTTAATGTTTATTATTTTTGAGAGAGAGAGAGAGACAGAGGGTGAGTGGGGGAGGGGCAGAGAGAGAGGGAGACACAGAATCGGAAGCAGGCTCCAGGCTCCGAGCTGTCAGCACAGAGCCCGACGTGCGGCTCGAACTCACGGAGTGTGAGATCATGACCTGAGCCGAAGTCGGACGCTCAACCGACCGAGCCCCCCAGGCGCCCCTGTCCTTCCTGTTTCGTATCACACGCAGAACCTACGTTTGCTCTTCTGTGTTAAGTAATATGTGGGCAGCCATGCAGCACCGGGTGACCCGGTCATTGGGCAAGTGCCCATCGACTCTGACTCATTGGCTCCCCCACCGGGAGCCCCCCGGTGGGAGGGGTGCCCGGCGCCTGGGCAGACGGCGTGTGTGGGTGGGAACCAGTGACTCCCGCCGGGGAGGGGCGTGCTCCCTTCCCAGAGAGCCTGGGAAAACCTGCGTGGCCTTCATCTTCCTCCCATTGACCTTCTCTAGAGTCCCAGAGATCCCCTTGGGTGACTGAAATAGCCATTAAAAAGCTGATAACAGCGTTGTGGTTTGGGCAGGGGCCCCTGTTGTTCTAAAGTCGGTAAGTGAATGACTTTGGAAAACCATCAGCCTTCACGAAAGCAAGAGTGGGCGGGAGAATTAGGGGCACAGGAAACATGGGGCTGTGGCCACGGTGGAGTGTTTCTGCCATCATGCTTCTTACCAGTTGGAATGATGCCCCCTGAGACGTTTGCCTTCTTCTCTGAGCCACAGTCACTGTATCGGCTGGAACTCACCCCCCTTTCACTAGAGCTCCTGAGACACAGAGCCCCCCCCCTTGTGAAATCATGGGGGCCCCAACCTCTGACCTCCAGGCCCGCGCCCCCGGTGTGATAGCTGTCCCCCTGTCCCTGGGCCCACCTACCTCCCATCTCCTTCCTGCCGCACAGCCTGGGCCTGCTTACTGGCCACTTACAGCTAGTTCTCAATTGTGCTCCGTGCGTCCCCCGGTCGGCACGTCCAGAATTAAAGTCCCGGATGCGGGTAGAAGGCCTCGCACACGGGAAGAGGGGATTTGTCCTTTGGGGGCTGCCGAGGAGGCCGGCAGGGTTCTGGATCAGGGCTGAGTCAGGGGCAGAAGCTCCGTGAGCCCTGTGGGTTTAGGGACTTGGTGGGGCCCACTTCTTCCCGGAAGCTATTCCCGTTCTTTTCACGAACGGCTGAGTGAGCGAGTCCACAGCCCGGGGATCCTGTTGCCTGTGCACTTGGGGTCTCCTGCCGGGGACACGGTATCAGAAGCCGCTCTGCCGTCGGTGGGACCCGCTGCAGGAAGAGAAAACTCCAAGGGAGTCGGACCCACGTGACCTGAACGCGCGCCATCTAGTCACCTACGTACCTCGGGTTCGCTGTGCCGTCAGCTGTGCACAGGTGGCCCTTCTCGCGGTTCTCACGCTACAGGTGGTGATGAAGGAGGTGAAGACGGGGGTCTTGGAGGCAGAGCAGGTGGAGGCGACGGAGGAGGTCGGGGGAGACGGAGGTGAGGGAGGCGGCCGTAACAGCCGGATGAGTCGTGGTGTCCGTGAAAACAGCCACTAGGAACTTAACCGTGACGCTTCACATGCGCGATCACCCTGAATGTTCCAAACCCTGACACGGTGAGCTCTAGTGGTCTTCCCCAGGCTACTCAACTACTGATTTCTAGAAACCCTAGAGCCAGCGTTCTTAGCCAATGAGGCGGGCTGCCTCACTGAGGTGGGCACGCCAGATCAAAAGACGGGAAGAAAATTGAGGCGGCAAAGGGAATTTGGGGGAAGCCGTGCGTTTGGATCGACAGGCTCTGGGCACAAGGTTTGTTTGTAGGGTGATGGAAGCGTTCTAAATTTAGATGGTGGTGATAAGCATACGAGTGCTGTAATTACACTGACATTCGTGGGATGGCACACAGATGCGCAGATTACATTTATGTTCGTGTAACTTCTGTCCCAGTAAAGCTGCTTAAAAAAAAAGTAAATAAAAAAGGGACGCCTGGCTGGCTCAGTCAGTTGAGCGTCCGACATGGGCTCAGGTCGTGATCTCGCAGACTGTGAGTTCGAGCCCTGCGTCGGGCTCTTGTGCTGACAGCTCCGAGCCCGGGGCCCGTCGCAGATTCTGTGTCTCCCTCTCTCTCTCTGCCTTCCTCTGCTCACTCTCTGTCTCTTTCTCAAGTATAAATAAACATTAAAAAAAAGGAAAGAAAGGCAATTCGTCCGCTACTTTCACTTTATGACGTCAAGGATCAGGACACTTAGAGCTAATTGTGTAGAAGGAAGTGTCTCAATATGGTGTTTATGGGGCAGTCTGTCTGTTTAGGTCTGTGGTGCTTGGGCGCAATGAAGTTCTCATGGAAATCGGACGGTTCTCTAAATAGTGGTCTTGTCGCTGCCACGCTTGGTGTCCTCTTTTGGAGACGAGGTTTTGTTTCTCTGATGAGTGTAGATCCAGGTATGTGTGTGGTTGAGTCAGCAGCTTGCATCAGTACCATATAAATAGGAAGCGTTACTCTCACTACACAGGAGGGCTGGCGTGGTGAGTAATTACTGAAAAATTAGTCCGTTTTCATGAAAATTGGTGATCGTCTGTAGCTGGAGGGAGGCCCAGTGTGAAATCTTGACCACCCCTAACTGTGTCCGTCTGGAAGTTATAGAGTGACGTGGGCATTGGATGCGGGGAATTTACAGTAGACTGTAAGTGCGTTCCCTTCTAGAATTGAATTCCGATTTGTCTTACACCTTTACCTGTGTTTTGTATCAAGTGACAAGACCCAGAGTGACTGTGTTTCACATACCGAGCTTCAGAAGCACTGGCTTGTTGCATGTGACAGGGACCCGTGACCTCACCAGCTGGTGGGCTGCAGTGGGTGGGGAGGGGGCCGCCTGGTGGGACAAGGCCCTAGCGGTGGCATTTGCCAGGGCAGCGCAGGGCAGGGTGTGGGAGGGCCGGGAGAGCCCCTCTGGCTTGGCTTTCACTGCATTTTCAGGCCGGCCTCCCTGGACAGCCCCTTCCCCTTGCCCACGCTGTTCTCATGCATTGTTGTTTGTTTCCGGGTTTGGTGTCCCTGTGACATTTATTTTTATTTTTATTTTTTAAGTTTATTTATTTTTTTTTGAGAGAGAGAGAGAGAGAAAGAGAGAGGGAGAATCCCAAGCAGGCTCTGTGCTGCCAGTGAAAAGCCTGACATAGGACTTGAACTCACGAACAGTGAGATCATGACCTGAGCAGAAGCCAAGAGTGGGATGCTTAACCGACTGAGCCCCCCAGGTGCCCCTGGTGTACCTGTAGCATTTGAAATCTTTCTGCATTAGGATTTCAGCTCATGGGTTTTGATGGAGCATCCTCACTGGGTGAAGACATTTTGAATCCCCTCGTTCCATACCAGGTGGTGTTAATGTTGGGTTATCTTAGAGTAATTAAGGGCACCTTCTGTGCCTTCATTCAGGTCCTTGAAAAGATTGTACATTGCGTGGGGCCAAGGACACAGCCCTGACGCCCACTGGAGACAGAGACGTCTCTTACAGACATCTTGTCCCAGCTGTTTAGTATTTGTGTCGGTGCCTGCTGTTCACGGACACCTGGAACCTTTCCTTGCTGGACAAGTCCTTGGTTTTCATCGCCTGAATTTATTCCCCCCAGCCAACGTTTGAAGCTGCCAGTCTGCCCCAAGGAAGCACACAGTTGCACAAAGTCTCACACTGACAGGTGGGAGACTGGGATTTGACCCCGGAGTCTGGCCTTCAGCAGTACGCTCCCATTTGTTACCCAGCAGATACCGCGCTGACCGTTACACTCACGTGTTCTCTGAGGCACGCGTGCGTTGGTCCTGTATTTTTATTCAGATAAGGAACTGCTCAAACCGCCCAGTCTCTGTCTCGAGAGCGGTGTTCCTCTTGTGCGTTCGGCAGCCAGCGTGGGCACCGATTTATTTGAAGCCCCGCTTGTCACAGGATGCGGGGGCAGCTGACGTGTGTGGAGTCAGGCCCTGTGTGTGCCCAGGCCGTGCTGTGATGCGTCTCACGGAAAGTGTGTCCTGCCAGGCTTATGCAGGTGGGGACGTGCCCTGGTGACAGTGCTCCGTGATATTCCTTCCACCCTGGCCTTCACCCTCACTGCCTCCCCGGGGGGGCAGAGGCGTCCCTGCCCCAGATCTGGGGTCGTCAGGGACAAGGGGCACGCGCTGGTCAGCTCGCCCTCCTACTTCCCACTTTGAATTAAAGAGTGCAGCAGGACGAGGGGTATGGGGCCATTTTCATCTGGGCTGTCAGAGAAGGCGCCTGAAGGAAGCAGCTTCTCAGGCCTTGAGGATGAGTGGATGGTGTGTGTGGAGGACAGGGCGGAGAACATTCCAGATAGTGAAGAATCCCCAGGCAGAGCAGGATGGGGAGGCATGCCTGCTGTGAACTGTGCCTTTGAGCTGGAGGGAAGCCAGGCCAGGAAGGTGGCCCCTGGAATATTCTGTGTAAGCAAACCACCTGAGGTAAGGAGCTCAGACTCAGCCCCACCTTTGAAATGAGGGCCTTGCGGGCCCATGGGCCTGGGAGTTTGCATTCTGCCTGGAGAGGCTCATGCGCTACTCTGGGGTGGGGTCTGACCCCATGGACAGCCAGGCCTACCAGGCTCAGACCCCGGCTCGAGGCACCCTTTACATATAACCTTTAAAACCTTGGGTTCTTGGGGTGCCTGGGTGGCTCAGTCGGTTAAGCGACTGACTTTGGCTCAGGTCATGAGCTCACCATCCGTGAGTTTAAGCCCTGCGTCGGGCTCTGTGCTGACCACTTAGAGCCTAGAGCCTACTTCGGATCGTGTGTCTCCCTCTCTCTGGCCCCCGCCCCCCATCTCTGTCTCTCAAAAATGAATAAATGTTGAAAAAAATAAATAGATAAAATGAAACATCAGTGCTCCATTGGCAGAGAGAGGTAGGTTAAGCACCTGCCTGTGTGCAGCGGGCATGTGCCCAATGAGAGAGGAAGAGTATCTCAGGGAGGGCCTGGAGGGGTCCGGAGAAGCCAGCCTGGGGCCAGCAAGAGGCCTGGAGGAGCGAGGAGGGGGGGCGGGCGCATTCCTGCAACTCCCAGAAGTATGGCTCACGAAGGAACTTTCTAGAAGACAGCACAGTCCAGCTGGACGATCCATGCCTCATCCCATCCTCCGCCTCCCCGTGCCCCATCGGCACGTCCCACGGGGGCTCCAGGACCGGCATGCCGGCTGCGGCTGACCTTGCAGGCTCATACCCCCGGCCCTCCCAGCTCGGAACAAAATCACTCAGCACAGCTTTACGCTGCAGGAGGCCATTCTCCTTCCTATTCACGGAGGCAGTGTGTCTGCCCCGCTCCACCGGACGTCCGTTTCCAACTCTGGAAAGTGTTTCTACAGCCACGCGGGTCTGGGGGGCAGTCCAGCCCCAGACAGTGAAGTGACCTGCTCGGCCACTGAAGGGGCTTCGGTTCACTGTCCCGGGTTCCCACCTTCCCCAGAGGCGTAGATGGCCCAGTGACGAAGGGCTCGGGTTTGAAGAAGCCGTAGCTGCTAGCAGCCACCTTCGGAGAAGAATCCTGGACTTTCCCTCCAGGCCCCGGGCCTCCTGCCAAGGAGGAAGCTCTGTAGGATCGGCCCCTGACCCTCCGGGGAGGCTGGCTAATCTGGAACGGGAAACCCACCCGGACAAACAGAAAAACGGAGCCCTGGGAGACCCAGCCGCACAGTGACAGGCTTGTTACTCCTGGCCGGGTTTTCATCACCCTGAGCCTGGCCGGGGGCCACTGTTTGCCTTTGAAGAGCGGAGGGACGTTTGCGCCTTGACCTTCCGGAGCCATGGGGTTGGGGGCGGTTAGCCTCTCCCTGCTGGCCGTATTTTACAAACGCTACCGTCTCTCATACTGTTCCATCTGCTTTCGCTTCCCAGGATAACAGGACTCTTGACTGAAGCGTCTATCTGTTCAGTTTTTAGAAGGACGGTTTTTATTGACCTGGGAGTTTTATATACGAGCAAATGAGCCACGCTTTGAAATTTCGCTCTTACTGCTGTACTTTGTCATGCATCCCTGTCGGATTTTGACAGTCCTTGAGGTGTAGAGTTGCCAGATAAAGTATAGGATGCCCAGTTAAATTTAGACAAACTACAAAAGCTTGTTTTGTTTTGTTTTGTTTTGTTTTGTTTTGTTTCTTTCTAGGCGAAGTCCCATGTAAGTTGAGACATACTTACACCAAAAAGCGGGTAGGGTGTCTATCTGAAATGCCGGTTTCACGGGACATCCTGTATTTTTATTTGCTAAATCTGGAAAGTTACTTGTATTCTAGAAAGATATCTCAGTGGTGTCAGGTTAGTCTAGGGCCTGAATGGGTTTAGGGGATGCCCCGGGGGCTTATGTGTCCCAGAGGGACGGGCTGGGTGGGGCCTAGGGGGGTGGTAGGAAGGCTGACCCTCTTACCCTTGGTTTATCCTCTCCCCACGTACCTGTGGTCTGATTTCCACCAGACGGTTCACCACCAACACGTGTATTCCTAATGAGTACTAATTACTCATTTATATGTAAGTAAATGCTATAGAAGAGAATTTAAAAAAAAATTTAACATTTATTTTTGAGAGAGAGAGAGAGACACAGAGTGTGAGTGGGGGAGGGGCAGAGAGAGAGGGAGACACAGAATCAGAAGCAGGCTCCAGGCTCTGAGCTGTCAGCACAGAGCGCGACGCGGGGCTCGAACTCACGAACTGTGAGATCATGACCTGAACCAAAACCAAGAGCCAGATGCTTAACCTACTGAGCCACCCAGGCACCCCATTCTTTTCTTTTCTTTTCTTTCTTTCTTTCTTTCTTTCTTTCTTTCTTTCTTTCTTTCTTTTTCTTTCTTTCTTTCTTTCTCTTTCTTTCTTTCTTTCTTTCTTCTTTTTAACATTAATTCACTTTTAAGAGAGAGAGAGCAGAGAGAGAGAGAGAGAGGGACAAAGCATGAGCAGGGGAGGGGCAGAGAGAGGGGGAGACCCCAAATCCAAAGCAGGCTCCAGGCTCTGAGCTGTCAGCACAGAGCCCGATGTGGGGCTCGAACCCATGAACCATGAAATCATGACCTGAGCCGAAGTCGGCTGCTTAACTGAGCCACCCAGGCACCCCCAGAAGAGATGTTTTAATAATTTAAGCAAACCCTGGAAGCAATTCTAGAAGAAAATGAGGAATTCATGTAAAAGGAAGAGGAGGACGAGCCTGTGCCCCTGGAAATGTGTCAGAAGATGTGATACAGAGAGTGTGGCCGGGGCTCAGGAACCAGCAGATCTGGGTGGCTGAGGCTCTCACGTGTGGAGATTATAAGGTGGGATGAAGGTGACCTTCCAGCTCAGGCAAAAGGGCAGAGCGAACTGGGGCCAGTATCTGGTCTCACTGCGTCCTTTCCACCAAAATAAACGTCCGAGACAGGGATGAGTCAGAGTACATCAAGTCAGAAAAGGAACCAAGTAGAACATACATGGATGCTCTCCAGATTCCTTGAGAGAGGGCAAGGGCAGTTATCAAGCTGGCAGCAGTGAACTGAAAAGAAAAGGTCAGGGCACTTGCCTATCTTGAACTGAACTTGCGAGAATCAAAAGTATAGTTAAAACGGCAGACAGGATGGGAAAAGCATTTGCTGCGAATAGCAGTCAACTGTGTTTCTTACCACATGAAGAGCTCATCCTGGAAGGATTTGAGGAATAAACCAGAGTTTCCAGTGGGCGGAGGAATCCACAGGCCACCCTGGGGGGTGCTCTCCCAAGCCTTGGGCCCTGGCTTTGCACTTCAGGGTGTAAACAAACCTTCTGCCAATAAACCTTCTGGAGGGGGGTCATTTAACGCATTTTCCAGATGAACCAGTTGACTCAGACTCCAGGTAACTGGCCCCAAGGGGCTCAGCTCCCGAGGGGTGGGTGGGCTGTGGCTCGCCCGGAAAGCCCCGGTGCCCTCGGTCTAGCTGACCTGTCTGAGGGTAGTTCAGAAGAAGAAAGAAAAAGGCCTAATGAGCTATGAGAAATGGTCAACTTCGGCATTTAAGACCTGCACCAAAAACCACAGGCCGAGGCCACGGTTTACCTCCGGCATTGGCCAGAAAAAAATTCCAGAAAAATCACCAGTGTCAGCGTGCCACAGATATTATGAAGTGGGCGGTTCTCTGTTTTGGGTGGAAGGATAAAGCAATACAGACAAGAGTTTCACAGAATGTATCTAGATTCAAAAACAAGAATGCGCATGAAACCTTTGGCCCGGTGGTTCTGTTTTCAGGGATCCGATGCAAATAATCAGAAATGTGGACAGTTTTATGCACAGAAGTGTTTCTTGGATTGTTGTTTGATGCTGAGATTTGCAAGTGGCTGCAGGTGTTCACTAGAGTAGTTTGGAATCTGAAAACAGTATTTACCAAGGCTTTCAAATACCATCTTGTACGGGTGCCTGGGTGGCTTAGTTAAGTGTCTGACTTTGGCTCAGGTCGTGATCTCACTGTTTGTGGGTTCGAGTGCTGCGTCCGGCTCTGTGCTGATGGCTCAGAGCCTGGAGCCTGCTTCAGATTCTGTTTCCCTCTCTCTCTGCCTCTCCCCTGCTCATCCTCTCTCTCTCTCTCTCTCTCTCTCTCTCAAAAATAGACATTAAAAAAAATAAAATAGGGGCCCCTGGGTGGCTCAGTTGGTTGGATGTCTGACTTCAGCTCAGGTCATGATCTCACAGTTTGTGGGTTCGAGCCCCGTGTCGGACTCTGTGCTGACAGCCCAGATTATGGAGCCTGCTTCCGATTCTGTGTCTTTTTCTCTCTCTGCCCCTCCCCTGCTCACATTCTGTCTCTGGAAAAAATAAATAAACATCAAAAAAAAAATTTAAAAAAAAAAAGCATCTTGTAGTGTTAACCGGGGAGGGGAAGGCAGCAGAACCCCAAATCATTGACCCCGTGTGATTTCCAGTGTCTGGCCGTGCATCGTAGTGGTGCAGGGTCCACAGGAGAGCTATCACTTACCCCACCTGCCGTCGTGGGATTCAGGTTCATTTTTATTTTCCATCTGCTCTGTGCTTCCCCAAAACGTACCTGCTTGTTTTACAATTTGGGAAAGAAAGAAAAAATACGTATCCCGATGGCAAAGAGCCGGCTGGATGGGGAAATGCCGGCTGAAATGGCAGACACTAGCGGAGGGGGAGGGGTGAACCCGGAAGGGGAGGCTTTGCTGCATTTGGGGGTCGAGGGTACCACCTTGTGCACTAACCCCAACAGCCCAGTTCCGTCCTCAGCACCTCAGTGGGGCTTCTGGTGGTGTCCTCTTGTCTCCAGACTTTGTGTCCTCCAGACCAGCCCATCTCTTCTTTTCTAATCAGAAACTTCCGTTTGTTCTTGCTTTCTTTCTTTCTCGTTTATTTATTTTAATGTTCGTTTATTTTTGAAAGAGACAGAGCACGAGCAGGGGGAGGGGCAGAGAGAGAGGGAGACGCAGAATCCGAAGCAGGCTCCAGGCTCCGAGCTGTCAGCACAGAGCCCGACGCAAGGGTCGAACTCAGGAACCGTGAGATCATGACCTGAGCCGAAGTCAGACGCCCAACCCACTGAGCCACCCAGGCGCCCCAGAAACCCGTTCTTAACTAACCGTATGCTCACCAGTATGGAATGGATTAATGTCACTTGAAGGACTAAAGTCAGGTTGCACACCCGCCTAGGGGAGTGGTCCAGGGCTTGGAAGTGCTGATTGAGATGCTCCGTTGCCATGGGAGATTTCAGAAAGATAGGCTCAAATTCAGTAACGTGTGTCCTTTGATTCTGAATCCGTTTTTTAGCGGGATCATTTGTAATCCCATGTGGTCCAGATGTCCCCTACACGTTCTCCGTAAGTAATTCAAACGTCGCGCACAGACGTATCATGTTTGTGCATTTTGTCTTCTCTCTGGGAGAACAGACCGAAAACTGATAGGATCCATCCCCGGGTGAGAGGAGAGAGGCTCATTTGGATTTTTTTCTTTGTGCTTTTCTTTAGCATCTAGATTTTCATAGTTAGCAAGTATTACATCTTTTAAAAAAAAAAAAAAAAAGAACGCCGTTTGTTTTGGAGGGAGAGAAGCAGTGAGAATATCCTCTCACACCTTGGGGCTTTGATCCGTTTTGCCCAGATTTTCTGGGGGAAGGGGTGACGGTGGCTGGGCCTCCCCAGGGAGTGAGCCGCGTCCTTCTGAGGGGTAGATGTCGGTGGGTTGAACCTTCTGGACTATCTCCCCAGTGCCCCCGAATCTGCCTCCCCAGCTCTAGAGAGCGGCCCCCAGCACTGCATTGACCACACCCACACGTGTATACGTGTCGGTCAGCGTGCACACGGTGGAGGGCGTAGAGTATCGCCCATCCGTTTCTATGCTCCCAGGCTCTGGACAGGCAGCCATTTGCTGGGGGAACATTCGGGTGATAAAGCAACTTCCTCAAAATGTGAATGAGTTTCTTGGGCAGCTTGGTGGGAAGGCACTTGGGATCTAAAAGCCCCACTGCCTGGGTTCTAATCCCCGGGATGCCCCTTCCCAGCAGGGGTAGTAAGGTGGACATAACCTTCCTGAGCCTCAGTGTTTTCATCTGTAAAGTGGGAGTCCCGCTGGCAGTGTAGGCTCTGTGCACAGTGGCTGGTGCAGGTGCCCAGGCACGTGGAACATTCCACCCGAGGCAGTCTGCGGTTCCTCTGCAGAGGTAGGGATGAGGTTGATGAATTTGGCTGTTATTTTTGCCAACATATTATTACTCTTAGAGCCGATGTGTTTTGCAGACAGAGTTCTAAAAGCTAATTACAGAGGTAATACATGTGCATGGTCAAAATTTCTTAAATCTGGAAGAGAAATTTGACCTCTTTCCACCCCAGGTTAATTCCTGCTAGTATTTTGTTACAAGCGTGTAAATCTTAAAGGACCCGTTTTCTTTGCCCGTATTTTAATGCGTCTTTCATTGGCTTGGTTCTGAGTCTCATGAAGACATTTTGCTAGAGTTGTGGAGCTGGTCGTAATATTGCTGTTGTAACTTTTGCCTAAGATTGTTGTCCTCATCTTGACATCTTAAAAAATGCCACCGAGCCCTCCTGCTTGGTAGAGGGGGGCCAATTATAAGGCAGACTCTGGATGTTTCCGTACCAGATAACAGACCGCCTGGGGCTTGATTACCAGTAATTGTTGCAGAAAATGCGTGTGCTCCCTGGAATGCTAATTATTTATATTCATTGCTTAAATCCAGCGGTTGACAGTAATTCTTTTTGAGTTGCTCTTTAGGCAAAGCAGTTGAAGCCAGAAACAGAGAGTAACTTCTGTCCTGACTCCCTTGCTAAACAGAGTGGTTACCTTCTCACGATTAACTTCTTTATGTTATGTTATGTTACGTTAAAAATGTTTATTTTTGAGAGAGAGAGAGGAGAGACAGAGTGCAAGCTGGGGAGGGAGGGAGACACAGTACCCGAAGCAGGCTCCTGGCTGCAAGCTGTCAGCACAGAGCCCGACGCAGGGCTTGAACCCACGAACCACGAGATCATGACCTGAGCCGAAGTCGGACCCTTAACCGACTGAGCCACCCAGGTGCCCCATCCGGTGTACTTTAAACAACTGTCCTTGAGAACTAGAAAGGTAAAGAAATTGAAGAAACAGGAAGAAGGCAATGCGAGCGATGGTGGATGTGGATAAGTGTGAACTTTTGACCGAAGCCTTTGTGTTCCTATCTTCTGCAGGACCAGGTGGAGCAGACACCCCCCGTCAGCCCACGAGACCTGGCAGGACCTGGCTTCCCAGCGCAGCCTGACCGGCTCACCAATCACCAGGGTAAGAAACGACAAAATCATGGTGACCCAGATGCCCTACCTTCCGACTGTGACTTTGCCACGTGCTGGGGCTCTGTATGCCAAGAAATCGTTCCTGCCCCTCATCCGAGAAGATTCTGGCCTTGGCTCTTCTCCCCTTTAAGGAAAACAAATTCAAAAACGGGGAGAAAATGCGTGGCTGTGAGATCTTCATATACAGGTGCCCCCTGCTTTTGGAAAGTCCGTTTTCCGCTAGTTCGCTTTTGCGAAAGACCTACCTCCGTACTTGTCTTTGCTAACCGAAAGCGATCCTCCAAAGAGGATTTCCACTTGGACAAAAAAGGACTCGGTGTTCCTTTTGCAGGGAGCCACTATTGCGCGGGACAGTGGCCCCGCCACGCCCCTGTTCCCGAGCTCTACCCCGTGCTAAAGCATCTGGCCATCAGAGCCTTGAGCTGTGAGCCTCTCTGTGTCTTCCCTCCATTTATGTCGTCCGTCCGGAAGCAAGATGTATCTTAAGCTATCGGAGAAGGCAGAGAGGTGATTTTTGGTGCTTGGAACGCTCACAGGGTTTGTCATATAAATTAACGGTAGCGAGGGGAAAGCTGTCTTTCTGTTCAGTGGGCAAAACTTCACAGTCAGTTCTACGGAGATTTATCTAAGGATGCAACTTAAGGGCAACTTGATGTTACCTATCCAGGGCTCCTCCATGGTGAAATCTTGTGGATTTTGGCACTCTTTTTTTCATGTTTATTTGCTTTTCAGAGAGGGTGTGTGCCCAAGTGGGGGAGGGGCAGAGAGCAAGGGAGACACAGAATCTGAGCTATTAGCCCAGAGCCCGAAGTGGGATTGCAACCCACGAGCCGCGAAATCATGACCTGAGCCGAAGTTGGAGGGCTTAACCGACTGAGCCACCCAGGCACCCTGATTTTGGCATTTTCATATTTGCACTTAGGCTGGTTTTGTGTGTCTGTGCTCTTGGTAATTCTCCACCTTTCTGTGATTTCTTCTGTTCCCCTTGTGTTAATTTCTGATGGGATCATCGTAGAAAAGAAAGGACGGGTTAAAAGCAAATTGGGTCTTAGGGATACATGCTTTGATATGGGGCGGGCAGCCCAAGAAGGGACCCAGTCTGGTTTGGGGGGAGGGACCAGGAAAAAGGCACATGACTCACAGTGTGGATTCCTACAGAAGTTAAGTCCAATAAATTGTAGGGTTTAGAGGTGGGAGGAATTAGAATAATCAGGTTTTTTAAATTGCTTAAGCAGAAAGAGGATGGAATGTTGCAAAAATAAAAGCTGGGAGCTTCATAGGAAGTCAAAGAGATGTTTCCTCAAGTGTTAGAAGATTCATAAAACAGTCAGGCTTTTCTGTGTCAGGCACACTTTCCTGGTCGTCTTTTAAAAAACTTGTAACAAGAAAGAGGAATATCGTTAATGTTGGCTTTGAAACTTTGGAAAATTTTAATTTATTACATTGCACTGCTTAGCAGTGGTCTCATTTAAGGTGAAATAATCTAAGTTCTGGTATTAATGTTCATACACAAGTCTACGTCAACGCTTTAGTCAAGAAAATTGACTAGATAGGAAATTTACACAGAAGGAGCTTATTTATTTAGTTTTAAATTATTTATGTTGAGAGAGAGTGTGTACGTGTGCAGGCGAGGGGCAGAGAGAGAGAGAGAATCCCAAGCAGGCTCCACACTGTTATTTGCAGAGCCAACACGGGACTCGGTCTCACAAACCGTGAGATCGTGACCTGAGCCGAAGTCAGATACTTAACTGACTGAGCCACCCAGGTGCCCCAGAACTTTTTTTTTTCCTTTTTAACGTTTCTCTGTTTATTTTGAGAGAGAGAGCAAGAGTGGGGGAGGGACAGAGAGAGAGGGAGACAGAGAGTCCCAAGGAGGCTCCGTGCTGTCAGCACTGAGCGCCACATGGGGCTCGATCCCACAAAAATGTGAGACCGTGACCTGAGCCGAAGTCGAAACCGTGAGCGTCTGCTCAACCGACTAAGCCACCCAGGCGCCCCTTGAAAGAACTTTTTGAAGCTTAAAGCTTCTTTAAGGTTTGACGACATCCAAGGTGTACTTTCAAGCATCCTGTAGATGTCACGTCTGCTCGGGTGGTGGCAGGGAGGGCTGCGCACCGAAGGCAGGGTGGGCTCCACGTGGAACAGAGCAGATCCCCTCTCCTGCTCCGGAGCTCCGCAGCCCATAGTTGAAGCTGAGGGTCTGATGCATCCCTGCACCTGAAGCAGGATCTCAGGGAATGAATGAACGCGTCTCCACCTGTGACATTGAACACCTTTCCCTCCGCTCCTCAGTAATTCTGCACACAGAGCTTGTAAAACAGGACAGTCAGAAGGACTCAGCCTGGCTGCACCGCAGGACGGGTGATTCTCCATCTCCTACTGAGAAGTGAGCCACCCAAGTCAGCAGGTCGCGTTTCCATACGCAGCGAAGAGAAGTCTATCAAAGGCTTCGAGGGAAGCGTGTGTGTCACACTCAGGGCGGTGAATGACAGAAGAGTGTCATGAAGGACCGGACACCGTGACGCTACGATGGGAAGAAATGACAGAAACAGGTGGGTGTGAGGAGCCCACGTGTTGGAAGTGAGCTGTTACACCAACAGTTATTGGCATTTTAATATTTTACTGTTTACTTATTTTGGAGACAGAGAGAGGGTGAGAGCTGGGGAGGGGCAGAAAGAGGGAGACACAGAATCCGAAGCAGGATCCAGGCCCTGAGCTGTCAACGCAGACCCCGACGCGGGGCTCGAACTCACTAACCGTGAGATCGTGACCTGAGCTGAAGTCGGACGCTTAACCGACCGAGCCACCGGGCGCCCCAGAGGGTGCTCAGAGAACTCAAAGGAAAGGGGAAGGTTAATCCACATCTAAAAGCATTTAGCAAGAATCTAGAAAACGGAGGACAAAGAGAAGATCTGCGGAGAAATGCAGACTTCACAGTGCGTGAACGACGTTTGGACTGACAACCAACCTGGGCACAGCCGGAAAATAACACGGGGTGTTTTCAGAGGGTCGAGGGAGAAATGGCTGTCTGCCTGAAAGTGGATAGCGACATCTACTGAGAGCAAAATAAAGCTTTTTCGGGCAAACATTGAGCACATTTGTGACTGGCAATCTTCCCTGAAAGATTGATTGAAAGCTGTACTTCAGTAAGATAAGGCCGGGAGTGTAGGGAACAGTAGTAAGGTTAAACTGAACGTTGGATGATAATTAGACCCTGGGAGCACACACACGCGTGCATGCATGCGTGTGTGTGTGTGTGTCTGTCTTGTGAGGTTTGTTTCGTGAGTGATTCTGTCATCATAAGACCCCAGTTGGGGGAAGTAGAATGTAAAACGATTTGAGGCTACGTTAAGAAAAAGTATACTAAGTTATGTATGTATTTTAAAATCTTAGCTGCATCTAAAACACGGATTGTAACTAATGAAAGAATATGTGTAAAATCTGTACTCGTAACCTAGCAGAAGAAGATATAAGGGAATCTGTATTTAATAAAAACAACCGACATCACCAGGAAAGGAGGAAAAACAGGATGTGAAGAATAAAAACGATGTCAGGCAGAAAATACTAAATAAGATTGTAGGAGTAATTCCAAGGATATCTGTTAACAGTATTAACAAGTCCCGATTGGTAGAAAAATACATAGAACCCTGCATCCAACAGATAGACTCTTGATTCTTTTCTTTTTAAAACATTTTTTTTTAATGTTTATTTATTTTTGAGAGAGAGCGCGTGAGCGGGAGAGTGCTAGAAAGAGGGAGACAGAGGATCTGAAGCAGGCTTCACGCAGTGAGTGCAGAGCCCGTTGCAGGGCTTGAATTCATGAACTGTGAGATCATGACCTGAGTCAAAATCAAGAGTCGGCAGCTTAGGGGCACCTGGGTGGCTCAGTTGGTTAAGCGTCTGACTTCAGCTTAGATCGTGACCTCGTGGTTTGTGAGTTCAAGCCCCACGTCGGGCTCTGTGCTATCAGTTCAGAGCCAGGAGCCTGTTTCGGATTCTGTGTCTCCCTCTCTCTCTCTCCCTCCCCCACTCATTCTCTGTCTCTCTCTGTCCTCAAAAAATGAATAAACACTAAAAGAAAAAAATTTTAAGAGTTGGCAGCTTAACCAACTGAGCCATCTGGGTGCCCCCTCTTGATTATCTTCTAAAATCTGTGTAACTTTTTAAAAAGTTGACCACATAGGGGCACCTGGGTGGCTCATTCGGCTAAGCATCCCACTCTTATTCTCAGCTCAGGTCTTGACTTCAGGATTCTGAGTTCAAGCCCCACGCTGGGCTCCACACTGGGCATGAAGCCTACTTAAAAAAATTTTTTTCAAGTTAACCACGTATGGAAAACTGCACTAAAGTTTTTAAATTTTTAAAAAAATATTTATTTTTGAGAGAGAGAGAGAGAGAGAGCATGCCCATGAGGGGGAGGGGCAGAGAGAAAAGGAGACACAGAATCCAAAGCAGGCTCTAGGCTCTGAGCTGTGGGCACAGAGCCTGATGGGGGGCTCGAACTCACGAACCATGAGATCGTGGCCTGAGCCAAAGTTGGATGCTTTTAGGCGCCCCTAAAACACTAAATTTTAAGCGATCCATGTCATGCAAGCCACGTTCTTTGACCCAGTGTGATTAAATCAGAAGTGAACAGAAAAAGTTCCAAACAAAATGTGTAATCTGCGCGGAAACTTTAAAACACACTGTTACCCGACTCCTGGGTTACAGAGAAACTCACAATGAAAATACCAGTTAGTCATTTAGAATTGAATGTAAAATGAGTGTACTTGCAGGTAGGAAGTTGTATGTTGCTGCTAAATTGTATTTGAGACTCCATTTCTAATCTTGGAAGAGATTAGGAACATCAAAGATGGATAACGCTAAGGAACGTAGAAGGAGTAGTTACAAAAATTAAGATCAGAAATTACGAGAATGGTGAAGAAAGTATCAATGGGTAGGGACCAAGCGAAATGTTAGTCTTTTGCAAAATCTGGCGAAACTGTGAACCTCTAGTAGAGTCCCTCAGGAGGGAGAAGGCACACAGGAAAACCACGCGAAGAGCGCGTCAGAGTTCAGACAAGAAAACCACGAACGACTTCATGCCTGTAAATGTGAAAATAGGGGCGAAATGGATAAAGGGTCTCAGCAACAAAGACAAAATTGCAACACCCAGTGCTGACAGCGATGTAGAGCAACAGAAACTCTCATTGCTGGTGGGAATGCAAAATGGCGCAGCTGCTTTGGAGGGCAGTCGGTTTCTTACAAAACTCAGCTTGCTCTTGCCGTACGACCCAGCAGTTGTGCACCTCGGTGTTTACCCAGAACAGCTGAAGATTTAGGTCCATGCAGAAGCCAACCCAGTGATGCATGTAGCTGCCTTCTTCGTCATTGCCAAAGCTCAGAAGCAACCAAGACGTCCTCCGTTAGATGGATGGATGAATAAACTGGTGCGTCCAGACAGTGGAATATTCCTCAGCACTAAGAAGAGGTTAACTATCAAGCCATGGGAAGACAGGGAGGAGGCTGGGCCGCACGGTACTGTGTGAAAGGAGCCCACCTGAAAAGGCGACATGCTGATAGGATTCCAATTCCGCGATATTCTGGAAAAGGAAAAACTACGGAGGTGGTAAAAAGACCAGTGGTTGCCCGGGATGGTGACAGAAAAATCTTCTCTGGGTGGAGCAGAGAAGATTTAGGGCAGTGACAGTACTGACGTTATAAAGACATATGATGTTACCAGGATGGGTATGGCTGTGCAGGTCCCCATATGGCATGCACACTACCAGGAGCGAACCCTAGGTCAGCCGTGGACTTCGGATGGTTATGGTGTATAAGCATAGGTTTGTCCGTGGTAAAAATGTACCATTTCAGTGAGTGATACTGACCAGCGGGGAGGCTCTGCATGTGGGGGGGGGGGGGGGGGCGGGGGCAGTAGGTTTATGGGAAATCTCCATACTCTCCTCTGAATTTTGTCGTAAACCTAAAACTGCTCTAAACAAAGTCTTTAAAAAAAAAAAACAACAACACCAAACTGACACCATTAGAAAGAAAAACTAACCTAGAGGTTACCTAAGAAAATCAAGAGTATTTCTCCTGCACGACGTGCAGGGAATGTTCCGTGACATGACCTAATGTATAGTTCTGTGAGTAGCGTAGACAGCACTCAGAAGTTTTAGGTAGAGACATCGGAAGAAATAAGAGAGAATAGTTGAAAGAGGAAAACAAAATGAAACAGTTTGACTCTTGGCAGAACACAAAATCTTAATAAAGAAATAACTCAGAAGAATGGAGTCAGTAATCAGTACCACCCCCTCGAAAGGGCTCAGGGGTTTTGCAGATGAGTGTCACAAAACCTTCAAGGAGCAAATAATTGCCCTCTTTGTATGAGCTGTTGGAGAGGTAGTGCCCAGAGCCTCTCCCACTCATCTTACAGTGTTTTGTAGCTTTGCAGGAGACGGTCCAAGAAATCCAGATACAGGCATATTTCACGTTACCGTACAACCACAAGGTCCACGTAAAACATTAGTCAAATTCAGCGGTCGGTCGTAAACATCGAACAAACGTTATGACCAAGTTGGGTTTATTATGATTGTGCAAGGGTGCTTTACCATCGTTACATGATGAAGACTTTATAACACGTTCAGAGATTTAAGGGGAAAAGATGGGCATCTCACCAGTGACCACAAGAACATATACAATTCTCCACTCGTGCGATGCAAAAGAAACGATAAGAGAACAAAACTCTTACTGAACCAGTACTTTCAGAAACCTCCATAACCAGTTTCTAATAATATATTTGTCAAAAAATGTACAGCATCCGTCATACACGCAGGAATAATATTAGAGTCGTGTCCATGAAAACCTGGAATCACACTCGAGTGCCTGTTGTCAGTGGGGTCTTAGCGAGTGCAACAGAATACTAAACAAACAGAAATGACACTGAAACGGAGCAATGAAATCCATGCCTATTTGCAGATTACCCAGACAGAGAATCCGCAGACTTACGAACTTTTAAAATGCATGAGTTCTGGGACGCCTGGGTGGCGCAGTCGGTTAAGCGTCTGACTTCGGCTCAGGTCATGATCTCACGGTTCTTGAATTCAAGCCCCGTGTCAGGCTCTGTGCTGACAGCTCAGAGCCTGGATCCTGCTTTGGATTCTGTCTCTCTCTGTCAGAAATAAATAAAACATAAAAAAAAAATGAATGAGTTCTTCAAGCGGGGAGATACAACGTGAGATCAACAGATAAAATGGCACAGTATCTTGTGCAACTATAGAAAACAATCAAGAGGCGTAATATAAAAAGAAATCCCACGGACAATAATAGCTAAAATCAGAAGGTATCTAGGAATAAGTTAAACTCAATTCCTTGACATTATATGATGTTGCTGAAGCACATAAAAAAGACGTAAATAGCTGGAGCCCTATCCCACGATCACAAATCAGAAGACTTACCTCGCAGAGGTGTCACGTTATCAAATTTACCTTTAAATTTAATGCAGATGTGACCAAGTTTTGCAGAGTTTTGGTATGACTTGACAGATAGCTTCTCAGTTTCTTTTTATTTTGAAGATTTTATTTATTTTTAAGTGACCTCTATGCCCAACATGGGGCTTGAACCTACAGCCCTGAGATTATCAGTCACACTCTCCCCCGACTGAGCCAGCCGGTCTCCCTAGAGGGCTTCTAACTTTAATGTGGGCGGGTGGTAACAAGGCTTCATTAAGAGTCCTCACAATTAGGAAAGTGTGTGAATGTTTCGTAGACGTAGAGACCCAAGGACCAGAACAGACAATCCCGTAAAGAGACCTACCCATTTATGGACATTCAGTGTAGCACAGAGAAGTCACAGCCGATCACGAGGACTCGCGGGGCTGGGCGAGGGTGACTGGAGGATCCCTACCCCCATACTATATCCTCAGTCATCAGTTGCCCGTCAGTTAAATCACAGAAGGTAGAAAACAGCGGTTCTAAAAAACTTAAGAGTAGGGAGAATCTTCGTGCCCTCAGGCTGAGAAGGAATTTCCTCTGTCCAGCTTAGCGCAACCGTAAAGGAAAACTGATGTTTGAGGGCATTGCAAACACGCATCTGTGTAGGGACATAGCGGCATTTAAAACCCTCACCGACGTCAGCCTGGGGGGGAGAAAAATCATTGCGGTGCATTTAACGCGCGGAGTGTTAGTATCCTCGGCTTATCGCGAAAGCCCTGTCAATAGGAGAAACAGTCAACTGGGAAAACTGGCCAAAAAAGCGTGCGCAGGAGGGCACACTGTGTCTGTGTCTGACTGCGGACACTCACGTCACATGGAACGTGGCAGCGACGGAGCTGGAGAGGGAGGGGGCCGAGGCTCGAGGTCTGTGATGGGAATGGAAGGGCCTGCGCTTCTCGGTCAGGGGTGTCAGTGGGGAGCCGTCCAGCGCCCTCTGTAGGGAGCGGGCTCGGGGTCACAAGACGCAGGCCTATGGGAACCTGCCGCCGACCCTGCGGGGCATCTCCGAGCCTCCCCGGCCCCCCTCTGCGGCGGACACCAGGGTCAGTGCTCGGTTCCCCGTAGCAAGATGCCCTGAGATCACATGACAGAAATTGGCAGCCATCTGGTGCCTCCTTACTGTGCAGGGCGCCCTCGGATGCTCCGATTATGGGCCTTAGGTTTGCGCCATGTGTTGGATGTCGACTCGGCGGGTCGTTCGCAAGGGACCTGCTGTGCCAGACAAAAGATTCTGTGACTTTCCTTGACCGGCCCTTTCTCTGGCAGAAAGATTTAACGCTCTTGTTTGTGTTCGCTTGCTCCTCATGTAAGCAGCTTAGTTTGGGGTGACAGTTGCTACAAACCCCTCACACTCCGGGAAGGGAGGCATTTTCCTTTGAAAAGTTGGCGGCTTGGGGCGCCTGGGTGGCTCAGTCGGTTGAGTGTCCGTCCGACTTCTGCTCAGGTCATGATCTCACGGTTTGTGAGTTCGAACGCCGCGTCGGGCTCTGTGCCGACAGCTCGGAGCCTGGAGCCTGCTTCGGATTCTGTGTCTCCCTCTCTCTCTGCCCCTTCCCCGCTCATCTTCTGTCTCTCTCTGTCTCTCAAAAATGAATAAACATTTAAAAAAAAAAAGTTGGTGGTTTGGTAACAGCTAGAATTGTGCTTGGCTGGTTTTTTAAAGATAACCCTTTTATGGCGGTCAAATACATAGGACAGGAAAACTGTTCCTTTTAACTGTTTTTAAGTGCACAGGTCTGGCATTCATTATTTTCACACTGTTGCATGCCTCAAGGCAGTAATTCTCCCCAGCTCTTGGTAACCTCTGTTCCGCTCTGTGTGTCTACGGTTTCTGGTTACCTCACATAAGTGGAATCACAGGGTATTTGTTCTTTGTGCCTGGCTTATTTCGTGTAGCACGGTCTTTGGGGTTCATCCTGGCGCATCAGTTTCATTCCTTTTATGGCTGAAGGCTGTTCCACAGAGCACACGCTTTATGTTGTTGGCCTAACCGTGAACGTGTGCTGGGTTACGTCCACCTGTAGCTGCAGCAAATAATACCTGCTGGGGTCCTGCTGTCCCTTCCTTTGGGTACAATTAATAATGTGGTCAAGCTTTTTCATTCTTTTCTTTTTTTTTTTTTTTTTTTTTTCTTTTGAGAGAGACTGAGACAGCGCAAGTGAGGGAGGAGCAGAGAGAAAGAGAGAGACGATCCCAAGCAGGCTCCGTGCTGTCAGCGCAGGGCCCGGAATGGGGCTCGATCCCACAAACCGTGAGATTGTGAGCTGAGCCAAAATGAAGAGTCAGACGCTTAACTGACTGATCACCCAGGCACCCCTGGGTCAAGTTTTTTCTTGACAATATTTTTGATAACGTGAGGTGTCCGAGGATTTTAGAAGTTTGGCTTTTTCTCATTTTGTTTTATTTTTAATTTTTTTAAATGTTTATTGTTATACTTGAGAGAGAGAGAAACAGAGTGCCAGCAGGGGAGGGGCAGAGAGAGAGAGGGAGACACAGAATCTGAAGTAGGCTCCAGGCTCTAAGCTGTCGGCACAGAGCCCGACGCGGGGCTTGAACCCATGGACTGTGAGATCATGGCCTGAGCTGAAGTCGGACGCTTAACTGACTGAGCCACCCAGGCGCCCTGGCTTTTTCTCATTTTAAACAAGTTGTTTCTGACAGCTGTCACTGCTCACTGCAGACGCTGAACTGAGCGACCACTCTCACCAGAGCACAGCTGAGCAAAGGTGGCCCAAAGAGCTGGGAGATGTTTCGCGTCCGCTTGTGGAGGGCGCTACAGTTGCCTGCGTGTTCGTTTCCAGACCGTGGTCCATTTGGAGACGGGGATATGTGTGCATCACGGTGAAGCCTCTGAAGATGTATTTAAACCATTGCCCATGGCCCCTGGAGTCCTACATCAAGGGACCCAGCGCCTCCCGTGGAGACCCCAGACCCCAGCCCTCGGCTCCTTAAAAGGAGCAGTGCCTTTCCACCCCGGCCTTTCGCACTCCTGTCCAACCTGTCATGGCTACTGGCTGTAGCTTCTTCTCTTGGTTGTCCGTAAGCCAGAAGGATGGTTGTTAGCACGCAGTTTCAACGTGCAGAACTATGTGGGGGGGGGGGGGGGGTGGGGAGGGCTGGCTTCCTTTCCCATAACCGTGTATGGACGGAGAGCAGATGTGTCGTGGGCATATTTCAGGACCTTCCGTATCTCGTTGGATAATCGGTTTGCCGAGTGGAAGAGACCAGAATTAGAGAAGATTGTCAGTAGAGAAGGTGAAGTAAGTCGAGAAAGATTGTTGTGTTTTGTTTCCTCCCCTGCGGGGAGCCACGGCAAATGTCACAGATGTTGGGGGCGGCCAGGCTTTGGACCAGTTATTCCCTGTGTCTGGTTTCTTCCAGGGGGGCAGGGGAGGGCCCTGAGACCGTGGGCGAGTTAGTAACCACTTTGCGGTTGAGATTCTTCAATAGCAAATACCCATCTCACATCATTACTGTGAAATACGTTTGATAGGACAGTGATAACTTGGAGTCTCACGCTTGTCCCCACGTGTCTTCGGAGTTTTCACTGTCATCGGAGCCACATAGGGGAAACTGAGCCGGAGATGTTTGGTAACTTGCCCAGAAGTGACAGAGAAGTCACACACTGGTAAAATCGGAATCAGAGCCAAGTCCGTGCAGCTTTACGGTTGGAGGTAACTTAGGGGAAACATGTAGCATGTGCCTGTACATATAAGCTGTCCTACAAGCGTTACTTTATGTACCATATTTACCCCTTTCTCCCGAGATCGTGCGTTTCTTGACGGTAGGAACCATGTCTGACTGATCCTGAAGGTTTTGCGATAGTGCTTTGTATTTAATAGTTAATATTTAATTTTTTTTTAACATTTATTTATTTTTGAGACAGAGAGAGACAGAGCATGAACGGGGGAGGGGCAGAGAGAGAGGGAGACACAGAATCTGAAACAGGCTCCAGGGTCTGAGCGGTCAGCACAGAGCCCGACGCGGGGCTCGAACTCGCATACCGCGAGATCGTGACCTGAGCCGAAGTCGGACGCTTAACCGACTGAGCCACCCAGGCGCCTCTTTAATAGTTAATATTTAAAGAATGACTGAACTCACATGCCATAGATGCGTGTGGCTTCCAGAAAGGTCCTGCGTTCCTGCCCCTTCCCTCCACGTGGGAAGTCCTGGTAATTCCAGGCACCTGAGATGAGAAGAAGTTAATGAAGACCTTCCTTTCGTGTGGTGCCATTTAGGAGGTGACAGGAGAGCTTGGGTTGGGATGACAAAGGACGAAATCAGAAAGTCAGCTGAGAAGACCGTGTGGCTCCTGCTGACCGTAGCTTTTGGACCAAGCTCGAGTCGTGGTTCATTGGATGCCCTCTTCCCTACTTCTCCTTTTACTGTGTTATCCACGAGAATATCGTTGACGTTCTACCCGTTTCACACACGCTCACATGTGCATGCACACATAAAAGTAACTCTTCATAGTGTCATTTCCTCACAGGAAAACAGTGCTGCCCCCTAAAGATAAAGTTCTCTTTCTCCCATTCCCATTCCTGAATAGTAATGAACATTGGCCTCTGCTTGGACATTGAAGCCAAAAAGTGATTATAATTTTGATTTCTTTTTCTCTCCCTCCATGCCTAATCACCTTCTATTAGGGCTGATATGCCAAAAGGCTAGGAGGAAAATCCTCCCTAATCCTTCTCCCACAAAATGACATCTTTCCGCCTTTTGGAATACATTCGGGCCACGTCTAATAATTGCGTTTGCCCACGTGATTAATGCTGCTTCTGCAGGATCCGTCTAAATAAATGACTGTAATGCTTATGGTCCTTCAGAAAGGTCATGATTTCTTGCCTCTACCCTCTGTGTCTTAACATGTTTAGGTGACCTTCCTGTTGTAAAAACAGGTTCTTAATCTGTTAACCAGTGAATCGACCTAACTGTGCTATGCGGTGGGCACTGTTGTTAACCCATATTTACAGGGGAGGAAACCGAGGCTCAGAGGCCAGAAAAGCCACCCAGATCACCCCCAAATGGCTGGCGGAGCCTGTGTGTCCCCGCAGGTGGGCTGCAGCATTGGTGTCTGCCACCCCCCGGCCGCCCTCCGTCCTTCACAGTCCGCTCATGCCTTCCTGACCTTCTGACCCCCTTAGATTTTTCAGTGGGTCAACCTGAGATGATAGCGGTGGGGACCGAATCCCCCTGGTCTCGGAAGCAGCCAAATCGGTTGGACCCCTGCCGCCGCCTCCCCTGTCCTGAACCTGTGCTCACTTTATCCTTTGCGCTTGGAACAGTCCAGGTGTTCACGAGGAGCACAGAACAAAGAGGCACCGAGGTGCCCGCTGGCCCCGCCTTTCCCAGCGGCAGGCGATCCCAGACTCGACCTCCCCTTCCCGGTTCCCGTGTGGAACCGACACGCTCATGTTTCACGTTTCCTTAGTTGTCAGGATGCTCGCCGCTCGAGAGCGGGCTTCATCCCTGAAGTCCTTGTGTTCTTCTCGCCTTCGCTTTTCTTCCTCGAGCTCCTTACCTTTCCTGTTTCTCACGTTCATTCAACAAAAATCTGTTACCTGTCCAGACCACGTCAGGCACAGGGGACACAGTGGTGAGCAGTGAGTTTTTAATTTATCGCTCATAGAACACACGGATCTTTTTGTCCAAGGAAGCGTAAATCCCATTTTTGGAAGTGGTGGGTCCAACTTAGATATAGTTCATTATTAAGATCAGTGATGAAAGAGTATCTTTAGATCTCCCTTAGGTAGAGAACTAGAATACGCTCTCTCCTAAAGTCTGACATACCCTTTTCCGCTATATTACGCTTTACTTAAATTAACTTATTTTTTAAAAAAAAATTTAAAGGGAGACGGGCAGCGGGAGAGGGGGAGAGACTCTATTTTTATCTCCCTTAGGTAGAGAACTGGAATACGCTCTCTCCTAAAGTCTTGACATACCCTTTTCCGCTATATTACACTTTACTTAAATTAACTTATTTTTTAAAAAAAAAATTTAAAGGGAGAGGGGCAGCGGGAGAGGAGGAGAGAATCTAGTTTTTTAATGTCTAAAAAAATTTTTTTTAATGTTTATTTATTTTTGAGAGAGAGAAACAGAGTGTGAGTGGGGAGGGACAGAGAGAGAGAGGGAGCCACAGAATCCGAAGCAGGTTCCAGGCTTTGAGCTGTCAGCACAGAGCCTGATGTGGGGCTCAAACTCCCAAACCATGAGCTCAGGACCTGAGCCGTAGCTGGATGCTTAAGTGACTGAGCCACCCAGGCGCCCCTTTAATGTTTGTTTTTGAGAGAGAGAGAGCGCACATGGGGTAAGGGCAGGGACAGAGGGCAACAGAGGATCCCATGCTGACTCTACACTGACAGCAGTGAGCCCAATGAGGGGCTCAAACTCATGAGCTGTGAGATCATGACTTGAGCCAAAGTCGGACGCTTAACTGACTGAGCCACACCCAGGAGCCCCTGGAAGAGAGAGAGAATTCCAAGTAGGTGCCACACTCAGCGAGGAGCCCAGTGCGGGGCTTGATCCCATGACCCTGGGATCACGACCTGAGCTGAAATCAAGAGCCACATGCTCAACCAACTGAGCCACCCAGGGGCCCCTAAATTAACTTTCTGGTTTTTAAAACCTCAGTTAGCCAGCCTTCCAAGTGAACATTTTTTGGAATGAGTTATTTTTCTTAGAGAATTTTAAACGCTATCCCCAAAGGAAGCTCTCAGGCTAGAGATTTCCAGCAAGGAAAAGTGAGCCCAACCTGTCCCTCGGGACAGAACGTACTGCTGCCTTCAGAAGTCATTGAACAAGGTTGCCGGTTTCACTTTCGTTGACACGGCTAATATTATATGCCCCCCTGCCAGGTGCCCCCGTCTCTGGGTCGGCTCTCCAGACTCCCAGTTCTCCCCTGCGGGCGGGCACTGTCCACACAACGTCCGGTTAATCCTCTCTGGGGTCCTGCCACGCGCTGACGGACGCCTGAGTGGGTTAAATAGTTGGGCGCTGGCGGTGTAGCCGGGAGCCCGCCCAGTGGCCCCCGCAGAACGTGCCAGGGAGCGGTAACTGACACCCGCCAGGCCTGCATTTAGTTCTGGACCAAGAGAGACTTTAATAATAGTCCTGACCTTTCCTGGGGGTGGGGGCAGGGACTGGAGGAGGTGGGGGGCACGGGCCGTTGCTCCTTCCATCCTGTGGCTGTATTTCGAATGCACGAAGAGCAGTCCCAACCGGCCTGCGGCCTCCTTGGGTGTCAGATGGCTAAAGGCACCGTTGCCCCGGGGGGTGCTTCCCACTCAGGGGCTCCGTGTCACGAGCCCCAGCTGCTGACGCCGAACCAGCCAGCCAGAGTCTGCATCCGGCAAAATGGTTTTTACCCACCTCGGAGCACATGGGAAACACTGGGTGACACTGGCTCCCTTACACGTCCCGCTGATTGTGCCCCTGCCCATTCTCTGTGTGGCTGCCACTGGTTCTTTCATTTGGTTTTGGTTTTGTGGTGGTTTGTTTGTTTTGTTTTTGTTTTTTTTTGTTCTTGTTTTATCTTAAAACAGTCTGGGAAGATGATTCTGTGCCTCGGACACTTGGGTCTTTAGGTTGCTATGGGCAATTAAATCAGTTGTTGCCCTCAGATCTTCTCGCGTGTGTGTGTGTGTGTGTGTGTGTGTGTGTCTGTGCATGTGTGTGTGTGTGTGTATGTTTTCCTCCTGAAAACTGATCGTACCTGGTTTCGTTTCATACTTGGTCAAGTAGGTGTCTGTCTTTCCAATTTATTTCTAGGCTCCTTGAGACCAGGGGTCATGTTTTCGTTTTTTAATCTTTGGGTGGGGGGGGGGGGAGAAAAAAACCCAAAGAGGATGTTGGATTTTTTAGCCTCACCGGGGTAGGAACTGAGGCTCCACGAATAGCTGTGTGACTTTGCGGTGGGTATTGTAACCCAGCTGAGCCTTGGTTTTCTCATCTGTGCAATGGGCTTGATAGTCTGTGGCTCGTGGGTATGGTACAGGGTTTATGAGTAATCCCAGTGAATGTTCGCGTTCTGGCCCCCCACTGCCTGCACACTCTCTCTCTGAATTACTCTTTAATCAGCACACAGGGCATTGGACACAGCAGACAAGGAGTGTTTGTTCAAGGAAATACTGCGTCCCGCCTTGTCCAGGGCCCGGTGCCTGCTCCTTGGAGATGTGAGCAGAGAGCCCCTGACTTGAGAAATGTATCCTTCTTGTTCCATCTGGAAATGGAGGCCCTTCCTAGTGCAGAGCCCGCTTCCCACCAAGCCTCGCTCCTCATGTTCCAGTGTCTCCGTGGGCCACACCATGGGGGAACGGGGGTGGAGGGGGGGAGCAAGGTGTGATGTACGGAGCAGCATCTTCTCCTGAGAGGTTCAGCGGCACCCACAGTTGAGCGGGGAAGCCTGAGGCTCTGGGGTGAAGTGAGAGTGTGCTTTCAAAGGGAAAGACATTGTTCAGAGCTGGATGCCCCACGCACTTCCTGGATGGGGGCAGAATTTGCATCTTTCCCTTGGCCCTTTGATCTCAGGGATGAGCCCTTAGGCCCCACGCCCTCAGGGAGGCCCACAGGGGTCCGGGTCTGGCCTGCTGGGTAAGCTTCCCGCAGAGCCCCCCTTCGGGGATACACGTCAGCCCTCCTTGGAAGCAGCCCATCTGGCCTGTATCCACCTGGCGGCTTGTGTGTAACCTGCCTGGTGGGCCTTTTTCCAAGGAGAGGAAGGGTTGGAGGCTCATTAGCCCCCAGGGAGTTTGGGAACGCTGCCTGGCTGACTTTCTAGAAAATTCTACAGCTTGATTTATGGAGGCTGGGGACTCCAGTGTTTTAGGTATTCAGCTAAAATTTACTGAGCATCTATTGTGTGCCAGGTAGGAAATTAGATGAAGCAACATAAATACATATGGAGAGTGTAAAAACCAAGCCCACAGCCTCCCACTGTGCTCCCTCCTCCACTGTTCTCAGCCCTGAAACCTGGGTCCAGAGGGACCTTGACCTGGGGCATTAATCAGAAGGCACCGCTTAATTTCCCTTAATTGAGAAATCATTATCATAAGAATAGTAAGTCCTCAGGACCTCCATTCATTCCCTGCCAGACTCCAAAGACTTGGATTCAGATGCATCCAGGTGAGCCCCAGGGAGCTGTTAGCTGGAACAGAAACCATCCAGGTGCTCCTGGGAGGACACATCTGGATAATGAGACCCTGCCTGCCACCTCTGGAACGGCCCTCTTTCTGGTTAAACCCTGTTTCCTTCCACATCCTGGAAAGCCAGCTCCTGTCTCCTGGGCGTTGCAGTTCTGGGAGTTGTGCCATTTCTTGGAATCGCCTGGTACGTTCTCCTGGAATGACTTTCCCCATCCTGACGCCTTGGAAGTCGGGCTCTTCTTAGAGCCGAATGCCCTCTAGTTGACTGTCTTGCCTGTACGCATAGATCTGGTTTTAAAACCCTTCTCTTCTGCCAAGAGTGGGCATAACGGTCGTAGGAGAGTGGCCTCTGGGACACTTTCCTGGTTTGGCCACTGCCTCCGCTGAGGCAAGGTCCTCTGTCTGGGGACGCACACCGCACCTTGTACTGCTGTGACCGCCCCCTGCCTGTCGCGACCCTCTCTCGCAAGGTGCTGCGTCTCGGGTGGGGTTCCTTCCTTCCCTCCCCTCGGTTGATGGGAGCCCCTTTCTGCCAGGATCTCGGCTTGCTTCCTTCGCGATGTCTCCGCCCTCGAGCCGGTGGACGCAATTATTTTTCCAGAGGCAGGAAAAAGTTTCATCTCCGTCCTTGCGACTTTAGGGTTCTCGCGGTCACCCTTTGCCGAAGCCGGCGGAAGGGACTTGATCCTCAGGTGGCGGGGACTCGTGTCTGTTTCGCCAACATCTGTATTCCCAGGGCCTGGAACGATGTCACTTGTGTATCAGGTGTTCAGTCAGTACTTGACGGAGGAAGGAAGATATTGGCCACACGAATGGATTTTACGCTTATGGAGTTAGATTCACAGAAACAGAGTGTTAGTGGTGAATGAGATAATAAAGACTCCCCACTGTCTGATTGGCCTTTAACACTTTGCCTTTCCGAGAGGACAGTGCTCTCGGCGAGTGATGGACTTTGGCCTGGATTTTCCCTCTTCAGCTCCAGTGTGCTTGCACTCATATTTTTAGGATTGATGGAAAGTGAGAACCTTCCAGGGTGACGAGCTGTTTGCACAAGTCTTGCGCTCGGCTTGTGGCTGCTTTATGATGTCACAGAAGAAGTAAGGGTCTGTGCCAGAGTCTGGAGAAGAAACACAGTCAATCACTAAGGAGAAAGATGCAGTTAATTTTTGCTTTTTTTTTTTTTTTTTTGAGTGATGTTTTGTGGGCATGTTTCTGCCCTTCTCCCCCAACTAACTGTCTTCTATTAAGTACAAATAGAGACGGTACCCCTGAGTCTGTACTTCTTTTTTTTCCCTCTAATGTGTAGCTGAGGTCCTTCCCGGAGAGGAAAATTCTTTTCCCGTGTCGTATTTGCTTCACGGTGCTGAACACAACCGCCTTCGCAGACCCGAGAGAAGCTTCGGTGCCATCTAGATGCTCCCTTGCAACAACACGCGACAACACGGCAGGACACAGTCCAAGAAAGAAGGAAAATTTCCACTCTAGCTGGGTCGTGTTCACCCAGCATCAGATTCCAGCTCTTGAATTTCAATGAGCAGAATCCCTGAGGGAAGTGAGGGGCTTTCCTTTTTAGGGGAGACTGAGTGGGGGGATAGGATTATTTGACCGTTCTCTAAAACACATAGATTAAACAAATGAATCTCAGCGGAATCAAAGTCCAGTGATAGCGGTTAATCATTATCTTCACTTTTTTTTTTTTTTTTTTTTTGCTCTTTTGCTTTGGTCGTAGTGCTGTCTGGCCACCAGAATATCTGCATTTCATTCTAGGATCTGCCCTGGACTTTGTGACGTACCCTTCCCTCTGAGTATTGCAGTGCTCTGGGCTGTCACGTGGCCCCGGAGGGAAGAAGGAGGAATTTGTTGGGACGCCTGGGTGGCGCAGTCGGTTAAGCGTCCCACTCTTGTTCAGGTCGTGATCGCACAGTTCGTGGGTTCGAGCTCTGCATCAGGCTCTGTGCTGACAGTGCGGAGCCTGCTTGGGATTTTCTCTCTGCCCCTCCCCTGCTTGTGTGCTGTCTCTGTCTCTTGTCTCTCTCTCTCAAAATAAAAAAACTTAAAACTGAAAAAAAAACAAGGAGGAGGAATTTGTCCGGATGGGGAGACAGAGCCCAGCCTCCCTCCCTGAAAGTCACTGCTGGCACCATTCTGGGCCACTTGTAGGCCTGGCCACACTCTGGGGACACGTGGGAAGTGGGCACAGCTGTGAGTGATCATGGGCTTACCCTATTTCTTACAGGTTCTGTCCATTCAGCCTCCACTTAGGGTTGAGCATCGCCCAAGCCATCATAAGATGGACACCTTACCATAAGATGAATATTGGCGGGTCGGGACAGCTACCTGCCGCGTGGTCCCCAGGACTGGAGTGGACGAAGCATATGTATCTGTACCAAAAGCCGATGTTTGTTAGGAAGTGGGATCCGTGTTCAAGTGCAACTTCTGAGATGAGCAGCCTGGTCCTGGACCTTCCCAAACCAGTCTTCCTGGGGCTGCCTGATGAGTCACCCGAGAAGCCAGCCCCAGGGTGTCCGCGTCTCTGGGGCCTGGGGATTTCCCGAATCTTGTTTTGCCTCGTGGCTAGGTCCTGACACCCATCTCTTAGGTGGAATAGCTCTCTTCCGGACGTGACGCTTGACTTCTCTGCACGGCTAAACCCCTGTCCGCACTGGTCACCGTGGGCCACATTCCACATTGGCCCCCAGGAGCCCGCCCCTGTGCTGGCCAGCAGGGGTGACGTGTGCATCCTTTTTTCGGCCCTGGTAGTGGAGAAAGCTGCCTGTGAGTGGGGATGGCGGCGTGGGGGGAGGGTGGCTTTGGCCCGAGCACCTCCGGGAGCGTGACCATCAGGGCAGGCTGGCCTGGCCGAAGGCACCATTGTCCGAACAAGCACCCTGACCTTTCTGAAAGAAAACAGATTGGACTTCTCCTGTGAGCTTTTGCGCCAGCAGCCGTGGGACCTTGACCCCACTGAACATGAGGGTATTTGTCTCACTGTGAAATCGGCATTATTGTCCCTGTTGTTATTTTGAGGATTAGTCATCAGCGATGTGAAGCGTAGGGGCACATGATACGTACTTGGTAACTGCAGTCACGGGTGGTTATTGCCACTGCGTGTGGACACCCAGGTCAGAGGTCAGGCTCCCGGTGAGGCCACCAGGTCACCGTGTGGCACATTGGATTTCCACTCCTTTGGGTCTCACTTTGCTGAACCATGCAGGATGATTCACCGGGAAGCCACACCTCGAATACTATGAAGGAAAGGGAACCGAGTCTGCACTGAGACAGGCTGAACGTGCAAATAGCAGATACCAACCTGCGTCGTGTATTTCTAGTGTTTTCCTTCGAGCTTTTTTTTTTAAGTTTGTTTATTTTGTTAAAAAAATTTTTTTTTTAATGTTGGCTTATTTTTGACAGAGCATGAGCGGGGGAGGGGCAGAGAGAGGGAGAGAGACACAGAATCCGAAGCAGGCTCCAGGCTCCGAGCTCTCAGCACAGAGCCCCGACGTAGGACTTGAACCCACGGACTGTGAGATCATGACCTGAGCCGAAGTCGGTCACTCAACTGATTGAGCCACCCAGGAGCCCCTATTTATTTATTTTGAAAGAGAGCATAAGAAGGGGAGGGGCAGAGAGAGAATCCCAAGAATGTTCCGTGCTGTCAGTGCAGAGCCCAACATGGGGCTCGAACTCATGAACTGTGAGATCACGACCTGAGCTGAAATCAAGAGTCTGGACACTCAACCAACTGAGCCACCCAGGTGCCCCTGCCTTCCAAGTTTTGAAAGAGCCCATGAACTTGAACACGTTTGCCTCCTAGACTGTCTTTTGAGTACTTCCTCGCCGGCTGTGTGTGCAGGCAGGACGGGCTGATAAATCTGGGAGTCACTCAGTCGCTGACTGGTTGTCAAGGCGGTTTCTGGCGTCAGGGTTTTGGAATTGTGGGAATCCTCCCTCTTTCCATGCGGGACATAGGATTTCACCAGCTCCTTCCTGAAATACTGATTTTCCTCCATCCATTGTTAACCTGGCTACATGCAGGGAAGGGGAGGGTGAGGGCATCTGGGCAGCCCTGGGCGGGTCAGCATCCTGGGAACCTTGGACGGTGTCTCCCCTTGAGTCGGGACCAAAAGGAGCCTGAATGCATCAGACCAGGGTGGAGATGGGACCGGGGCTCCCTGCCAGTCTGGCAGCACAGGAAAAGCACTTCTCTAGACAGAATGTGTGTATCTACACACAGCTTTAAGGAAAACAGGTTACATGTTTCATGAAAGCAGGGAATCGGTGATCTACGTGGGTTTTCTTGTCTGTGGAGCTATCTGCTGGGGCCCTGCATCTGTGACTTGCTCTGGGAAGCTCTGGGAGGGCTCAGGATGCAGTTCTAAATTAGCAGAAGAGAACGCCAGAGCTTCTCACGGAAGGAGAGAGGTGACCAAATAGCCAGCAGCCTCCCTGAGGGAACAGTCCTGCATTTGGAGTAGGGGAAAGAAAGGCACCCCAAGACAAGTAGAGAAGGTGTCACCTGTAAATGAAAAGGAACACGTTGGTTCAGCCTCAGCACATGGAGAGGACTGTTTCAATTTCAACCTTGTCCGAGCGGATCGGACCCAGTCTCGTGTCACTGGATGCCCCTGAACGTGCTCTGGGGCTGGCAGTGGCATTGTGGGCTTGGGAGGCCACGTATATCTGCTGAGTGCTGCCCCAGAACCCAGCAGCAGGAAGTGTAGGAGGTGCACATGTGGAGTTGAAGTGAAACACACCCCCACACATTTTTCCTGCTGGTGAATTAATCAGCTTGTTGATAGGTATTTTCTCAATTTATTGGCACTGACAGTGGCGGTTGTCGTTGTCTATGGGAGGTGGGTGGAGAGGAGAGTACCATTTCCCACAAAGGCTGGAAAGCGAAGTTTCTCTTGTACATGCTGAAAGGTCAGGAGACGTGAGTGTGGCTGAAGCTATATATATGTAGTTCTGTGTATATGCTGGACGTAATTCTAGGGTTTTTATTTCCTGCTTCAAATCCCGCCTGCCTGTAGTAACCACCGAAATAAAGTATTGATTCAATTTTTTTTAAACGACTCGATATAGAAATGGCATTTATGTTTGTATTTGGAGATATGTTTAGGTGATCTGCTTTTAGGGTTTCTGAATATCTGTAACTATCATGAATATGAACAGAGGTATACTCTTAACAGTGTAATACCTGATTTTCTTATTCTTACTTATGTCCAACTGTACCTATTAAAAATTAAGTACTTGTGGGGCATTTGGGAGGCTCAGTCAGTTAAGCATCTGATTTTTGATTTCGGCTCAGGTCCTGATCTCACGGTTTGTGGGATCGAGCCCTGCATCCGGCCCTGCTCTGACAATAGGAGCCTGCTTGGGATTCTCTCTCTCCCTCTTTCTACCCCTCCCCCACTCGTGCTCTTTCTCTCTCAAAGAAACGTTTCAAAAAAGAATTAAATACCTGTGAGTGGAATCTGTGAGGATAGAGATTCATTGGTGTGCCAAAGGCATTTCGGTAGAATGCCGACTTCAGTAGAATTAAAACCTGCACAAGGTTTTAATTGCTCAGAGGGCAACAAAAACGGCTTGCCCAGTGAACATGGCTTAGGTTTAAAACGCCTTCGCAGGCTGGACCTTTAGTTCCCGTCCAGATAGAAGCGTGTAAGAACTTTGGCCTTTACATATGTGTTCGGGATTTTTCAGCTACAGCAGTGGGAAGAAATCTTCCCCTTACCTCTGCTCTGACTCAGCACTTTCCAGAAGGGTGGGTTCCCCGCGCCCCCCGCCCCCCCCCCCCCCAGGCAAGCAATTCTCTGACACCAGCTACGTGTGTCCATACTGGGTTCAGTCATTTACTAGAGCGTCCACCGGACTCAGGCAAACGGCTTACTAATTAGGTTACTAGTTTGTTATAAAGGATACAGCTCAGGAACAGTCTGTTGGAAGAGGTGAGTAGAGCAAGGTATGGGGAAGGGGTTCGGGGCTCCCGTGCTGGGCACGCTACCCCCCAGGCTCCTCCATATGTGCACCAACCTGGGAGCTCTCCAAAACCTATGGGGTTGGGAGTTTTGATAGGGGTGCTTCACCACATACGCACAATTGATTACATCATTGGCCACCGGTGATGAGCTCAGCGTCCAGCCCCTATGTCCTCCCCCCACCCCACCCCCCGAGGGCACAGAACGGGACTGGACCCTTCCAAACCTATAGCCCTGTGATGATCGTGATTGGCTCCCTTGGCAGCCAGCCCCCAGCCCGTGGTTACCTGGTGGCTTTCCAAAAAGCACCTCATTAACATAAACTCAGGTGTGGTTGGAAGGGGCTCCTCATGAGTAACAAAAGGTGATGTTTTATAAAAGAGGATCCTTTCACCTTTATGAAAGCCCTGGGGCTATCTCAGGAACCACTACGATGACAACAACAACAATAACAACAAAGACCAGACATCAGAACAAAAGATGCCCCCATTGCTTTTATGGTTTAGAAAATTATAAGGATCTCAGGAGCCCAGTGCCAGGATCCCCAAGATCTCTGTTTCCTCTTCTGTCACAGCCTCACAAGTACCATTGATTTTCTTTTTCTTCCTTTTACTTAAAATCACTTATCACTCTTTAGGGATTTAGCATCTTAAGCAAGCCTGCCCCGCCCTGCCTCACTTACCAGCCCACCTTCTAGACGAAGATGGGAGGAAACAGACAGACATTGCATGTTAACAGGTGCTCACGTGGGTCCGGGAAGAACGGACAGTATACACGTGTATCTTGAACACCCCGGGCACGTAGCGTTTCTTTAAGGTGCCAGTGAATGCAGTGAAGCGGATTCAATGAATGTCCTGTTTCCTAGCCAGTGAAGGAGGCCACTAGATGGCGCTGTGGACCCAACAGGGCGTACAGGGAGGCTCCTGGGGCTAGAAGGCCGAGCCTCGCCTGTAGCTGGCGCTCTCCTCTGTGCCCACAGTCAGCTGGTGAGCGCCTGGCCGCCTCCTGGTTGGCTTACGGAGGACGTGTGCCCCGAATTATCTATGAGCCAAACACAAATTTGGTTCACCGACTTTGTATCTGTTTTAGAAGGAAAGCTTCCTCCGGGTGCTGATTGATGGCAGTGAGGCCAGGCACGCATGTGGGCTTGAGATCAGATGAGCTGTTCAGATATTTGGGACAAAAGTCAGTGTCCAGTTTGGGACTGGGTTATTTGCGGAAGCAAAGCGTCTATTAATAAGTTGATTTACAACCGTGTTGTCTGACCTGTATTTGTGCAGTAAATACATCCTCCTGAATCCGCGTGACGTGAGATGGAGTGTGTAAAATTGTTTTACCTTCCCCTTCATGTGCCTTCCAGGGGCGGTGCGGTCTCATGGAAAGTATTTTGGCATCAAGTTTGCACCAAATAGATACTTAATCTTAGCACTCATTTCCAGAAGCATCTGTCTTGTGCTCGCCCTATGTGTTTGCTTCTCTGCAGAAGGGCTTTCACGGGGCGGGTGGTTGATCTCTGTGGTGGGTTCATGTAGGGACCACAGGGACAGGGAAGGCGGGTAGCCATCCCGCACGACACGGGACGTGCTCACAGAATGTGAGCCATTCCGAGCATTTTTGCGAGAACTGAGTGTCACGTCAGTAATGCCTTAGTGGATTCCTATACCGTAGTTCAGTAAGTTTTCAGGGAACATGATGGCGAGTGTCTTCCTTCAAATCAATACTTTGTGACCCCTGCTTGGAAGATTCCATTGTTAGCCTGCGCTAGATTTAACAGAGTGTAGGTAAAATCCCAGAACCCTAAGTGAGTCTGTTGTCTGGACAGGTGAAATGCTAATTGAGCAACAGGAATTTTAAAGTTTGTCCTGGGCTAGCATATTTTAGATTCTTTAAAAGGTTTGGTTTTGGGGCGCTGGGGTGGCTCAGTCAGTGAAGCGTCCAACTCTTGATTTTAGCTCAGGTCAGGATCTTAACGGTTTGTGAGATTGAGCCCCAAGTTGGGCTCTGTGCTCACTGCGTGGAGCCTGCTTGGGATTCATTCTCTCTCTCTCTCTCTCTCTCTCTCTCTCTGCCCCTCCCCCAATTGTTAGCCTGCTCTCGCTCTCTTTCTTTCTCTCATAGTGAATAGACATTAAAAAACAACAAAAAAAAGAACTCTAACAGTGAGCCTCTCTTTCTGCCTGACTCCTCAGGGGGGACGGAAGTGACCGTGGTGGCCACTGTATTCTGCTGGGTCTGCTGGTTGGGGGCACATGTGACTGACAGCCAGGTGACACCCCAGCGGCCCATGATGACCCTCCCCCAGGCTGCCCATGGCATCCAGCCTCTCCCTCCCCTCCCCTCCCCCCCGCCCCCCACCCCCAGGCATTCCCAAAGGCTGGATGGATAGCTTCTGTGAGCTCTGTGTTTCACCCCATATTGATTCTTAAATGGTTGTTAAGAGAGAAATACTGAGTTGTTTGTAAGATGAGTTAGGGCGGCCTAGGCTTAATCGTGTTCCAGAGCTCAATCGGGCAACTATTACATGGAAGCTAAATGTGAGTGCAGGATGCATTCTAGAACCTTCCTGAAGCCCCGGACTCGTGAGCCCTAGTGTGACTTGTACCTTTTCTGAGAAGGCGGATACTGTGAGGTCTCAGTAAATACTCAAGTGGCTGGCTCTCTTCGGGCAGCCGTCTGTTGGTTTTGTGCTTGCCGAGTTCTGCTTCCTCAGTTTACAGATGTGGCCTCCGGACAAGGGACGAGGGAACAAGGCTGTGTGCGTACCTCTCCCTCCCGGGGTCTGGATTTTCCCACTCCTCCCACGTAGCTGCCTGCCCTCTGAACCCTAAGCAAGAGCTCTGCCTGCTGACTCTGGCGTTCTCCTTTGTGATAGATTACTTATTGATTACACGGCAGTCATGAATTACTAATTCAGCCCTGTTGTCCTTCTGATATCTGGCCGCGGGATTAATATTTGACCGTGCACAGGCCAAGCGCTGGCAGCGTCTCCTGCCTTCCTGCACGGGCCCTGGGGACGCGAGGCCCCGCTCCCAAGTTTCTGGTCGGGATTTCGGTCCGTGTCCGCTCTGCTCAGACAGCTCTCGGTGTTCTCAGTTCCAGCAGCGAAACCGCATTCCTGCTGTTTCAGAAGCATCCGATGCTCTCCCGTCAGTCCGTGTGTCCATCCTGCTCAGGGCCCAGTGTGATCCATCTAAAGCCTGCTGTGTATAATCACCCTGTCCAGGCCTTCCCCAGACCCCTCTCCCTGGCACCATTGCCTGCAAGGTACAGAACGCGGTGGGGGATGTCTGTGACCTTTCTTTCTGCTTCTACCTAAATCTTCCCAAAAGTGCTCTCCTCCCCACCCTCCGCTTGCAACCACAGGGTTCCCGCGTTCTCTGCCCCTTTGGCCCGCGTGCCTTCCTTTTTTCTCGCTGTCTTGCTTTGCTCCGTTTCTTGTGCCCTTTTGCCTAATGAGATGGAGAAGCTGAAGCAAAGGGACCCGAGATGTTTACACAAGGACTGGACAGGCAGGGAGGGCAGATCCCAGAAAGGTCTGTGAGCTCATGCAATGAGCGCACACCTGGTGAGGCCAGCCTGGTAGCTGCAGAAAGTGTTTTCAGGTCGAAGGTCCGCCTCTTGGCACCGGCGTGCCCCTGGGCAAGGTCCTTGCTTCCCCCGGGGTCTGTTCCTCAGCCGTGGGACCGGGTGGCAGTCACGGCGTCTGTGATGGCACAGGCAATAGATGAGATGGATCTGTGCCCAGCTCTGCCGCAGGGCGGGGTGATGACCAGCCTCCTGCCCTCACCCACCCCCGCGGACCCCGGGTTGGGTTGTAGAGGCTGAGAAACAGAAAGCCGGGCCTGGTGCCGTGGGCGGGGGGCCCGTAGGTGGTGGGCTGGGGCGGCGGGTTCACAGGGGCCTTCCTGTCGGGGGAGCTTGTGGTCCCGGCTTGGCGAGGGTGTTGCTGTCTTGGGCCCTCAGCCCCTCAGGCTGAGCAGGTGTCGCTTATGGGACCAAGTGGGCCTGTGAGTTAGGGGGACTCGCGGAGTGCCCCAGTGGGCGAGCGCCTTCACACGTGCCACGTTCGAAGTGACCGAGCGGAAAAAGCAGAGAAGGGGGGCTGTGCTGTCAGTTTCCAGCGGGTTACAAACAGGAGAAGCTAACTCGGTAGCCCCAGCCCGCGATGACCGGGGATGCAGGATGCTTTATGGAGCTTGCGGCCGGAGTACGGCCGGGCCGTATCAGGAACGTGCACTGAGTCACGCTGGGCTGCTCGGAGCCTGGCCTGTATCCCCAGGTTTCTGTCTCTGCCTCCCGCCCTGGGCGCTCCCACATCTCTGGGCGTGCTGGGTTATCCCCTCATCGTGTGCAGTCAGGGTTCTTCAGAGAAACAGAACCATTAACATGTGCATTTATACGTGTATGGGGAGGGGGGTGCAGGTTAAGGAGTTGGCTCCCACGATTGTGTAGTTGGACGTCCAGAATCTGCGGGGTCAACCGGGAGGCTGGGGGCCCAGAGAGGAGTTGCAGTTCGAGTCCGGAGGCAGAATTCTTCCCTCCTTGGGGGACTATGGTCTTTTTCTCTTCAGGACCTTCACCTGATTGGATGAGGCCCACCCACATTATGGAGGGCAATCTGCTTTGCTCAGAGGCTACTGACTTAAATGGTAATCTCATCTAAAAAATACCTGCACGGAAACATCTAGAATCAAGTGTGACCAAATACCGGCGACCGAGCCAAGTTGACACGAAGAATTTCCCATCAAAGTCTCTTTGTGTGCCTCTGCTATTTTCTGACCTTCTGTCTGGCATTCCCTGTGCTTCTCTTTCTCTGCGTCTGCCTCGGGCCTTCTGTGAGGACAGGCTTCCTCAGGCTCCCAGGCCAGTCGAGGGCACCTGGAGGTCTGCAGGTGCATGATTGATCCGCAGCCACCCGTGAGCCCGTCTGCGTGGCTTGGGCCCTCCTGGAGCTCTTAGCTGGCCCAGGCTGCTGTCTGTGCTGGGTGCTGTTCTGTTCCTGTGTCTCTCTTTTACTGCTAGAATTTCAGGGAAGGGAGAAGGCCTGACTTGCCTAAGTAGAGCTCGATGTCCACCTGTGGTCTGGCCACCTGAGGCTGCGCAGCTGTGACTGCGTGTGGCCCGTCCACCCCAAAGGGGGTGTGAGCTAGGCAGGTGCTCCGAAGGGTGTGTGCAGCCGCTGGGAATGCGGCTGGACCGTAGTTACCAAGTAGCTTCTGGAATGTCAGCAAACATCAGTAGATGGAACACGTACGATTCCTTACGGGATGTATATCCTCAGTTATGCTCCTCTGCCTTCACCTAATAGTTTAAAATATTGTGAGTTTTGAAACCTAAGCCCTAAGATGCCCGTGTGGCCGTGGCCCCTCACTGCTGCTAAAGTTTTGTCTTGTTCTGTTCTGTTTTTTTTTTTTTTTTTTTTCTCCCCCGCTTTTGCCTTTAACGCCCAGAGGATGACGTAGACCTGGAAGCCCTGGTGAACGATGTGAGCGCGTCCCTGGAGAGTCTGTACCCGGCCTGTAGCATGCAGTCAGAGACGGTGCCCCTGCTCCAGAATGGCCAGCACGCCCGCAGCCAGCCGCCACCCTCAGGAACAAGGTCCCTCCAGCCGCAGGCGTCCCCGCGACTGCAGGTGCAGCGCTCACAGCCTGTGCACATCCTCGCTGTCAGGTGGGCCCCGGGGCCTGGAGGGCCTCGTCTCCGAGAGCAAGGGAGGGCCGTCGCACGGACATGATAGCGCCCCCTGCTGCGTAGACACGTTCCTTGTCTCTGTGCAGCCCGGGCTCAGAGTGGGGTGGGGTGGGGGGACCTGGGGCAGTGGTGTCCCCTGGGGCTGTCAGACATGTGCTACCTCAGACCCGTGGACGCATTCCATTTGTATTCCTGGAAATACCAGGGCTGGGGGGAGGGGCTCGTGGGAAGCGGGGTGGGGGGTTGGGCTTCCTTGGAGGCGGCAGATCTTAGATTTGGGTGTTGAAGGGTGAGTGGGAGTCGGTGGGCGGCGGGCGGGGAGAAGAGATTTCGTGAGCAGAAGAGAGGTTTCTCGTTGTCCTAAGGGGTAAAACTTCCTCCCTTTTTGTATGGCCGCACGACACGGCATTGCGTGTTCTGCGTTTTCCTCACTGAGCCGTCCGTTGATGGCCAACGTGGACAGCACGCTAAGTGAATGAGCCTGTCACAGAAGGACGGTGCCACACGGTTGCACTCACGTGTCGCCTCTAAGGTGGCCGAACTTCTAGATGCAGAGGGTAGGAGTGCTGGATGCCAGGGCCACGGGGAGGGAATCAGGAGATACGGGACTGAGCGTTCAGAGTGTTGGTTTTACAAGACGAGTCAGTCCTAGGACGTCCTGCGGCACGGAGCCCACGCGTGACGGTGCTGCTGTGCAAGGAGGGAAGAGCTTCCGCAGTAGCGATAAAGGCGGAGGGAGCGGTTGCAGGCTGTGGGTGATGACAAGCCGGACTGGCGACAGATCGCGTGTGTACTTACGACACACCCAGTCGTTCACGTTAAACACGTACAGCGTTTTGCGTGTCTGTCACGCCTCCACGGGGTGCTTTGCACACAAGATGATCCCGACAGGTGCGGGCCAGATCCCGAAGGCGTCTCTGAGCCCTTCAAGGGGAGAGACGGGGAAAGGATTTGAACAGGCCAGCGAGGAGATGGGGTTGCGGTTCTGGCAGATAATTCTGGCAGCCTGGTGTCGGGGTGGTGGGCTAGACCACGGCTGATTTGGAGGCTGTTTCGAGGACCAGCCTAGAGACGGTGGTGTCCTGACCCCGATGAAGAGGGGGATGGATGGGAGTTGTCACACCCGGATTTGGGCGGGGGAGGGGCAGAGCACTGAGGGTGTCTCTACCCCATCTCCGGGGCCCGGGAGGTGGGTGGACTGGTGTGGCCGCCGCCCGGTCGCTGTTGGCTCTGGAGGTTTTCAGGTGACAGTGGAGGGATGGGAGCGGGCGAGGGACCGAGGCCAGCCTCCCTGCCTCCCTGCACTTTCTAGTGCAAGGCTGTGCGGGGCCCTCCATCTTGGGCCCCGGTCAGGCTGGGGTTCTTCGGGCTGGTGGTTCCTCAGCACTGCATCTCCTGGGGATCTTGCTTCCTTTCCTTGGGATGGGGATAGGGCAAGGTGGTCCTCTCTGCTTTCAGAAACTTCTGTGAGGCTCTTTCTGGTCTGACATCCCAGGTCTTCTGCAGCTGGGTAGCCCTCTTGCCAAGGTAGCCTGTTGTGTCTTGGGGAGCTCAGAGCTATCTGCGGGGGGGTGGGTGTAGCAGCTCTGCGGCTGCGGTTGGCCGCCTCTCGGCTTCCTGCCTTTCCTCCCCTCCGTCGTCCCGGTGTTTATACCTGCCTGTGCTTTCTTGAGCATCAGTCCTGTTCTCTTGGCCCTGTGGAGCTCAGTCTGGAGGGAGACTTTTCTCCATGTGGCTGGGGTCTGGGGTCTCTCAGTCACCCATCCCTGGAAGGGTGGGAGGCCCCTGGGAAGACAAGGTCGCAGCCCCAACAGTGACGGTGCCCAGAGCTGAGTCAGGGCAGAGGATGGCACAGGCAGACCTGGGCCTGTTGGTTGCCCGGGGCCCTTGAGCTAAAGTTTGGGCCGAACTCAGCCCTGTGCCCTGGGGTTGCCTGTGTTAGGTCCCACGGGGGTGCACGGGGCAGGCGTGCACCACAGGGCATCTTACTTTTGGATGTGTTTAAAAAATGGGGTGACCAATATGGGATACCCAAAGATTTCTTTTGTAAGTGAGGCTTTATGTTGAGCACTTCCTGTGTATGGTCTCTCTTGAGTCCTCACTTATTAGCTGATACAGTGGCCACCACAACCCTACGAGGCAGGTGATGTCATGGGCCTCATTGCCCAGGTGAGGAAACTGAGGCACTGGGGGACGTGACACGCCCACACCTGGTGAGTAGGGAGTCCGGATGCAAACCCAGGTGGAGGGGTCCTGACCGGCTCAGAACCCACTGGGTATATGGTGCTGTGTCTGAGACCCGCAGATTGGGGTGTGGGGCACAGACAGAGGCAGGTGCAGAGCAGACACTGGGGAAGAAGTGGGCTTCCTGGAAGAGGCTGTAGCTGGGCCAGCTGATCCTGAGGGAGCGGACAGCAGGGAAAGCAGGGAGCGCGTTCTAGCCCAGGCAGGCGGCGGAGCCCAGGCCCGGCCGTTCTCGTCCCCGACCCCCAACATCCCTGCATCTTCGCCCCCTTTCCGCGTCTCGCTCCGTAACTGGGCAGGGATGCAGCCTCTGGAGCGGGGACGTTCTCCGGCCTCATGTAGTGTCCCTCGTTTTGCCGTGGCCAATGCTTGCGCGCTGCTGGGAAGCCAACGTGGGACTTTTCTCGTCCTTTTAATTTTTAAGAATAACGTATTGACGTGAAATTCACATCACATAAAATTAATCACTTCAAGTGTCCAATTCAGGAACACCTGAGTGGCTCAGTCGGTTAAGCGTCCGACCCTTGATTTCAGCTCAGGTCATGATCTCACAGATCGTGAGTTCGAGCCCCGCATCGGGCTCTGTGCTGACCGCAAAGAGCCTGCTTGGGATTCTCTCTCTCTCTCTCTCTCTCTCTCTCTCTCTCTCTGTCTCTCTCTCTCTCCCCCCCTCTCCCCCCCCCACTTGTACTCTCTCTCAAAAATAAATAAACATTAAAAAATTAAAGTGTACAATTCAGGCGCATTTAGTAGACTCCCCAGCATTGAGCTGCCACCACCTCTACCTAGTTCTGGAATGTTCTCCCTGCACAAGAGGAAACCCATACCCATTAAACAGTGTCTCCACACCCCTTCCCACAGCCCCTGGCAACCACCAGTTTGCATGCATTCTGTTGCTACGGATTCACCTGTTTTGGCTGCTTCATCAAAAGGGAATCCTACAGGGTGTGACCCCCTTGTGTGTCCAGCCTTGCTGACTTAGCATGATGTCTGTTTTTGTTTTGTTTTGTTTTTTAATAAAGACGAATTTTTGAAAGATCAGTTTTAGGTTCATAGCAAAATTGAGAGAAATTTCTAAATGTCTCCCATGTACCCCCTTGCCCACACATGCACAGCCTCCTGCATTACCCATATTCCCCACCAGGTGGTACCTTTGTCACAGTTGGTGAGCCTGCGTGGACACGTCAGCCAAAGTCCGTGGTTTACCTGAGGGTTCGCTCTTGGTGTTGGACATTGTATGGTTTGGACAAATGTATAGTGTATAATGGTACAGTACCATACACTGCCCTAAAAAACACAGCTTTCATTCATTCATTTTGAGAGAAAGAGAGGGTAAAAGTGAGCGAAGGGCAGAGAGAGAGAGAGAGAGAGAGAGAGAGAGAGAATCCCATGAGGGGCAGAGAGAAGAGAGGCTCACCTGAACTGGGGCTCGAACTCACGAACTGTGAGATCATGACCTAAGCTGAAGTCAGAGCTTAACCGACTGAGCCACCCAGGTGCCCCCCGAACACACCGCTTTTAAAGGTTTTCAGAACAACCCTGTTCAGAGAAGTTTCTGGGAGCTTTAGAGCATCAGAACATTGGCATCTTGTATATGAGTCGGAACAGACTTTTATCCTTGTGCTTCAGGAGAGTCCCCGGTCAGTGGTCGTCGGGGCTCTCCTCCTCCTCTCTTGCTCCATAGGACAAGGGACAGCGAGAGAGCCAGGCACTTGACCGTGACAGAGGGTGGTGTGGGAAGAGTGGGATTCACTGACAATGCACATCTGCTTTCTGGGACGTTATGGGGGCGCCTCAGAGGGGCTGCGGCACCCCCCGGCACTGACCCCATTCCTGCCCCAGGAGCGTGCACGCCGTAGATGGGTGCATCCTGGTCCCCGTGGAAAGGCTGGGTGGGCCCCTCCCGCATCAGGATCGCTTGGTAAACAGAGAACCTGTAAAGTGATCGCTGCAGTTCTCTAGTGGCAAAACTCCCAAGAAAGCGAATGGATCGTTAATTTCGTCGCACTGTAAAAGGAGTCCAAAAAATTCTTGGAAGACTCCGCCTACAAGGGCTTCTCGAGGCTTATGTCACGGAGGACCAGGGATACTGAGCGGCAGCAGGGCTCACACCACCGCTCAGGTGGGCGTCTGGACAGTGTTGCCCTCCGGAGGACAGGGGCTCCGCTCCCGGGGAAGTCCTGGCAGTGTGGACAGGAAGCCCCCCGCAGGACCGCGGGAAAGCCTCAGCAGTGTGGATAGGAAGCCACCGGTAGGACCCCGGGGGAGCCCCGGCAGTGTGGACAGGAAGCCCCCCGCAGGACCGCGGGAAAGCCTCAGCAGTGTGGATAGGAAGCCACCGGTAGGACCCCGGGGGAGCCCCGGCAGTGTGGACGGGAGGACCCCGGGGAAGCCTCGGCAGTGTGGACAGGAAGCCCCCCACAGGACCGCGGGAAAGCCTCAGCAGTGTGGATAGGAAGCCACCGGTAGGACCCCGGGGGAGCCCCGGCAGTGTGGACGGGAGGACCCCGGGAGAGCCCCGGCAGTGTGGACAGGAAGCCACCGGCAGGACCCCGGGAAGCCCCGGCAGTATGGATGGGAGGACCCCAGGGAAGCCCTGGCAGTGTGGACAGGAAGCCCCGGCAGTGTGGACAGGAAGCCCCCGCAGGACCCCGGGAAAGGAAACAGAGGGGGCACTTTGCAGCTGTTTATCCTTCGACTTTGAACTTTATTCTTCTGGTTTCATAACTGCATCTGATTCGTCACCCTGTGTGTGTTTGGCTTTGCCGTATGACGAGTGGGTTTTGCGTTCTTGGGAGGAAATGCCAACAAGTAGGCCGCCTGGTCCTCGCTCCACAGTGGCTGTGACGGAAAGACAGGCTTCCGTGTCCTGGGGAGGACGGCTGCTCGCGGCCTTTATTTCCGATTCGGTGCCAACAGCCTTTTTTGTGTAACCAAGCACTCATCCCACAGCCCAGACGAGGACACGGGGGAGCCTCTTCTCATGTTTTCACGTGTCTGGACGAGTGCTGGCTTCAGGGCCATCGAACGTAGCTGTTCTCGTGAAAGCGCTCTTACTCGCAGAACGTCTTCACACTTCAGTGTTCAGGGAACAGAATCCATGAGTTGCTTGGAGAAGATGTCTAGGATGTGTCATGCACAGAGCGTGGTTTTTGTTTTGTTTTTTTAAAGTTTATTTATTTTAAGAGAGACAGAGTGTTAGTGGGGGAGGGGCAGACAGACAGGGACAGGGGATCCGAAGCGGGTTCTGTGCTGACAACAGCGATCCCGACACGGGGCTCGAACTCACAGAGCGTGAGACCATGACCTGAGCCGAGGTTGGATGCTTGGCGAACTGAGCCCCGCAGGCGCCCCTTGGAGCATTAAATGTCCTCCCCAGCTGTTTAATGGGTGAGGGAATCTGTACCCTTTGAGTCTGAGAATGGGGGAAAAAACAGAAAGCAAAACTCTTGGTTGTGGTACAATGCACGCAGCCGTTTTTAAGTGCGCCATCTCATGACGGTGCCTATGCTTCCGTTGTATCTCTATAACTTGCTCATCCTGCAGAAGCGACGCTCTGTCCCCGTGAAACCGTGACTCCCCGTTCCCCTCCCACCAGTCGCTGGCATTTTCCATTGTACTAGCTAGGGGCCTGGAGACCCTAGGTACCTCACAGAAGTAGGATTGTACAAGATCCGCCCTTTTGTGACTGGCTGATTTCACCCAGCACAGTGTCCTCAGGGTTCATCCTGGTTGTCACCGTGCGTCAGAATTCCCTTCCTCGGTTGGGCTCAGTAGTGTCCCCTCATGTGGATAGACCATGTTTTGTTTATCCATTCCCGCATTGGTGGACCCCCCAGGGGACTGATGTGACCAGTCCCGCTGGGAACACAGGAGTGAGTCCATCTTTAGTTTCCTTGGGGACACCCCCGGACGTGGGACTGCTGGGTCGTGTCGGGGGATGGCAGCTTTTAATGAGCGGTTGTGTCTCTCCTCCCAGACGCCTGCAGGAAGAGGGTGAACAGTTCAGAACCTCGTCTCTGCCGGCCATCCCTAACCCTTTCCCCGAGCTCTGCGGCCCCGGAAGCCCCCCGCTGCTGACGAGGGGCTCCTTACCTCCCAGCCAGGCGGCTGCAAAACAGGTGAGCGTGCGGTCCCGGGTTCGAGTGGCAGGCCACCGGGCTGTGGGATGAGGACAGATGTGCTGGCTCATTGTTTTCAGAAGGGAGGGTAGGGTAATTGTGGGATCTTTTCATTCTTTTCCTCTTGCTACTATATTTTTGCCTTATAAAGCTTTCTGATTCATTGGCCCGAGTTCCATTTGTTAAGTCAGAGATGTATCTACGTGTTTCGGAAGGAGCCTCATAAAAGTGACTAAGAAAACAACTTGGTGCTAAAAAACAAGTTTTATTTCGTTCCCTGAAAAGAATTCCCCTGCCACATCACCTTCACTGGCCAGGAACTCTGGATAAGTGAGGCATTCCTCAGGTACCTGAACTTGAGCGTAGTTGAAGGCTTTCCGTATTATATTCCTGATCTGGAATATGATCTGTGCAAGGCAGAAAAACTTTGACCCAGGAGATGACAGCCACCTGTTTAAACTAACAGGTTTCTGCCTTAAAAGTAGCACCGTGAGCTGGATATCATATAGCCATTGTCCTCTGAGAGGAAGCTTCAATAACTTACCCAGCGTTGCATCGTCAGTGGTCAGCTTGTCAGAGAAACAGGCTGGTGGCTCCGCCCGTCCAGGTTGGCATGGCCTGGGCCGCAATGGGTTGCAGGCCTGGGAGGGAGACCCAGTGATGCTATACTGTGTGTGTGTGTTGGGGGGGACGTAAATATCATGATGACAGTAACCTCTAACGTTCACGGAGTGATCCCTGTATGCCAGCTGTTGTTCTAAGTAGTTTCCATGTTTATTTGTTCGCTTACTCCTCAGAACACCCCTAAGAGTCAGGTACAAATGTTCTCCGTTTCAGTTGGGAAACTAAAACCCAGCTGTAATTGTTGGGGCTGGGCGGGACCCCAGTGTGTGTGGTGGGGCTGGGCATGAACCCCCAGTGTGAGCAGTGAGGCTGGCTTGGAGCTGATGTCAGGATCCAGAACTTCTGATTTCAGCCATTACGCCAAGTGTCTCCTGGGATCTTGATAATCTTTCTTTGCACCAAGTATATTCCAGAAGTTTCTTTGCCTCCTAGAATCACGCTCTTTCATTCTGTCTGCACTGTCCTACCTTTGCTGCCCTCAAGCGTGATAGCCACCCCACTCCCCCCCCACCCCCCGTGCTCTGCACACCCACCCACCCCGTGCCAGCACCACGCAAGGCCTGCCCTCTCAGGTCTCAGGCTCCCTCGCCAGCTCCTGAGTCCTGACCTCGTGCCTCCAGGGTGGGCTGCGGGGTCCCGCCATCAACACTCAGGAGGTGAGGTAAGTGTCCTTGTCCCAGAGTCAGCGCTGGCCGGCTGGCGGGGCTGCGGCTCCTCGTCACATGCCTCCAGGACATCTGGGACGTCTGCCCCACCGGTGACCTTCTGCTTCAAATAAGGGTCTAGACAGGCTGTCTGTGGATTGGTCACCCAGCTTGTTTACAGCGTCACCCGTCCTAAAATAAGACCGGGAAAATTTTTTCTGGCTCCCGCCGCGGTTGGCAAGAAAGCAGGCCTCCACCCCCACGGGCTGTCCAATTCTCAGTAGAATCCGGAAACTCGGAAATTTTGCCTGCTGTTTTTCTCGGGATCAGAGTGTCTGCACTGGTGTCTGTGTCTCTGTCGCCCGGTTCCCTCCGGCTGGCTGGCCCAGCAGACACGGGAAGGATGCTTCACACTCTGCTGTACTGGTGGGAAGTCCACGCTCCTCGTGTTGGAACCGGCCCAGGGGGACGCAGCCCATCCCCCCCCCCAGGTTCTGACCTTCGCTCTCGGAGCCCCGTGGCGTGGGCATCGACACCACGGTCACCCCGAAGGCTAGAGATGCCGCACACACAGCCTCTCGGTCCCAGACGGTGAGGGCGTCGCTGCCTACGGTCAAAGTCAAAGGCGTTTGGGCCCTTTCTCCCCACTTGCCTCGAGGGGAAGGGATGCTTGGTGATCCAGCTCCTTTCACACGAAGTCAGAGGGAGCAGCTGGATCCTGTCCAGCCGGGCTCTTCCGAAGTCCTTATAAACAGGAGGCCCCATCACATCGCCTCGTTGGCTGAGCACGGCGTGGCCAGCGTGGGAAAAGAAGAGAGCCGATTGCCCCTTCGGGACAGCGAGGCAGTCCGAAGCAGCCTCTACCTGTCCCCGAGTCAGAGGTTTGAACAGCCGTGCGGAAGGGAAACCCATCCTGCCCGAGGTACTGTGGCTACGCTGTTCCACACTGTTCTTCCAACATCCCGGCAGCCTGCCTTCACCTTCCTTTTCCAGCGACCCTTGCCAGATGCTCGGGGGCAGGAGCGTCAGGTGCATTGTCCCTGCACCCAGCTCTGGAGAGCGAATGCCGTGATGTGGGCTGGTTGCCGTCTGCTGCACAGGCATCCCGCCCACCGTGGTGCGGGGGGCGCCCACCTGGTGCGCAAGACCCCTGCCTGGCGGGACAGCCCCTGTGGCTGCATGCAGGACCCCGGGACAGACAGCTGGGGGGCGGTAGGCACGCTGATGAGGTCGCAGGCTCCTGGGGGTGTCGTTCTGTCGCCTGCCCAGTGGGGTTCCTCCGGAGACATGCGAGCTGCAGGCTGGTTACCCCGCGGGGGTGGGGGAGGCAGCCGGGTTCTCCACTCAGAGGAGGGCACAGAGAATTCAGCCAGGGGCTGTCCCCGGGGTAGAGGAGCCTTTAGCCACAACACTCTGGGGGCATTTCTGACCCCTCCCGTGCTCGAACTTCAGCTGTCACCTTTGAACCCTGCTGCGTCCAGACCCTGAAGCTGGAAAGCCCTCGGGGAGCTTAGTGTCATATCATCAGGTGAAGGTGATGGAGTAGGTGGCAGTGATGAACCAGAGGAAGTCATTACTCTGCCAGGAAGGATCGGGAACTCTCAGCAGCATCCCGGGGGTGCAGACGCCCCTGGTCAGGCCGTGGAGGTCCTCCCACGCTGACCCTGTCAGGGTCTGTGTCTTCCCTGTGGCCGGTCCTTGCCTGAGCCGGCCCACGTCTGCACAGTTGGGGCGATGTTGTGGACTCCGTGTTTATGGCACCCCCCCCCAGTCCACGTTGCAGCCCTGCCCCCACCAGGATAGCACGGGGGGAGGGGAGCGCCTTCGGGAGATAGGCGGGTTTAGATGAGGGTGTGGACTGGGGCCCCCACGGTGGGACCAGTGCCCTTATGGGACAAGCAAGCAGTGCACGACTTCTGTCTGCTGCAGGTGGTAGGGAGAAGGTGGCCGTCTAGGGGCCAGGAAAGGGCTCCCAGCAGAACCCCACCCTGCCTGGTCTCAGACTCTTGGGAACTGTGAGGAGTCTGTGCTGTGTGAACCCATGGCTGGAGCCAGTGGAGACTGGAGAGTCCTGGAGTTTCTCGTGAGCGTCCTGGCACCCCCACCCCCTCTGCCTTTAAGAAGCCTTAAAACCGTGTAGATGAGACTTCACTGTGTGGGGACCAGCCCCTGACAGTCGCTGTTCCTTCCTGCCAGTTCTGCTTCCCGGCCTAGATCTGGGGTCCTGACAGGCTGTCCGCCACCCCCATGTTGGCCCCCTGGCTTTCACCATAAAGGGGCGGAGGACCCACCGCTGCCCACCCGCCCGCCGTGCACCACTGCCCACAGAAGCAGCACAGGACAGGTGACCTCGGCCCCACCCCGGCTCCATACCCGCACCTGCCTCCACCTGCTCCCAGACCTGACCCGTGTGAGCTGCTCACCGTCGAGTCAGCAGCCTGGCCGATGTTGGGAGTCACTGGGAACGTCTCCTGCATCTGGAGCCCGTGAGCCCAGTGCACCTCCGAACCCCAGTGACAGTGACGTCTGCGCCTCCTGTGTGGGTCCTCCCAGGCTAGTGCGTGCTGTAGGGATCATCTTAAGATGCCCGCTTGTCAGGTTTTCTGCTTGTTTGATTGCGTTACGTGAATTTTAAAGCAGTGACATTTGGTTTCTTTGTTAATATCTTAAACCAGAGTCTAGTGATTTTCATTTAGCTTTATGGCTTCACCAGTAAGGAGGCGTATTTGTTCATGGACGTATTTGTTCATGGACGGTAAAATGAAATCATGAAGTGTGGTTCGTGTTGGAAGAAATAACCCTTTACTCCATGAGAGTCTAGTACCCGTGGCTGTGGTTTTACGTGGAGTCTTTCCAGTTTATTATAGAGATGAGTGAATCTTGTTTGAAGGTACGGCTTCTGTGAAGGACATCATTCTGTCGTTTTGGTGACAACAAATAATTTATCTGAATGACTTAATTAAGCTGTTTAGTAACGTCTCATCCAACATTTACCAGAGTTGCAGAGGCCGAAGAAAATCTTTGAGTGATAACATTCTGTCCCCTAGAGGGTCGTGAAACTTGGTCAATATCCAGAAAGTGACATTTTGCAGTAAAAAATCAACAAGGGCATTTTTAACTGCTTGGTGACTCATTTGGAAAAGACAGGCCGTTGTGTGGAGAAGGGCGATTGTTACAGCAAATATCATGAGCCGTGAGACTGAGCCTTACGCCTGAATCGCATCCTACGGTCTAGACGGTGTCTCCAGGCTTCTTTGACGACATTCTCTTTGCTCTCGGTGCCCTGTGGACCGAGAGAACATTGGTCCTTCTTTGTGTCTTGATAAGTCAAGTGCATCAGACCCACTGCAGTCTTCTCCCCGAGCCATGCCTGTTTTGTGTCTGTCCGTAGCTTGGTGCAGCGTGTGTTTATCTGACAGCAACTCTTGAGTGCCTGCTGCGTGCCTGGCTCAGTGCCAGTGACGAGGGTCCAACAGAGGGTGCAGTGCCCGCCCTGTGCCCCGCAGAGGCCAAGGGCATCTCCTTGAGCTTCAGCCAGAGCCCAGGAACCAGAGAGAGGCACAGTGCCCTTGGCCTGATGGGAGATGGCTCGTCTTCCTGGCCAGGCCATCTGAGTTGAGGATGTGACCATCAATGTGCCTGGAGCCAGCCTGCAGGTGCAGGGGCTGGAGGGGAGCCTGGCCCAGGTCCCAGGTGATCAGAGGTGAACCCCTCCCTTCAAGGGACACTGGCAGGTGTGTTCGCGCTCCCTGCCGCAGCCTCAGCCCCAGCCCCAGCCCGCAGCCACCGCCTGCCTCCATTGCACTAGAACGTCGTGGGAGAGAGGTTAGTGCAGACACTGCTGTCCTCCTGGGGTGCTGGGTGAGGATCCCCCGGCTCTCATGGGGAAGCCTTGTGCCCTCAGGGACAGCTGACCCTGGCTGTCCAGAGGTCTGGCCCCTTACTGGATTGATGACCCCCGATCCAATTGGAGAGAGACTCAGAAGGATAGGGTGTGGGGCAGAGAAGGCCTGCGTAGGTGAAAATCCTGCTCCAGTTGCAGGGTCAGTGTGACTTCCCCGGGAAAGCGGGTCTCTCGGGACTGTTCCTGAGCAACACTGGTGGGTGTGGGTGTCTCCTGATCGATCTCTCTGGGCGCAGAGGCCAGAGGTCATGCAGGGTGTCGTGCCCCTCGGGAGAGCGCGTTGTCCAGGCACCCCTGCAGGGCCACTGGCTCGAATGGAGGTGCCCTCACCCCTTCCAGGCTGTGTAGGGAGGTGGCTCCTGCCACCAGCCCCAGGGCAGACCCCAGCCCTTCTCTTGGGTCCTCGGTCTCAGAGGCCGGTAGCAAGTAGCTCTGGAAATGAGTGCTTTGTGTGAACTGACAACTGAAAATCTGAGAACCAGGAATGCACATGGATCCTGCAGGGAATCCGTAAAGTGGCGACGGCCGCGTTAGATTCCTTTAGGGATGGAACTCCTTTAAGGGTGTGCCCATAAGAGGGTCACGGGAGAGCCTAAGAAACAGCTTCTCTGCACTCCGGGATGGACCAGGGGGAGGCCTCCAGTGCCTCGGGGGACACTGGACTGGCTGCCACATGTGGGTCCTGAGAGACTCCACCGGGAAGACCTTGTCTGTGTTTTCTGGTGCCTGTCTCATGGTGGTTACCGCACAGTTAATTCTCACACCCCTCGTGTACGCAGAGAGCCTGCTTGGGATCCTCTGTCTCTCTCTCTCTTTCTTTCTCTCTGCCCCTCCTCTGCCCCCCCACCTCAAAAATAAAGAGCATACAAAAGAAACCTACTTAAAAAGGTTTTGAATAAGAAGTATTGGCAGGTCGGTGCATGTTCCGGAACAGCCCTCATTGCGCCGCGGTTAGAGCAAGACAGGAAGCTCATATTCCACGTAAGCAGGAGCCTCTGCTCGACTGCAGCCATCGGAGAGAACGGCCTCTCCAAGCAGGAGTCTCCGTTCCTTCGTGGAAGCTACCCCTCCTCTGGTAGGCTGGCCCTGGGGTGGGGGCTGTCACGTGCCTGGGACAGAGGAGGCCGCTGGAGAGGCCGCCAGACCCCGCAGCTCTGACACCATCCACGTGGCATCCCTACAGCCGCTGGCATCTGTGGCCCCGGCAAGTCAGGGACTTCATGCTTACGTGCCCCGTCGGGTGCCTTTGGCCTCAAGAAGCAAAGGGCGTGATTGGCTGCCGTTGCAAGGACATTTACTTTGTTGTAACAGCAGGTCTAGGGGTGGGGGGGCCAGCTGCCAAGGCCAACCCTGTGTCCTGTGTCCAGGAACTTGTGTCCTCCTCTGCAGCCGTGGCTGTGTGTGCACCCAGAAGGCTCTGTTCACGCACTGGTCCGTGCGCCAGTGGCCCCGAATTGTTACGTGGCAGAGGGAGAAACTGAGGCAGCGTGTGGCACGCGCTGCTTCCCAGCCGGACAGAGTGAAGTCGAGCTGTGGGGTGGGGGACACCAGGAAGATCCACGGGCAGGAAGCAGGAGCCACGAGTGAGTGCCTGAGGCAGGTGTACTGAGATGCTGAGAATTGGCGGGGGGAGGGGATGGGGGGGAGGGCAGGAGAGCCACGCCGGGAACGCAGGTTAAGAAAAGAACAGTGATGCTGTTAGAAATGTCTCGGTTTCCGAATTTAAGGCGAGCCTTCACAGCTCGATGGAAACATCTGGACGGCTCTGTCTAGGATGGCCTTCCTCTCAGCCAGTAACGGTTTCCGTGCAGCTGCACGGTGACTTAGGGACAGCAGGCTTCTCCATTTGTTATTCAAACACAATTAATCACATACTTAACCCCGCTTTTGATAGGGCATGAGTATTGTCTTAGCTCCCACTTGCTCTCCTCCCTCTGCTTACTGTTAAGAATTAATTTTCTGGAACTGAATTAATTGCCTCGCATTGGGGTTTGCACATTACTAATGATCAAAAGCGGGTCTCCCAAGGCTTTAACTACCATTTAATGAATGTGCTGCTTACATTAGCCCGTCTCTGGCCAGAAAAAGCAGCCACCGTGGCCAAGTGCAGCTGACTTCGCGGAATGTGCTGGCGTGGCGATGCCCCGCCATCCGATTCGCCCAGGTGGGCCGGCATCACCCTGGAGCCTAGTAACTTCTCATCAGCCTCATCCAACGCCGCGCCAGCCCTCTTTGTCTTAGCGCCTCCAAAACGGACCCATGTCTCCTTTCTGGTGCCTTCGGGGATCAGAGCACGTTGGAGCCAGGGTCTCAGTGACGCATCGCGAGCCAGGTGACCGGTGGCCGCGCAGTGCTGTTTGGACATTTGGGGAAGCCACAGGGTCATCTTGGGACAGGAGCCCGGGAGAACAGTGCTCGGGCCCCCAGTGGGGCCGAGCAGTCGCTGCTGTCCAATGATAGTCGCTTTACCGACACGAGGGTCTATCTGTACGGATCAGGTCTTCCCCATCGCTCGCGGAGACAAAGCCCTGTTGACTCGTTGTCCCTCAGACTGGCTTCCTGCCTTCGCTGCCTGTTTCCTCATAGCTGCCACCATCATCCCCCACCAGAGCCCTGCCCCTCCCTCGAATGGAGGGACGTCACCCTATTTCTGCCTCTTTGCCCATCCGCCACCAGTCGTCCTATAGGAACATAAACTGCTGGTTTTTAAAATTCCAGGTAACGAACTTTGCTAGTTACCTCTCCGACACACTTCACTCAACAGAAAGATGGTTGATACCCCTTGGGGGCGTCTTGGGGGGCAGCGCAGGGAGCCCCGTCTCCCTTTCTGCTGAGAGGCCCCAGTAGGGACGGGCCCAGGTCTCTGAAGCCCAGCGCCACCCCTCACACTCTGGGAAAGCCTGGTGTTTGTCATGGTCCCACGGAGAAGCCGCGACGGGTCATGTCCGAGCAGCGAGCCCGAGCTTCAAGTCCATGGTTTTCCCAGGGAGCCACAGCAGCGCTCCGAACAAACAGGAAATACTAAACCAAAGTGGACGTTTACGTCACCTTTTATTCCTTCCGAGGGCACGTGTGAACTCAGCCACACCAAGCAAGGAGAGCCCACGGGCCACATAGATCCTGTCACGGCCCATTCCTTCTGCCGTGGCACACGATGCCACCATGACCACAGGAGGCCCTGGGAGCAGGGATGTTCCTGTTTGGCACCTGTCCGGTGGTCCCGGCTGAGGTGCTGCTCCAGTGGGCTCTGAGGCAGAGAGCCTTCGGGGCATCTAGTGAGACAGAGACGTGTCAACAAGCATGTCACGGCCCCGTGGATTGGCTCCGCCTTCCTTGCGAATTTGTGCAAGAACCAGAAGAACGTGGGCCCGTGAGCAGCCCTGAGTTGTGTTTGCGAGTTTCCGTGGCTGCTGCAACCGTGTCCCTCGCCCGTCAGGAGGCTGTGACGTGTTCTTCCAGGGGATGGGCCCCCCGTCAGTCCTTCTGGGTCGGAGCCCGGAGTCGTGGAGTGGCGGCTGGCTTTCCCGGCTTTCTGCCTCCCCTTGCGCAGTGCGGAGCGGATGGAGAACCTCGCACCTGCTTTGCTCATCCTGTGCTTTCTGGAATCCCTGTTACTGGAATTGCGGGAAAGAACCTGTACGTCTGTTTGGGGGAGGATTGCATTCTGTCACCTTCCTGGAAGTTCACATTTCACATTGGGTTTGGGAGGATCTGAAAAATCCTGTAGGGAAGGAAACCCACTGGCAGGAGGCCGCTTAGAGCTACTCAGATGCTTCCGATCACAGACCCGCTTTGTGCACGACAGGCTGCCCACGGAACCCACTTTGGGAAAGGGTGCCCAATTGTCGAGGGCATTTTTCGGAGTTCTCTGGGCGTAGCACTAGAATCGAGTGTCTCGGAGCCCCCGGAGAGGCAGCCTGAAATCACTCCCAGTGTTTAACGGGACCCGTCATCCCGCGTCTGCATTCAAGCAAGGGACCTGATCAGGCCACTTGTCTCACTGTGTGTGGTGTTGGGGATGTCCTGTCAGGAAACTCGGTGAAATCCCCACAGCTAAGGTTTCTGTGGGCTATAAGTACCTTGGAAAGTATAAATTCCCTAAATCTGTGAGCCCCCGAACTGATCCTGTGTTATAGCATCGAATACCCCGTGGCATCGGCAGATGGAGAAAACATCACAACGTGAGCCTGTGAACTCCCTGTCTTTCCCTGGAGTTTCCCCCAAATCTAAGAGCAAGAGGTGACCCTCCTTGGCCAGCGAATCTGTTAATTCTTCCTCTTGTGGGACTCTTGCTGGGAACAGGTAAAGCTGGAAAATGAACTTTTGCCCCTGACAGTCCCGTCCTACGTGTTGGGAATAAACACCCACCTCCTCCTTGCTTGTGTTTGTCCAGCGGATACAGCCTGTCACGCCCTTGGAACGTGGGCATCGGTGCTTCTGGAATGCCTGTAACCAGTCCCGAGGGCATCTTGTCCCACTGGGCATTCTCCAAATGTGGCCGTAACCTGCAGGTCAGGATAAAGTGTTTTCTGACTTTACAAAGGTGAAAGGCACGTGTCGGACCTCTGCAGTGGCCGTTGGAGCACGAGGTCCAGGCTCTCGTGCTGTGTCCCAAAACTGTGTCCCGCGGCTGGGTGCTGGTTTTCAGCCAGTGCCACCCCACCGGCTCCCAGCCAGGCCCCCACCCCGGGCGCGGCCGCCTCGCGCACCGTCCTGCCCTGCACACGCCTCCTGCAGTCTGGCCTTCTCGTTCCTTCTAGAACTCCACTTCCTCTCTTGGGTCTCCTCCTCTCTTGGGTAGCTCCTTAGAGCACAAGGGAAAGCAGTTTGACAGGTGGCGATGCAAACGAGCAAAGTGTCGCTGGAGGAAACCAAGTTTGCGTGGAGTCCTTCAGGAGAGAGAATCTGGGAACCACCCTCTTGCTCCCTCTGCCGCCAAGGCACATCCCGGCCACTCTGGGAAAGAGGACACACATGTTGGCCCCTTTGGAAAGGCTGCAGGGGCCATCCTCCGCTGGTCCCCAGCGGGAACCCAAATGCTGCTGACAAACGTGGTTTTTTATCTTATCCCAAAATAGCTTCACCATTGTCATCCCGCGGCGGATTCTCCGGATCAAAGTGTCGGTTTCTCGCCCTGTTTGTAGAATCCCAGATTCTACAGGTTGGTTTATACCAGGAATACCCTGAGCAGGTAGAGGTGGGGGTATCGTATGACTTTCTTTGCTTGTGGCTCATGGTAAGTGTGTTCATGCAGCCTGTCTCCTGAGGAGCTGGGAAGGGGACGGGAGGAGATGTCCCTGTCCACAGGGGTGGGGACAGGCCACAGACGAAGTGACAGCCGTGCCCACGGAGGTGGGATCAGCATCCGTGCTGGAAGAAGCAGCAACCTCAGAATCCCTCTCAGCTCTGACCAGCGACCTTCCACGCAAATCCTATCGTAGCCGTCTAAAAAGCCAACTATTTCCTTCCGCCTGCAGCTTGGTTCAGCGCCTGCCCCTCTGTGTGTGTCTTATCTGGTTTCAGTCAAGGTAGATATGATTTTATATGTGTTTTTGTTGAACATGCGACAAGTGTTTTCCGTGTTTCTTCCCGCTCGTAGTAAAGAACGCTCTTAGAAGCTGACGAATACCGGGCCACACTTTCTTGGCTGTGCCTGGATATTCGCGTGGCTTCTTCCAGTTGTCTGTGCTATGGATAATGCTTTCCAGCGTGACGGTGATGTGGTTTTTGTTTTCTCTTGAGTTCTTTTTCTTAGGGAAGTTCCCAGAAGGTAGATTCCTAGTCTAAGGTCGTGAGTGTTTTATATTATAGCTCTGTATACCTGTTGGGATACCCGTTTGCAAGGGCCTATTTATTATTTATTTATTTATTTATTTATTTATTTAAAAGTTAAAAAGAAAGTTTTTTTTAAATGTGTATTTATTTTTGACAGAGCATGAGCAGCGGAGGGGCAGAGAGAGAGGGAGACGCAGAATATTATATTCAGGATAGAGTGAGCGTCAGAAGGTCTGAGCCCTGACCCTGCACGAGCCATGGGCACACCCGGTGGCCACCTGTGCTGTGGTGAGCGAGGGGCGTGGGCGCTTCTCATGGCAGCACACGGTGGCCCTGGACACCGGCTGTCCCCCAGCTGGGGTGGCCCTCCACGCGCCAGGTGCTTGGCTGCTGTTGGCTGGTAAGACTTGGTCCTGCCCTGCCTTACTGGTTTTACCCAGCCCGACCTGGCCACCTCTGTCCTGCTCGGCCTCGGGGCGCAGGTCCGCTTTCCCGAGCTGTGCAGCACAGCCCGAGCCCACCTGCCTCCCCAGCGTGGTCTCTTGTTGGGGAGGATTGCCCGAGGGACAGTGTCTGGCAGGGCCCCGAGACCGCGTTCTCCAAATCCCGTACTTGCAGACATATGGACGCTTAGTGCTGCCCGTCCCACATCCCCACCCCCAGTCTCGGTTCCTTTCTTGTGCCCACTCGGCATGGTTTTGCTGCTTCTGTATGTGGGCAGTGGGTGCTGGGCCTGGGGCAGCCAAATTGACAGGGGCCTGCCCCCAGGAGCCCACAGTGTGGCCTGCGAGCCAACGCTGGCCAATCTGCAGGGGCGTGGCATCACCAGCAGGTCACTTTTGTGACTCGGACATTTCCCCGTGCAGGGAAGCTGCGAGCTAGTGTACCATCAGGGGGACTGAAGGATGAGAAGCCATTCTTTGGCTTGGAGGGCAGAGAATGTTCTAGAAAGAGGGAGGGAGGGCTGTTCATGAAGGGCCTGGAAGTCAGGGCCTAGCATCTGCTAACAATTTCATCCCAAACGCAAAAGAGACTCCAGCAGGTGTGGGATCGAGGGAAACAGAACATGTTTGCACTTTCAGGAGGTTCCCTCTGCTTTGTGGGTTATGCTGGGGGTGGCGTGGGCTCGGCCAGTGCGCAAGCAGACTTGGAAGCTGATGGCCATGGGGACGGGGGCCAAGGGGCTGAGGCTGGAGAGAACAGGCTGGGTTTGAGCCAAATCGCCAGGGTTTCGTGATTTCTTGCTCTCCCTTAGTTGTCCTGGTCCCTGTGACAACTGGCAGCCTGATTTTCCTCCTTTAAAAGTAAGTCCAACCTGGGGTCCCTGGAGGGCTCAGTTGGTTGAGTGACCAACTCTTGATTTCAGCTCAGATCATGATCTCGCAGTCATGGGATTGAGCCGCACATCGGGATCCTCTCTCTCTGCCCCTTCTCCACTCGTGTGCATTCTCTCTCTCTTTCTCTCTCTCTTAAATAAATAAAATTCAGAGTGCCTGGGTGGCTCAGTCAGTTAAGCATCCGACTTGGGCTCAGGTCATGAGCTCATGGTTTGAGTTTGAGCCCCGCATTGGGCTCTGTGCTGGCAGCCCAGAGCCTGCTTCAGATTCTGTGTCTCCCTCTCTCTCTGCCCCTCCCCTGCTCATGCTCTATCTCTCTTTCAAAAATAAACATTAAAAAAATTTTTAATAAGAAAAAAACCAATCAAGGAGCAGGTGGGTGGCTCAGTCAGTTGAGCATCCGGCTTCAGCTCAGATCATGATCTCACGGTTCGTGAGTTTGAGCCCCACGTTAGGCTCTGTGCTGACAGCTCAGAGCCTGGAACCTGTTTCAGATTCTGTGTCTCTCTCTCTCTCTCTCTCTCTCTCTCTCTCTCTCTCTCTCTCTCTCCCCCTCCCTCACCTGCACTGTCTCTGTCTCTCTCTCTCAAAAATAAATAAACCTTAAAAAAAATTTTTTTTAAAAACCCCAAAAAATCCAACCCAGCCCAGTGCTCAGATCTTGGCTTCTAAATTCCATTCTCCAGCCAAAGGATGCAGGACAAGTAGTTAGAGAAAGAGGAGCCACGTCCTAGGCTCCCAAGGGCAAGAGAAGGATGGTCACTCGTGGACGCGGAGAAATGTGGCAGGTGCTGCCTTAACCCAGGGGCCCAGGCCAGCATCACCAGGAGCCCTGTGCCTCCTAAGGAGATGCCCCAAGAAGAACACAGCATCTCATGTGTGCGCCAAAGAGGTGAACCAGGGCGGAGGGACAGTCTGAGAAACGGCCGGGACTCATCAGAGGTGTGGAGGTCATAGAAGACTCCAGAAAACAAATTGTCCAGATGACAGACGGAAGAGACAGGCCAACCAAATGTAGCATGTGGTCCTGCGTAGTCGGATCCCGGACCCTGAAATACCATTGTTGCCTTTTCTGAAAAGGATGTCGGTTGGACATTGGCTGAATTTGAATGTCAATAAATCAGCTAAAGGTAGCATGTTGATGGCATTTCCTGATTTTGATCATTGTTCTATGATTACGTATGAGAGTGTTGTTTTTAGGAAGCTACATGCTGAACTAGGTAGGGGTAGAGGGGCCAGCTGTCTGCAGCTCACCCTGGTGGACGGAGGAGGGAAAGAAGATATGATAAAGCTAATGGAGCGAATGTGAGTTTTGGGGAACCTACATGAGGAATAGAAGGAAAACCGTTATAGCATTTTTTGTAGATTTTCTGTAAGCCATAACTTTTCTCAAGATCAAATGCTGAAGACTGAGAAATCCTGTTTAAAATCCCAAATACGCCTCTTAACGTGCACAGATTTTTTTCAGTGCGCTTTTCCCCGACAGGACAAACAGCGTAGAAAACACGAGAGGTGAGCATGCCACGCTAATTCTCCATAGTTAACACGACCTCACCTTTTAATGCACGGCTCCGGCAAAGACGTGCAGGTGCGCCCTGGTTCGGCCGTCCCCCGGCCAGCGATCTGTGACGGGTATGCAGTAGACGCCAGATGGCTTCTGGGATCGAAGCAGACTTTCTTTTTTAAGTTTATTTATTAATTTTAGAGCAAGTGGGAGAGACCCAGAGAGAGAAGGCGAGAGAGAATCCCAAGCAGGCTCCACAGTGTCAGCACAGAGCCTGACGCAGGGCTCGAACTCACAAACAGTGAGATCATGACCCGAGCCAAAACCAAGAGTTGGATGCTTGACCAACTGAGCCACCAAGGAGCCCCCCGGAGGACTCTGGAAGGGAATACGACCCCCATGCCCCAGGAGCCCCCCGGGAAAATGCGGCTTCCCAGGCATCGCCACACTTCCAAGATGGAGCCACACTGCTTCTTTCTTTTCAACAGAAATGGAGTGTCCATAATTTTGTCGGCATGGCGTGCCAAGTGGTCTCTTGTGTGCTCAGCCTCAATGCGTACAAACGTCATCCGAGGGAAGGAAACTCCCGAGGCTTCGGTCTTGGAGCCTCCAACCGTGGGAGGCTCCCAAACAGATAAATGGGATGGAACAAATAGATGGTGTTTCCTCACAGGCAGCGTCAGCTCCGTAATTATGCTGCTGGCCGGGTTGGCATTCGCTCGGATCTGTACCGCTCACGGTTCCAGAACCCCCAGGAGGAAGATCTGGCCATAATTACGCTTGTACCCCTGTGAGCCTGACGTGTAGATGTCCTCTTGTGATCTTTTAAGTGTTTTTTTTTAACGTTTATCTATTTATTTTGAGAGAGAGAGAGAGCGAGAGTGCGTGCGTGCAAGCGGGGGAGGGGCAGAGAGAAGAATCCCAAGCAGGCTCCTTGATGTCCGCACAGAGCCGGACACGGGGCTTAAACTCACGAACTGGGAGATCATGAGTCAGGTGTTTAACTGACTGAGCCACCCAGGCCCCCCTGTGATCTTTTACATGTGTGCGGGGGTAGGTTTTGAGTGCAGTCACCCGGCCCGGTAATAGGCTCTGTGAAGTGTGGGGACTGCTGTGTGGTGGAGGCTGGGGAGGAGCCTGTGGGCTTCGGAGACCCGGGAGCGCCCCCCTGTGGCTGGAAACACACGGGGAATTGTGTGGAGCCCAGGCTGTGTGCAGGGTGGGTGTTTTTCCTCATTAAATGAAAATGTCGCATCTGACCTCTCTCCCCACTGCTTGCTGGCCGTCCCGGCAGGGCTCGGGAGGTGGGTATAAGTGCACCTGTGTTTGGAGGCAGGGGGGCGTTCTTGGTGCGCCTCTGGCCCCGGCACACCGTTCCCGGGGCGAGGTCAAGGGTGAGCTTCGTGGGCGGCGGTGGAGTGTGGGTGCTCTACATCGGTTGTGGCCACCTCTCCCCGAACCACCTCCCCTGGGAACGCGCGCTGCTGTCCACGTCCCGGGGCTGGGGTGCCAGGGGGCTGCAGCGGGGGGCCGCCGATCCAGACCATGACACGAGAGGGAAAAACATCTCATTCCACGAAGACCCCAGTCTATACCGAGAGCATAACTGGTGAGCCGCCGTGGACGTGTGAGGTCATGGAAAGCTCTAGATTGCATCGTTGGGAGAAAAACGCGTGTGGATCCTTCGAGAATTGGGGAGAGCTGCTTTCCTTGCTGATACAACTCTGAGTCCTACACTAAGCCTAGCACAGAAGCCAAAATAGGAAACACCCACGGGGAAGGGGGCGGGTAAGGAAGAACATGCCGGGAGGAAAATCCACAGAGTCTGAACAAGGGCTGGTTTCAGTTGGGGTCAGTATGGCGGTATGATGATTTTGAGTTCTTTTTAGGGGGGTTTTGACTGTTAATCAGCAGAAGTCTCCGAATCCGGCTCATCCGGCTGTGGGCTTGTGGGGTCTCTAAGGCGCCCATCCTGTGGTTTTCCTGGTCACGGATGAGGCGGGGTATTCTCTGGTGGCCCCGGAGACATTGCTCTGTCGCGGACAGCTGTCTTTGGGGTGCAGGTCCCCTGACATCCTTTCAGTTCTGCATCCGTCCTCTGTGGAGTAATCGACGTTCCCCTAATAAAGGGCCAGCGGCTTCTGTACAAACCAAAGATGTTGCAGTAGGTGGGCTGTGTACGTCCTAAGGACTAGAAGGATCCAGCCCGGCCCCCGTGGGAAGTAGGGTTCTGGTGGGAACGTGGTGGCCGCTGCCCAGCGCGCCAGGCCTCGGGCTGGGAGGATGTCTCTGGAACTTGCCGTTCATAAGCTCGTGTTTCTTCCTCTGTCACAGACGCCCCTTCTACTTACTCTTAACGGTGGCGTGTTTCATTTAGCCTCAGAGCGTCTTAGCCACCCCGTCAGCCAGAACCCTGATGTGCAGCTAGAATTGCCCGTTTGTTCACTGTTTCAGAACTTGACATCCGAACTACCTGGGATGTGAAGAGTGTGGGCCTTCCGCGGAGAGACAGCACGCGGAACCCGGGGACAAAGCGGTTAGAGGACTGGGCGTCTCAGGCAGCAAGGGCCGTGTCAGTGGGTCCAGCCCTGGCGAGGGGTTGGATTTCGTAGGAGCACGGAAGGCCGTCTGTGGATTTGGTCTCGGAGCGGTGGCCAGTTACTCCCTCGGCAGGGTGGTTTTGATGTTACAAAGCTACCGTCATAAAAGCCGTGTGGTTTGGGGGCACCTGGGTGGCTCCGTTGGTTAACCGTCCGACCCCTGATTTCGGCTCAGGTCACGATCCCACGGATTGAGAGTTCCAGCCCCGTACAGGGGGTCTGTGCTGACAGCATGGAGCCTGCTTGCGGGGATTCTCGCTCACTCGCTCTCTCTCTCTCTCTCTCTCTCTCTGCTCCTTTCCCGCTCCTGCTGTTTCTCTCTCTCTCTCTCAAAATAAACTTAAAAAAATAAATAAAAACCACATGCTTCTGATTTAAAAGCGGACAGTCAGTTCTGTGCTCTGGAACGCATACGCAGAGGAGACCCCGGTGCCCACAGGGGGTAGCGTACTATAAACGCGGCATGGTGACTTGGTGCGTCGTGCTGGGACAGTTCAACACTGTTTGGGGGCAGAGTGGAATTAGGGGCCCCCACCGTACTGCACACCAGTACGGATTGAATCGTGCGTCCCCCATTTCCATGCGGAAGCCCCAGAGCCCCCAGTATCTTGGAATGTGACCATACAGAAATAAGAGTTGTCACTTAACTCTTTACTTGAGATGAGGTCCTCCTGGAGGAGGCGGCCAACCCGGGGTAACTGGCATCCTTCTAGAAGGGGCCAAGGTGGACACAGATACGCGGGGCGGGGGGTCGCCACGTGAAGTTAAGGCAGAGATGCGGCGAGAAATGCCAGAGACGCCAGCAGATCCCCCCCAAACCGGGACAGAGGCGGATTCTCCATCACAGTCCTCAGAGAAACTGGTCCTGCGGACGGCCTGATCCTGGATGTCTGGCGTCCAGACTCGGAGACGGTTTCTGTTGTTGAAGCCGCCCAGTCTGTGTTTTCTCACACAGCAGCTTTGGCAAACTAATACACACACACTGAAGTACATTCTAGGTGGATGAAGCTGTCAATAAAATTAAAAAAAAAAAATTATGCCTTAAGAGAAGTAGGAAAAAGATATATAGTTGAATCATGAATTGGTCCTTGGGCCAGGGAATGACGTCTTAACCAGGAAAGCGATAGATGACGTCACAGGGTACAGATTGATGGGTTTGACTCTAAGGAAAGCGACATCACAGGTTAAACAGTAAGCCGTTGGCAAGCTGGGAAAGAGTGTTTGCAGTCCTTACATTTGCATCATCCTAAGTAAAAAGCTGTGATGAATCAATAAGAAACGGGGGCATCACGTCTCCCTGTGCCTCTTTTCTTTCAAGCGTTTTCCCCACTCCTAATTCACTCACTCCTCCCAAGTGGAAAACAACTGTTCCCAGCCTTTCTTCCCTCTTCTAACTTCACACCTGGTAACCTTGCCTTGGGTACCAGCTCACCAGTCCACCTGCTTTTGGACCCACCAGCCTGCCTGAATTTATGGCCACTCAGGGGACTTGCGCCCATGTTCACGGCTAACATCCTTATTTCCGGCCAGCACCCCATCTTGCCTGCCATCACTGCTTCTCTGTCCTGCATCCTCAGACTCACCTTTGTCCCTGGGTCACCCCATCTGCATCCAGGTAAGCTCCGCCCACCTCACAGGGGACCACCCCTGCTCCGTCCAGGGCCAGCTGTGGGACTCAGTGTCCCTACTCTGTCCCCTCTGCCTCCCCATCAGGTTTTTGGTTCCGCTGGGTCCCTGAAATGAATCTTATCAAGGACACTTGTGACCTACTCCTGGTCACAGCCAGCGGTCAGGCGCTGGTGCATCTGTGACGACATCTGTGGAACCAGCACGAGCTCATTTCCCAAACTGCTTGTTTCTCCGCCTTCCGTGACCCCCGCCTTCATCTCCACCTCTCTCTGCCCCGTTGTCCCCTCTCTCGGGACCACCGTGTTGGGAGGGCCCTTGGCTGTCTCTGCCCCTCGCGTTCTCCAGCAGCGCACTTTTCCTAAGAAGTGACGTCACTCACACCCCATCAACAGGTGCATCTGTGAGCAGAGCCTGCCCGCTGCTGAGAGACGCTCTTCCCTTCCCTGCACCGCGCCCTCCGGATCGCGGCCCCTGTCTTGGTCTTCCCCACTGAGCTCTCTCGCTCTCCTACCAGCATGTAACACCCCGGGTGTTGCTTCTGGTTTGTCATCTGTCTCCCCACTTGGGTGAAGGGCCGTGAGGCTGGGATTTTATCCTCGGCACCGTGTCCCCACCACCAAGGTGTCTGGCCAGGAGAAGGCGCTCCAGGAGTATCTGCTGAAAGAGCGGCCGTGACAGAACCCTGTCCTGGCCCCGTGCAGGTGAACCTGAAACATCTGGAGAGGTTTCAGCTGGTTTAGGCCAGGCCCTAAAAGTATTTCTTAAAATCGTAGATTACGTAGTAGAGGCTACATTTTTCATCATAAGTTTGATCGCACAGCTGGGCGGTATGCTCCTCTCGGGCCCCACGCACACGGTCACACCTTCCCTCACAGCCTCACGGTGCTCTTACAACACATTTTGTACCGTAAGTTTTTTAAGCAAACCCCTTTTGATCGTTCTTATTATAAATGGCTGAAATGAACATTCTTGTACATAGATCCTTGGTCACTTAATGGGTGGATAGATGACACATAGGCGGATAGATGACAGGATTGAAAGCTGATAGACAGGGGCAGGGAAATAGTGGATTCCCAGCAGCGTAGTTGCCGCATCAAAAGATCGATGTGTTTACGACTGCACGTGTGTGCGTACAAAATTCATTTTTATAACCATTGGCCGAGGGCTGCCTGTCCCTTATAATAAAATACTCAGGTGCCAGGGCCGGGCTGCTTTCCTGATTCATGTGCTGAGTAAATGGGTGTCTCATGCCACCGGCCCTTGAGTAGCAACGCCAGGTCACCGTCCCCAGTGAAGAAGGCAGCCTCCCAGGGAATCCACCATTTTGATTGGCTGTTTCTGGGGCTTCAGGAAACTCTAGAAGATGTCTGGGGGCAAAGGGACAGCACCTAGGGAGATTTGCTGTGGGACATTTGCTTTTCCATCCGCCCTAGAAACCTGAGTCGAGACCTTGACCGCAGGGCGGGGGTAAGGTGTGCACGGTCACTGTGGGGGTGCTTACTCTCTTTGGTGTTGGACCTTCTGAGCCAGTGTTCTGTAGAACCTTTTGTTTTCCTGGGTTTAGAGGAGTGGGCGGGCTGAGCCCAGCGTTCTGGCTTGTGTTTCTTTCCTGCAGGTCCGTGGTCCAAGGTGAGCAAAAACTAGCAGGCATAGCTTTGCCCGGCGGACGTAACTGTACAGCAGGCCGGAAATCTGTCTGCTGTCCTCAGCTGGCGAGTTTTGCTGTTGTAATTGACTGAAAATGTAGCCCTCAGCAGCAACGCCATCTGTGACATTTGGATGGTGGCTCCGGCCTGCTGGGTTGTTGGGACCCAGAAGGGGGCCTGAAGGCTGCCGTTCTTTATGATCTCATAGCCATTGAGGACTCCTTCCAGGCTTCTCAAAAGTCTCTGTTTTCTTTTTCTTTTTCTTTTTTTAATGTTTATTGTTAGAGAGAGAGCATTAGCAGGGGAGGGGCAGAGCGAGAGGGAGAGAGAATCCCAAGCAGGCTCTGTGCCATCAGCACAGAGCCCGACGTGGGGCTGGATCTCATGAACTGTGAGATCATGACCTGAGCTGAAGTCGAGAGTCAGACACTTAACTGACTGAGTGCCCCCAAGGGGCCCCAGGAGGCCACTTTTGATGGGTGACTCTGACCCGCGGATACAAGAGGGATAAGGTGATAGGTACAGAGGGGCCAAGTCACTTCCCTGTCTGCATGCCCAAGCTCAGCATCGTGTAGCCACCCAGTAAAGGGCACAGGCGTGGACACGGCCCTGTGGTGGTCTGCTACGTGGACCTCCCTGGGCAGGTGCAGAAACACACCTGTCTGGGGCCCGTCCCCACCGGCTGACGTGACGGAGCGCCCCCTTCGTGCTTGGGATATTGTGCTCAGCCCTGGCTGTGATTGAACCACCCACTGCCTGCCTGTTTTGGATCTTAAATAGCCCTCGAGACAGAGGCTGAGTGGAAAAGGAACAGAGATGCTCCAAACAAGGGCTCTCTGTCATCTTTATAACTTTGCGTTCTCTCGGTGACAGTTGACCATGTGATAAGACGCTGGGGGAGCTATGGGGAAAAGGAGGTCACCCTTCATTATTTTCACACCATAGTTATTGTTAAATTTTATTTTGAAATGATTTCAAACCTCTAGAGAAGTTGTACGTCACAATACAAAGAACTCTCATAGATCCTGTTCCCCGATTCCCTAATTGTTCACGTTTTGCCACGTATTAAATTGTTTTCACTGCCCGTATACATAGCGTATATAAAAACATATACGTTACTTATATCACATATACATGTGCAGGTCAGATCAGGTTAGGGGTGCTGACCGCCCGTGCAGTCGAAAATCCGAGTATAACTTTTGGCTCCCCCAGACTTAACCTTGTACAGAGCCTTACTGACAACATGAACCTATCATGAACATGTATTATATACTGTATTCTCACACTCAACTAAGCTAGAGGAAAGAAGACGTGATTGGGAAAGCCATAAGGAAGAGAAATGCATACGCAGTATTGTGCTGTCTTTATACAAAAGAAATTCACGTGTAAGTGGAATCATGCAGTTCAAACCCGTGTTGTTCAAGGGTTAGCTGTGTATGTACTTGGACACCCACATAACTTATTCTCTTCTCTGAACCATTTGAGTCTAATTTGTAGACATCAAGCCCTGTCTTTAGACCTCAGTGTCTCTTTCCAAGGAACAGGGAGCTTAGCCCAGCGTGTTTAACATCGACGAGGAGCGCATGTCCAATCTGCAGACCTATTCACGTTTCCCGCTTGGCTTTAGAATGTTCACGTCCAGTCTGGAACCACCCTTTGCGATCGCTTGTGTCTCTATCATTTCACCCGGAACGCACCTTAACGCCTTGCCTTGCATGTCTTCTGTGTCCTCGACAGTTCTTGAAGGACCCCCGTGGCTTGTGGGGAGCTTCCATGGAACCCCATAAGGTTGTGTGAAGCTCACAATGTTGGTTTGTCCAGTTGACACTGGGGTCGATCCCTATCGCTCGGCAAAGATAGCGCCTGCGACGTTTCTCCATCGCACAGTTACCGTTCTCTGTAATTAGGAAGTAATCTTCAAAGGAAATTATTGTGAGACCGCGTTAATTTGCTTTTCTCCATCCGTCTTCCCTTGACTGGTTCTGTTGTGTGTTGATGATTCTTGTCCGGTTTTTCCATCATTCTGCATTTATTAGTTGGCGTTCTGCTGTTAGGGATGGTGTGCTTCCTCTTGTCTTACATACGTGTGTGTGTGTCAGTAGGGACGCGGTATTATTTTAGTCCACGGCTCACCGTCATTATTACGGGTGTTCATTCAGACTCACATTGCCCCATGGGGGCTGGTTCCTATTTCCTTGGACGTGTGCCCATCAGAGTACTTCCTTGCTTCCTAGGATAAGACGTCCTCTGTCTGCAATCATATGGATATTTGGGACTGGACAGTCCTTCGTTGTGAGAGCCTGTCCTGGGCCTTGCGGGATGCTTAGCGGCATCTCTGGGCTCTACCGACCAGATGCCCACCTGCACATACACACACACACACACCTGTTGTGACAACCGAAGCGTCTCAGACACTGCCAGAAGTTCCCTGGGGGGGTGCAAAATCTACACCTCCCAGTCCCCACTGGGAACCACTGAGGAAGCCAAGGAGTAACACTTCCTTTAGTGAATTTCATGGTCAGTTGGAGAGTCAATTCTTACAATACATTAGGCAGGAAAAGCCTTATAATGTGCTTTATTTCCTCTAGCAACACAAGGGTAAAGGGATGTTGAGGCTTTTTTTTGTCTATGAAGAATTTATTCTTTTATTACTATTATTTTAAACAAATTCTATTCTTTTAAAGTTTATTTATGTATTTATTTAAAGAGAGAGAGTGAGCACATATGAGTGAAGGAGGGGCAGAGAGAGCACCTAAGCAGGCTCCCCGAGGTCAGCACACAGAGCCCGATGCGGGGTCGAACTCATGAACCGTGAGATCATGACCTGAGCTGAAATCGAGTTGGACGCTTAACCGACTGAGCGCCCCCGGCGCCTTTTGGCTGTGAAGGATTTAGAACATAAGCAGGAGTAGACAGAATAGTGAGATGAACCCCCTGAGCCCCTCACCAGCCCCCACGACCTGTCTGACTCCAGCCACGCCCCGTTGACTGCCCCTGACTATTGTTTGGGACAAGAATCTCACGTAAAAATATCACTTATTTGTAAATATCCTATAATACTTCTGGGTCTGTAAAAGATGAGTGTGTTTTTTTGTTTATTTGGGTTTTGTTTGTTTGTTTGTTTTTTACCAGAACTGTAATCAATCCTAAGTCCTTAATACCCTTAAAAATAGTCCAGATCGGATCAGAAGTGCATTCACACCACGGTCCCGGTGTCCCTGAAAGACGGTGCCGTCTGTGTGCTCCCACCCTGGCTCAGCTCTGGACGGAGGGTCCCAGCCCCGGCTACACTGCAGGCTCCGGCTTGACATTCACGCTGCCGCAGCCCCAGCAGAGCCTGGGACAGGTCACCCCCAGCCCCACCCCCCCATGGCAGGTGGACCCGGCTGGGTGCAGGGGGTCCCTTGTTAGGCACCTGCCTTCCTCCCCGTGGGCTTCAGGTTCTTTGCAAAACAAATTCCTAATTACTAATTTCAGCTACCACGTGAGCGAGTTTTTGGAGCAGAAGTTCCGGGCCTACGCTTTCCGGGTCGGCACTGCAGAGGCCTTGATCCTGGGCTCACACGAAGGGTGATCTTTTAGGCATGCAGTGGCCCCCGGAAGGAGAAGACAAGCCAGGCGGCTTACTGAGGGTTGTATGCCACGCCGGGGAGTTTTATGCATCATCCTGCGGGCCACTCGGCATAAGCCTGTGCGACGGTCCAACCGTCCCCCTGCTTTGGCAGTGAGGGTGTTTATGGTCAGGATAGGGTGGGTCATGCAGTAAGGAGGGGAGAGGGTCTGACTCCAGGACAGGCAGGTTCTAAAGTTCATGTTCTCACTGGGGAGCCAGAAAGTCTGTACCTAACTGATGTTTCCAGACAGCTTGGGGAGTGAAGAGTGGGCAATGGGGCAAATGCGGATATCCCGGGAGCGGAGTCTGCACAATGTGCTTGATAACAAATAACTGTTTTTTGTTTTTTAGTGTTTGTTTATTTTGGGGGGGGGGGGAGGGAGGGGCAGAGAGAGAAGGACAGAGGGTCTGAAGCAAGCTCTCCACTGTTAGCACAGAGCCCCAATGTGGGGCTTGAACCCACGAACCATGAGATCATGACCTGAGCCAGAGTCAGATGCTTAACAGACTGAGCCACCCAGGCGCCCCACTGATAACTGTTTCTTAAGTGGGGCAGCTAAGCGGATTTGCACATCGTCCCGTTCTGTTCCCTGGCAAATTCAGTTTTAGGGACTAGTATTCTACCAAACACGCGGTCCGTCCTCTCCCTGTTGGAAGTGTTTCCGTTATTAGAGATGTATTTTTTTAAAATTTTTTTTACGTTTATTTATTTTTGAGACAGAGACAGAGCATGAACGGGGGAGGGTCAGAGAGAGGGAGACACAGAATCTGAAACAGGCTCCAGGCTCTGAGCTGTCAGCACAGAGCCCAACACGGGGCCTGAACTCACGGACCGCGAGATCATGACCTGAGCCGAAGTCAGCCGCCCAACCGACTGAGCCACCCAGGCGCCCCGAGATGTATTTTAATAAAGACTGACGTCTAGCAATTTATCCTGAGAAAATAAGCGCACACACTAAGACCACATAGAAAGATGTGCCAAGCCTCGAAACCATCCATGTGGACAGCCGTCAGGACAGCACTGCGTTCCTTACGGCCACATGGGCAAACACCTCGCAGGCATTAAAACATCAAAGAAGCGTCGTGCCTGGGAGATACTTATGATGTAATCTGAAGCCACACAAGCCCGATTGCAAAACTCTACGTCCTGTGATCCTAAATGTGTCAGTGTGTCTATTTATAAGTACGCGTGCAAACGAATACCAGAAGGGCATACTCTAGAATTGTAATGGATCTGGGAACTGTCACGGGTTGTAAGTTTTTTTCCTTTGCCCCTTAAGTGTATTTTCAAGCATTACAATGAAAACTTATTTTTTAATTAAAAACCATTTTTTAATATTCATTTATTTTTGAGATAGAGCACGAGGGAGTGAGCAGGGAAGGGGCAGAGGGAGACAGACAGACACAGAACCCGAAGCAGGCTCCAGGCTCCGAGTTGTCAGCACAGAGCCCGACACGGGGCTTGAACTCATGAACTGTGAGACCATGACTCGAGTGTAAGTTGGACGTTTAACCGACTGAGCCACCCAGGCTCCCTGAAAACTTATTTTTATAATAAAAAAAAAACTAACATGTCTGTGTTTGTCCGTGCGTGTGTGTATGTGTCACGTTACGTGGCCCTGCCCCTCCCCGCTTCACACATCCCGGGAGCCACCGGCATCATCTTTGCATGCAGGACAGAGAGGACTCCACTCCTCTTCCCTTCAAGTTGTAACTGAACCGCCCCTCACGGCTGTGTCCCCGCAGCTCCGCGCTGCAGTGGGGACAGGCGGCCAGGGCACCAGTCATGGCTGCAGGGACTTGCATTCCATCTACACCCATGATTCCTGGTCCTGGAAACCAGAGGGGAGCCTTGCAGACAAGGAGGGCTGCCGTGGGGCTGACGGAAGGTCTGAAGAGTCACCAGCAAATCCATTGCTGCAGAGTGGAGGTCACAGCTGGACGTTTCCTGACCGGGAAGAAGGGCCGGTGGGGCGGAAATCTTCTCTTCCCCATGGCTCCCTCGGCCAGCGGAGGAGCAAGTGGGCAGGGCAGAACCAAGACTGATGAAAGAGCCGTGGCTGTGGCCCATGAGCCCCTGGGGGGGGGGAGGAGAGGTGGGCAGACGTTCCCATGGCAACAGCAACAGGGCCTCCTGATTGGCAGGGACCCGGTGGGAGCCCTTATGTATAGCCTGGCGCACTAGGTGGTGCCACCACCCTGTTCCATGCGTGCGGGGACACTGAGGCCCAGAGACCACATGGCATCTTTGCTCGGCTCCAAACAGCTGGGATCTCCTTCGCTGTCTTCAGTCCACTGAAGGAAGATTCAGCTGTTGTTGTTTTTATGCTTATTTATTTATTTTTTGAGACAGAGAGGAAGAGAGCAAGCTGGGGAGGGGCAGAGAGAGAGAGGGAGACAGAATCCCAAGCAGGCTCTGGGCTGTCAGCACAGAGCCCAGCGCAGGGCTCAGACTCACGAACCTTGAGATCACGATCTGAGCCGAAACCAGGAGTCAGACACTCCACCGACTGAGCCACCTGGGCGCCCCCACTCTTTTTTAGAATAGCTTTTATTTCGATGTTGGGTAAAATGATACCAGTTTATAAAACTGTCTTTGTCAAAGTAGTAGGCTATACCTAACCATTCTAGAAAAAAAAAATACAGATGGGCAAGTCAAAATTGATTTTTCCAAATGGATCTGTCTCGTATGAAACAGGCATTAAAGGCTGTGGGTAGGCCGTCTGTGCTTTGAATCTCGTCACCAGCTTCCTAAGCTGGTGACAGCCATCCAGTGAGGGGGGGAAAGGGGCACTGGGAGGCTCTGAAATCTGTGGTTGACTTTCAAGAACTATGTTGTGAGTTATTTTTAGAATTTTAGCTCCTTTAGAAAGGATTGGTAAGGACTCAATATATTTTCATTGAAACTTTGAAGTCAGCAGGCTATAAGGCAAATTCTTTCTCCTTTTTTTAAAAGTTTGTTTATTTTGCGAGAGAGAGAGAGAGAGCAGGGGAGGGCAGAGAGAGAGGGAGAGAATCCCAAGCATGCTCCACACTGTCAGTGCAGAGCCCGATGTGGGGCTTGAACTCAGGAACCGTGAGGTGAAACCAAGAGTTGGATGCTTAACTGACTGAGCCTCCCCGGTGCCCCAGGGAAAATTTCTTTAAAAGTAAGTTTGACTCCATGTAATTCAACAGGATGATTATTACCATGAATAGAGTCATATAATTACATAGAGCCACTTCCGTTATCATACCTTATATATCTCAAAGTAGCGCCATTAATTTAGAACAGAACAGGAAAAAATCGTTAGATTTACATTAGTTTTCACTAAAATTCGTCCAGCCTAACCCTGGTTCTGCCCGCGTCTGAACTACATTTAATTTCCCCCAAAGTCACTACCACTGCCCAGTTTGGGGGCTTCGGGCACACCAGAATCAAAAGCCTTTTCACGTAGCGCCTCGGGAGCCACGGATCCCTCCCGACAGGGAGGTCTCCTGCGCTGGGAAGCATCTTGTGGGCAGACAAGCAAAAGCAAACAGAGCAGGTGTCCCGGGTTCAGATCCTGACTCCAGCAGCTTCCGCTCACTTGATGCAGGGAAGCCGTTCTGCATTACTGATCATCAACTTGACTCTTCATGAGTGTTTACCTCCCAGTATTTACAAGACACTTCAGGAGTTTCCGAAAACCGCAGCTTACGTCCTCGTTTTGAAAAATGCATTGAAACTGGACCCGGAAGGGCTTTGAGCTGAGAAGTCAGTTGATGGAAGGCAAAGCTGGCCTGAGCTCCTGGCTCAGAGCCCTTTTCTCTCTAGTCTCTTGGTTTCTGTACCAGAGTTTGCCCCTCATCCCCCTACCCCTGCTCTGCTCAGCCCATGCATCCCGAAGAGGGTGACCTTCCAGGGACATCGCACACTGTGGCCAGTTCTGGGGGCAGAAAGCGGAAAGTACCCCAGTTTCTATTTTCCCCAGGTGGTCTGGGCCAAAGCGAAGAGGTCTTGTGAACTCAGTAGGAGACTCTGAGCCTGCAAGTCAGCCAGAAGGTGCACCCCGTGCGTGACGTGGGAGCGAGATTGACAGCAGGGAGGTGACCCCCACAGCCTACCTGCTGGGTCCCCGGGGCCAGAAGCCAGGTTCCCTAGGGTGCAGATGCGGGCCACGGAGATGTCGTCATGCGCTCAGACTCCTTCCTTTTAGTTTGCTTCTCGCTCTGTGCAGGGAACATATAGAAGGCGACAGCAGGGCTCCGGGAACACCAGAATGTTCTATCACCACTTTGGGGCTTTGATCCCCGGCTGCAGCGTCTAGGAGTCAGAGGCTGTGTGGCCTGACAAAGCTTTCCTGCCCCCACTATCTCTGCAAAGAAGATGCCTCATGCTGGTGACGTCATTATGCCCTCTTTCGTGTTAGTGTTTTATTTTTAAAAGCAATGAGCTACCTAGTCTCTTTTGCAGCGGAGACGAGAACATTGAGGATTCAGGGGTTGGCTTTTCCTGCAGTTTACCTGGTCATGAAGTTTCCTTTTCCAGCCAGATTCACAAGCCGGGGTCAGGGCCCAGGTGTCTGCAGCCTTTAGACGGAGCCTGCCTCAATCGCGACTCTGTTTTCAGCGTCAGCAGCCCCCCCCCCCCCGGGGCGGGGGGCAGGTGCAGGGGGCTGAGACCTTTCCCAGGAAGGGGGGCTCTTGTCAGCCTGAGCCAGGCGTCCACTGTGAAGTCAGTGATACTTGAGAATCCCCATTTCACAGATGAGGAGACTGAGGCCGGGTGGGGGGGCGGTCACTGTGCACAGCTCGTTAGTTCCACAGCTAGTTAGCAATGAAGCCGGATTGCAGCCTGGTGGTTCCAGAGCACCCCGACCCCCCTTTGCCAAGGGAGGTTGTAAATGATGCTTTCACATCCTTTATTGAGCACTGTGCTTGTCACTTGTGATTGACTCTCCGAGCAGTGGCCATGGCACAGAGAGGAATGTGAGTCTCAGCTAGTGAATGCCCTGTCTGAGGTCACAGAGCCAGGAAGTGGCTGAACCAGGCGGCCACGGTGGGGCTGTGCTCCAAGTTCACCCCCATCCTGGCATTGCCCACCTGGACAGGCTGTGCCCGGGAAACCCGAGAAACTTCTGTATCCCGCCCCGTGTGAGATGCTCGAACCCATCTCGGGAACCTCAGCCTGCTCCCCGGAGCCCTTGACCCAGGCCTGTGCACTGAGGGCTTATTTGCTTCTAGAAGCAGCCCCAGCACGGCCCAGGTGGTGACTGGAGAGTGTTTGCCGCGGCGCAAGAGGCCCCTTCAGCTGCTGGCTTTAGAAGCCATGGTGTTAGGCGGCTGGCTGTTGCACGCTTTTCTTTGTGCCTTGGTATTCGCCGAAAGTGCTCTCACCCCCAGCTCCAAACATGTGCCCAGTGGGAGGTTGCTGGGACCTCCAGTGGCATTCTTGCACTTTCGGTCTCGGGGGTTCATTCTGTCTGTGGTCCCCGGGCTCTGGTGTGTTTGAGAGGTGGCTGGGGCGTGCCCTGTCAGGGTGGAATGGGCAACCTGGGATTCGAGATCCTGTCACTGGACCACTGTCTCTTTGTCCCTGCCGCAGGCCTACCTGTCCCAGGCCTGCCAGCAGACCACCTCTGGGATTCTGAAAGTCGTGGAGTTGGCCATGCGACAAAGCACATCTTAGCTTTTAACACTGAGTCTATATATCAATCTCCGAGGAAGGGGGTAAGGGGGAGGTTGGCCATGGAGCAGTAGAGAGAAGACGAATGAGTTTAAAGAAAAATACATTCGGGGGGCTCCTGGAGGCTCAGGTGGTTAAGCCTCCGACTTTGGCTCACAGTTCATGAGTTCGAGCCCCGCGTCGGGCTCTGTGCTGACAGCTCAGAGCCTGGCGCCTGCTTCAGATTCTGTGTCTCCCTCTCTCTCTGCCCCTCCCCCACCTCAAAAATAAATAAACATTTAAAAAAAGAAAAGAAAAATGCATTTGGGCTGGAAAAATTAAAAACTAAGACCATCCCTGTTTTCGGCCAGGAAAATTGATAAACAGACTTGAACATAATTGGGATTTTCTAGAGAAGCTGATGTTGATAGTAATTGCAGAGAAACTCTGGCACTGAGGAAAGAGGTTTATGCCCCAGCTGGTTGTGGCTGTTGCAGAGCTTGTCCAGAGGACTTAGGGGCAGTGCAATTAGCATATTTATAGGGGATTGAATGGATCCATTTGTATTTTCTAAATTGTTTATGTTAATGTGTTTTGTTTTTTTTTTTTAATTTGACCTATAGACAAAGCCATGTTTTCTTTGTTTAAATTAAAAGTTGTTTTTATGGGCTCCGGTCGTGTCAGCTGTATTTGCATATTTCATTTGTTCCATGGAAGTGTAACTTCTGTTGAGTGAAATGTGAACCTCAGAAAGGAGATGAGTAGATTTCCTTCGTGTGCCTTGCTAGCTTGTCCCTCAGTCCCGATTGGCTCCCCACTGGGGATTTCTCTGGGGTGGCCCAGAGGTGGCAAGCAAGGTGGTGTCCCCAGGGAGCCCCGCCTCCCGGCTGACCCAGCCTCCCCTCCTGGTGAGTGAGCTTCTGGAGGGCTGGGGACAGCCCTCTTGAGACCTTGCAATCCCTGTTCTGGCTCCTGCGTTTACCCCCTTGTAACAGGGACTTGACCCCACGCACGCGTCCTGTCCTGCCAGACAGAATTTGCACTTGGGAAAAAGGACAGAGAAGGAGCAAGAGAGTGGCAGCCACTTTGTCAGGACCAGCTGACATTCAGAGACCACGGTGGGGGTAGGGGAGGGGCAGGCTCCTGCTCCAAAGTTGCAAGGGCCTCAGAGTTGGCGGGACTCACATTTCTGAGACTTGGCAGACAGGCCGGGATTCAGGGAACACGCGCGCTCCGGCTCTGGGCGTCCTGCATATTGTCTCACTGTCATGGGAAAACAGGAGCAGGGCTCTCTCTGGCTCACTGGCCTGAACGTCCTGCGTCCTCCTCACCGGCACTAAAGTGGGGAGCCCGTTGGGGGGCGATTGATTGCATCAGGCTCAGACAGGGACCTGATTGGTGTGCCCAGCGTGGCTTGATTCACTACCTGGAGGACTGAGCTGGAGGCAGCTTGGCAGGAGCCCGCCCTCCCGCCCAGAGACAGTCCCCCAGCTCCCCTGCATGGCCAGCCATCGGTGGGACAGCCCTGGAAGGGCCCAGCCAGCCCGGGACAAACTCCCTTTCAGGACACAATCTCAATTTAAAATGCCATCTTGTTCCTCCGACTGCTTTTTTCATGCCGTTGAGGTAAGATTTTGTTTTGAAGCATCACCTGTTTCCCCAGAGGTTGGATCCCTATCCCTGCCGGTCTGCAGCTGGGGCAGAGGATATTTACGACCCTGGGCATTTCCGCCGGACTGTCCCTTTGCCATGGAGCTATTCATTTGTAGCGGCTTCGAACAGTACCTGCCTGGCTGGCAGTTTTGTAGGGGGAAGGGGACAAAGAATTTTCTGACTGGGTTCCGACTGTGTGCCCTTCTGTTTCGGATTTTGAATTGCAACATTTTCACGTTAATTTCTGTCAACGCTTCCTGAGCCTTAGGAATATGACTTAGGCGACGTGTGACCGGGGGTTGGCCGCTGTGCCCCAGACGCTGCGGGTGGACAGCAGGTGGCGTCATCAAAAGTTAGGCTTTGGAATGCTGCGTTTATATTTGCAGTTGGTCACCCATGGAATGTCTCACCCTGAGACCATCAGCAGTATTTGAAATGAGTGCTGATGCTCCCTAACACCAGTGCTTGAGAAACACTCAAGGCTTGGCCGCCTGCTCGGTCTCCTGTGAGGTGTCCTGGCATTTTAAGAATTTCCTGCTGTGACCTTACATGCCCTGCCCCTCCTAGTTGGGGCTGTTGTGAACACGTGCCCTGCCCCTGCAAAGTTGGGGGGAGGGGCGAACACGTGCCCTGCCCCTCCCAGGTTGGCAGGGGGCGCATTTGACAGGTGGCCCTCCAGGCACACTGTCGCGGGTGGCTACCCGCTGCTCCGAAGGACAGTTATACATGTGTTGGAACACTGCTGTTCTTACCTTTCCTGTTTTACTTTGGTCCAGGTTTTCCTCCTTGAAAAGCCGAGCTGTTCCTCTGTAAGCGTCCCCTTTGTCTGTTGCAGGATGTTAAAATCTTTAGCGAAGATGGGACAAGCAAAGTGGTGGAGATTCTGGCAGACATGACGGCCAGAGACCTGTGCCAGCTGCTGGTTTACAGAAGTCACTGTGTGGACGACAACAGCTGGACACTAGTGGAGCACCACCCGCATCTGGGACTAGGTAGGGAGCACCCTGGAGTGCCCGCCGTGCGGTCAGACGAAGCCAGCTGTGTCCCCCCCACCCCCAGCGCCCCTGCCAGTCCGGCGAGCTGTCTGTCTGCCATCTCCTGTCCCCCCAGCGCCCCTGCCGGTCCGGCGAGCCGTCTGTGTGCCGTCCCTTGTCCCACTGCACCCCTGCCTGTATGGCGAGCCCTCTGTGTGTGGTCTCTGCCCCACTGCACCCCTGCTGGTCCGGTGAGCCATCTGCATGTGCCGTTCCTTGTCCCACTGCACCCCTGCCAGTATGGTGAGCCGTCTGTGTGCCGTCCCTTGTCCCGCTGCACCCCTGCCAGTATGGCGAGCTGTCTATATGCCGTCTCTGCCCCACTGCACCCCTGCCAGTCTGGTGAGCCGTCTGTGTGCCGTCCCTTGTCCCACTGCACCCCTGCCAGTATGGCGAGCCGTCTGTGTGCGGTCTCTGCCCCACTGCACCCCTGCCGGTCTGGTGAGCCGTCTGTGTGCCGTCCCTTGTCCCACTGCACCCCTGCCAGTATAGCGAGCTGTCTGTGTGCGGTCCCCTGCCCCACTGCACCCCTGCTGGTCCAGCAAGTCGTTGGTGTGCTGTCCTTTGTCCCACTGCAAGCCGTCTGTGTGCCGTCCCCTGCCACACTGCCGTCCCCTGCCGGTATGGCGAGCTGTCTGGGTGCCGCCCCTTGTCCCACTGCACCCCTGCCGGTATGGCGAGCTGTCTGCGTGTGGTCCCCTGCCCCCCCAGCACCCCTGCCAGTCCATTGAGCCATCTGCATGCCGTCCCCTGCCCCACTGCGCCCCTGCCGGTCTGGCGAGCTGTCTGTGTGCTGCCCTTACCAACCACTGCCTATCTGTTTCTCCAGACATTCCACCATCCTGCCTTGCAGCCCTCCCCCACCTGATGCTTTCAGAACCTTACTCTGGGATGGTGGAAGCAGCCTCTCCCAGGGGCTCAGACACAGCAAAACGGGTCTCTCTGTGCTTTAGCTGCACACCTGTGGTCTGGGAAGTGCAGCCAGCGGGGGAGGGGGCCTTGGGGGAGCCTGCCCCCTGCACGCTCCTGGCATTGCTGTGCAGAGAGCAGTTCCTCCAGCTCCCGGGAGTGGGGGGCCGCGGTGGTGACTGCCTACAGGTGGGCGCGGGAGACCCAGGGGAATCCAGGGGACTCTGCACATCACAAAGTAGCCGGATCCAAGTTGGAATGTTACAGTGCATTTCTGAGCTGGTTTGCAATGTTTGCACCAAGTGCAGGCAGGCTCGCTCACGTGTAGTGTGGAGACAGCGCGGGAGTATTTCGAAATACATACTCTGTACAGAGCTCACTGAGGTTTTGGGTGTGGTGGACTTCTTGCTCAGATGGTCTGTTGCAGGTAACGAAGCTTTTCGGACTTCCATTTAAACTCTTATTAGATAAAGGGCGGTCCTTGAAAAATCATGGGCACATATGTCAGACCAGAATTTTTGTCTAAATCAGCAACTGTATGCCTTCCGTGTGTTGAAGGAGAGAAAAACGACACAGATCGTCAAGTTCTTCCCGTGGCTCTAAACTTTCTTTCTGGAAGATTAATAAGCCAAATGTACTTGTTTTATTTTTTAAAGTTTATTTTGAGAGAGACAGAGAGAAAAAAAGAGAGAGCGCAAGCAGGGGAGGGGCAGAGAACGCGGGGCAGACAGAATCACAAGCAGGTTCTGCACTGTCAGTGCGGAGCCTGGCGTGGGGCTCAAACCCACAAACCGTGAGATCATGACCTGAGCCGATATCAAGAGTCGGGCGCTTAACCGACTGAGCCACCCAGGCACCTCTAATAAATCAAATTTAACCTTCTAAGTCTGGAATGTTCCTGTAAATGAACAGTGTTCTTTGAAATGACACTGTACAATCCAAGCCTAGATGATGCTGAGTAAATTTGAGTTGGCGTTGTTTTACATCACTATGTTTTAGCCCCACCAATGTGCATCTCATAAGGATGCTCTCTGATTTCTTTCCCGTTTCTGCCGATCTTTAGTGCACTTTGGACACCAGCTGAAACTTTCTCTGTCATCTCTGGCAGCCTCCTCCCGCCAGGGGCCTTCACTGGTAACACGATGCAGCCGGTGACACCGTCATCAGGCTCCAGTGTGAGACATCCATGCAAGGATCCCACAGGGGTCTGATAGGGCCGCCAGAAGCATCTATAGACACACAAGTAACGTGGAAAGTAAACAGTACTTGGAACCCTGCAGTGTGTATGTCCACATGCACACGCGCACACACATGGAATTAACTTTAAAAACACGTCTGTGTAGTCGGACCCAAATATGAATACTGTTGAAAGCCCATTCCAAAGTCTGAATGCTCGTAATTTGAAAGGATTTGTAGGGGCACCTGGGTGGCTCAGTCGGCTAAGCGTCCGACTTTGGCTCAGGTCATGGTCTTGTGGTCCGTGAGTTCGAGCCCCCCAACAAGCTCTGTGGTGACAGCTCGGAGCCTGGAGCCTGTTTCAGATTCTGTGTCTCCCTCTCTCTCTGCTCCTCCCCTGCTCATGCTCTGTCTCTCAAAAATAAATAAATGTTAAAAAAATTTTTTTAAAAAGAAAACGTGGTTTTCTTTTTTTTTCTTATCATGTATTGAGAGAGAGAATGACTGGGGGAAGGGAGAGAGAATCCCAAGCAGGCTCCGGGCCGTCCGCACAGAGCCTGATGCAGGTCTCGAACTCACGAACCGTGAGATCATGACCTGAGCTGAAATCGAGAGTTGGCTGCTTAACCCACTGAGCCTCCCAGGCGCCCCTAGAAAAAGTGGTTTTCTAAATGCCTGTGTGTGGCTGCGGCCCTTGGTGGCCCCTGAGCCAGGGCCAACCATCCAGTGTTGGCAGGGGCATCATACTCGGGGGTGGGGGTGGGAGTAGCAGGTGCAGTGGCTGCACGCTGGTACCCAGCAGGGATCTGGCTGGATTTCGCTGTTCTGAGCCATGCTCATACCACAGCCAGGTCAGTGCCTTTCCTACACCCTGGTGTCTGTTCCTGAAGTCACTTAGGACTCAAGGTAACGGTTTGAAAACCTGGGGAGGAGCCCTCACCGTGGGGGGGCAGAGCCCTTCATGATGGGTGATCTCGGGGAAGCCTGTTCTGTGTCTCAGGACTCCCAGCTCCAGCGAGCCCCTCCCTGCATGTGAACTCTTCATGTCTTAGCTTCCCCCCCGCAAGTCCTGCCTGTTGGACGTGTTGTGGCTTCAGTATTATGTGTAGAGCTCTCAGCCTTGCGAACACTGTCCCTGACCAAGGCCACTCAACAGCGGCCAAGTCCAGCTAGAGGGGGCCAGTGCCGGGCAGTTGTTCTGGAAGGCACCGCCAGGCCGTCTGCCCTGAGCTGGTGAGCTGCAGGTGTCCAGATGTCACATGCAACGGATGCAGGGAGATTTAACAGCCAGCCTGCAGCTGTATTATCGAGTAAACTATTTCTCAGTCATTTTTTTATGTGTTTATTTATTAGAGCAGGGGAGGGGCAGAGAGGGGGGCAGATGGCCGACCTGAAGCGGGTTCCGTGCTGACAGTAGAGAGACCGATGCGGGGCTTGATCTCTCCAACTGTGAGATCACGACCCGAGCTGAAGTCGGATGCTTAACCAACTGAGCCACAAACTATTTTTGAAAGGAAGTTTATAAAACTGGAACTGGGGCATGCAAAACGGCAGCTTGGCGTCCCTGTGGCATTAAGAATGTGATTTCGGGTAAACCGCATCCCTGGGAGGGACTCTCGCACCCAGGCCCTGAGTGACCACAGACATCAGGACAGATACGACCAGGAGAGCCTGGACCTTACACACGCACAGGGAGGAGAAGACCGCTTCTGTGAATTTCAGGGATTTGGGGGTTTCTGTTGTTGCGCGAGTCAGGTGAAAGCTCTCCAGGAAAAAGCACAAGCTCTGTCTTTGCGTTGTTGACAGCTTCATGCTTGTATCTGGCCAGGCAGGAAAGGTGTGGCAGTCACCCTTTGGAGGCATCAGCCACAACAAGGGCGCTGACATCTGGATGTGGGGACAGGTGTCGAAGGAGAATCCACAGGCATATTCAGCCCTTGGTGCTCAGAAGGGCCTTCGAGGGCCCATCTTTCCCATCTCTGTCTCCTTGTGGTTACATCGCGAAGGTACCACAATGATGTACTTTCCCCACTGAAATCCGTATGTAGAAGGAAGGCGTCTTATGGGGCATATCCAGCATCGGGGGCTGTTTTCTGTGTTATCTCCCTAGTGACTTTGCACCCCCCGAGTCCTGCAGAGCCCCAGGCAACTCTGCTGTCTGGGGTGGGTGGGCTATGCCAGCTGTGGGCACAGAAGCGGGGCAGCGAGGAGGATGGTGACACCAGCCAGGGCGGGAGGCTCAGGCTTCTGCTAAGGAGTCACGTGTCCATGGCACATCTTAAGGCACATCTTACTTCTGTAGTAGGATCTGCCTTTTTGAGTTGCCTGGTCTCTAAATACTTTTCATGTGGAGTAGGGGGGTGGTGTGGATGCTGGATTTAGTGTCAGCTGTTCGAAAAAGACTTGAATCTCCTCTGAGGAATGTCTGACTCTTCCATTTGCACAAAAAATCCTTTGACGTGGGGACGCCTGGGTGGCTCAGTCGGTTAAGCCTCCGACTTCGGCTCAGGTCATGATCTCTCACGGTTCATGGGTTCGGGCCCCGTGTCGGGATCTGTGCTGATGGCTCAGAGCCTGGAGCCTGCTTCCGATTCTGGGTCTCCCTCTCTCTCTGCCCCTCTTCCACTCACTCTCTGTCTCTCTCAAAAATAAACAAACATTAAAAAAAAAAAAAAAAATCCTGTGGGGGCGCTCTGTTGAAACTTGGCTTTCCAATTTTATTTAAGGCCATTATGATTGTATGAAGTTTATAGATGGCAGTGTGATTAATAGAATCCCGTGACGTGGTTTGAAAACACCTGTTTTTAGAATCAAGGTGAAAGTCAGAACTGTAGCAGAGGGGTTTGAACTGATGTTGTTGTGGTGGCTTTTTGACAGCTGGGAACACCGGCATGTGGACATCCAGCGGCGGACGGAGGAGGCCAGATGGCTCTTGGGTCTCTGGGAAGGGGGTCACACGCAGTCTTCCTAGCCCCCGCGGTCCCAGGGCTCTGGGCGCCTGCCCTGCAGGCTGGAGAAGGGAAACCTTTGTTTTCACCTGTGGGTGCCCAAGCCCCGCTGGTGGCACCAGAGTGACCCAAAGAGGCACGTCCCCTTCAGTGCACACGGGGTCTCTTCTCCCCTCATCCCGGCTGCCCTGGGCCCCACCACCGAGGATGCAGCCCAGTCTGTGTGCAGCTTTCCCGGGATCTTGCCCTGGTGGGATGCGGGGAGGCAGAAAGAGGCTGTCGGGGAGGACAGGAGCCTGTGCGTGTGTGTGTCCACGTGTCTGTGTGTGCACGTGTGCCCCTTAGAGCTGCTGCCTCCCCACTGCTCCTCCCGGGCGTCTTCACGACTCTGCAGACAAAATGCTTTTGCTTTGGATCTCGGCATCGGTCTTGTCCTCCCTCAGATAGCCACGGCCCCGCTTTTCTATCTTTCCTTATTTTACCTGGTAAAACATTCCGATTCTCTAAACCTGTCTTCAGCCGATTTGGGGTGGTTGTTTCTTTTGTCCCTGTCACTACAGAAATGGTTTTTTCCGCCCAAACTTCGAAACAGAAGTCACTAATTTGTTTTGTACCAGAAAAATCCGTTTTAAGTGGATGCCAATCTGAGCCAATCCCTTTTTTTTTTAAAGTACACATAGTGGTTGTGATTGCACGCTCCAGCCGGGCGTTGTTACGTCATAGTGGAGGCTGAGTGTGCCCCTGTGGGCCCATCTCCGGCAGCTACCACGGGCTCGAACCTGTACACGGACGGGTTCTTCGACATTTGACTCAGAAACGCTCTGACTCCAGACTTCATCCTTCCTGCAAGGGGAGACTTTTCTCAGGACCGTGGGAAAGGAGGAGGGCGCTTTGGAGGACCCGCGTACCCCTTTGGTGTCATTTAGTAGCATCTCGTGCTCTGCCATTGTGGCATCGATTCACGCCTCAAGGCTGCCGTGGATTTGCTCTGTTACATGTCCCATTAGTTTCGTACGGTTGGTTTCCTGTCTTAGGAGACACGTGGGGGCCGGGGTGACCACCATCGGGACAGGACGGTGCCGCGTGCGGTTCTCTGTGCGCCACGTGGAATCAGTGTCCACGAGGGAAGTACCTTTCCAGGTTGATAACGCTGCAACGTCAGGCGGTCTGAAGTGCGTGTGTGTGTGCGCGTGCGCGTGTGCTTACGCACCTGGGCGCACGCTGTGTAGGATGTGTTTTCCTCCCCAGCCTAATAATATAATCTCGTCTCTGAGATCAGCTCCGGGATGTGGTTCAGTAGCATGGGCTTCAGCCTTCAAGGGAAGTGGGTTTGGACAGACTGTCTGATGGCGGTAGGTCCCCTCCTGCGTGCTCTTACCCGACGTCGTATCTGCCCACCGAGCTTCATGACATTGAAAGCATTGCTATCCTTCTGCTTTGTGCCTCCCCTACCCCACCCTCCTCCAGTCCCTCCTGCCATTCCTGGTCTCTGGGTGTTCTTTCTCCCAGTTATTATAGTCCACGTTCTTTACAAGGGTTGAAATTTCCTGACTTAAGGGCAACGTTGTCACTAGGGTCTTCATTGACTCTCTCAACTCTCGCTGACGCCAATTTGAGAAGAAATATATAAAAGGACTGACTTGACCCCTCACGCTGTATCTACCTGAGGACCTCTTGTGCACCTGGCAGTGCATTAAAGAGAGATTTAAGTATTTTTTTAAATGTTTGTTTATTTTTCAGAGAGAGGGAGAGCTCGAGCGGGGGAGGGGCAGAGAGTGAGGGAGACAGAGGACCCGAAGCGGGCTCTGTGCTGACAGCAGCGAGCCCGATGCGGGGCTCAAACTCCCACACTGCAAGATCATGACCTGAGCCGAAGTGGGACGCGTAAGCGACTGAGCCCCCCAGGTGCCCCACAGAGAGATCTAAACTTCATTTAGTCCTGGACTTCCTTGCTCACAGTGCGGGAAGGGGAACAGGACGGTAATGAGACTTCGTAATTGGTGGTCAAGCCAGCTCCCAGCTTATGCCTGTTTCGTCTCACGTTTTTCCTCTGCAGAGAGATACCTGGAAGACCACGAGCTGGTGGTCCAGGTGGAGAGCACCCTGGCAAGTGACAGCAAATTTTTATTTAGGAAGAATTACGCAAAATACGAGTTTTTCAAAAATCCTACGGTGAGTGTCTTCTCTTCGGGTCCGGGGTCTGGGACTCGTGAAATCTTGTGGCTGATGCTTGGGATTGACAGCAGCCGCTGCTACAGGGGTAGCAGATGGGTTTGGGAATCCGAGTGGCTATTTCACGGAGCAATCCACACCCTACACTTCATCTCTGGTGCTCTAGCTACATGCCTGCATACTGGCTGGAGGGAACTGGCGCCTTCCTCCACGGTAACAGAGGGAAAGGGGGTGAGCCTCCCTGGGTCGGGAGAGACGAGACGCCGCTTTTCAGCTAGAGCAAAAGTTCATGGTTAGATTGGAGCCAATCGGTGAAATACGTAGCATAATAAAAACTCAATGCTCTCCGCAAACAGCAAACACTGCCGTGTGGTTTGTGGAGGAATGCATTTCCAGGCATACTGGGCTGGTCTCCTCCATCTTTCTTTCCTTTTTATTGGGGGTGGGGCAGGGGGCACTAGTCCCGTGAGGTATCAGCACCGGGAGACCCGTGCCTGCCACAGCATGTGCTCCCGTCCCGAGTCACCAGGCCGAGCAGCCGTGACGCGGGCAGAAGACCCACCGTCCGTTTCTGGCTCAGGTGGTTTAGATGCTTTTTTTTGTTTGAAAGTTAGAAATTTGGTAACTAATTCTGCATAATGCACCAGAAGAGACTTTGTCGCGTCGCCGTGTTCCTCTGTGAGTTCCGAGGTCTCTGTCTTATGACGCGCACTGAGTTCCACTGTGTGGTGGCCCTTCGCCACGGTATGCGCTGTGAGGCAGGAGTCCACGTTGAACATGACGGATACTCCACAATCCCGAACTCACCATTTAAGGAAACAGTCCGACCTTTCAAAGCAGGTGCTTCCATCACGGGATAAGGGAGAAATAAGGACTGTGTTTTGTTTTGTTTTGTTTTGTTTTATTTTATTTTATTTTATTTTATTTTATTTTATTTTATTTTATTTTATTTTATTTTTATTATTTTATTCTATTTTATTTTATTTTACTTCATTTTGTTTTTATTTCATTTTAATTTCATTATTCACTTTTATTTTTTTAGTTTTAAATTTTTTAAATTTTTTTATGGTATTTCATTTTTTGGAATGTTTTATTTATTTTTGAGAGAGAGAGAGAGAGAGACAGCATGAGTGGGGGAGGGGCAGAGAGAGAGACACACAGAATCTGAAGCGGGCTCCAGGCTCCGAGCTGTCGGCACAGAGCCCGACGGAGGGGCTCGAACCCACGAACCATGGGATCATGACCTGAGCCGAAGTGGGATACTTAACCAACTGAGCCACCCAGGCGCCCCTTTCTTAATTTTTTTTTTTTTTTAACGAAGGACCATCATTTTAACTACAGACAGACGTCCGCGTGCCCTCAGGAACGTTTGCAGAACTAGCGCACCTGTGAGGAAGCTTCTCCCCACTTTGCCGCTAACCACGACTGTTTTCCTGTTTCCTTAGAATTTCTTCCCAGAACAGATGGTTACTTGGTGCCAGCAGCCCAACGGTGGTCACAACCAGCTGTTGCAGGTACTGGGCAAGGAGAGACTCACCGGAGCGGGTCTGGGTGGAGGTCCCCTCGCGCTGTGGCGGCAGCAGCTCTAAGGACCTTGACGGGGCTGCGCTCGTCACCCCCGCTCGCCGTGGCTCCTGCTGGCGCTCAGAGCAACTAGCGTGAATGTTGCCCTGGGAAGCATGTGCACCGCCAAGCTCCCTCAAAGCGAAACAAGCGCTCGTAGACAGGATAAGCTCCCTCCGGATTAGAAGTGGTGGGAGCGGGAGGGCAGGAGTGAGAAGCCGCGGCTGGCGGTCTCCTCGAGGCTCCCGGGTCAGGCCACCGCCCTGGGAATCTCTACAGACCTGCTGAGCCCACATCACCGTGGAAAAGGACTGGGCTGCCAGAAAACTCTTTGAAAGCTAGCGTGTTGTTCGTTATACGTGCTTTTGTCCCTGTTCACTGCCCCTGTGCCTCCTGAAGTCTGTTCCTAGAAAACTTGGCCTTCCCGCAGCCCCTTCCCGGTGCAGGGAGTCCCCGGGGCCCCTGCACCGATGGCCGGTCAGTCCTTCCGGGGAAGTCGGGAAAACGAATGTTATTGCCGCCGTGCCCCCAAAATGTGTCCATCTACAGCGTATTAGGTGAGAGAATATAGCACTCACAAAGGCAGCCAACGCTCTCCGGGTGGCACCAAGTAGAAAAGAAAGGCCCGCTCGCTCCCATTGTGTTTCAATACTAATTATGTTTCCCGCCACAGCCAGTCAGGCGGGGTTTTTTGGTGTTTGAAAGGGAAGCTGCCCTTTGAGAACGCTTGGTCGGACCAGAAAAGAGCGTTGTGCCGATTGACAGGATGTCGGGATGTCAGGGAGGCCAGTGGGACACATCTGCCCGAATTCTCCTGTGGCAGCGTTGCCTGACTTCTTCCACAGAACTTTCTCAACTGCAGTAGCTGTCCTGAAATTCAGGGGTTTTTGCACGTGAAGGATCTGGGGAAGAAGTCGTGGCGAAAGTTGTACGTGTGTTTGCGGAGATCGGGCCTCTACTGCTCCACTAAAGGAGTGTCAAAGGTGAGTTCGTTGTTGGTTTTTTTGTTTCTTTTAAATGTTTCTTTTGAGAGACAGAGGGAGGGCAAGGGGCAGAGAGAGAGAGAGAGAGAGAGAGAGAGAGAATCCCAAGCAGAGCCCGGTGCGGGGCCCAAACTCACAAACCATGAGATCGTGACCTGAGCCGAGATCAAGTGTCAGACACTTGACTGACTGAGCCACCCGGGCGCCCCAAAGGTGAGGTTTAAAGCCACCACCGCCTCCGTCACACCAGGCCAGCAGGGTTCGCAGTGGACACAGCTTCGCTTTAAAATGTGCCCAAGGCCCCTCCAAGCTCGTATTGACTTGTGAAGCGAACTCCGAGCTCCTGGCCCGCTCGTCTCCCTCAGAAACCAGGCGACAACACAGACAGCAACACCCCTTCGCTGCGCCCCCGGCTGGCCAGCCCCGGCCCCCTCTGTGGCTTGGGAGCAGAGTGTCCTTAGCGGCCTGAGTCCCTGGAAGAGGCTGCCTCAGTTTCCATAGTTTGGAAGTTAGCCTCCAAGGTGGCCATAAGGACAGCCGCCAACCTAATACGTGCTAATACAGGAGGGGGAGGGGCTGATGGGACCCCAAGTTGGGGGGGGGGGTTGTTTGGCGAGGGCCAGGTGGGTTTGGTCCTAACTTAGCGCTTACTTTACACGATGGTTGCAGTCTGTAGAGCGGCAGAGGGGAAAGAGCCACATTGAGAGTGTGCGCAGCCTGCCCTCTGTTGAGGAGCACGTGAGAACATTCGCTCTTGGCCGTGCCTGAGACGTTCTCCCCTGTGAACCTGACCACCCTTTTTTTCCCAGGAGCCCAGACACCTGCAGCTGCTGGCGGGCTTGGAGGACAGCAGCATATTCTCCCTGATCGCCGGCAGGAAGCAGTACTGCGCCCCCACGGACTATGGCTTCTGCATAAAGGTAGCCCGCCTCTCCCACCACCCCCCCCCCGCCCCACACCCCCGCACCCCTGTCCCGTCCCGGGGCTGCCACGCCCTGATGGCATCCCGCTGGAGACTTGGGAACTAGCCAACAAATGCCTTCCTTGGCGGTGGGGGTTTTTGGTTTATTTTCTAACAAACAGAGTTTCCCAGTGAATTTATCCATCCCTCTGTGCTTATGGTGTGTCAATCCTTGGGTAGCTAGCGACTCAGAGAAAAGCAGGGAATATGATGGAAAATGCGAGTCAATGGGCTCAGTGGCTTAGTGACCCGCCGCCCATCACTTGGGTGGCCTCCAGGGTACCGAGTGAGCCAACACTTTCCGTATGAGCTTCCAGTCACCAGGATGGTATGTGTGCCCACAGCCCTGCCCTGCCTCTGTGCACATGTGTGTGAGAGGACACTGTGTATGAGAGGACATGTTCACATATACCTCTCACACACCTCTATGGGAACACACAGAGGTACACACATACGCTCAGATGCACATACACATATGCACACACCTACATGAACACAGATATGCACACACACACGCACCTACATCGATATAGAGATGCACACGTGTGTATATATGTACACATACATATGCACACATACATGCACACTCATACACAATATGCACGCACAAATACACATGCACACCTACATGAATACAGATACATGCACACACGTGTACATAGGCATGCACAAATACATGTGCGTACACACATGCACACCTATCATCGATACAGATGCACACACATGCATATATGTATACACACATATGCACACACAAACACACATGCATACTCATACACAATATACACACACAAATGCATGGGCACACGTGCACACACGTACTATGCACACACATGCACACCTACGTGAATACAGATACATGCACACACAAGTGTACATGTGCACCCACAAACACACATGCACACATATACATATACGTACACCTGTATATTCGCACACAAACACACATGCACACTCATACACATTATGCACACACACGCACACCTATGTGAATACAGATACATGCACACACACGTGTACATGTACAAATACACGTGCACACACATGCATATACATACACCTGCATATGCACACACAAACACACATGCACACTCATACACAATATGCACACACAAATACATGGGCACACACGTGCACACATGTACTATGCACACGCACGCACACCTACGTGAATACAGATACACGCACACACAAGTGTACATGTGCAAACACAAACAGACGTGCACACACATACATATACGTACACCTGTATATGCACACAGAAACACACATGCACATACACAATAGGCACACGCACGCACACCTACGTGAATACAGATATATGCACACACACGTGTACATGTGCATGCACAAATACACGTACACACACATGCATATACATACACCTGTATGTGCACATGCAAATACATGGGCACACATATACACATACTGTGCACACACAAGTACACATGCAGGCATGAGCATACGTGTGCACATGCACACACACCCCTGGTGAGGTGGTGGCGATGTTGGTCATCATCATGGTAGCACTGTTTCCCGCACACTCGCTGTGCACTGGGTGCTGTGCTCAGGGTCCCCCTCCGTCTTACTGCATCTTCCCAGGTGCTCACAGGTAGTACCTGCACCAGCCCCGGTGCTCACGTCCGGTTGCCATGAGTGTGCCAGGAGTCCCCCGGCCGGGCTGACCTCTGAGCCAGATTTCCACGCCGTCCCAAGGAGAGGTCAGGGAGCAGGGGGCGCGTTGCTCCCTAAAATACCAGCTGCGGCTTCACTCGGTGAAGCTTCTTGGGGTCGCAAGTAGTGGGAGTCCTAGGGCCCGAGGTGCGGGGGAGGCACCGGGAGGGCTGCAGCGGGGTGGGGGGGCTATTGGAACTCAGGTGGTCGGTGCCCCTCCCTTCCCCCCGGCTTGCACCTGTAGCAGTTGCCCCCATCGCCAGGTAAGCCCTGCCTCTGCGTGGGTGCACTTGCCGTCCCTGCACGGTGGCAGCTGTGACGGTGACCCCCCGCTGACCCCAGGCCGCTCGTCCACCCCAGTCCCCTTCTCTGGGGTGACACCACCCTCTCTGGGCTGCCCGTGGGGCCACTCAGATATGCCCTCGGGGGCTTCTCCCCTCGCTGGCTGAGCCCTGCAGGGGCACTTCCTCGGCCGCCACCTCGGTGTTCCGGGGAGGCCACCGCACATCTTTTTATCTGGACTCTCCTGTCAAATCCAGCCTTCCCTCCACAGAGCAGGATGTTCCCTTGTCCCTGCGGCCACCGCCTTGTCTTGGGAGATTTGCTGTCCTGTGTCTGTTCTCTGAGACTCCCTGTTGGAGGGTGGCTGAGCCCTCAGCTGCGCGATGGGGGCTAGGCGGAGGCGCCCTCTCTGGTGACACCTCCTGCTGCTGCCCACCGTGTGCATACAGCCCTGCCGTCACACGGGCACGTTCCACACTCACTGCGTCATCGCTCACCGGGTCATCACTTGCCTCCTTCAGCCCAACAAAGTCAGGAGCGAGACGAAGGAGCTGCGGCTGCTGTGTGCCGAGGACGAACAGGGCAGAACTTGCTGGATGACGGCGTGCAGGCTCCTCAAGGTGCGTGGCGAGTCCTCCCGGTGTCTCGGCAGCCCGGCGCACCCGCACGTCTGTCCGGACAGGGTCTCGAAGCTTCTCACAGAGGCTTCACATTCGAGAAGTCGGAGCCAGGGCGCCTGCGTGGCTCAGTCAGCTCAGCGTCTGACTGGTGACTTCGGCTCAGGTCATGATCTCGCGGTCCACAAGTTCGAGCCCCGCGTCGGGCTCTGTGCTGACAGCTCAGAGCCTGGAGCCTGGAGCCTGCTTTGGATTCTGTGTGTCTCTCTCTCTGCCTCTTCCCCGCTCACACTCTGTCTCTTTCTCTCAAAACTAAATAAACGTTAAAAACGTGTTTCTTAAAAAAAATTTTTTTTCTTTAATTATTAAAAAACAATAAGAAAAAAACAAACTAGTTAGACCTAGAAGTCAAAGAGAAGTTGTTCCAGCGAATTATTGGAACCGCGAGCAGTATTGGGGCCTCCTGAAGAGAGAGAACGTACGTTTTCTTTCTTTGGCCTTAATTTCATGATCTTTTTATACTGTTTTGAAAGGGATCCTTAGATCATTGATTTTAAGGCTTAACGTTCTCAACTGTGTTTCAGACTAGAACTCTGCCTCTTAAATTCTAGCTTAGTTGCTGTTTGTCACGTTTGTGTAATTACTGGGTTCAAAACTAATACGTACATACATGTACATGCACACTGCACACACATATCCGTTTAGAGAAACACATATGCACGTGCACACGCGCATGCGTGTTATTAGCTCAGACAATGTCAGAGTAATTTACGCCTTCTTCATATTGATTCTTTGATCCTTCTGAATTATTATGCTTTATTATCTGCATCAGGACTTCCTGCCTCAAAATCTGACCCATATGACGTTATTCTCGCTACCTCAGTGTTTTCTGCTTAGTGTTCACACGGCTTTTCTCTTCCCCTCATCTCTGCTGCCTTTCCGGGTCCTTACGCTTAGAGCTTGTCTCTGTTACAAACATAACGTAATTGTCTTTCTCCTCTGATAATCTTCATGTTCTCATTGGAGTGTTTGTTGGGAAGCATAGCATTTCGATTATTAATATTTGTGCTTAAATTCACCACTGACTATTTTCACTTCGTCCTGCCAGCCTGTCTTCTCCATTTAAAAAAAAATTTGGTTGGGGGGGGCCAGAGGAGACTCCTCAATTATTTTTATTTTTTTATTTTTTAATTTTTTTAATTTTTTAAAGTTTATTTTGAGAGAGAAAGGTAGTGCGAGCAGGGGAGGGGCAGAGAGAGAGGGAGGGAGAGAGAATCCCAGTCGGGTTCTGCACTGTTAGCGCAGAGCCTGATGCGCAGCTCGATCTCACGCACTGCGAGGTCATGACCGGAGCCAAAATCGAGAGTCGGAGGCTTAACCGACTGAGCCACCCAGGCGCCCCTATCCGGCACTTTTATTCTGGAACCAAGGACACACTGTAGGGTTGGAGCTGGGAACGCGTCACCCACCCTGCAGGAGACAGAAGGGAAGTGCAGCCCTCTTGGTAGCCTTGTCCTCACCTGCTCCTTTTCCTTGTCTGTGTGGTGGGAGCGGGGAACTGGAGCGTAGGCTGGGCGGCCGCAAGCGTGGGGGACCCTGCTTCTCGCCAGGGCACAGGCAGCGTGACCCAGCGAGCCGGTCGGGCAGTGAGCCTGGTGCTTGGGAAGAACGCCATTGGGAACAGGTTGTGTGCCTTCGAATCCAGATTCCTTACTTTACCAGGATCCTGAGCAACTTGCCTCCCTTCCCTGTTCACATCTGTTGTCAGACGGGGACAGAGGACACATTCCCTAAAAAGAAGAGTCTCGAACGAGACAGCAGCATAAAGCCTTTGGGACCGTACTTGGCCCATAGCAGCATTCAGTAGGGTTCATTGTTCTCAGTTGATTACATCGTCACTGCGTGCTTATCCCTTGCCCAACAACATGAGCAAGCCAGTCAGCCACTGGCGTCTGGGGGGTGGGGGGCGGGTGGTGGTGACAGTCACGCAGGACCCAGGCAGTGTGCCGCATTGCACATGTGTCCGTCGGCTCACAGAGGCGGCTGGGGCACCGCTCAGCACTGCCCTTCGCCACCATGGGTTTGCCACGTTCCGGGGCTTGTGGGGCTCACGCGGCCCCTGTGACCGACTCTGGCCTTTCCTCCGCAGTACGGGATGCTCCTGTACCAGAACTACAGGATCCCGCCACAGAGGAAGCCCCTGCTCCCCTCCTTCCAAACGCCAGTGGTGAGTCTCTGGAAGGCATCACAGTGCTTTGTACACAGATGGTTTCAGGCGAGGTTGCTTGGAAAAGCTCCAGAATGAGCTCGTGCATCTCAGGGAAGCTGGTCTACACTACCCATTCCCCTGCCCGGGAGGCGGATCTTGTCTTCTCAGCAGCGTGACTGCTGGGGACTGACCCCCCGCCCCTCCACCATCCTGCATGCCCCTGAAGCCTATTCAGGGAGGTGACTCTGTTCAAGTGGTCAGAGACTGTCACCGGCAACGTCCGGCTCTCACCCCTGTTCAGCCGTGGCGCCTGTGGGTGCTGTAGACCGTTACGCGAGAACCTTCCCTGGTGGGAACCTAGAGATCATCGTGAACGTCCTTGTTCCCGGGACATACTCCGCTTCCCAAAGTGCAGGAACGACTTGGTCCTCTCCAAACCTAATCTTAAAGCTCCTTCAGGTCCGTGCCTGGGAGACGTCGTAGGTCACAGGGGGGTCCGCGCCTCGCCCTGAATCAGGACTTGGTGTCTGGTGAGGGCTGAGCTCCCCACGGCATTCCCACCCCTTGATGGTCCTGGCCCGGGCAGGTCACCTGTGAGGGACCCCACAGTCCAAGCCCTTCGGCACCCACAGCCTCACCAGCGGCATTAGAGGCCACAAGGGGACTGGAGCGTTTCTCCTTCTCCTCAAGAGAAACCAAAGCCGTCCTTAGCTCCAGAGTGCGCCCCACTTCCGAACCCTGGAGTGGGGAGGTGGGACATTGCCATCACCCTTTCCTGGCCACCTTTAGGACAGTGTTGCGTTCCCATGTGCGGCTGAGGCCTCCTTCCCTACGTCGTAGGAACTTGCCCTTTCCTTCCAGCGCAGCGTCTCTGAGAACTCCCTCGTGGCCATGGATTTTTCCGGGCAAACAGGAAGAGTGATCGAGAACCCGGCCGAAGCCCAGAGTGCAGCCCTGGAGGAAGGCCACGCCTGGAGGGTAAGGGCAGGCCCCCTCGTGCGTGGCACCCCCCGCTGGTCTCCCCAAAGAGTGATCCTCTCTGGGGGTGTCGTCAGGGGAGGGGAGGGCGGCCTCTGAGGCTCAGATGGGGGGAAGCAGTTGGCGCGTGGGGTCTCCTCCGCGTCCCCAGCGCCCATGCGCCCCACTGGCTCCCGGAGGAGGCGCGGGACAGGAGCAGAGCCCTGTGACCTCTTGGGTCCCGCTCGGAGCTGCTCTTGCTGGTGGGCGGTCTGTGGCCATGTGTGGGCAGCACGGAGCCCACCCCGATGAGGCCGACAGACGTTGCACATCATGGCTCGGCAACTAACCAGCTTCGTGGGCCCGGACGGTCTCCTCCCTTGAAGGCTCACGTTCTGACTTCCAGAAATCAGAACATCACCCTGACTGCAGACTTTCTAAGATTTACACACAACATGTGAACCACGAACCCACCGCTCTGGCTCAGAAAGTTCCGTGAACCTGAGCTTCAGAGCGTGTGGAGAATTCTCTGGAGCCCGTGTTTCCAGGCCTGCCTGAGTTCAGTGGCTCAGGCTTTTTTTTCCCAAAACTTACCAGGAATTTCACTGTGTGTGCCTTCCGAATCCCCCGGGATGCGTCTGTTTTTAAAACCGTGGTCAGGGGTTGCTTGGGTGTCTCCGTCGGTTGAGCGACTTCGGCTCAGGTCATGATCTCACAGTTTGTGGGTTCAAGCCCTGTGTCGGGCTGTGCTGGCAGCCCAGAGCCCGCTTCAGATCCTCTGCCCCTCCCACACTCCCACTCTCTCCCTCAAAAATGAATAAAAGACATTAAAAACAAAACAACGGTGGTCAGACATGGAGGGTGGCAGGTGGCTGTTGCTCCGTGGTCATCCTTCCCCGCCCCAGGTATGTGTCCTCGGTGGCTGGCGGGCTGCATCCGTCCACTGTCCTAGTGCTAACACGGGCATTTCTTCTGCAGAAACGGAGTACACGGATGAATATCCTCAGCAGCCAAAGCCCCCTCCAGCCGTCCACCCTGAGTACGGGTAAGCACAGCATGCCGGCCTGGGACTTTTCCTCGTAAAGCTCCCATTCCCCCACCTCCACCCCCCGAGCTTCTCCAAGCCTCCAGGCCCCGCAGGCACCACGAGTGGTGCAGCCGTGGGCATCGGGTCCCCCGCCGATCACGAGTGCGCTGTGCCTTCACGGGAGCCATTCTGTGGACGGGCCAGGACCCTCCCCTCCTCTGTCTTCCCTCCCACAGTGATTCATCGGACACAGCACTGGTTTCATGGCCACATCTCCAGGGAGGAGTCACACAGGATCATTAAGCAGCAGGGGCTGGTGGACGGGTAAGGAGGCGCCGTCCGGGAGCGGGCATCTGCTGAGGTTTCGTTGTGCGAGCACGTATTTCTCAGAGATCTGGGTGGTGGGCAGTCCTTACAGCCTCCTGTGAAAGAGGAGGTGTGGCTCAGGGTCAGTGTGTGTCGGGCCGGGCACAGCCAGTGAGTGTGGCAGAGGGAGGATCGCAGCCCATCCTGTCCGCCCATCCATTACCAAGTTCTGCCTCTTGGCGGAAATACAGACAGAGAACACGGCCAGTTACTATTTTTTGGGGGGACGGGGGGTAGGTATTTTGAGAGAAAGCATGTGAGCAGGGGAAGGGCAGAGAGAGAGGAGAGAGGGAATCCCAAGCAGGACCTACGCCATCAGCACAAAAGCCCGGTGTCGGGACTCGATCTCGCGGAACCATGAGATCATGACGTGAGTTGAAACCAAGAGTCAGACGCTCGACTGCCTGAGCCACCCAGGCATCCCACAAGCCAGTTATTTTTCACTAATAAAGCAGTGGCAGTGGAAGAAAAATAGTTTTGCCCACCCCTTTCAGTGTGTGCATTTTATCAGCCAGATTGTGCCGAGAACAAACAGCTACAGACTTTGGTGGCTTCGAGCTCACGGCGGGAGTCGGTGGAGCCTGTCCTCACGTGGGCCAGCCGGCGGGGGGCGGGTGTTGCCACTGGATGGGGAGATGGGCACGTGTGCCAACGGGTTATCCTGGGGTCACTCACACTGGAGCCGTCACGGGTCCCGGGAGTACGAGAGGTCAAACCCCAGTGCACAAGTACTTTTAAGGGCTAATATCCCATCGGCCGCGGCACCCCTCCCGCCCCAGTCTTGCTCAGCATGGCTCTGGTTTCCCTGCCTTTCTTTTTTTACAAGTTTAATTATGGGAATTTTAAAAAGTTACCCAAGGGAGAAGAGTATAGTGAGCCCCCACTTAATCCTTGCTGGTTTTATCAGTTCGCTAATTTCAGTTTGTCTGTTTCCCTTCCCACCATTGTTGGTTTCTCCTCCACTCCTCCTCCCTGGGTCCTCCTAGAATATTTTAAAATTAAAATCCCAGACATTCCACATTTTTACCAGTAAACGTAGTTAGTGTGTCTCTAAAAAATAAAGACCGCTGTCTTTTGACACAGCCACAAAATCATTGTTACCCTTAATGCAATAAACAAGAATTCCTTAATATCATCTAAAATCCAATCTGTGTTCAAACTTCCCTAATTGTTGCCAAAAAAAAAAAAAAATCCTCTACATTGAGCTGGTTCAAATCGGGACCAACAAATTGCCTTTGGTTGCTAGATCTTTCGGGTCTCCTCAGATACCACCGTCTCCCTCTGCTTTTCTACTGTGGCTCTTTCTTGCGTGTCTGTGTGTGGGAGGAGCGGGTGGGTTGCTAGCCGTGCACTTGTGGTTCCTCGAATACCGTCTTCTGTCTCCCTTGTTCCCTGTCACGCGATAGATGGAGCAGCACGTGAATGCACGTGTGTGTACATGTATGTATCTATATGCCCTTGTGTGGTAGTGTGTGTGTGTGTGTGTGTGTTTATACCTGTGTGTGTGAATGCACATGTGTATGTGCATATATGTGTGTGTGTGTCTATATGCCCTTGTATGGCCGTGTGTATGTGGGTACCTGTGTCTGTGAATGCACATGTGTGTGTACCTATATGTTTGTGTGCGTCTATATGCCCTTGTGTGGTCATGTGTGTGTGTGTACCTATGTGTGAATGCATGTGTGTGCGTGTTTGTGTGTGTCTATATGCCCTGGTGCGGTCGTGTGTGTGTGTGTATGTGTGTGTGTGTGTGTGTGTACCTGTGTGTGTGAATGCATGTGTGTGTGCATGTGTATGTATGTGTCTATATGCACGTGTGTTCCTGTGCACCCAGATACACAAAATGTGTACGTGTGTATATGTGTGTGCACGTGCCTGTGTCCGCGTATGTATGCGTGGGCAGGTGTATGCACGCACTCTCACGCCCCACCAACCCGCAGACTCCTGCAGAGGGTGAGCTCCCTGCCCCCTTCCCCTCTGCCCGCAGCCCACCCCACAACCTGGAGAAGGATCTTTCCAGGGGCAAATCTACCTGTGTCTTCCCCTCTGCGAAAATACTCCTGGTGGCTCATGTCATTTCCTGCAGCATCTCTGGCTCTGTCCCCGACCCTCCCCACCCCTACCCCTCCGCAGCCCCCTGTCTCCACCTCCCTCTGTCTGTACCCCACTCCTCCACTGGCGGAAGGAAACTTCTTTGTCCAGATTTGAGTTCTTTGTAGCTTTCCCTTCCCCCAGGGCAGAGAGAGGGGTCCCGTCCCGGGGCTCACGCAGCACTGTTCAGAGCCCTAGCAGTGCTCGCCAGCCACGGAGGAATATCTGTATACACCTCCTCAGATTTGACCAGTGCCCCTGTCAATCCTGGAAGCCAAGGTTCGTCCGTGGCTTCTGCTAGCTGTGTGACCCTGGGGAACCTGCTGACTTCTCTGTGTCCCACTTTCCACATCATGAAATGAGGACAGGGCGCCCGGGTGGCTCAGTCGGTTGAGCGTCCGCCTCTTGGTGTCAGCTCAGGTCATGAGCCCAGGGTCGTGGGATTGAGCCCTGCGTCACAGTGTGGGGCCTGCTGGGGCTTCTCTCTCTCCCTCTTCCCCTCCCCTGCTCACATTCTCTCCTCCTCTTTCTCAAAGAAAAAAAAGAAATAAATGAGGACGTTGACAGGGTCACCATTGGGGCTGAATGAGTCCATGTGTGCAGTGACTGTGACCGTGCTGTGACCCAGATCACGGTCAGGCCCTGGCATAGCCTGCTAGCTCCTGGGTCTCCACAAGCGCACTGGTGAGCACATCTTAAGGGCCTCCCCCCTGTACCTCGTCCTCACCACGTTCCTCTCTGTGCTGCGTTCAAGACTTCCTGACCCGGCCGCGTGTCGTGACACATAGTCTTCCCCGCGGCCTGTCTTTACGCAGGGTCTGGGGTTTGCTGGTGGCGATCGCTGTCCCCTCGGGCTCCCACGGGCCGTGCGCTGTCGTGCACGGGTCCATTTTCCCGGCGGCCAGTCTCCTTGTCGGGGCTGTGGGACGGGCGTCACGGAGCTGATCCGTGGCAGGTCTGGGAATCTTGCGGACTGCCAAGCCACGCGCTTTTCAGCCCACAGGCTCTGAGTTAGTAATCACTGCCGGCAGGTGGCTGTTGGGCATGACCTATAAAACCCAAGCCTTTGGGGTTGCCTCAGGATTTCCCCGGGTCGAGCCCAAACACAGGCAGTGGGACAGTGCCCATTCCCCTGGCTACTCTGGGGCCACGAAGTGACAGGGAGCTAATAACTAAGGTGACAGAGACACTGAGCTTTCCCTGTCAGACAGCCTGGAGTCCTAGAAGCTCCTGGGCTTCTCCCGGAAGGATGGATTCTTTGGAACGAAATCACCCTGAAGGCAGATCTTTGACGTAGACAAAGAACTGGGTGTGCGGTTCTGCCCAGGGGAGGGGGTAGGCCCCCTGGCCCCCTCGAGGTGCTGTGTGACGCCCACACCCCACGTGGGTCCTGCGATTCTTAGCACCGTCCCCCCCTGCCCACCCCTCGAGTCGTGGGACGCAGCTCTGGCTGGCGTCTCCCAGACGGTGTTCTGAAGAACATGCCTTCTGGAAATTCTAGAACACAGGGGTATGTGGTCCCCGTAAGGCTGGAAAACTGAGCTGGAGCCCCCAGGCGCTCACAGTGAGTGTTCCCATTTTAAAGGCTCTGAGAAGACCCGTAGTAAAATAAAACATTTACTTGCTTTTTTAAAAAAAATACTAATTTTTGAGAGAGAGAAAACACAACCAGGAGAGGGGCAGAGAGAGAGAGAGAGAGAGAGAGAGAGAATCCCAAGCAGGCTCTGCACTGTGAACACAGAGCCCGACGCAGGGCTGGATCCCACGACCATGGGATCATGACCTTGAGCCGAAATTAAGAGTCAGACACTTAACCGACTAAGCCCCCCAGGCTCCCCTTCTTGGCCTCTTTGATACAGGACTTTCCAGTCTAGTTAGCTGCTTTCCATCTTAACATTTCAGTCTGATGATGGCTTCACTGGTGACTCAGAGTTTGGTTTTAATACCTTTGAAAAGCAGGCTTAGGTCCGTGTCACTTGGATGCTGGCGTTGGGACATTTTTCTCTTCCCTTCTCAGGTGCGTTAACGGTCTTTGCAGCCACTGCCAGGTGTGCTCATGTGAAAGCAAAGACCAGTCCTTCTTTGTGCTTTTCTGATTTGTATGTGGTTTTTTTTTTTTTTTTTATCTTGAAATAAATTCCAAATCGTGGAAAAGTTGCCAGAGGAACGTAATGAATTCCTGTACGCATTTTCTCAGATTTCCCAGCCGTCTACACGGTGGCCCGTTTGGTTTATCATAGTCTCTCTCCTCCCCTCCCTCCTCCTTTTTTTGTCTGAACCATTTGGGAGTAAGTTACAGCATGATGTCCCTTGTCTCCTACTTATCCCAGTAGGAAATTTCTAAGAACAAGGACTTGTCTTATTACATAACCAGAGTACCGTTAGAAAAACCAGGAACTAGGGGCGTCTGGGTGGCTCAGTCGGTTAAGCGTCCGACGTCGGCTCAGGTCATGATCTCTCAGTTCGTGAGTTCTAGCCCCGCGTCGGGCTCTGTGCTGACCGCTCGGAGCCTGGAGCCTGCTTCCAATTCTGTGTCTCCCTCTCTCTCTCTCTCTCCCCCTCTCCCCGTCCTCTGCTCATGCTCTGTCTCTCTCTAAAAAATAAACATCTTTTTAAAAATAAAAAAAAATTAGGAAGTAAACATCCGTGTGGTTCTGGTATCCAATATGCACACTTACTCCAACTTTTCCTAGTGGTTCTGATTACATCCTTTGTGGGAAAAGAAAAAAACCCTTAATTCTAAATATTCCCTACACGGTGTGTCTCTTTAGCCTTTCTGTCCTTTGTCGACACTTGGTCTGGGAAGAAGCCAGGAACTGCAGAGTGCCCCTTGGCTTGAACGTGTCTGGTCGCTCGGGGTTCAGCTGGTCACCACTTTGCAGGAAGGGACATCGAGTCACTGGTGGTGCACAGTCAGGAGGATTGTCTCGTTCCCGGTGCAGGTGCCTCGAATGCTTGGTGGTGACGGTATTGACCGGGTTTCTCTGACGGACGGTCACTGTGTTTCCCTTTGTAATAAATACGTATTAGGGGGATGATGGTTTGAGACTGAAAAGACTGTTTTTCACCAATTTTCATCTGCTGATGTTCACGCCCATTAACAATCGTCTTGATCGGTGGTAACCTGCTAGACGGTTTCTAACCCATCGTTCCCGACCTAGTTAGCTTCCTTTCTGCTCTCAGGAAGCGCTTTCTCCTCTCCGCTGTTAATTTCGTCGTCTGTTTATTTGTAATATCTGTATATACTCACGGATTCCTGTTTTATCCTCTGGGTTATAACCTGTCACTTCTGATACTTAACCTCTGATGCTGCCTCCTGGATCATGACCCTTTGAACGTATTACTTTCCGGCACAAAATGTTCCAGCTACATCGTATTCTTTCCCTGCCATGGCCCTAGAGTCCACTGCATCTCCAAGGAGGTCTGGGTCCTTTCAGTGCAGGGTGATATTCAGAAACCAGGCTGGATGCGAGGTCCCTGCAGCCACTGCAGGCCACCCGGATACTAAGGCATCGTGGCTGCAAGCCTGTCTTAGCAGCAGGAGCAGGGAAATGTGTGAGTGTGTGTATATGTGTATGCACAGGTGCACACATATACCTACGCGTCTAAAAAGTCTGCATTTTAAAAGTTTACCATCAGCTGATCTTTTTCCATTCCCAGGCTTTTTCTCCTCCGAGACAGCCAGAGCAATCCAAAGGCTTTTGTGCTCACGCTGTGTCATCATCAGAAAATTAAAAATTTCCAGATCCTTCCTGTAAGTATCGGTCACGTCACACCAAGCCTTGTTTTTGTTCGTTTTCTGGGTCCATGCTTCCTGAATTTTCAAATTCCAAACGAACCAAACTACAGATCGTTAGGCATCAGACAGGCCCAAGCTCACAAGAGGGATACTTGCAAGAGTCTCTGGAGAGGGCTGTTGTCTGACATTGGGGACGGCATTTCCGCAGAAATAATATTTAAAATGGTGGCGTTGCACTGAGGCCCACCCGCGTTGTAGCTGACTCGGCACCAATGGGGAAGAGCGAGGTCAGGTGGCGGGTGGACGTATGACAGAGCCTTGAGCCGGGGAGCCTGGCGCCGGGGCACGTATGGCACAAGACAGGGTTTTCACGGTAGGTTTGACTCTCCGCCACTCGAATCTGAGGATTGGTCTGATTTATGCTAGTGTGTACCTGGTGACCCAAGAAAGTTGTACAAACACTGACCCGTGGTCACATGGCCCCCAACGAGAAGTTGCATTGCACTTTCACTCGGTCCTTGGATCAGAAAACAGGAGCACCTCGGTGGCTCAGCTGGTTAAGTGTCCGACTTTGGCTCAGGTCACGATTTATGGTTGGTGAGTTCGAGCCCTGCGTCGGGCTCTGTGCTGACAGTTCAGAGCCTGGAGCCTGCTTCAGATTCTGTGTCTCCCTTTCTGCTCCTCCCCGCTCACTCTCCGTCTCTCTCTCTCTCTCTCTCTCTCTCTCTCAAAAATAAATAAACGTTAAAAAGAAACAAAAAAAGAGTCTACCTTTGAACAGCTGTGAAAACATCATTACCAAATACGTCAGTCAGCACCATTTTTTTAAAGAAAATTTTTGTTAGATTTTTCAAGCGTAAGTTCTGTGTCTCTTTGGTGTTCCAAAGTTCAGATTCTAGTTCATGACTGAGCGCTTCTGTGGGAGATGGCTGTCTGCACCTCCATGAAGCCACCATTCAGTTGGGGATACTATATGCAAAACTGACATTAGGTGTTTTGCATAATTAAGGGATAGATTCTGCAGGTGGTAGTAACATTCCTGAAATGTTTCCTGCGGGGCCCAAACCCAGGAAATATTCTGCCGAAAGAGGGGGATGACATCTTTTCCTGTCAGGGATTCATAGTCTGGCGGCCACGGAAAGTTCCAGAAGGCTCGACATAACCGAATGCATCTGTTTCACATTGTTGAGCCTGGTGTTTCCGAAGCTTGCCTGAGCCTAGGATTTTGGCATCCCAGGAGTCACACAGAGGCAGGAAACGTGGGCTGGAGAAGGTCTGGGCTGTCTGGGTAGCTTTTGTGGATCTGAGCAAGCCACCGGCCGGGCACGTCCTGTGGTGCCCTCGCCTCTGGCTGTGTTTCGATGCCTTCATTCTACAAATAAGGACAAGGAGAGCCCGAGGGCTGCCAGCGGCTCGCCCTGGACCCCAGTGGGAGGAAGGGACCGGGTCTGGCTCTGAGTCCATAAAGCATTCTGTGCAAACCTGGGAATCGTCAGCCAAGGAGAAGTGCTTCGTCCATGGTTCGTTCTGTTTACCACTGCCTCCTGTCGTGGACACAGACGTTCTCGTTCTCTTTGCCTGAGATCGAAAATCGAGTGAAAACGTATCTTACGGGTAGGCAGAGTGGGTAATGCCGTTCGCCCAAAGAACCCCAAATTCTAGAAGTTATCAGGGTAGCTTGAGACTTAGAGCAACAAGACTGCAGCCCCTGTGCTTGAAAACGGGGTGTGTTGTGCATCCAGCAGTATTTTGGAGTCAAGAAGAGGTTCTGGGTTTACCACTGAGACATTTCAAGCCAGTTTGCTCCATGAGGATGACAGCGCTTGCAGCCTTTTTTTAAAAAAATGTTTATTTATTGAGAGAGAGAGAGAGAGAATTGGAGAATCCCGAGCGGGGTCTGCACGGTTAGCACAGAGCCCGACTGGGGGCTCGAACTCCCCAACTGAGAGATCATGACCTGAGCTGAAATCAAGAGCGGGAGCCTAACCCACCGAGCCCCCCCCCCCCCCCAGGCGCCCCAGAGCTCTGCAGTCCTTGAATGTCACCTTCGCAGAGTTCAACCTGGCGTCAGGAAAGTCGTTCGCTGTGGGAGGGACCGCGGAGTGCCCCCACCCCCCACCTTGATAAAAAATAGCCACCAAACACGCGGGGGGCTGGGGAGGCGCTTTCCGCAGCTGCTCTTACCAGTGACGCCTTGTGGTGACCCCACACTCGCGCCGCCGCGTTCCCCGAGGGGCGGCCGCTAACGTGGTGAGTGTTCTCATGTCCCCGTAGTGCGAGGATGATGGGCAGATCTACTTCAGCCTTGACGACGGGAACACCAAGTTCTCCGACCTGATCCAGCTCGTGGACTTCTACCAGCTCAACAAAGGAGTCCTGCCTTGCAAACTGAGGCACCACTGCATCCGCGTGGCCTTATGACCTCACACTGACTCTCGGCGGAGCCTGGAGGAAGCTGACACTGGAACGAGGGAAGGGGATGTACGTCGCGAAGAGCACACGTCTGTTGTTCTGCACCCTGGGGAGGGCGGGGGGTGGGGGGGTGGGTCCGTCGGGGCCGGCCGCCCGGGATGGACCGGTCGCTGGACTGGACGGTGATTTGCTGCTGCGGAGCCGGCAGGAGCGTCTCCCTCCGCACCGGCGAGATCAGGGAGGCGCCGGAGAGCAGGTGCAGGTGGGAGAGAAAACCGGAGCGATGGTCTCGGCTGGGCCACGTCGGAACCAGAACCGGAGACGAGTAATTGGAAGTGAACTCTTGCCCTGGAATAATCTTGACAATTAAAACTGATATGTTTACTTTTTTTTGTATCGATCACTTTTTGCACTCCTTCTTTGTTTTCAATATTGTACTCGGTCTCTGTCAGAGGGGGTGTGGCGTCCAGTGCGCAGGCTCCAGAGACTGGCTGCGGGGGGGCCCCCCCACCCCCGGTTGTTGCCGGAGGGTGGTGCCGGCCCTGTGCAGTTGCCGGAGGCGGATTCGGCTCCCAGGTCACAAACCACCCCCAGCCCCTCCCAGAATACTTGAAGAGCTTTTTTAAAAATAAATAAAAGGTGTCACCTGTGGTAGGCATTTGGCACGTTTTGTGGACCCAGGCAACCACGTCTGTCGATCATTCCCCTATGCACAGATGTCCTGCACACCTGTTACCTGTGTGTCCTATCCTCCACAGTTCAGGAGACCTGGGTTGTTTGTTTGTTTGTTTGTTTTGGAAAATGCTCTGTTCCACAACACGGCAGCTGGCCCCTTAGCTGGACGCAGGGAGCGTCCCTGGGACACACCGGGCACCCAGGGCCGGCCGCTGGGGGGGCCCCCTTTCAGCCTGTTCTAGGGCGATCACTGCCTTACTCTTCACCCCCCCCCCCCCCCCACCGTGGCTGGGTCCCTTCCTGGCTCTTGTCCCTCTGGGGGTTGAAGGATCTAAAAGGAAAATGACACTTGGTTGACTTCCCGCTGTGGCCGGGGGGGTTTCCATGGTGATAAAGACGGAAACATTGGAAAGGGCATGTCTGCAGCCTGGCATTTAAAGGTCTTCGCTCCATAGCCTCCATTCTGCTGAAAACCCCCTTGAGCCGGTGCACGCGGGGGCTCCCCCTCAGACGGCTGGCGCTCAGAAGTACCTCACAGCAGTCATAGGCATTGAAGAGTCTTATCAACGCACCCTGTTTACCCCTCTGGGGGGCTGAGTCACACGGGGGGCAGGGGGCTGGAGTGTCCCTCCGCATGCCCCTTAGCAGAGTCACCAGGTGTGAGAGTGGCCGTGTCCTTTCCTTCGGTCTCTGCAGAGCAGAAAGGTCTTCCTTGACAGGCGTACAGACTAGTGTGGTGAAAATGGTCCCCTTTTCTGAGATCAGTCACCACACGTGACTGGTCCTCTGGATGGGTACCAGCCACTAGGTGGCCTGGCCCTGACCCAGCACCATGCCCCTGGAGGAATGTGCCCACGGTGTGGGACACATGTGGCCGGCTTCAGTGACACAGATGCCCTCGAAGGAACTCTAGGGTCTAGAAACACTGTATTTCACTTTACAGGTCTCACTCTACTCGTCTTCCATGAAACGTCTACTTACACAAATACAGACTTTGTGGTAAAACGTTTTGAACCATAAGCGCTCAGCTGCGTTCTCTTCTTTCTGTAGCCACTTCTGTCTTTCAGACTATTGACAAGTAGGTAATTCTCAAGTCCTACCTGGCGGCGAGCTTCCGGGGCCCTTCACCTTGGATTGGCTCTTTATTCGCACCATTCGACATTTTTCTTTTCACTGGTTGGAAGCCGAACCTTAAAAAAGTTCTATGATTTCTTTTTCCTTTTTTTTTTTTTCTCTTTACATAGACCAGTAAGAGACTCTCACGGCCCTCTCCGATAGACAGCATCCACAGCATTTTGTATTTATAAACCTGCCTTTTATTTAAAAGGAAGACAAAAGCTGGCCTCTGATGCACAGTCTGTGTATCACTGGTTTGACGTAGTCTTTTGGACCTCCTTGGCCGCGGTCAAGTGCTGGAGGGTGGGACCCCCACCCCCCAGTCTGCAGCTGTCTCACTGCTGGGCCTGGTGGCTGGGAGTTCCCCCCCGAAAGCAGCCGGTCCCTCAAGGATGTGGGCGTCCGGCCCGGCCACTCAGGGGCTGAAGGACGTTCAACTTTTATTTTTATATTTAGATGACATGAATGTAAACGGGACAGCTCAGGGTCATTTTAGAGCCTGTTGACTTTTTAATCTCTCTGCCTGTGATTTTCCTCTCCGAAGTCGAAAACCCCACGTAGCAACCTGGACTTTCTTGGGAAGGAAATACCAAATGCCTCGGGGATTCAAGGTTCATGGGTGAGCTCTGTTCCCTTCGGTCGTTAAGTTCTAGAATGTTGTTTTGTTCGCTAAACCGTGAAGAAATACGTGCCTCAGTCTAGCTGTTTGGTCCTCTCTTTTCTGCACTTAATACCTGACGGTTTGACCAAGAGACTCACCTTTGCGGGGCGGGACCTGCTCGAGGTGGATGGTGATGTCACAGCACAAGCAGTGGTCTGACCTGTAAACATTTTCAGGGAATGCAGAAAGGGTTCAGGGACAAAACCTTTATTCCACGTGCTTTGCTCCTTTCTGTACATAGCTCTGCGGCTTGTGAACCTAATTGTAAACGTTCAGGTATTTTTGTACAAATAAGGGACTTGACGTTCCGTTTCTTGTAATTAGAAATAAACATTACTGTAGCGTTCTTCATTTTCCACGGCTCGTGTGTCTGTTTCTGTGTTTTGAAACCCTCCAGCTGGGAAGCCCCTAAAAACCTTTGGAAATCACAGACTACCAGCAGTGTGCTTCTTGGCGCTGGTCAAACACGAGTTGGAAAGGAATTGATGTGTGACGCACGAGCCCGCATGGCCCTGTTGAGAGACTCTGGACTCCGGTGACACAGGCCAGGTGCCTCCGTGTTGGTGCCAGGATCCTCTCAGCGACCTCTTCCCCCTGCACCCACACCGCAGAATCGCACGCCTCGGGGTGCTTCGGAGGTAGTCTGATCTCCACGCAGGTTTTGCAGACACCTCAAGAGACTCACGGATGTTTGTCTCTGAGAAATCCAGTGGCTTTGTTCCCGCTGCGGTGGGACAGAGCTGAGTTTTCTAGTCAAATAAGAAGTTGGTAGAAAGATCAAGGGAACGAGTGCCCCGGGTCTCTGCTGCCCCAGGACCTCACTTGAGGGACCCCGGTGGGTGTACCCCTTACCCGTACTCAGGCCTAACTCACCGCCTCCCGCCCCACCCCGGGCAGAGAGTGAGGGAATACTGTCACGGGCCAGGCTTGTCCACCAGCAGGGGCACAGCTGTGGCATTTGATCCCCTGTCATTTGTTTTCAGAATCCGGGTCCCTGATTTCTGCTCGTCCCCTATGAGGCAGGCCCGTCTCGGGAGGAAGAGTAGTAGGAAGGATTTGATCTTGGTGTGCTCGCGAGACAGGTGTGTGTGACATGATCACAGTGGGGCTGGGGCGTGATCAGGTGTGGGGAGTCTGTGTTGTGGGCTGGGGCGTGTCCATAGTGCGGGAGACGAGAATCAGACGGGTGGGGGGAGGGGGCACGTGGAGGGGGGCAGAGAGGGAGGCTGGACCAGGCTGCTAGGTGCCGTGACACCAGAGTGTGCTGGAGTGGGGGTGTGGGGGCACCATGGCAAGGAAGAACCTGTTTCCGTCCACCCAGAGCCCAAGGTAGGGGAGGAACCACCCGGCCGGGGTCTGAGATGTGGATTTCATGGTCCCTCCAAAGAAGATGATGTAAGCCACCAGGAGATGAACAGGTGGGCCAAAGGGCCAACCTGATCTGGGTCGGGTTTGTTATTGGCTTTTAAAACATATTTTGAGGGGCGCCTGGGTGGCTCAGTCGGTTAAGCGGCCGACTTCAGCTCAGGTCACGATCTCGTGGTCCGTGAGTTCGAGCCCTGCGTCGGGCTCTGGGCTGATGGCTCAGAGCCTGGAGCCTGCTTCCGATTCTGTGTCTCCCTCTCTCTCTCTGCCCCACCCCCGTTCATGCTCTGTCTCTGTCTCAAAAATAAAATAAAACGTTAAAAAAAAAATTTTTTTTTAAATAAAACACATTTTGAGTGATGACTAAAGCCACAGGAAGGGATTTTAATGATTAAAAGAAAAACAAAACAAAACATGAGCTTGTTAACTGTCAAAAGTAAACTTACAGCTTTGGGTTTTCAAATGGTAAACTCAGTATCCCCCCCCCATCTCCTACCGGAAGCTGTACATTAACAAGAAGGGCAGGAAACACATGAAGACTCAGTCATTTTGCAGGGTTAGGCTTTGTCTGTCATCCCACAGTAGACGACGGGGCCGCTCACCTGGGGTGGCAAAGACCACAGACGGACATCCGTGGCTGCAGGTCTCAGCATGGCCAGCAGAGGGCACTCCAAGACACATGGGGCACCGGAGGGAACCCTAGTGACCCTTTCTGGGAAGCCTAGAATAAGCACGGGGTTGACATTGATCAATAAGTGTCATCCGCCACCCCCAGGAGAGAGTGTGCGCTTTCCCTCTGTAGATACATCAAAATCTTGTTTGATCTCTGGAAATGTTTCCTGAATTATATCTGTGTATATTTTTGTCCCGTCACTGCACAGGGCAGGTCTTTTTTCAAAGACAGCAATTATGTGTGTGTTGGGTCCCCTTGACCTGCATTCCAATACCTTTGCTTTTTCTCAAACCCTCTTAACTCATTTCCCTTTGGCTCATCTACCGTGGCTCCAACATGTCCGCCGGGTCACGTAGGATGTTTCTGTGGGATCCCTTCTCTTGCTGCCTCCATGCAGACTCCACCGCCAGGAAGTCTGTGTATGGCCCTCCCGCTTCTCCTTAACGTTTGTTTATTTTGAGAGAGAGAAAGAGAAAGCATGAGCAGGGGGGAGCACAGAGGGAGAGAGAGAATCCCAAGCAGGCTCCACGATGTCAGCGTGGGGAACCCCATAGGGGGCTCGAACCCACGAACTGTGAGATCAAGACCCAAGCCGAAATCAAGAGTTGGACGCTTAACCGGCCAAGCCACCCAGGCGCCTCTCTCCTACTTGTGTTTAGAGCCGTGTCCCTTGCCTTGAACATACTCTTTGAATGCGCGCATCTCTGCTTTGAGCTTCTGTGATCTGATTGCTTGATTTCTTTTTAAGTTTATATTCTATGCGGTTGCAATTTCAATCTAGCCCGTGGCAGTGTTTTTCCAGTGAGCGCTCTTTACTGTTTGATGTTTTTCCTGTCATTTTCTCCCTTTATCTTTGGGTCTCTTCACGGAGCATTGGTGCTGCTTCTCGGAGTAAGGTGAGTTCTTCTTGGACTCCCATTTATAGGAAGTTGGTGTGGGGAAGAAGACACGGGTTGTGTTTGAGACCAGAGGACAAAAACGAATACGTAGTACGTATGTGAATTCCACGATCATGACAACAAGCCGCTGAAGTTGATCATCCAACTAACTCTTCTCTCTGCCTCTGAGCCCGCACGCCTTCCAGAGAAATCTCCTAAAATGATACATTAATTTGCAGAAGAATTTTTTTTTCCTTGGTTGGTCTACGGCAAATTACCACAATGTCATTTTGGAGAATTAGGGAATTTGGTTATTTGAAATAAGAATGATGACAAATCCTCTTAGAGAAGAAAAGCTCTATGGTAACTGTATACTCAGACACACACACAGACACACACACACACACACACACACACACACACACCTCATTGTCTATGGGAGCTGTGTCACACAGTGCTCAAGGAGGCACAGAGTTCAGGGGCACCTGGGTGGCTCAGTTGGTTAAGCGTCCAACTTCTGCTCAGGTCGTGATCTCACGGTTCGTGGGTTCGAGCCCCATGTCGGGCTCTGTGCTGACAGCTCAGAGCCTGGAGCCTGCTTCGGATTCTGTGTCTCCCTCTCTCTCCGCCCCTCCCCTGTTCACTGTCTGTCTCTCTCCTTCAAAAATAAATAAACATTAAAAAAAAATTTTTTTTTAAATGGAGGCCCGGAGTCCAGCTGGGAGATCCGTGGGTGAAGGATGAACGTGGGGGTGACCACAGGTAGACAGAGAGCATGGTGTTCTCTAGTGTGTGCAGTCCAATATGCTACCACTAAGTACGCACCCCTATTTAAATTTTAATTCTAATTCATAAAAATAAAATGAAAAGTTCCATTCCAGGTGGCCCTGGCCACATATTAAGCGCTCAACAGCCACAAGTGGCTAGGGGCCGCCATGATGATCCGTGCGGACACAGAACGTCGCCATCATTGCAGAAAGTTCTGGCGGGCAGCGCTGGTCTGGATGACTGATAGCAAACACTTACGTTACAGAAGTGGCCGTGGATGACGAGACCAAGGAGGGTCCGCTTTCGAGTCAGTCTCTTGTGTCTGGTTGGTGCTCTGAATCGGCAAAACTCAGCCTCAGACCCAAGGCTAAGGGCACCCCCGCCGAAGTCACACCTGTGCCTCATCCCCCGTGGAAGACACACGAGCTTCCCTTGTGCTACACCAGGATGACGCTGTCCACGGCCTTCATTCGGCTCTGGCCCACCTTGCTTTCCAGTTATAACTCGGAGTAATTTCGCGTCACACACGTGTATCGTGTATAGAACTTAGCGGTGTCTGCTTGGCCCGTCCTCCATCGCACACCCCCGGAGGTAAAGGACTTCCCAATCTGGTATTAACCCAGACCACCTGGTACCACTCTGGAGTGAGCCAGTGCTGGGAGAGTTTCATTTGCTATGGCCTAGGTTACTCCATCAGGGACTATCCCCCCAGACTGAGTGTAATTTTAGTGCCTAAATATAAAGTGTGTGTTTGAACACAAGGGCCCTTGGTGCAAGCAGAAACCACATTGCTACTCATCTGAAGAGGTGGTGACCTCTGTCCCCGTAGGAGTCAAGAACAGGACGTGTAGGGCTTCTCGAGAGATGGTTTCGCATGAGCAATCACGTTGCAAACAGGGATCGTTCTTGATGGCGTTACAGAATTCAGAACGAGTCCCTCCCCAGACAAAACCAGTCCCTGTTTGTGAGTGAAGGCAGGCCGTCCTGAGGGGAGCACCATGGGGCTTCTCCCAGCCCAGCAGTTCCAAAAGTAGGCCATTCTTGGCACATTTTTACATTAGAGGGAGGGGGGCTTGCCTTGTTTTTTATTTTGTGCAAACCAAGTAAAGTGGTATTGGTATTTTGTTACTGCACTCTTTCAGTATTATACAAAATATGACTGCACCGTATTTCTGAGCTGGCTGAGGCTTTTCCCTGGGGTGACTTTGAACCTAGGTGATCCACGTTAGTGCTGTTTAAGTCTCAGTCCTGCTAGAAGCTTAGACTGCACGAGCGGCGCCTGGGTGGCTCAGTTGGTTAAGCGTCTGACTCTTGACTTCGGCTCAGGTCACGATCTCACAGTTTTGTGGGTTCGAGCCCCGCCTCAGGCTCTGCGCTGATGACACGGAGCCCGCTTGGGATTCTCTCTCCCCCGCTCTCTCTGCTCCTCCCCTGCTGGCTCTCTCTCTCTCTCTCTCTCTCTCAAAAACTTTAAAAAAAAAATATTAGACGCCACAAACTACACCAAACTTACCGTCACCCTTCTCTCCCAAATGGGTACCTTCAGGCATGGGTACAGGGGTATTCCTGGCCTCCCTCCTGGGGGTTCGGGTTTAGTGGGTTCCGTGAATGTGCCTGGTAGCAGGCACCATGTGGCCGGGAACAGCTCCCACTGGGAAGGGGGATTCTGGAGGCTTTCAAGAGAACAGGCTTGTGCCCTCTGCTATGCTGTAGCAGCAGACCTTGGGTAATCATTTAACACAACTGTAAAAGGAGGCTCTGGGCTGGAACAAGCGCAAGGCAGGGGACTCTCGCGTTGTCCCCGCTGAGAGCCTCTGTCATCCGTCCCCTCTGGAAGACGGGCCACCCACACAGACTCTGTCCACGTCCCAGGGGAGGCTCAGACAGGAGCGTGCCACCGTCACACATTAGCGCGCCTGTGGTCGGTTTGCAAGCGGAAGAGGGGATCACATAGTCTGCTCAGCCGTCGGAGCCGCTGAAGGGCGCTGGGCCGCGGGGCCCCATGCTGGCATGCCAGGTGACCCTCCCAGGCCACGGCCTTGTCACTCGCCATCTGGAAATAATACGGAAATGGAAGCAAGAGGGGCGCCCGGGGGGCTCAGTCAGTGAAGCGTCTGCCTTCGGCTCAGGTCATGATCTCACGGTTCGTGGGTTCGAGCCCCGCGTCAGGCTCTGTGCTGACGGCTCGGAGCCTGGAGCCCGCTTCGGATTCCGTGTCTCCCTCTCTCTCTGATCTTCCCTGCTTGCTCTGTCTCTCTCTCAAAAATAAACATTAGAAAAAGATTTTGTAATAGAAGCGAGAAATTCATGGAAGGAAAACCACAAATAGCTAAGGAACGTGTGACTATCATTTTTTTTAATTCAATAAAAAATAAAAATAGGAATAGCAGGTTGCTGGTCAGGGTTGCCTTCTCTAACTCTCTGTGCTCATTGTATCCCCCTCAATTTCGGATTTTCCAAGTCTTGACCTCTTTTATTCCTCTGGAAAGAGACTCTCCGTAGTGGCTTTTGAAGCTTTGACTACGAGCTACGGTAAGAAATGCATTCATCGTGTGCCGGGGTGCGCCCACACACATACAGTTAAACCTTGGTTTGCAAGCATAATTCATTCCGGAAACACGCTTGTCATCCAAATCACTTGTAAATCAAAGCGAATTTCCAGAAGCAGTGGCTCAGTTGTGATCATCTGGCATTCGGTGTCACATGTGACCCGTGTTGCAAGACATCGCTCGTTTATCAAGTTAAAATGTTTACTCCTCTTGCAGAACCCTCGCAGAACAAGTTTGTCGCAGTCCGAGGTTTCACTGTAATTGAAACAGAAGTTTTGGAAAATAGTGTTTCCCTTCTCCGGTGCAACACCTCTCTTTCTGATTGGATTCTACTTCATCTTTTAAAATGCTGGCCATGACACCTTCAAGAGTGATTTCGTGATCCAACAGTGATTTGAAAACCTGAGCTGGAGAAAAGCACAGAGTTGAAGGATTTACACCACCCAGGTCCGACCCCTTCTTTGAAGTTACAGCAAATCAAGACTGTATTATTGGGGAAAGAACAGAGAGATCGACGGAACACAACAGAGCACCCGGAAGTAGACCCCCCCCATCAATATCATCAACTGATCTTGGGGCGCCTGGGGGTGCTCAGTGGGTTGAGCGTCCAACTATGGCTCAGGTCATGATCTCGCGGTTCGTGGGTTCGAGCCCCGTGTCGGGCTCTGTGCTGACAGCTCAGAGCCTGGAGCCTGCTTCAGATTCTGTGTTTCTCTCTCTCTGCACCTCCTCTGCTCACACTTTCTCTCTCTCAAAAATAAATAAAAATTAAAAAATTTAAAAAATTAAAAAAAAAAAAAAATATATATATATAATCAACTGATCTTTGACAAAGGAACAAAAGCAACACAGTGGAGCAAAGATGGTCCCTTCAACTGTTCTTGATGGAACAAGCAGACGTCCATGTGCAAAACAGCAAATCTAGACCCAGACCCCACACCCTTCCCAAGCACTAACTCACGGGGACCACAGACCTGAATATAAAATGCAAAACTATAAAACCCCTGAAAGGTAGCATAGGAGAAAATCCAGATGAATATAATATAGAATTTGGTAATGACTTCCTAGCTATGGCAGCAAAGGTGAGATCCGTGAAGGTAAGAATTGACAAGCTAGACTTCAATGACATTTAAAACACTTTTGGAGCGCCTGGGTGGCTCAGCTGGTTGAGAGTCCGACTCCTGATTTTGGCTCAGGGAATGATCTCAGGGTTGTGAGATCAAGCCCTGCGTTGCGCTCCACACAGTGTGGAGCCTGCTTGGGATTCTCTCTCCCTCTGCCCCTGCATCTCTCTCTCTCTCTCTCTCTCTCTCTCTCCCTCCCTCCCTCCCTCCCTCTCTCCCTCTCTCAAGAAATATAAATAAAAAACCCTCTGCTCTGCAAAAAAACACAAAACTTATCTTCTCACCAGCTCCTAAGCTAAGTGGCTTTTCCAGGAAAACTCAACATTGGTTCTGACATTGTAACTCTTCCTACCAGAGGGTCACCTGGGACCCAGACAACCATAACCCTAACTGGAAAGGCCAAACATTGGCGATGTGGAACTGCCACCCAAGGAGATCATCCACTGGGGAGACTGGCGTGGGTCTGCTGCCCTATCTCATCAGGAGATGGCAGTGGCCAACTGCTCTCTACATGTAGCTCGGACACTTCTGGGCTTAGAATTCGCTGGTCATGCCTCAAACCACTCACGCTAGAGGGGCAGGAAGCTGTGCGTCGCAGAAATGTCACAGAGCTGCCCAAGTGGACGTGCGTGCCCGGTTCCGTCTGGAAGCAGCAGCTGAAAGCTTGTGGGCATCGTGGCGGCCTTGGACAAGTGTGCCTGAGCTCAACTGAGTAGTACAAGGATCTTGCTGGGATAGAATCAGCCCGCGATCCTGGCGGGATGATCTCTGGAGCCAGTACCCCCGCCATATGCAGCTCTTGACAACGATGGTGACTCATGAGCCACTGGTCCAGGCCCTCCAGCTGCAGGGTCAGGGCACCCGTTCCCCACCCCACCCCCCGTAGGTGGGTCCTCTGCCAACACACATTCTGACTGGTTACTTTGTGCTCCCTTGCCAGGCAAGCTTTCCTTTGACAGACACCTTTCTTCGGATGCGTGTTTTCTTTTACCAAGTCAGGTGTCTTGTTAAAGGTGCTTCTCGATGTCAATGCACACCTGTGCGCTCACTTCAAGGACACTGTCACTCTGTAGCGAACGTCACAGTGGACACGCGACTTGCTACTCGCTGGGAGAGGGCTGCCTCGCCTGAACGGGCTCCTGAACTCCAAGCTGCGGCGTGAAGTTGAAAACGCATTCTCTTGAAATGCGTGAGTTTGGGTGGCAGAACGACAACTACCTGAGATTTACATCCTCCTGTGAACACACCTCCAAAGCAGACACGTAAATACAAGACTTCGTGGAGGGATGATGCCAGATGCCGTCCACGACTTAGTACCTCTGAGCACACAGCTGCCGACGCCCGTGACTCTGCCATGGGTTGTCCCCGGTCACCAGTGCTGGCTCTGCAGATGTGAGGGGTGTTCAGGGGGAACGATCCCCCCCCACGAGGGGAATGTCCTGTACCGGCTTCTGGAGTCCCAAAGGCACATTTCAGCTCGAGCTGTGCACACTGGTGACCGGTGTGAAAACGGGCCCTGTACTGACCTCCTTTGCCCTTCCCGGGGTTCTATACGGTCACCCACAAAATAAACTGGTGCTGGAGGGACTCCAGACTCACATGAGACAGGATCGAAGTTAGTCTGGACAGGAAGACTTCCATTCCCGGGGGCCAGTTCTCCACAACATTAGGTGTTAGTATTCTTCCAACCCGCATCTCACCGTGATGTTTCTTAGTGTAAGTTTTTAAAATTTATTTTGAGAGAGAGAGCAGGCAGGAGAGGGAGAGAGAGAGAGAGAGAGAGAGAGAGAGAGACGGAGAGAAAGCTAATCCCAAGTAGTCTTTGCTCTGTCAGCACAAAGCCTGCTGCAGAACCCACGATTCGTGAGATCATGACCAGAAATATGTGAAAGCACGGAATTTTTTTTTTTTTTTTTTACGGAAAACTGATAAGGGAACTCTTGTCCTTCGAATTATCCCAATTCTTTATTAAGCGAGAACGTTTACATAGTGAGGCACCACCATGTAAATGAATGGACGATTCAGAACAGCAACAAGCTCAAGAGACAGCAAGATGAGAGGAGATGATGATTTCAAAAATAATGTCGGGAGAACTGGTTTCACGTGGTTATGGTATCTTGTCAAGCGGCGGAAAGCAGGTTGCAAAAAGCATACGCGGTTTTGCTGCCCTCCGGTTAACACATTTGCAGACACCGAAAACTCGAAGGCTAATGTCGACTCCCCATGTTGACATCAGCGCTCTGTCTGCAGTAGGATTATGGACGAAAGTGTTCATTTTTGCTCTCGTTTTCTCGAGGGACGTATGCCAGATTGGGGAGCATTGTCAGATGACTTCTGTACGGAGAACTGATGTGCCCTGTGTACGGAGATCAGTAGAATGTCCTTAGGATGTAGAAGGTTCTGCCACCTGGCTAAGACACACATCTGAAGAGAGATAGTGATCAAGGGAAGGGACAGCGTCCCATGAAAGAAAATCATATGCAGAACGATTTCCTTAAGCCGAAGGAGCCTTGAGACGGAGGGAAAAGGCCATCCGGTCCAGTATGACCAGAAATGGTCTAAGAGGGAGGCTTACAGACCAAAGTGTGTCCTGGGTGGGTGCAAGATGAGTAGATCTCTGCAGCCCACCTCCCATAAGACCGGCTTCTGTAGCCCTAGAGGCGGTGGGGGGGGGGGGGTGGTGCTGGGGGACCCCCCGGAGGAGGTGTTGGAGAATAGGGGTGAGTCATAGCCATGTATCCAGAACAGATCACAGACGTTCTGTCCCCAGGGACTACCAAGTGAAATTGCTTGTGTGATTAAACAAAAATCAAGAATAGGGCGGGGTCTGTGCCCAAGGAGTCTTCAGGTCACAGAGTGATCATCATGGCAGATTTGTCCGAGACGATGGCCGGCCGGTTGGTCAGGTCAGCCAGCAGGAAGGCACAAAATAAACCCCAGGGTCGTGTGTTGGCAGGTAGGCACCTGTGGGGAAGGAGGTGCCCTGAGGTCATCCGACCAAAATTCTGGGCTGATCCCTGCTCAACAAGAATTTTTCACCTGTCACCTAAATCCCTTGTACGTTTGTCTCCTGGCGGAGAAGCTTGCTGAAAGTGACATTGCCACATCTCTGTCTTCCTGTAACTTGGGAACTTGCATACCCTTCTCCCTCACGTGTGTGCATGTGCGTGCGCTCTCTCTCTGGGTGCTTTTATCCAGTCTTGTTGCTTCAAGTACCGTTTAAACCACTCTGTCCACTCGTAACTTCATGTCCTGTCCGGACTGCTTCTGTGACATCAGACCCCTACCTGGAAAAGTTCCCTGGACATCTCCACCGAATGCTCTGTGTGTGTGTGTGTGTGTGTGTGTGTGTGTGTGTGTGGTGTCTAGAATTTAATTCCCAAGCCGAACTCTGTCTCTGGTTGGCTAAGCTGGCCCCCCACTGGGCACTTTTTCCCAGTCCACGAGAATCACCGTCCACCCAGTGGCTTCAGGTCCGTGAACTCATCCTGATTCCTGACGCGTCCTCTTCCCAGCAGCCTCCTGACACCCACGCGTGCGTGTGCACATGCGCACGCACACATGTAGATGCACGTGAACACGCACGCACACATGCACAAGTGCACACGGACACATGCACACGCACACGTGCAGATGCACGTGAATACATGGACAAGTCCACACGCACATGGACGAACACGCATGCACGCACGCACACACACATACACTTGCACAAGTACACGTGCACAAGCATGCGCATGCACAAGCACGCGTGAACACGCACGCACAAGAACACACTTGCACAAGCACACACGCACATGTGTGCACACACGCAACTCCCTTCCCTCCCCCAGCCCACCCAAACTCCCACCGTGTTCCTTGGGTTTCTGCTCCTTCCTGCAAATCAGGAGCGTAGAGACAGGTTTTACTCTCGTCCCACTGGTCCATTTTGCACACGAGGGCCAGAGTGATCTTAACTCAGATGTACACAAGCTAAGGTCAGACTTTCCAGAAACACTTCAGTGCCTTCCGTCGCAGGCACTTCAGTGCCTTCCGTCGCGGGGGGAGGGACTTCTTTCAGGGCTCGAGATACTCTTTCTAGCCTCAGCACCTTCACAGATGCTGTTCCCCAGAGGGAGCCCTTCCCTCACTCTTCCCCTACAAGGACGGTTACTTCTACGGTGTCGGCTGATGTCAGGCTGCACGTGAAGCAGTGAGTGGACGTCCCTGTAGGACCCACGTGACCCCTCCCTCTCCTTCCTTTCCTCCAGTGGCTCTTGTACCGGTTTGGAATCTTCTCAGTGTCACTCTGCTGTGCCTCCTCAGGCCCCATGCTGACCACGAACAGAACGCTGAGTCTTCGCCCCACCCCACCCCCCCCCAGGCTGACCCTGCCGCCAGGGATGGGACACGGAGACCTCTTCCCTTCTCCAGCCTGTGACAAGCGCTCGGGCCACAACAGTCCTGTCCTCCCTGTGTGTGTCCAGTCCTCTGACGAATGGCCCGAAACGCGGCCTCACACTCCCTCGGCCCTTTGTACCCGCCGGAGCCCTGAGCCCAGAGCACCTGCGGGGTGGCCACCAGGGTCAGCCCCCACACTCCTTGCAGACCTTCTCTGCATGTTTTCTGTACCTCCTCTCAGCCCTGCTCTCTGTCCCAAGAAAATCCTCTTGCCTGGGGTTTTTCTGTACGTCCGCCACAATCTCGGCCGCGGCATTATTCTCCTCTGCATCGTCACCATCGTTTCAGCAGTTGGGGAAGGAAGAGCTAGGGCGTGCAGGCTCCGTGTGGGGGCATCCGAGAAGGCTTCCCGTGCTGCAAGGCTGGACCTTACGGGACGACCTGATGAGGCGAAACCTTGAAACTGGGGCTGTTGGGGATAATGGAGGGATCTGGCGACTGGGCTAAGTCGGTGGTGAGAGGGATCCAAGCTGTTCAGGGCTGTAGGGGAAGGGAGCCCTCCCTGGAGGTTTCTCAAGACTTCTGTGACCTTTATCACCAGCAGGAATTAATGTTTAACCAGCACAGCAGGCTGAACAAGCAAGGACAGGGAACCATGTGGATTTCAAGCTACACGGAGTGATCTGTCCCAGAGCCAGCGGGTCTCATGAAGAATAAGCCCAGAAGGAAGTAGGATTCTCAGCAAGTAAGTCCCTGGCTTCATACTTCACTGGATTATTATTGTTGGAAACGGCGACATCTGTACCTTGACTCTTGGTCCCCAGGTGCTGACCGCTTGCCTGAGGTTAACTCCCCTGAGGACTGGAAGTCACTGTTGGTCCAATGCTCTTAGGCTGGCGTCTCGCGGGGCTGTCGGTGACACGGGGGCTGACAGGAGGTGCTCACACGTGCACGGTCACTTGTGCGGCTCCTGTGTGACGAGGGAGGTGCCGGGGATGATTTCCTGCCTGTCACTCGGGAGCCAAGGCAGGACAGATGTGGGCAACGTCCTGTCCTTACCCCCTGCTTCCCATGTGCTTTGGGGCCCCTCGTTCCCCTGAGCCTCTGTTGAGCCTCTGTTTCTTCGTCTCTACAATGGGGATTTTAATAGTACCTACCTTGTTAGGCAACTGGGATGATTAAATCCCATAATGCACTGGGTGTTGTATGGAAACCAATTTGACATTAAATTATATTTAAAAATTTTTTAAAATAAATCCCATAGGGGCGCCTGGGTGGCTCAGTCGGTCGAGCGTCCAGTTCTTGATTTCTGCTCAGGTCATGATCTCACGGCCATGGGATCGAGCCCTGAGTCCAGTTATGATTACAGAGTCTGGTTGGGATTGTCTCTCTCCTTGCCCCTTCCCCCGCTTACACGAGCCCTCTCTCTCTCTCTCAAAAATAAATAAAAATACACACTAAAAAATCATTATAAGCAGATACCATCCTTGAGAAGATTGTTCTTCTCCATCGGGCCTGAGTTAATGCTTCTGAGAGTTTAGCATGTGCTGCGGTTAACCTTCGTCTTTAATCGTATCCTCGTTAGACACGTGCGAAACCATGTCGGGAGAGGTGAGGATGGTCAGACAAGACCTCCTAGCCTGTGAGCATGAATCAGCACTTAGATGTTGTTATGGCACAGCCCGGCACCTGGCCCCCCGCCATTCTGGGAAAATGTCGCATTTTCAAAGCACTTACCATGTCCCAAGCACTAGAGTAGTCACATGAGCCCTTGGAGAGCAGGGAGGGGGGGTCTGGAGGGACAGGACCGGAGATTCAGGACCGTTGGCCGGAGGGGGATGGGAAGGGTGGAGATGGGGAGTGTCAAGGCACAGCTGGAAAGTGGCAAGTGCAGGACTGGGCACAGGGCGGAAGGCTCTGGGCTTCCAAGGTGGTGTGAGGGCACAGGAGGCATTGTCTAGACAGGTCTCCCCATGCACGGCCTTGGGGGACCCGGCGCTCCCACTCCTGAGTGTCTCTTAGCAGAGCAGGCTGAACCCGGGCTGACGCTCTGCCCTGTTCTCGGCCAGCCTAGCGATCCAGTGTGTTGGGCCCAGGAGGTGAGAGGTGGTGCTCTTGTTGCTGGGGGAAGTCCTTCCAGGGGTCAACCTTGTAGTTGCTCTTAGGGCTCATGTGCGCGGAAGTCTGGGACAAGGGGCACCCTAGAACTTTCACTCTGGCTGTCCTCACCGACTGGATTTTGAAACGAGGAACGTGTTGGGGCTCCTCAAAATGTAAATCATAACTTCCAGGCTTCTAAAAGTCACTAAATGGCGTGTGAAGAGACATCGCCATCTGCACGGGATGCCATCCCCGAGTTTTGCTGCACCCCGGCCTCTGGTGGCAGGGGACGGGCTCGAAAACACCGACGGTAGGTGAGACTGACAAAGAACGACGGTGTGTCCACGCTGAACCAGGTCATCAACAAGTAACCTATTTATGCAGTTTGCTACTATATAAACCTGATGGAAGAATGCAAGTATACCTGAAGTATGATAAGCAAATCTTGGCACAAGTGTGAGGACAGATCAACAAATTCACCATCATAATGGAAAATTCTAACACACCATTAGTAATGAGAGTAAACTGAAAGGCTCATCAAGGCAACAAAAATATTAGTAGAGATTTGGAAAATCTCAACAAGTAACCATCTTGGTTTATTGGACATACTAGAGCCCCGCGCCAGATAGTTAGAAAATGCTTTCTTCTCAAGTGCACCTGAAACGTTACAAAAATTGAGGATGTATCGGTAGCAGACTTAAGTCTGAACACCTGGCACAGAATCGCTATCAAACCAGCGTGTCCTCTCCCCAGTTCAGTTCTATTCCGTTCAATTCCATTCCATTGAAGTCAATTCAAGTCAATTCAGTTCAGTTCAATTCAATTCAATTTATATTTAAAAAAAAAAAGTAAAAATTGCTATACATGTCTGGAGTTCTTTTAAGTTTATTTATTTATTTTGAGAGAGAGAGCGCTGACACATGAGCAGGCCATAGGAAGAGAGAGAGAGAGAGAGAGAGAGAGAGAAAGGGAGCAGGGGAGGGGCAGAGAGAGAAGGAGAGAGAGAATCCCAAGCAGGCTCTGAGCTGTCAGTGCCGAGTCCGACGCGGAAAGGGATCCCACAAACCCTGTAATCGTGGCCTGAGCTGAAACCAAGAGTAGGACACCTAACCAACTAAGCCAGCCCGGTGCCCCCAAAGCATCTAGTTTTAAATGCTGATATTGGATGTTGAAAAAGGACAGAAATCGAGCCAATCACTCAGCTAAAGGCGGTAGAAACATCACAACAGAATGAAGATAAGTTGAACGCAGGCAATAATTCAGCTTAAGAGGAAAAATCAACGAAAAAGAAAATAAAGGTAGATTAGGACAGACCAACAAAGCCGCAAGTTTTTTTTTTAAGACTAATAAACTAAAAGCAACTCTGCCAACCTTAACCAACGAAGAAAAGGGAGGGAAATAAATAAATAAATAAATAAATAAATAAATAAATAAATAAATAAAATTGTAAGGAAAGGGGACATCATTGTAGATTCAACCAAGCAAAATGGTAACGCGTGTATTATTAAAACAGACAAACCCTTGTCCTGAAATTTAAAAATTTGCTGACATAGCACGAAGGGGAAATAGAAATCTTACTGAATAGTCCCAAATGATAAACAAACTGATTTGTTAAAAATATTTCCTCAAACGTAGGAGGAGGGGCAAATAATGTTTACATGTGACTTGTCACACTGTAGGTGATTGGATAATGCCGAATTTCAGAACTATACAAACTGCTTCAGAGAATTTAAAAAAAGAAGGGATTATCCCCAATCTGTGCGACCACAGAATCTGACCCTAAAACCAGAGAAAACCCACGTTAGCAGGAAAAATTACAGTGTTATTCGTGAGAAAGAAGGTACAAATTCATGCAGTTAACTCGCCGTAGTTTTATCCCAAGAATAAATGGATGTTTGAAAATTAGAAAACTTGTTAATGACATTTATCATATTAACAATTTAGAGGAGGAAAACCATGTGAGTTTCTCTTTAGATGCAGAAACTATTTTGATACAATTGAACATCAATTTATTATAATAAAAGTAGGAATAGAAGAAACCTCCTAATAATGAATTTCCAATAAAACCCTGTCATTTAGTGAAATGTTAGAAGCATTCTTTTTAAAGCCAACAAGGTGAGGACATTCACCACAACTGCTTCTATTCAACAGTGTCACAGAGGGACATCTAGGAAATAGGGCCAGGCACATATAGAACCTGAAATTTTAAGTTTTCCAGTAGTCACATTTAAAATTTTTTAAAAATCCAAAAAAAAAATTAAAAAAAAAAATCTACATGTACTGCAGTAGAATGAAAGATTTTATGTAACACAACAAAGTGAAATGTAGTCCTACATTCAAATCGTGTAACAGGGAATATTTTTACACTGCTTCGGTTTTGAGATTTGAATGTAAATGATTACATAAAATGAAACATTCGTTTTCTCAGTGGCACTGGCTGTGTTTCAAGGGGCCCTTCCTTAGGCAGGTGCGGCTTGTGCCTATGACACTGGAGAGCACAGTCCTAGACAGTGTAATCAGGCAAGAAAAATAAATAAGAAAAAGGACTCGAAAGAACATTATCACAGTTCACAGGTGATATGGTCCTTCGCAATGAAATCCACCTGAATTAACAGACAAATTATTACAACTTTTTTAAATTTTTTTAACGTTTATTTATTTTTGAGACAGAGAGAGACAGAATATGAATGGGGGAGGGACAGAGAGAGAGAGGGAGACACAGAATGGGAAGCAGGCTCCAGGTTCTGAGCCATCAGCCCAGAGCCCGACATGGGGCTCGAACTCACAGACCGCGAGATCGTGACCTGAGCTGAAGTCGGACGCTTAGCCGACTGAGCCACCCAGGCGCCCCATATTATTACAACTTTTAAGAGAATGTCGTTAGGTGGCTGGAAAAAGGATGAAACATACAAAATCAATTGCAACTCTATACTTTACCAATAAACAGTTACCTTCTTTTCTCACTAACAAGAAGGATCATCTTTCTACATATTTAGGAGACATTTCCTTTCCATTGCAGATATGTGCTTGTATTTCTATTGAGTTGTCTTTCTTTTATTGAAATGTCTTCTTAATTTTATGAAGCCTAACCCGTAATTAGCAATATGCATCTTAAATGACTCCCTCCTCTTTCTAATTTGTACAGTTTGCAGAATAGATATTCTCAACAGTAATGTAGTGACACTTGATGATCTTTTATGGTTAGCTGGCTAAGTGAATCATTTATGAAATCGTTCCCCTCCAAGGCCATAAATATATATTTCTGTTGTCCTAAAAATTTTGCCTTTCCCAGTGAAGGCTTTAATCTATCAGAAACCTATTTTTTGTATATGGATTGAGGAGCAGGTTTAATTTCATTTTTTCCAAGTAGTTGACCAGTTGCCCGGCACCGTTTCATAATGTGTTCTCTATCAATCTACAATTCCATGTTTGTCAATTCTCCATATCTTTCTGGGATTTTTTTTTCCAGGCTGTCTATTCTGTTTAATTGGTCAGGTGTCTGCCTTTGCAATCAAAACCATGACATTTTTCAAGCTTCCTCAGTCATAAGTGTAGAGCAAGACTGTAATGTCCTTCTTTCTCGACAGTATGCTGGCCGTTCTTAGACCTTTGCTTTTGCATTTATATACTTTTTAAAATTTTCTGATGTTTATTTATTATTGAGAGAGAGAGAGAGACATAGAATCCAAAGCAGGCTCTAGGCTCCGAGATGTCAGCACAGAGCCCGACGCGGGGCTCGAACCCACGAACTGCAAGACCATGACCTGAGCTGAAGTCGGACGCTTACCCGACGGAGCCACCCAGGCGCCCCTTGCATTTATATTTTGTCGTCAAATATCTGTGTTGGGATTTAGATTCTGATGGCATCGAATCTGCGAATCGTTTTGAGGAAAGTGGATGTTTCTATGCGTGAACAGACATCAGTTCCCATCTATTTAGATCTACTGTAATGGCTCCTGTCGATTTTTATAAGTTTCTTCATCCGGTTTTGCACGTCTTTTGTTAGGTTTTGTTAGATTTTCTCCTGTCTTCCGGTTCCTACTGTAAGTCCTGTCTCACCACGATCACTGTGGATGGGCGAAGAAGCTGGCCGCCAATAATACCTCACAGGCGGTGGAGACAGGTGCAAGCCCAGTGTACCCCGTGGGCAACGATGTTTTGAAGCACTTAGATTAGGCATGCCAGGGCCCTGCCTTAAACCTTCTGGCGACTGCTTTCTCTGCAAACGTTGGCTGGGTCCCTGGCTTCCAGCCTCCTGTCTGGGCTGTGCCCTCTTCTCGAGCTTTGCAGCGCTGGTCACCATTGACAACTATGGATTTCTCCCTCTGTCTATTCTTTCACGGTCTGCCTCCCAGCAAGTAGGTTTGCCGTGTCCAGCATGAGGGCAGGCTGGCCCGCTGGCAAGGAAGATGCTTGCTGTGTGACCCTGCCTCATGGCCTAACCTCTCTGGGCCTCAGCTTCTCCATCCATGCAATGGCGATGAGAATGTCTACCTTGTAAAGTAGTTGAGAGGGACTGAATGATTTTCTGTAGAAATCCCTGTAACGAAGCCTTTATAAGTGCTAGGTGTTATGAGGGTGACTCTTTATGGAATGGAAGATTTCACTCGATTCTCACACCCCCTTGACCAGAGGTCCGTGCTGGGGTCAGCCCCTTACCATACCTGTATCCTCTCTGCATTGCCTCCTGTCTTCAACCAGGGTTTACCAAGCAGAGTACTGGGAGTGGCCCTCTCTAGACCCCTTGCTAGGTCTCCAGACCCCAGGCCCCTTGCTGGAACCCCTGTGTGTGAAGCCACCTGCCATGGGCCCGCCAGCTTTGTCCAGCTTGCCGCTCTCTCTGCCCGCAGAGCACCTGGTCCCGCCTGCCTCTTGTCTGCAGGAGCACATCTCAGTGCCGGGGGATGAACAGCCTCCTGTCCTCACCCAGCCACCGAAGGAGGGTGGGGAGCTCCTCGCCAGCCCCCCACAGCCCCGCTGCCCTCCTGCCGCAGGCTCCAAGGCCTCTGCCCCTGACCGTGAGCTGCATGTATGTGCATGTATATGTGTGCGGTGGACGCATGTGCATGCACACGTGTGTCGTAGGAGCAGACAGTCCTGCCTGCCCCTCCTGATCTGAGTGAGCTCTGCCAGGCCCCTTTCCAAGGTTCCCAGGGCTCTGCGCACACCGCGATAGAGAAACGAACCCTGTCCCTTGTGTTTCACTGACCAGCCTGCCTGAGGGGGCGGAGAAGAAAGGGAGCCCGAGAACTCTTGCCTCTTGTAACAGCGTGGATGGACCTTGCAGCGTTATGCTAAGTGAAATAAGCCACGCAGAGAAAGATAAATAACCACATGATCTCATTAATATGTGGAATCTGGAAACCAAGCCAAACAGAACGCAGACTCATAGATACAGAGAACAGACTGGCATTTCCAGAAGGGAGGGGGTGCTGGAGGAGGGAGCATGGACGAAGGGGGTCCGGAAATGCAAACTCTGAGCTGCGCATTGGGATGTAACTCACCGCGTGGGGGCTCACGGTCGCATTGTAGCAACTTGGTGTGCGACACCTGTAACTAGACTCATCCCTGGTGGTCATTTCACAATGGCTGCAAATGTCCCATCGCTACATGGTACACCTGAAAGGATCATACTTTGGGATGTCAATTATACCTCATTTTTTTTTAAAAAAAGCCAAGTGCGTTACTCTACACCATGACAAAGCATTAGAAAATATATCTTGGGGTGTCTGGGTGGCTCAGTCGGTTAAGGGTCCGACTTCGGCTCAGGTTATGATCTCAAGGTCGGTGAGTTCGAGCCCTGCGTCGGACTCTGTACTGACAGCTCGGAGCCTGGAGCCTGCTTCTGATTCTGTGTCTCCCTCTCTCTCTGCCTCTCCCCGGCTCACGCTCCATCTCTCTCTCTCAAAAGTAAATAAACATTAAAAAAATTTAAAAAAAAAATAGAGAGAATGAGAGAGAACAGGGTTTTGAATCCCAGGAACCTGGCACAAATCCTCACCTCCCCGACTGCTCTCTGATCTGGACTAAACTGATGGCCCAGGGCTGGCCTGAAGGCATCCTCCTGACTCATCTTGCCTACCCTGGGTCCTTCCTCGCCCCGAGAAAGAGCCAGGGAGCCTGCAGTTTCCCAGGGGGTTGCCTTGAGGGTGTGCAGGAGTCCGGATTGAACACAGAGCACTGGGAACATAGAGCCCTTTCCCTGTGGCCTCTTGCCGCTGGCCCCTGCAAGGTTCCGCTGTGTCCTTTGGCCCTGGGCCGCCCCCACCCAGCCCTCAAGTCTGGGGTGGAGAGCAGGAGGGCGGGAGAGGTTGCAAGATGTTGCTGCCGGGTAAATAGGCAGAGCAAGCCGCTCTGATTGGCTTTGGGGAGGCGGACACTGTCTATATAAATGGTGATTGCATCCTCTGTGCCTTTTAACTGTCACGGAGGAGAGGAGAGAGAAGGCTGCCTGTGAGTACTGCTCTTTGTCCTTATAGCCTGGGGTCACCAGAGCCCCTGGAGAATTCCAGCTCCTGGATGGCTGTGACCCTGGGGTGGGGTGGGGGTAGGGGGCTGGACTTGGCTTGTTCATTCCAGCCTGGTTGATTTCCTCTGGCCGGGACGGCTTGGCATCGGGCGGTGGGCCGGTGGGGCACACCATAGGGACTTTTTATTGAAATGGGTGCCAACCTAAGTCACCTGCCTTTTCGTGTGTCTCCGAGCAACAGGTCAGGTAAAGAGACAGAAACTTCGGATGGTTTTTTTAGCCGGTGTTCTCTGAGCCGTAACAAAGTGAGTGGAAATGAGTTTCCGGGCTGGTTCGTGGTGTATGTGGTGCCCACGGAGGCTGGGGTGGGGTGGGGTGGGGAAGGAGAACCCCGTCTGCATGGCGGGCAAAACACGTCCCCCCTACCCCCAGGCTCCTGCCCTCAGTGCCAAGGACCGCTAACAGTCCTCCCTCAAAATGCTTATAAACACCGGCTCTGATGTTTGTCAGCGGCCCCTGGGGAATACAGTAGGTGGTCAATAATGAGAGCTATAGAATTAATCAGCACGCCAACTGCAGGTGGGAATGCCCCTGCCTGGGATGTATTATTTTCTCCGGTTTCCGAGGGACATCCGAGCAAAGGATATGAGTCCCCCCCCCCCCCAAATCCTATTCCTCTCTTAAAGGCTTCAAGCCCTGGGTGCTTGTGCTTGGTTTCTCATTCATATCAGCAGGATCTTGCCTCCGGAAGAGAACGAAGGCTAAGGTCCCGTGGGGACATCAAAGCTGGTCTCTGTGGGTTTCCGGGGTGCCAGCGAGACATAGGCTCTTTCTGCCCGAGGGTGGCCCGTGAGGCCCCCGGGCAAAGACAGGTGACATCTGGGACAGTTAACATGGAGGCAAGCTGAGGAGGGTGGTTCTGAACGGGAAAAAATCGTGTCCTTGACTGTGGCCACTCCCTCTCTTCTGGGCACGTGGTGGGTGTGCCTTGGGCAGCAGCCAGTTTGATGATAATAATTACAAAAAAAAACCCCACAAAAACCAAAAAACCAAGATCCTGCCAACCCCCTACAAATTCAAATAAACGGGTGGGGGGTGGTTATTTATGTTTCCCCCTCTTCAAGGTGTTGATCCTTCTGAAGGTTTTCCCCTATGACATTTGGAAACTCCGTTTGCATCTGGTGGCGAGTTTGGGGAAAGACTCCAGGAAAATTAAGAGTCTGTGGATATCTTATTTATTTAAGTTTATTTATTTTCAGAGAGAGAAAGCACAAGTAGGGGAGGGGCAGAGAGGGAAGGAGGGGGAGAGAGAGAGAGAGAGAGAGAGAGAGAGAGAACCAGGCAGACTCTGAGCTGTCAGCACGGGCACGGAGCCCAGCGCAGGGCTTGAACCCACAAACCGTGAGATCATGACCTGAGCTGAAGTCAGACACTTAACCGACTGAGCCCCCCAGGCGCCCCACGACTCTGTGGATATTTGAGGAGAGAGGTCCTGAAATTTTCAAGGTGCTCATCCGCGTTTCTGGACGGGGATGCTCGGGCCACAAGGGGGCCGTCGGAGGGACCGGTCGGGGCTTCTGAGTGCCCACACCCACGAGTAAAACTACCTGTGAGCCGTGTGGGCTTCCCTGAGCCCTCTTCCTCCTTTCCAGAGCAGGGATAGTCTTGCTACTTTGCAAAGCCATCATGAGGATTGAGAGCACAGAGTTTCAGTGCTCACGCCGGTGCCCCGTGTGTAGTGACTGTCTCAGCATTTGCTCGGGGGCACGGGGGACCGCAGATCTGTTACAGCCTCTGCCCGTTTCTGTCTCAGCTGGGCTGAGCCCAGCTGGGGGCTCAGGTCAGACACCGTCTATCACACATGATGAACGGGGAGCACCCAGACCACACTCTGGGGGGGGGGCAGGCGCTGCCTCTCCAGCCTGGCCCAGAGCCCCCTCTGGGTGGGCACAGGGAGGGGGCCGTGCAGGAGCCTATGGCCACCCGGCCACAGAGGTCAGGGGAGGAGGCTGGCTTCAGCATCAGAAACGCCAGCACCCGCTGCTCCCGTGATGGGTTGTATGGCCGTGATCAGGGGCACCAGCCCCCCTGAGCCTTGGTCACATGACAGCAGTAACACTCTGGGCAGGATCATCGACATTGCTAAATGACATAAGGCATATGACAAATTGAGCAGAACTTAGACAACAGAGATTCATCTGGTTTCTCGGAACATAGGATGTGGCAACTGAGGGGAAACATTTTCTGGGCTGTGAACTCGGGGTAACCTCAAACACAGGTTTCTTAGCAACACCGGGGACAGGCCAGCGGCCACCCCCCAGGAGTAATGGGGAGTTCACAGTGAATTCAGGACTCAGGATTTACCACTGAACTGATTTGTGGGGGGGGGGGGAATGGAGGCTTCCCAAACAGCGTACCAAAACATACTGAATCGACTCACAGTGGCAGGTGTCATATATTTGGAATAGATGATAAATCAATATGTGATGTGGCCACGGGATGTGACCGCTGTAATGAAAAGAAGCTACCAGCTAGAATGGCACTGAATAGTCTCAGGTCCATGGAAAGGGCAGATGGCTGTGGCCTTTTGTGAACTGCTAATGTGGCTGCAAGAGAGTAAGAGGAAAAGGGGGTGAGAATTTTAAGGGGGAGGAGAGGCGCTTTCCCTTAAGGAAGAGTTTCTTCTGGAATTGCACTGAAATAAAATGGAAAACGAGGGGAGGTAATTAAAGTTGGACTCACTGGCTCTTTCTTGCATAAAGCCGTTTAATAGCAAACACAGAGGGTATTATGCTAAGTGAAATAAGTCAGGGAAAAGACAGAGATCATATGATTTTACTCAGATGTGGGATTTAAGAAGCACAACAGATGAACACAGGGGAAGGGATGGAAAAATAAGATTAAAGAGAGAAGGAGACAAACCATAAGAGACTCTTAAAAAGAACAAATGGGGGGGGCTGCTGGAGGGGAGGTGGGGGCATGGGCTAAGTGGGGGACGGGCATTAAGGAGGGCACTTGTCGGGATGAGCGCTGGGCGTTGTATGTAAGTGATGAATGACCGGGTTCTACCCCTGAAATCATTATGACATTATGTAATGACATTATATATTAACTAACTTGGATTTAAATTAAAAAAAAAACAAAAAGTTGGAAGCAGAAACAGACGTGAACAAATGAGAAAAGCTAGCGGAGACGGGGTGTTCGTTCTTGCCAAGGCTGATGGCGGGTGGGTGACGTTTCTGTGTCATCCTGGGTCTTCCGGAAAGAAATGGACAATGTGCAAAAGAACTGAATGCGTTACACCTCCTGATTTCCATTCGGGGATTCACATCTCTGGGGGACAAATTCAGTAGGAAAAGGAAGCGACATGCCATTTTTCACGGCAATGCCACCTTCACGCAGACAAGGGACAGACCATGTGGGAGGTGGGACGGTGTTCAGGGACACCGTGAGCCCTGCCCGGCAGGTGTTACTAAGAGGAGAGTGTGCACTTTTTTTTTTTTCTTTTTGTATTATGACCAAATAATACACGTACCTTGATGACAACTATACGAATTATCTGAGGTCAGGACACCGTAATAATATCAACAGGTTTGTGGCCAACATGTTTTTTCCCTCTGAAGTCACGTAGGGTATTCGATTTCTCAGTTGGCTGTTTATTACGTCGCGATACATTTGCACAGGTGTAGGTGGACGCAGCAGTGTCTGACCACGGGACTAAAAGTGAAATCGTGGCACGCATGGCTGCTATCCGTACAGAACTGGCAGGCCAGGAAAACACTTGGACAGGTGTTCTTTAGCCAGCGCATGATCGAGAAGCCACTCAAAGTTCCCTCCTCTTTCCCGTCCAAAGAGCGAGGCCGTCCCCGAAGCCGGATCTGTCCCGGGTGGGGATTTCCTCTCATTTCTCCCACGCTGTGCTGGGGTTCTGTCACCGCCAGATATTCCGAACGGGCCGGGACTCCTTTCTCACGTGCTGATTTCCCACCATCAGTGGCAACAGATGGCAGATGCAGACAGCCTTAGAGACTGCCCACAGCGTCCCGCGGCCCTGCCCGGTTGACAGGGGAGGGAGCAGGTGCAGAGAGACCAGGAATTTGGTGTCAGTGGTGCAGCCTCTTTACAGCAGAACCAGGACTCAAGCCCGTCGACTCTGATCCCGGATGCAAGTTCTTTCTCCTGCCCACGGCTGCTAGGGAGGAAGGGAACAGCCCCGTGGAATTGCAAGTTGAAAAACCCGATTCTGCACAGTGTAGCAGGGCAAGTCTCTAAGGCGGGCCACGCTGGCCAGACAGGAGGAGGAGGCTTCCTGGGCGTCAGCACTGACCTCGTAGAAAGCCCCCTGCCCACCAGCTCAGGGCCCTTGCCAGATTAATGATTATGCAGCCTGCTTAGAATTCTCAGGATCACTGCCATCCAATAAACTGAAGATGCGTGTGCGGGGGGAGGGTCAGCCTCCAGCAGAGAGCCGTGGCGAGTGTGTGTCGTGTCATGACCACCAGCTAAGCCGGGGAGGCCCCGTGCGAGCTGCCTTGATCCCTACGGCCTCTGGGAAATCTTTACCGGGAGCTCAGAGAGAGGAGACGGGTTTCCTGAATTTTAGTCCCACGTGTTTCTGGGTTTGTCAAGCCCTACTCTGGCCAGGGCTGTGGGGGCGGGCCGAGTCTGTGTCCGAATCCACTACATTCATCAGGGACCAGGTCAGAGTGCAGGGCCCAGCTGTGTCCCTGGCTCTCGGTGCCAAGGCCTGGCCATGTGCTCCAGGCATGGTCATGGTCCCAACGAGGTTATTGAGAAGATTAAGAAGAGAATAGACGCTAAGAGCTTCCCACGGTGCTTGGTACCTGTGAGCTAATATAGATGCTGACCATTCTCTAAACCAGGGAGAGTCCCGGGCACCTGGTTGAGTGTCCGACTTCAGCTCAGGTCACGATCTCACGGTTCGTGGGTTCGAGCCCCGCGTCGGGCTCTGTGCTGATAGCTCGGAGCCTGGAGCCTGCTGCGGATTCTGTGTCTCCCTCTCGCTCTGTCCCTCCACCGCTTGTGCTCTCTCTCTCTCAATCTCTCAAAAATAAATGTTAAAAACAATTAAACCAGTGCGAGTCCCTCTTTCAACAAGGACACCCCAATTTACATGGAAGTAACTGCACGTGTGGAAGACAGAGGTGTGTGTGTAATAGGGAGTACCGGACTTCATTCCTGGAACCACCGGGAAGGGTGCTTTGGCGTGAAGGATGGAGTGCTTGGAAGGACACGGCTTTGTGCCTGAGCTTTGCCACCACTAGTTTCACATCTGGGAAGGGCCCTGACACCTCTGAGCCCTGACCTTTCACATTTCCCACCTGCAAAATTAGGGCGCCTCTGAGCACGGAGCCTGACGCGGGGCTCGATCCCGTGAACCACGAGATCGTGACCTAAATCGAAAGCAAGAGGCGGATGCTTCATGGACTGAGCCATCCGGGCGAGCCCCCACCCAAACCCCTATTTTTTTAATACAAAGTTTTACCTGAGTGCCAACTCTGTATGGGGCGTGTATCTCCCAGGGGCGCTCCGAGGTGGGCATTTTCACCCGGCTCCTTTGCGCCGGGCTGAGAGGGAGCCTCGGGAAGGGCAAGGAGATACCACGGCATCTCTGTGACAGAAGAGGTGACCTCGGGGCCTCTCGGGGGCTTGTTGGGATGCTTCATCTGCTGCATAGTCCCTGAAGAAGACACTAATTTAAAGGACGTAAAGCTCCCATGTGGCTTGTTAACTAGAGTCCTAAGAGTTACAGAGGCGCGTACGGGGTCTCTTTTAAGGCTAATTGAGACCTAGTCGCCCTTATTGCTGGAAGGCTCTCATTGCTAGAAACTTCCTCATGCTCTCGGCTAGAAGCGTTCCTCATGTTGGCTGGATGTATGCTCTTGTACCCACAGAGAAAACATTCATCAAGGAACCAGGTGACTCGGGAAAATCTGCCCAATTACTTTTGTGCCCACATTGATACTGATGTACTTGGGGGGAAAGAGACAAGACCTCATGGGCCCGGAGGCAGAAGGGTTTGTTTGTTTGTTTGTTTGTTTGTTTTTCATCATAATTATGGTTCGTTTTCCCTAGAATAGTATAAAAAAAAACTAAACCCTTCATTGTATCAAGTTTCCTGGAAGGTCAGGAAAGGTTGACTGAGTGCCCAGCCCCCCGGGGTTTGAAAAGACCATGGCTTGGGAGCACCAGCAAGTAGGACCACGGACAGACACAGAGCACCTTGTCCCAGCCCGTCTCCAGCCCTCCCAGAGGGACAGCGCCCCCCGGCACCCCAACTGCGGACTTGGTTGGTCCTGTCAGTTCAAGTGCATCATCACTGCAGTCCCACGGGTGACCTGCCACCCTACCCCGTACCTGTGAGACACCACCTGGGGCCTGGCTTGGGTTCTGGCCAAACCACCATGGCCAAGGCTGATCCATGGTCTGCGGGGGCCGCTGGGACCAGAGGAGAGGGAAGCTGAAGTCCAAGGTGAAAATTCAGGGTCTAGGCTGGGGAAATAGAGTCGTTATTGAGGCTGGAGGGCCAGAGGCTAGGCATGACCTGGATATTAGGGACGCAGGTGGGGGTGGGTCAGGGTTTCTCGGGGGAGGGGCCCGTTGTTCCTGAGCAATTGTCTCTTGTGGCAGATACGTGGTCATGGGCTCGTGGTTAGAGCTGTCTTAAAGGTAGAGAGTAGGGTACCATATACCATATTTCAAAACCCAAATGTTTAGAGGGCCAGAAGATTTTCCAATCATCTGCTCATGTATTCCCTCATTCATTCCTCACTCAGCAAGCATTTGAGGCCAGGTCACTGGCCCTGGGTCAGTGATTGGTCCTGAGAAAGCAAAAAATCAACAGCTGAGGACTGTGCGTGGAGAAGCCCCAGTTAGCAGCGGATGTCAGGGGAATGAGAAATCACAAAACCAAGCAACCCCTGGCTCAGGCAGGAGGCATGAGGGGGGGCAGGGGGGCTCATACCTTCCTGAGTGTGTGGGGCCAGAGCTGGGCACTGACCCAGGGGCTGGGGAGCCAGAAGTTCAGGGACAGGCCGGGCTTGTCCGCACGCAGCACAGCAGGGACGGAGGCAGCCGGCCAGCCCTGTGATCGGCTTATGTCCACGGAAGAGCTTCCGAGGGCCGGGAAAGACATGAGACACAAACTCTGTCATTGTCTACACCTCCCAGCCAATATTTGCCCGGCTTGGGGACATGAAATATCAAACTGCTTCAAAACGAGCACAAGATTCTCTGTGGCTTTGCACTAAGAGCCTTCTGGAGAGATCTCAGGGGGACACAATTGGCAAGTAAGTGGCAAAACGACTGGAAAATAGCGACTGGGTCTCATCTTATGGGTGGAAGGGGACAATTTCTTTTGGGGGCGAGTCAGGGTGTGTGTGTCTGTTTTTCCTGAGGCATCTCCTGTTGGCCGTCCGTCTGTGCCATTTCGTTCCCACTGGAAAGGAGCAGCCGATTCTCCGAGAACCAAAGCATCTTTCCCCATCCTTCCCAGGTGCCCGTGCTGGGTCTCCAGCTTGTGCACGTGCCTCCCCTCAGCAGTGCAAGTGCCCCGAACATTTACTTCGCAAGGCGTTTTTCGTAGTCATTCGCCCAGGACGAATCATAAAGGCAAAGATACTGAGATTTGATTACCTAAAAAGTGAAATCCTCATAGGTCAGAAGAAAATTACCAGCAAAATTAGGCCAGACAAAAAATGAAGAGAATGTCTGCAAAATGTATCACCGACCTGAGGCCGAGCCAATTATAGTAGAGCTTTTACGATGAAATGAACAGGGGCGCCTGGACGGCTCAGTCGGTTACATGTCTGACTTCAGCTCCATGAACCGGTCCATGAGTTTGAGGCCCGCGTCGGGCTCTGTGCTCACAGCTCGGAGCCCGGAGCCTGATTCGGATCCTGTGTCTCCCTCTCTCTCTGCCCCTCCCATGCTCATGCTCTGTCTCTCTCTCTCTCCTCAAAATGAATAAACTGTTGAAAAACAGTCCTTTGAGGTAGTGCTGTTACTGTCACTATTTTTTTTTTTTTAGGTGACATTTGCCACTGTGGCACTTTCCACCAGGTAGTGCAGCCAATGACACCTGAGTCAGAGGCCTTTGGCTCTCAATCCTGCCATGTTGGCCAATGGGTTGCACCAACTCTTTCTCCTAAGTCAGGGGAAAATGGGAGCGACCCAAATGTTCACGGTGGAAGTGCGTTGTGAATGTAGCACAGACAAGCTGTGAACTACGATACAAGCCTGGGAAATCACATGGTAGAAAAACATGTATCCACATGGGGCATGTGCTCATAATTGCTCAGCGAGAAAGCAAGCTGGCAGAAAGGTCTTCAAATCCATACAGTTTTAGTTGAATTCAAATCATGTCAACCTGAACTCCTTTGATCCGGGGTAAAAACCAAGTTTTATTCTCTGTGCAGAATTTGAGATAATCAGCGGCTCCCAACGAAAAATGAAGTTCAAAGCCTGCAGGGCCAGGGAATGATAAACCGGAAGATGAAGCTTTGTGGCTTTGCACTCAGAGCCGTTGGAAAGTCTGGCCATGATATTCTGGATGATGAGCAGAACCTTCCCTGGCCCTGAGCTTATGAAACGCAAAGGTGCGCTGGGACTTTGGGCGATCCCTGTGGTTTGTTCACATTCACTCTTGCTAGAACTTGGAACCTTACTTTATATCGCAGTCGCTGCCACTCGTTCACTAAGGTGAAAAATATATCCCCAAATGGTAACACAGCTGAGGGTTTGTTCTAACAATCCGTCTCGAAGGGAGCTGGAAACTTCTGACGACATCCATTGGGCCGCTCACGCAGCGGGGAGCACCGTGGAGAGAGCACCAAGGAATGGAAAGGCACCCTCAGACTGACTCACCTCTGCTAAGATGCCCTCCTGGTGCGAACTTCCGTCAGGCGTCTGTGGGCGTCTTCGTTCGTGCTCACTTCGGCTTGCTGAGCCCAGGTTTAGTGAGGAATCCTGCTAGCCAGCTCATCAAGGAAGGCTCCACCCTCCATATCTTCTTCCCCCACCCTGGACACCATGCCAACGTGCTCTGAGGAACGTTCCATCTACTTCCTACCTCCCTGTCGGCTGTGAGTCCCCACGTGTCCTGGTGCGTTACGAGCTAAGCTCTGTCTCCCTCCCCCGTTGCAATAGTCTTGAAAAAAATCTTCTTGCGTTTAACAAGTGTCCGGGGAATCATTTCTCTTTACCACCTTTGACCTCATACAAATTGTCAAAAAATAAAAAAATAAAAAAAATCCACAGACACCCAGCACGGACCGCGGGCAACAATGGAAGATGTTCCGGAGTTGTGACCCCAGGTTCACCGCTGTGCTGTGTGCAGAGGGCCTAGAATCACCCCCCATCCAGCACTTACTCCCCTGGGCAAGTCAGTCGTGAATTATAAAGCTTTCAACTATGGGTGGGATTCAGAAATGCGCCCCTTGCTCAGCACACAGTGGTCTCTTGCAAATACAGGGAACGTTCTGGAAGGACATGCATCAGCATTCCGAGCGGCGGGATTCCGGGTGAATGGTTTTCTCTGTGTCGTCCCAGTTTCCTGCTTTGATCTCACGTGTGCAAATTCACCTATTTGCTAAAACCCGTCTGTAGTCCCCAAATCAACGCTCCTGGCGCTTTCCTGACCACTCGGAACGCGCACGCGTGTAGCCCAATGACACACTTGAGGTGCTCGGTGTGGTCGTTTCCCGCTGGGGTGACCCGCCCTCCGCCTTCCTGTGTCAACCAGGGGTCTGTGTTGTGCGAAGCCTTTTGTGTTATTAACGCTTCTGTGTTATTCTTGGTAGTGCCGCCGTTTACAAAATGGCTCAGAGAGAAGGTGCTGAAGCTGGGCGTAGGGGTTCTCCATGTGCAAGGTGCCGTGCGCCTTCGGGAGAAAACGCCTGTGTTAGGGAAGCTTCGTTCAGGTATGAGTTACAGAGCAGCTGGCCATGAGTCCAAACTTAGCGAATCAATCAATGTCAAATCCAGTGTCTCTAAGAAAGACATAAAGGGGCGCCTGGGTGGCTCGGTTGGTCGAGCGTCCAACTCTTGGTTTCTGCTCAGGTCACGATCCCAGGGTTGTGGGAAGGAGCCAAGAGGAGCCTGCTTAAGATTTCCTCCCTCTCTCCCTGCTCTCTCTCTCTCTAATACTATATATATATATATATATATATATACATATATATATATATATGTATATATATCTGTATATTTCTTATAACATAATTATATAACGTGATGTATTGATTGGTTGACAAATGTGACCTGAGACACAAGACCCTCACCCTGCATTTCCCCTCGGGAACGGTCCCATGTTCTCTAATTCGGTGTCCACGGAGACTTTGTGGAACCTAACTACCACGAGTACCCAGAATCGCCCGCGTTGTACTGACATCGTGAGGGAGGACAGCACTGTGTTTGAGAAGCAGGTTGCATACAGGAGTGCGGTCCCTGCTGGGCTGGCATCGTAAGGAAGCAGACACTAGCTGATGGGAACTTGCGCCCCCCGGGCTCCAGGCCGAGGGCCTGACGTGTGCCGGGAGTGCACTTCCACGCCTTCCTGAGGGGTCGGCATTGCCATGTGTGTCTCTCGTGCGGGCAGAGAGGCTCAGAAGGTTACGCTCGCTTGTCCCTGTCCGCTGGCTCGCAAGGGTCGAGGCCGGACTCGGTGGGTTGGTGGTCGTCATCAAGGTTGGGACGGGCCAGGAAAACGGTGTGTACTTCCCGCCCCTTTCACCTCCGCAGACGATGAAAAGTCGGGAGTGGCTGGCGAGCGGTAGAACCAGCCGTCTGCCGCCGTGTCCAAATCCGGTGGTGTGTCCACCCATCTGGACACGGAGGGAGGTGCTCCTGACCCGGGATCTGGGGGTTTCCATGGCTGCCCAGGCGGTCCTAGCAGTCAGGTTGCTGGTAACTGTCCGACCCCAGTTGAGACACCGTCCTGTTTGCTAACTGATTTATTTTCTCTCGCGGTGAAGGTCCTGCCCCTGGCGGAGCCCACGCACCATGAACTCAAGCGAATTCCGGAGGAGAGGAAAGGAGATGACGGACTTTGTGGCGGACTATTTGGACGGCATCGAGGGACGCCAGGTCTACCCCGACGTGCAGCCTGGCTACCTTCGGTCGCTGGTCCCCTCTACTGCCCCCGAGGAGCCAGACGCGTTTGAGGACATCATCAATGACGTTGAGAGGATAATCATGCCAGGGGTAAGTGTATCCCCAAGGCTGGAAGAAGGGAGGGCTAGCCGTGAGGTAGCACCTACTGGGCACGGGGCAGGTCTCACGTGCTATTCTACCTGGTCCTCACAGCCCCCTTGCTGGAGAGAGACTTATCATTTCTGCTTTGTAGCTGAGGCAACTGACGCCCAGCGAGGTTAGGCGATCAGCCTGAGGTCACACAGCTAGTGAGCTGTGGAGCCAGGACCGCCACCCAGATTGTGTGGGCTCCGAGGGCAGTGAGTATTCTTCCCCCCACCACCCCGTCCCCCCGTAAGCCCCAGGTCAGGTCCCACCCCGAGCCCCTGGTACATGCGTGTGAGTCATATGACCTTTGGAGGACACAGGGCCCCGGTGGCTGTTTTCAAGGAAGTTCAGATTGAAGCACATTCTTAATATTCTTGTGTTTAGCAGACGGCACATATTTATTTCACTGGAGATGTGGGAGGCATCTGTTTCTGTGCAGACCCCTGTCCCCTGAAGCCAGTGCGTCCCAGGGCCACTGACCTGGGGCAGGGCTGCTCCTCAAGACGGAGAGCGCCTCTTTCAGACCCGCTGCTCACTTCTCATTCTCCCAGGGGTTTCCTTTGACATTTGTGCTTGGAGGCAAGTGCAGGATCCAAGTTCTCGCCCTGAGGTTGTGCAAACACGCTAAGCCCCTCCAGGGCAGGTGTGGTTAAATGTCAGGCCGAGAGGGCGCTCCTGCCAAATGTGCAAACACCCGGGGGCGGAGCGGCTCAGACAACAGAGGTTTGCTTCTGGGGCCGGGCCAGCGGATTTGATTCTTGGGGAGGATTCTCCCCCAGGCTTGCGGATGGCCGCCTTCTGGGCATATTTTCACCTGGCCTTTCCTCCTTGCCCAGACCCGCCTCGGGGTCCAATGGAGCCCTATTGCGCTCCAGAGGCCCCACTCCTAAGACCATCACAGTGCGCGTTAGGGCTTTGGCACAGGAATCTGGGGGCACAAACATGCCATCCACGGGGAAGGTGGGAGACATCGGAACGTGAAGTCTTGGTATGAAGGGGGCGTTCAGTGTGCAGAGCCGCGCTGGGCAGTGCAAGGTCCTGGGTCCCTGGGTGGGATTCCAGCCCTCCCAGTGCTCTGTGCGGTTGCAGGGAAAGGAGGTGAGGTCCAGCGGGGTGGGGGTGGGAGGGACTCCGTCTGCAGGTCTTGCAGAGCGAGTGCAGGAACATCCATCTCGGGCGTGGGTGCGAGCTTGAGCTGGGAGGCAAAACAAAGTCATTCCTGTCCTTGGCCAGGTGTCCGGGCCGGCAGGGAGGGCACCCAGGGAGGGGCCTCCACAGGGCACTTATCAGTTGCAAAGGCATTGACTTAAAAGAGAACATAGTAGCATTAGGTTAATTTCTTTCCTGGCCCGGAGTGTTTCCTTCTTTCTTCTGATTCTTCAAAGAAATGAAAATGTTTTCCGGGCCCCTAAAATTTTCGTGGGACCTGGACACTGGGCCCGTCTCAGCGCCACCACCAGCCTTGGTTGCCTGACCGCCACCACCCACCCCCAGGCTGGGGCTGTGCTCAGCTTCTCACTCGCTCCAGACCATCCACCGTCTTTCACCGTCCCGCCGGCTGGCTTCTCCGTGGCTCTGCTGAGAGCTCCCGGCCACCCCCGCCCCCACCCCAGGCTGAATCGCCTCGTTCTCCCCGGGCTCCTGCTGCTCGTGTCCGTCCCTCCACCCCTCAGCGCTCCAGGCACGTCCCCGCAGCCCCCTCGTCCTCCTCAGGTGCTCGCCTGCGCTCAGCATGCAGACGTGGGGTGGCCTTGGTGGCTGTGGGACCGGTCTTAAGTCCCCAGGAGTCTGCACAAATCCTGTCGGCCGCTCCCAGTTCTCTGAGAGCTCCTGGGCAGCGACCTGCCCGATCAGGGGGTCTCTTGTGTCACGGGGGACCCTGTGGCCAGTTAGTAACTAGTTCCTTAGGGAAACGGGGTTTGCATTTTGCCGCAGACCACGAAAGTGACTCGTGTTGACAGAACACCTCCTCCACCTTTGGGGGTTTGGAGGCAGGCCACGAGAAGTGTAGAGGCGGAAACGCCCCGGTACTCCTTTTGTTTCCACCTGAGGGGGTGTTGGGGGCTCTGAGAGGGGCGGTCACCGGCCTGGGGTAACCCAGAAAATCCGACCGGCCGCCCGATTTGCAGTCCTGGGCGCTTTCAACATCCCTGCATTTGCCGCGGGCTGGATGGGGCGGTGCCGGGGTTGGGGGCGGCTGGGGGGCTGGGTCATGTCTCCTGGACACTGATAAAGAGGTGACAACCCCAAGTAGAGACTCCGTGACAATCCCTAGGGGTACAGGGCGTCTTGAGGGCTTTATTCTTTCTGTTGTCGCATGACAGGCATGTCAGCAGCAAGAACAAATTAAAGGAGCAAGAAGGGCCCCTCCCCCATCTTCTTCCCAAACTCTGGGGTATTCCCAGCCAGTCCTGCACGCCCGCCCCTAGATGTCCCCACTCCCAGTGGCCTTGCTGAGCCCCGGCTCCCCTGATGGGACGTGCCCTTGCACATCTGCTCCCCTCTCCCTGACACCTCGGCCCCAGGCCCCCCCAGCAAGGCTGGAACAGAAGAGACGAGGGTTGCAGGGGTGATGGAGCCATGGCTGCTGGAGGGGGTGGCTTGCGTCAGAGATGGAGGAGGAGGGGGGCCAGCTGAAGAATCCTGGAAATGAGGGGCCCTGGGTCCTCCTCACGCGGGGCTGGGCTCTGTCTCCACGCAGGTGACGCACTGGCACAGCCCCTACTTCTTTGCCTACTTCCCCTCAGCCAACTCGTACCCGGCCATGCTCGCGGACATGCTGTGCGGGGCCATCGGCTGCATCGGCTTCTCCTGGGTGAGCTCGGGGGGCCCTTGGGGGGCTCCTGGCAGTGGTGGGGGATCTGCCGTGGGGACCAGCCACCTGTGGGGAGCGGAGAAGGATCCAGCCCTGGACAGAGTGACCCCTAAGGGACTTAGGGACACAGGGAGGTACAGCCTCCTTTCCCGGAAGGGTGGCCGTAGGAATTCAAACCGCAGCCCAGACCCTGGAGTGTCTGCAGCCTAAGCCTGGGAATCTGCATTCTGCCAAGCATCCCAGAGCATTTCTGTGAACTCTGCAGCTGCCGGGGTCCTGGCCCATCTGTTGGCAGCCAAGGCTGCCGTGCCTGGAGAGGCCCCCTCCAGCCCATCACGAGTGGGCAGCGACACAGGGCAGGTGGCCCTGGAAATGGGGCCAGCCCGGCATCTGTGCCAGCTGTCCCAGGACCCCCGTATCTGGGGACAGAATGCCAGCGGAGTGGTGGGGCCGGCTCTTGCCTGTGGCTCCCTGCCCCCAGCCCTGGAGCTGCTGGAAGGATTCAGCTAGAGCCGTGCACTGACTGCCTCAGGGGCCCCGGGCTGCCCACACCAGGCTGACATCTTCCAAGGTCAGGGTCTTCTGTTGGCCTTCTGGGTCCAGAGTGCCACCTGGCTCGTGCCTTGCAGCTGAGTGGACGCATGAGCACTGACTCGTGCCGGGCTTGGCCTTGAGCATGTGAAAGAGGCGTTAGTTTGCGAACGAGCCGGGCCAAGCAGCAGGACCCAGCACCTGCCAGCTCGCCACTCCGGCAGGCTTGCTGTTTAGACAGGGGCGTCCGTCCATCCGGAGTTGCTGGGGGAGGAAGTCAGCCGCCCAGGAAGGATTGCGGGGGAGCCATCCCTGGCTCCTCTGCCGGGGGTCTCTGGACCGTCCCTCCGCACGTGCCCCAAGGCCTTCCTCTGCCCCCGGGACAGCAGCCTGGGCACTGACAGGGTGGCCTCGGTGCCCTCCCTGTATCTCTGCCGAGCACACCCCCTTCTGAGGGACGCCTTCTCTTATTAGATGCTGCAGCAGATTTCATTTCCCTCTGCCAGTCCAGAGCCATCGTGTCCCTTCTGGGTGACTCGGCATCTAGCCCATTGCGTGTGCTTTTTCTGAGGACACTGGTTTCTCTGGAAGCTTGGAGAACCGCCTCCCTGTCCCTCGCCTGTACTGGCCAGGACACGGGTTCCTCAGTGAGTGCAGGTTCCCAAGCCTGGAGCTGGTTGTAGCTGGGATGGGGTAGGACCTCCCCCGGGGCTGACCAGCTGGCTGTCACCAGCCGTGCATCATGGTGTGCACGTGGCCCTGGCACCCCAGTGAGACCCACCTGGCGAGAGGTGCTCCATGCATTCTCGGTGGAAACCAGGCCAACCTGCCCCATCCCCTGTGCGATGACAGGGGACAGTCCGGGATGGTAGAGCACCAGCTCGAGCTCCTAAAAGGCAAGGTCAGCGACCTGCCCCGGGGGCTCCCAGAGGACACGGGCCACCTAGAACGCACCTCCCCGACTCCGTCCAGTCTCACCACACTCACTTGTGACTACGGAGGAGGGTCCACCGGTGCATCTTTCTAGATCCTTCTGTGAATACACAGATAACTAAACGGGGGCACACGAGGTGCTGGTGGAATGCAGCACAGGACGGTAGGGGCATTATGGGCTCTGCCTTCCTTCCCGGCCATTCTCCCAGGAGTCCTGGGCAGAGAGCACATGTTTGACGCTCATCCAGGCTTTTGAATAGCATCTGGGACTGGACTTTTTTTTTAATGTTTATTTCTTTTTGACAGAGAGAGAGAGAGAGAGAGGGAGAGAGAGGGAGAGCGTGTGTGCACGAGCGGGGGAGGGGCAGAGAGAGAGAGGGAGACACAGAACCCAAAGCAGGCTCGAGGCTCTAGGCTCTGAGCTGTCAGCACAAAGCCCAACTCGGGGCTCGAACCCATGAGCCATGAGATCATGACCTGAGCCGAAGTCGGACGCTCAACCAATTGAGCCACTCAGGTGCCCCCGGGGCAGGGGCACTAAACCCATCTGCTCCTGAAATTCTGCAAGACCGGGCCCCTTGCTCTGACGCCAGCCTCTAGAGATTTGTGGCAGAGAAGGGTGGGTGAGAGGGGGTGACGTCCCCAGGGAGCCGAGTCTGTGGGTGGAGGACGGTGAGGTCACCGAGAGGGCCGCACAAACCCTTGTCCCTTCTGGGGCACCACTGGGATCTGGGGAGCGTGGCTGCGTCCGTCCTTCCAGAGCGAGACAGAACAGGGGTGTGGCGTGTGATATGGCCAGGGTGGCCCTCGGTGGTGCTTCAGAGCTGGCAGCGTGAGGGGTCCCTCTGTGGTGCTCACTCCGGGGGTCCCCGTCTCTGCTGGGCTGCCTCTTCTCCCCGGAACTGCCAGCGGGGAGAGCACAGTAATCCCGCCCAGAGACGGGCCTTTTGAAAATGCTGAAGGCTGTTGTGAAACCGATAGCGTCCAAGGGACAGAAGTGAGGAAGCGGGCCGCCTCGCGTCCCCATGGGTCACGGGCTGGCAGGTGGCTGATTCCTTTCCTCCCGCCCCGCTAGGCCGCGAGTCCGGCGTGCACGGAGCTGGAGACGGTGATGATGGACTGGCTGGGGAAGATGCTGAAGCTGCCAGAGGCATTTTTGGCCGGGGAAGCGGGCGAAGGGGGTGGAGTGATCCAGGTAAGGCGGCGGGGGAGGGGCGTCCAGCATTCCGGGGGTGCTTGGGCTCCACGCCGGGGCCACAGCTGCAGGTGGACGAGAGAGGCCCTTGAACTTCCCGTGCGTCCTCGGACGCCTCCTGGAGAACCGGCATGGCTGAGCCCTTAGGAGCCCTCTGGATCTGGATTTGGGTCCCGGCGGTGTCTGCCACTCCCTCCCCCAGGCTCGGTGGATGGAACAGGGGCGGCCCCTGAACACGAGCGGAGGCTCGCGCAGCGTTCCAGGTGCCTGTCACTAGGCGTGAGCCCTCTGCGGGCATCAGCTCATCTGATCCTACAAAAGCCTGGGAATCGGGCTGTTTTAACGCCGTTTTACAGGCCGGGGGACTGAGGCGTAGACCCGCAGGTGACCTGCCCGCCAGCCCCTGCCGGGAAGTCCCGGAGCCGGGGTCTGAACCCACGTCTGCCATAGAGTTGTGACCTCCACCACCGCTGAGCGCCGTCCTCTGGGTGGTGAGTGCAGCCGTGACCACGTCCTTCCAAGGCTCCTGGAAACCACTACATCAGTGAGAGCCGAGGTCCCCCGAAGATGCTGCCTTTTCTCCGCACCCTCTAATTCGTTCTCCCCATTGGACAAGTACCACTGACAGTGACCATGTGCCGGGGCGTGCCTCGAGGACATGACGGGCACAAGTGACAGTCAGAGGTCTGTGCCATCAGGAGCCTCAGGACAGATGCCACTGAGGAGACATGGGCTTTGGGCTTTTCTTATTTCCTAGCCTGGACCATGGACTCTGTGGAAGCCACCACCCTCCCTGACTTCATTTTCCTCCGGTCAAGTGCCCAGTTGTGAGATTGAGAATTGAGAGTCAGTTACGGCGGCTGCTATTCTGCCCAGCGGCCCACGGAGACACGGAGACACGGAGACACGGGGGCATGTGTGGGCAGTCAGCGGCTGGCGTGGCCAAAGTCGAGTAGGAAGCAAGGGGTCCTGGGACCGCCCACCCAGACGGGGGCTTCTGACCTCCCGCGTGTCAGTTTTCATTTGTTGCTGTAAATTTTGTTAGCTCCAAACGGCACAGACCTATTATTTTACAATTCTTTCTTTTTTTTTTTTTTTTTAACGTTTATTTATTTTTGAGACAGAGAAACACAGAGCATGAACGGGGGAGGGGCAGAGAGAGAGGGAGACACAGAATCCGAAGCAGGCTCCAGGCTCTGAGCCATCAGCCCAGAGCCCGATGCGGGGCTCGAACTCACGGACCGCGAGATCGTGACCTGAGCTGAAGTCGGACGCTTAACCGACTGCACCACCCAGGCGCCCCAATTCTTTTTTTTTTTTTTAATGTTGATTTATTTTTTGAGAGAGACAGAGCATGAGCGGGGGAGGGGCAGAGAGAGAGGGAGACACAGAATCTGAAACAGGCTCCAGGCTCTGAGCTGTCAGCACCGAGCCCGACGCGGGGCTCGAACTCACAGACGGTGAGATCATGACCTGAGTAGAAGTCGGGCTTTGTGCTGACAGCACAGAGCCTGCTTGGGGTTCTCCTCTCTCTCTCTCTCTCTCTCTCTCTCTGCCCCTCCCCCACTCCCTCTGTCTCTGTCTCTCTCAAACTTAACAAACTTAACAAAATAATAATACTGTACATGACTTACATTGTATCAAATCGTTCCCTTTATCAATAACACGTCAGAAAATACTCTTTTAGGTCAAGGGGCGATAATATTCTAAAAAGATTATCAGCTTCCTCCTGGGGCTGTCCAGGCTGAGTCCAGATTCAGGATTCACGCTCCACCAAAAAATCAAAATAAAACAAAAATAAAGAGTGTTTCTGGGGTGTCAGATCTTACAACCAAAGCCATGTCTCATTCTCCTCCTTTCAACCGTCCAAGATGATTCTCGTAATTTGATACTTCTCACCAAGCTTACAAATACCCCATAATCTCAGGCGTGCCCTTCACAGTAATAGCAGCTTTTTGCCGAATGCCCACTATGACCTATACTTATTCCTTGGGCTTCATGTGATCTTTTTTCAACCTCCAAGGGGTGGTGAGGGTTGCTGGCTTTGTTTACTGCAGACATTACTTTTTTGAACGTTTCTTTCTTTTGAGAGAGAGAAAGAGAAGATGAGCAGGGGAGGGGCAGAGGGAGGGGGAGAGAGAGAATCCCGAGCAGGCTCCACGCTGTCAGCACGGAGCCCGACGCGGGGCTCGAACTCGCAAACCGTGAGCCGAAATCAAGAGTCAGATGCTTGAAGGACTGAGCCACCCAGGCGCCCCAGAGCGTGGATGGCTTTAGTGACGACTTTTTTCATAAGCGAGGAAGCTGGGGCCAAGAATGGGAGCGTGTGGTGTCCCAGGGCACAAGCTCGCCAGAGACAAGGCTAGGATAATGGTGGGCTGGACCCAGGAGCGTCCCTGACCATTTGCTTGGGTCAGAGTCTCCCAAGGTGTGCATGCTGGCCTGGGTTCAGTCTTTCCATGATCTCTACTTTAAAGACCGTGAGACCCTGGCAATCCCAATCCCAGCATCTCTCTGCCCTTGGAGTCAAGTCCTCTTTGGAGCCCAAGTTTTGCAGAATGGAAGCAGACACCCGCGTGTGTTTGCAGCAGGAGGCAACTGACAAGGTTGATTGTCTGTAATTTGTGAGGCCCCGGGGAGCACCCCAGCTTGGTGACAGCCGTGGGGCTGGGCTGCGGGGGGAGGCTGCACCCAGCTCCCCCCCCACCCGCCCCGAGCCACAATCCCAGCTACTAGATGTCCGTGCGGTGACAGGCAACAGAGTCAGACGGCAAGTCGTCGTGTGAGCTGCCCAAACTGGGCTGGAAAATGGTCTCTTAATTGGGTTTGAAAGCTCTTGTGGAAGAAAAGCCAATGCCTCGCCGTGTGCGGGGTGACACTTGAAAGGACATTTCTGGTCCCAGCGTCGGCTGTCACAGCATCTCTCTCTGCCGCGTAGCCGGCTTGCCATGGCAACCTTTGTCCGCTGCAGGGAAGAGGTGTCATTACGCGGCCCGAGCCCCGGAACAGACCCCCGGCTCCTTCTGCCCACTCCTCCCTCTGTTGGCTTCCCACAAAGGGCCAGAAATCTGCTCGAATTCCTGATCCACGGCAGGAGCTGGAACGTGTGGCTGCCATGGGCCTCTGAGCTCGGGACTCCCCACTGGCAATTTCTCCCGTTGGGCAATTTGTGTGTTCAATCATTTTCGGCTGCGTGGAGGGGGGGGACTTTGCAAGGACCGAGAAGAAAGGCGACCCCAGGAGGAATCCGGTTGGTGATTCAAAGCCTTTCATTAGCATGTGGCTCAGGGGAGAACAGAGGTTGCGGGGGGGAAGGTGCGTTTCAAGGCCTCAGGCAGAGGGTGCCACACAGGGAGGGGGCTGTGATCCCGCGTGAGTATTGGAGACAGAACCAGGCAGATGGATTCCAGCACCGGGGCGCCGTGCCTTTCAAGAAGCTTTGCGTGGTCCACTTCGGACGCGGAGTAGATGCTGGACCCAGGAGACACACGCCGTGGGGCGCAGGAGGAAGCCCCCCACCCTGGAGCGGAAAACCCCGTGCCTGCTTTCAGGGAGCTTGGATTCCCTGCTTCTACCGATCTAGCATCACCAGCCCATGTTGACTGTTGATTTCAGCTCAGGTCAGGATCTCACGGTTCGTGAGTTCGAGCCCCACGTCCTGCCCTGCACTGACAGCACAGAGCCTGCTTCAAATTTTCTGTCTCCCTCTCTCTCTGCCCCTCCTCCCCCCTCTCAAAATAAATAACAAACTTAAAAAAATACTACAATAAAATGACCGCTAGTGACAATATGGCCCGAAGAAATGTAAAACCCACCCGAGAGGCCGGGTTAAAAAGATTGTATGTGTATATTTGAGTCCATGCATTTGAGCGGCAAAACTCCGAGTAAATGTATTTATGTTCGAACTTCACCTGTCTCCCCGGAGGATCTGAATTGGCTTAAAAGAATAAGTAAAAGCATCGAAATGGTAAAATAGAACAGGAAATCGGGTCAGTGAAGGGAAATGAGGATAAAACGAAGTTAGCGGGGGAAGTTGGCCTAATTATTTTATTGTGTATTTCTCTGCAAAATTCTCAAATCTTACAAATCTCTCATAGTCGACCCAGATCTACCTTCTTTTATTTTATTTTTTCCTTTCTAATGTTAATACTGTTCAATTTGTTGGTTTCCTCTAGGATTTACTTAAGAGGTGGAGATTATGAGCAGTAGATGGGGGGCATCGCTTCTAAATGTGGGGAGGCCCCCGTCCCCCTGCCACTTGCTAGAAGTTAGTTCCCCTCTTTCTTAGCATCCATTTCCCACCTGACAATGACCGAATTTAAAAACAAGGTTCTACCGGGGCACCTGGGTGGCTCAGTCGGCTTAGCTTCTGACATCGGCTCAGATCATGATCTCACAGTTTGTGGGTTCGAGCCCCGCGTCGGTCTCTCTGCTGTCAGCAGGGAGCCCATTTCAGATCCTCTGTCTCCCTGTCTCTCTGCCTCTCCCCCACTCACGCTCTCTGCCTCTCAAACATTAAAACAAATTTTTTTAATACATAAAAATTAAAACAGGGTTATTTTGCAAATTCTGCGGAACAGCATGGTGGGTGCTGAGTCCGTGTTATCTTTAACCCACTTGCAGCCTCCAAGGAGTGAAGACGGTGCCTTTCTTTTAGTTCTTTGCCAGGGTAAGTTGTTGAATTAGTCTGCTGGGCCGCCCTAACACAACACCACGGACCAGCAGCTTTAACAATAGACATTTGTTGTGTCCCAGTCCCGCAGGCTGGAAGTCACCATCAGCGAGTGGGGAGCGATGGTTCCTCCTGATGCCTCTCTCCCTGGCTTGTAGAAGGCTGTCTCCTCCCCGTGTCCTCCCATGGCCTTTTCTCTGTGTGCGTGAATGTCTGGTGACCTATAAGGACACCAGTCGGACCTTTCAACCTAACGACCTCTTCAGACGCCTTATCTCCAAATACGGTTTCATTCTGGCGGACTCGGGGTGAGGGCTTCAGCGTGCTGGATTGGGAAGGACGTAACGAACCCTGTGACATTAGTAACCGAGGGAGCACCTCCAAGGGCATTTCTGAATCTGGAGGGAAAGGCATCCCATTTTGTAAACCAGTACAAGTTTCTCTGCGCGAGTGGTTGTGAACACAGCTGGGCTGAGTTGCCGGTACCCCGGGTCCCGGTCTCCTCCTCTGGTGGACGTAGGACCAGCCCTCATTGGCCAGCCTGGGAGAACTCCATGGAAAAATGCATGCAAAGTGGGTCTTGCACTTGCTGCGAGCTGAGTGCTCGGAAGGGCCGGCCAACAGGTTACATAAAATAGACAAAGCAATGAATGATAAAGCTGAATGAATCTTAAGACCTGCGGGCTGGGGGCATCTGGGTGCCTCAGTCAGTTAAGCATCCGACTTCGGCTCAGGTCATGATCTCACGGTCTGTGAGTTCAAGCCCCGAGTCAGGCTCTGTGCTGACAGCCCAGAGCCCGGAGCCTGGTTCAGATTCTGTGTCTCCCTCTCCCTCTCTCTGCCCCTCCCGGCTCGCGCTCTGTCTCTCTGTCTCTCTCTCTCTCAAATGTAAATAAAAAAATAAAAAAAGAACTGAAATGATTGTCACAGGTTGTTCCGATCTTTCCTGGGCGAAGGAGGATAAGCTTTGCAATTTCAGACTCATCTTTTAAGAACAGTATGGACAATAATGTCTCCCAGCAGTTTAGAGATTGATTTCTTTGCTGCACTTTGAAGCTCATTTCGACCCTTTCTTTGATCTAGGGAAGTGCCAGTGAGGCCACTCTGATGGCCCTGCTGGCCGCTCGAACCAAAGTGACCCGCCGCCTGCAGGCCGCCTCCCCCGGGCTGACGCAGGGTGCCATCATGGACAAGCTAGTGGCTTACTCATCGGATCAGGTGAGTGTGTTGGCTGAGCGTGTTGGTCCAAAGCCCCACTGAGTCTCCAAGATCTGAATGTCTTGTTGGAGGTCAAATCAGATCAAAACAATACCATGCAACCTGTCAGTCGTTTTTATAACTGTGCTTGGAAGTGGACGTTCGTTATTTTCTCAGTGTGCACGTGAGGTCTTGGAGGTCCACTGGGGTCACGGGGGAAGGGCCTGGAGTCCCCCCAGGCCCTCAGGTCTTGCGATCCTGCAACTGCTGTCACCAACTGGGAGCTGGGTCCCCATACCGGAGAGGTCCAGACCCCAGGATGGAGTCAAGTAGGAGACGGTGGCGGTGGGGGCCGCAGGGCAGCGAGGGGGAGCTGGCAGTAAGAACCGGCCTTCCTGGGGGCTCCTGAGACCCACCATCCAGGAACGATGCTGTGTCGTTGGCTTCTTCGCTCCAGACACCATGCACTGAACTTGGCCCCCAAGGTGCCCAAAGCCCCATGGTAAGAGGAACCCCCAGACAAGAAGCCGGGTGCTACCTCTACTTCAGACTTTATTTTGCTGCTCGTTCACTAAACCGCAAAGCAAGATTCCAGAATCAGGTGCAGGGGTGGGGGGGGGTTGGTGTGCAGCCCTGGAAGCTGTCTGCAGAGCCAGGGGCTCTGTCACCCGCACAGGACACGCACGCAAGAATCTAACTCTGCCGCTTTCTTTCCAGGCACACTCCTCAGTGGAAAGAGCCGGATTAATTGGAGGAGTGAAACTGAAAGCCATCCCTTCCGATGGCAAGTTTGCTATGCGTGGTTCTGCCCTGCAGGAAGCTATGGAGAGAGACAAGGTGGAGGGCCTGATTCCTTTCTTTGTAAGTCAACTATGCCTCTTGGGTAGGGCCCCCTGGGGGTCTCAGAGCCCTGCTTGGGTCTGGGGCAGGGTGCCATGCTGGTCACAGGATAGGCGGTTCATGCATCATCAGCTGACTGCTCCTTGAGGAAGGCTGGAGCATGACTCCATTTACATTTTTTTAATGTTGATTCATTTTTGAGAGAGAGAGAGAGAGAGAGAAAGCAGGGGAGGGGCAGAGAGGGGGTGGGGGACAGAGGATCCATAGCAGGTTCGGTGCCGACAACAACGGAGCCCGATGTGGGGCTCGAACTCATGAACTGTGAGATCATGACCCTAGCTCCAGTTGGACGCTCAACTGACTGAGCCACCGAGGCACCCCAGGAGCGTGACTCCCATTTATTTGTGCCTCCGCCTGCCTAGTCTCAGAAAGAAGTAAGCAGAGCACCCAGCCTGGAGGATCCTGGTTAAACCAACAAGCCTTGTTTCTGCTTCTGTTAAATGCGACACCGTATGGTTGTCCCTTGACAGCACTCTGTGCCTCGGTAGGTGCTCTGTCCTGAGGAGGGCATGATGGACCCAGTGAACCACATTAACCATAAAACACAGAAAGCCTTGGCCACCCAGACCGGTATTCTTAGCAGATACCAAGACGCATCACAAGCGATGTGTTGCAAGCCAGCACTGACTAATTCTAGGTAAAATACGTAACTGGCCAAATAGCACCAGGTTTTCTCGTGTACAGATGGGCATTTTCTAGCGGGGAAGAAATAGATAGTGTTACAGCGAGAGCTTGGAGTTGTCGCATCCGACGCGGCCATGGCAGCGTGCAGAGCTGAGGACTGACGCGTCACGCGTGATGACAATTAAGACGTGATTGTGGCCCCAGGATGGTGGTGTCCAACCTGGCTGTATACTGGAGTTACCGGGGGAGCTCTGAAAACACGGTCACACCTTGGTTTGCGAGCATAATTCGTTCCGGAAACACGCTCGTCATCCAAAGCTCTCGTATATCAAAGCGAATTTCAAAAACCTTTAGCTCAGTTGTGATCATGTGACGTTCGGCATCACGTACGACTTGTATCACAAGACATCGCTCATTCATCAAGTTAAAATTTGCTAGAAACGTTTGCTCGTCTTGTGGAACATTCACAGAACGAGTTACGTGCAGTCCGGGGTGTTACCGTATACTGATGCCCAGGCCCTGTCCCAGTTACTTTTACCAGAAGTTCTGGGAAGGGAGCTTTTCGAACAAACTGGGGAGATTTTAGAAACAAATCAAGATCCTCAGGTACCTCTTGAACATATCTGAGCATCTCCTACTTGTTAGAACAATCTAGGTGTGACAAACTTTATGGACCCCGTGTGAATCATGCCCACTCTTTTTTATTTAAGAATTAATCTTCGAGACAAGCTTTTATTCTCAAAAAAAAAAAATTGTTTTCATCGATTTGAATCAACCACCACTCGTTGAATACCTAACGTGTGACCTGGGGAAGGCACGGAAGGCATGATTTGATACAAACTTGGATCCCCACTTGTGGAGTTTCCACGGGAATCACTGTAGGAGTGAGCAGATTCAGACGTAGCTGGTGGGAGGGACTGACGGCCAAGGCAGCTGTCAGCCTGCAATAGGCTGAGCCAGAGGTCACCTTAGTCACCCCGTCCTGCTTCATTTTCCCATCTTGCATGAAATACACGTTTATTTGTATAGTTGTTACTGCCTCCCTCCTCCCACCACACTGTGAGCTACGCGGAGGGCGGGTCTGGTTAATAGTCGCTTTATCCAGCTCCTTGAACCTGCCCTGCCCCTTAGCAGAAGCACAATAAATATTTGTCATATAAAGATTCGGAAGGAAGATCCTTCTAGTTAGAAGGAAAGACTACCTTTAAAATTCCTACAGACAATCCCCTGATGGTCTGAAAGGATTCCTTTTACACAAGGTAAGCTTTTCTGCACCTATGCCATCACTAACTAAGACTTACCAGAATATCCTATCTCGGGAAAAATAAATACATTAAAACCCACTCTTGCAGATTTGAAGAATGAAGGCAATGGAATACACCACATAAAACGATGAGAAGATTTCATTTCATAAAAACCACAAGACTCGTAAACAAAACAAAAGGGCAAACGCTGGCAGGAAATACAGTATATATTATAAAGCAAATCTTAAAAGAAGGCTCAGATTTTCGAGAAGTCAAAGGACAACACTCCATTGGGAAAACAGACAAAATAGAAAAACAGTTGGTTCCCAGGTCAAGCCCAAGAAAGTGAGGACACAAAATCAATTTCAATCTTGTAACGACCAGGGCAATGCAACTTATCTCCTTAGGGACCACTGGGAACATCTCAGCTGTGGCTTATAGACCTGCCCGTGGCTTGTTTTATGTTTGACCCGGGTGTAGTTGACATATTTTCAAGTTTCTGTACCCAGCTGCACACGCGTCTAGAATCGTCAAACCTTCCCGCCGAACGACCCATTCGTCACTGCAAAATGCTCTCTTTATCTCTATGAAATCTGCATACAGTGAAGTCACTGCAGTTACATCCGGTTTCTATGGGTTAGTGGTCAGGGGATACGTTTTCCCAGTGTCTTCCTTTCCTTTCCTGTTCTCTTACACCTAAAATGAGTCTCCTGTGTGCAGGCTACAGTTGTTGCTTGTTTTTTTTTTTTTTTTCTTTTTCATTTGTTTATAAGTCCAACATGATAATTTTTCTCAAATTTGTCCATTTACTTAAAGTAATTGTTGACACACTGAAGTGCATGGCTGTCTATCTGGCCCACCTCTTATATGATGGTTTTTCTCTGCTTTCTTGTCTTTTTTTTTTTTTTTTAATGTTTATTCATTTTTGGAGAGAGACAGCATGGGGCAGGGGCAGGGAGAGAGGGAGAGACAGAATCTGAAGCAAGATCCAGGCTCTGAGCTGTCAGCACAGAGCCCGATGTGGGGCTCGAACCCATGAACCGTGAGATCATGACCTGAGCTGAAGTCGGATGCTCAGCCAACTGAGCCACTGAGGCACCCTGGTATTAACTCTCCTTTAAATGTTTAGTAGAACTCACGTGTGATGTCATCTGGTCTTGACTTTTACTTGTTGGGCATTTTTTGATTACGGATTCAATTTTGTTACTAGTAATCAATCTATTCAAATTTTCTATTTCCTTCTAATTGAGTTTTGGAAGATTGTGTGTTTCTAGGAATTTGCCCATTTCTTCTAGGTTGTCCAGTTTGTTGGCATGTCATTTTTCATAGCATTCCAATACAATCCTTTTTATTTCTGTGGTATAGTTGTTACTTCTCCTTAATTTATGATGTATTTGGGTTTTCTCTCTTTTTTTTCTTATGGGTCTGGCTAAAAGGTTATCAATTTTGTTCATGTTTTCAAAGAACCAGCTCCTGGTTTTATTGATCCTTTCTTTCCTATTTTCTTTTTTTTTTGGGGGGGGAGGTCTCTATTTCATTTATTTCTACTTTAATCTTTATTATTTCCTTCCTTCTACTAACTTTACATTTTGTTTTTTTCTTTTTCTAGATCTTTTAGGCGTTAGATGGTTTGAGTTTTTCTTATTTCCTTTTTTTAATTATTATTTTTAATGTTTATTTTTGAGAGAGGGATAGAGTGTGGGGGGGGAGGGGCAGGGAGAGAGAGAGAGAGAGAGAGAGAGAGAGAGAGAGAGAGAGACAGAATCTGAAGCAGGATCCAGGCTCTGAGCCATCAGCACAGAGCCTGATGCAGGGCTTAAACACACAAACCATGAGATCATGACCTGAGCTGAAGTCGGACACCCAATCAACTGAGCCACCCAGGTGCCCTGCCATTGATCTTTCTTTCCTATGTTTTCTTATTTTCACCTGGAATCATTTTTTTTTCTGTCTGAAAAACTATCTTTATAATTTCTTTCCTATTTTGTTACAATTCCCTCTGTTCTTGTTTCTCTGAAAATGTCTTTATTTTGCCTTCCCCTTTCAATATTTTTGCTGGGTCTAGAGTTCCAGGCTAGACGTTCTCTTCCTTTGGCAGATTAAATGCATAAGCCCATTGGCATCTTCTCCCATCATCTGGTGGGATGTCACTCATCAGTCTCACTGTGACTTTTAGAGGTAATGTGGCAATGTGACTTCTTTCACCCTCTGATTGCTTGCAGTATTTGCCTTCTGTCTTTGCGTCTAGGCAGTTCTACTAGGATGAAAGTTGATTGCTTCTTCGTGCTTATTCTCCTTGGGTTTCACAGAGCTTCCAGAATCTGTAATTTGTCACTTGTCCTCAGTGTAGGGAAATTCTTATGCATAATCTCTCCAAAGTTTGCTTCTGCACATTCATCCCTCCCCTTCTGGGACTCTGCACAGGTGTTGGGTTGTCCCTCCCAGCGCCATGACCTCTGATGCTCTTCTGTATACCTGCCACCCATTCTTTTTTGTTTTTAATTTTTTTTAATGTTTATTTATTTTTGAGACCGAGAGAGACAGAGCATGAGTGGGGGAGGGGCAGAGAAAGAGAGGGAGACACAGAATCCAAAGCAGGCTCCAGGCTCTGAGCTGTCAGCACAGACCCTGACTCGGGGCTTGAACTCATCAACTGCGAGATCATGACCTGAGCCAAAGTCGGATGCTCAACCGACTGAGCCACCCAGGCGCCCCCCGCTTCCCTTCATTCTTAAAATCCCTATGCTCAATCCCTATGTACAATTTACCCCTATTTATCGTTCACCAAGTCTTTCTCTAGTTATGTCTGGCCGATACATGAATATGTCATGTTCTTGGTTTAAAATATTGGAAGGTTTTAAGTTCTTATTTTGAACACTTGTAGATTAAAGAGAAAATAACAAGGTTCATATGCAGAGACTCCCCTCGTCCCTTTCACCCAGTTTCCCCCCGTTGTTACAGCTTGCACACGATAGTGCAGTAACAGAACCCGGAAGCTGACATTGTGTGCGTGTAGTCTTATGTCATTGTCACGCGTGTAAGTTCACATCACCTCCCCCCACCCCCACAGCCAGGATGCAGAACTTCTCCATCACCACAAAGATGTCCCCTCCCCACCTCTTCACACACGCTAATGCCCTGCTGTCCTCACTTTGAGCGTGTTATACACACACAATCACAAAGCCTGTCGCCTTTTGCAGCCGGCTTTTCTCACTTGGCATAATGACCTTGAGGTCTGTCCAGAGTGTGGCATGAATCGATACACGGTTATTTTTACTGACTCACAACAGCAGTTTGGCACCACCTTCTTGGTAACCCAGCCTGTTTAACCATTTACCTACTGAGGACATCAGAGTTGTTTCCAGGGTTGGGTGATTGCACATGAAGAGTCCAAAAACACAAAACTGAAAATAAAGCTTCCATGACCATTCACACATAGGTATTTGGGTGAACGTATGTTTTCATTTCTCTGGCAAAAATTCCCAAGAACGCAATTGAGTGTGATATGCTAGCTGTGAGTTTATTTACCTTTTCAAGAAACTGTCAAACTGTTTTCCAGAGAGGCTGTACCATTTTATGCCTCTACCAACGATGTGTGAGGAATTAAGGCTGTGCATCCTCAACAGCATTTGTTATTCACCATTTTTAAATTCTAGGTGTTTTGGTAGGACAGTAGGGATATCATCGTTTGCATTTCCCTGATGACTAATGATGTCGAACATCTTTCAATGTGTTTCTTTGCCACCCATATGGCCTTGGCAGTGAAATGTGTCTTCATGTCCTTTGCCCATGTTTAATTGGATGGATTAATTTTTAAAAAATTTAACGTTTATTCATTTTTGAGACACAAAGAGAGACAGAGCGTGAGCAGGGCAGGGGCAGAGAGAGGGAGACACAGAATTAGAAGCAGGCTCCAGTCTCCGAGCTGTCAGCGCAGAGCCCGACGTGGGGCTCGAACCCATGAACCGTGAGATCGTGACCTGAGCCGAAGTCGGACGCTCAACCGACTGAGCCACCCAGGTGCCCCAGCTCTCTCTTTTCTTTTTAAATCACCAAATAGTATCTCATTGTTTGGATGTACCTATTGAAGGACATTAATATCCCGCACCCACCTCTGACTCAGAGGTTTTCCAGTACCATTGAACAATTACCTCGATCTGATACTATCTACCTGGATAGTGGACTATTCGATCTTACAAGACTGCCTCACTTCAGTTGCCAGTTGTAACTCCAGGTTGTCACCTGTCACCTGACCAACGGCTATAGATCAGAAATTCCAGCAACCCCCTCCCTTGGGTTTGATTAATTTGTTAGAGCAGCTCACAGAACTCAGACATCTTACTCGCTAAATCACTGGTTCATTAGAGAAGGATAAAACTCAGGAAGGACCAGGTGGAGGAAACGTGGCGGGGGGCAAGATCTGGGGAAGGGGCGTGGAACTTCCATGTCCTCTCCTGGTCCCACTGTCCCCAAGTCTCCACCTGTTCACTGGCCCTCAGGTTCTACCAACCCGCTTTTGGGGTGTTATAGAGGCTTCATTACATAGGCATGACGGGTTGAATCACGGATCATTGGTGATTGAACTCAATCTTCAACGCCCTCCCCTCCCTAGAGGTCAGGGTTGGGACTTAACAGTTCCAATGCTCCAGTAACAGGATTGGTTCCCTTGAGAGCCAGCCAGCATCCTTAGGTGACCTAGCCGCTTCTCATTAACATGACAAAAGACGCCTTTATGGACTTCCTGGCTTATTCAGTTCCAAGGGTTTTAGGAGCTCTGTGCTGGAAATGGGGACAAAGACCAAATATATATATATTTCTTATTATAAATGACAATATCACAGACATCTCGGTTGCTTCCGAATTTCGGTAATTATTTGAAGAGTGCTATGAGCATCAAGTGCAGGTTTTTGTGTGGACACAGGTTTTCAACTCACCTGGGTAAATGAACAGGAACCCACATAATTGCTTGGTCGTATGGTAAGAGAATATTTGGTTTTTATGAGAAACTGCCAGACTCTTCCAAAGCAGCTGTACCATTTTGCATTTCTAAGAGCCATGAAATCAGAGTTACTGTTTTGCCACATCCGCACCAGCATTTGGTGTTGTCGGTGTTTTCGATTTTAGCCGTTCCCATAGGTGTCTGTTGGTATCTGAAAGTTGTTTTCATTTCAGACTCCCTACCGACGTACCCCGTAGAAGATTTTGTCATATGCTTATCTGACGTTTGAATATCTTCTTTGGTGAGGTGTCAGTTCCGATCTTTCGCCCCTGTGTTAGTTGGGTTGTTTATTTTCTTGTTGGGTTTGAGGACTTCCTTTTATAATTTGGATACCAGTCCTTTATCAAGAGATGCGTTTGGCAAATATATTCTCCCAATGGGTAGCTTTTCATTCTCTGCAATGTCTTTTGTGGAGCAGGAGTTTCTGATTTTCCTCAAGTCTGTCTCATCAATGTTTTCTTTCTTGGATCCTGCCTTTGGTGTGGTGGCCACAAACTCATCGCCGCACTCAAGAGGATGTAGGTTTTCTCCCGTGTCATCATTTAGGCATTTTACATTTTACATTTAGGTCTGTGATCCACTTTGAGTTAGTTTTTGTGAGGGGGTTAAGGTCGGTGGCCAGATGCAGTTGTGTTTTGGGCTTTGAATGTCCAGTCATTCCAACACGATTCACTAATGGCAGGGATATTAGTGGGAGGCAGATGATGTATTATTTATCCAAAATGTTCCCTGCTCCCTTTTGCCCATTTATGTGCTCCTTCATTAGGATGTGAGCCTTTACTTACACTAGAATTTACATTTTTTAAAAATTTTTTTTTAACGTTTATTTATTTTTGAGACAGAGAGAGACAGAGCATGAACGGGGGAGGGGCAGAGAGAGAGGGAGACACAGAATCGGAAGCAGGCTCCAGGCTCTGAGCCATCAGCCCAGAGCCCGACGCAGGGCTCGAACTTGCGGACCGCGAGATCGTGACCTGAGCTGAAGTCGGACACCCAACCGACTGAGCCACCCAGGCGCCCCTTAAATTTTTTTTTAACGTTTATTTATTTTTTTGAGACAGAGAGAGACAGAGCACGAATGGGGGAGGGTCAGAGAGAGGGAGACACAGAATCTGAAACAGGCTCCAGGCTCTGAGCTGTCAGCACAGAGCCCGATGCGGGGCTCGAACCCACGGACTGCGAGATCATGACCTGAGCCGAAGTCGGCCACTTAACCCACTGAGCCACCCAGGCGCCCCTAGAATTTACATTTTAATTACAATCTTATATGTACCTGGCTTCGTGATTAGTTAATTCTGTGTGCCTTATAACGGCAATACCAAAAACCAATGGTGTACTGAATGATAAGATCCCCCTCACCCATTTCCTCACCAACGTCAAAAGCTCTAATTTCTCTTAGTGCTTTTTTTCTTCATCTTTGATGGAAATCCAGATAGGTCTATGGAGTGATACAGTGATCCAGAACGTTTTAGGGACGAGAAGTAGGGAAAGACTGAGTTTCATCTTATTTCATATAGAATTTTGTGGTCTTCCCTTGGGAATCGTGAGAAAAAAAAATTCGTATTGTCCTTATTTGAATATGCTCTACAGGATGTTGTCCCGAACACATATGTATTCATCACATATTCGTGATTCTGCACCAAGGAAGGGAGATCAGAACATGCGTTCATAATTCAGTGGTGGGATTTCGGAAGGCAGCGTAGCATTTCACTTTGGCCACCGCTCTGTGCCCGTGACTTTGCGAGGACTTTGCAACAAGGCATCCTTTGGAGGCATTTCAGAGGGGCCGAAGCCTTTGTCGGGACATTTTAGGAGGCAACTACCCTGAGTACGTTTTATAATCCTTGTCAGTGGGCTCTCAGGCAAATGGTGGACCAAGTCGTGGTCTTAGCAGCAGGTGCTGGATACGTCCACTCGTTGTATTTCACAACTTACCCTGATGGGATGTGTAATAGTCGCCGATTCATTCACGGGTATTGGGTAACCGCTGCATGCCGGGCCTGTGGGCTGCGGATGACGGGGCCCTTGAGGATCTTATGGGTCAGACAGAGACGCTAAGTGAACAGTCATTCGCAGAAGGTGCAGCGTGATCAGGGAAACAAGCAAGCCAGTCGTTGTCACCATGGGAACACGGGGATCAGGAAAGAGTTGCTATGGGAGCCAGTCTTGGAAAAGTGAGGGATGTAGGCTGAGCCGGGGCGGGGGTGGGGTGGGGGTGCTGTTCATGGGCTGCTTGGGTCACACACTCCAGGGAAAGGAAATAGCGATGAGAATGTATTGCATCCAGCAGACCGAAGGGCAAGACAGGCTCAGAACTTGCTAGAGCCACGAAAGTTGCACTGTGACGTGATCCCAAAGTTCCCGCTTCACACACCGTGTTGCACTGCTGTCCGCAGGAGGGCGGGGAGATCACGATGTGAGGTCCCAGAAGCTGCGAGGGTCTTCACCGCCCGGGGCAGGAGTGTACAGAGGGGTGTAGGAGGCGGGCTGCAGAGGCAGTGGTGAGGAGATCATGAGGGGACGAGCGTGAGGAAGACGGGCCTTCCCTAAGGGCAACACATAGTCACTAAGGGAGTTTTTAGCTGAAGAGAGACACAGGCTGATGAGTATTTTCAGAACCCCTCTGGTGGCAGAGAGGCTCAGGTGGGCTTTGAAGCCTGGTGGGCAGAGCTCGGTGATGAATTGGCCTCCAGTGGTCTGTCCGTTATCACAGAGGCCTCAGACTGGGTGACTGTCTTCAGTCGGCATCAATTCAAAGTTACCCTACAAAACGACCCCCACACACGGCAGTGGCCTCCCCGGGGAGGGGGCGAGGTGGTGCAGAACACGGCGGGTGTGCAGAAATGAGCCCAAAGTGTGTGCCTACGCTCAGGGAAGAGGCCTGGTAAGAAGGGGAGATCCAAGTATTTGGGGGAAGACCACTCAGCGTCAGGAAGAACACACCCCAGTTTTATTTTCCTGAAGGGAGACTGGGCACCTGACGGAGGCGCCATGTTGGAATTTGGCTCTCGAGCCCAAGATTCCGGCTAACGTTTGAGGGCACCTGTGGCGGTCTGGCAGGAGCCGCAGACGCGGGCTGATCCCATGTTTCAGAGCACAGGCAGGTTTGCGGGCTCCTCCATAGGCACCTCCCTCTCTGTCCAGCGAAGGTCCGGGCCTTTAGGCCATGCGTGTGCCGGCCCCTCGGGGACCAATGAAGGGTGGGTCCCTTTCCCGAGGGAGTGGTTCTTGGTGGGAAGGTACACATTCCCCAGTCTCTGCACTCTCTAGTCAGCGCTATACACACAGAGGGAAGGGGTGTGATTAACCCTCCAGGGGAGACAGGCGAACGCTTTGGCTAAGAGATCGCAGGTAAGCCGTGTGCTTAGGGGATAACGCAGGCAGCGCTGACAGGCACAGTCCCCTTCTTGTGGAAGAAAAGATTATGACAAAGGCACAGAGGCCTGAGAGGTCACAGGAGGCTCGAGGACCTGCGGTAGGTTTGGTATCTTAAACGGATCCCTCAACCAAGGGACCCCGAAGCCAGAGAGAGATCTAGAAGGGCTGCAGCTTGGACTTGGACGTATCGCCCGGTTGTTCCGTTGAAGCTGTCCATCCGGTGGGTCACAATTCTGAATAACAACCACGTGCATAATTCTGAGATGCAGACCCAACGCCTTCCGTACATTTGCGAAGTGACTGCAGACGTCTCAGGATCCGGGGACCTCTGCTGAGAGCACGGGCACGTTTGGCAGGTCTGCACCGGGGCCGATCCACGGACTTGCGTGGGGCTTGTAACAGTCTCCCTTTCTTCCCTGTGGGGGTTTGCGGTCCTTAGAGCCGACTTGACAAGGTCCGGCCATGGGCAGAGGGCTGTGCCCCCAGTGCGTGTCAGAGCCACAGCAACGAGGGCGGGGAGGCAGGTCTGCCCCCGAAGGGGACGTGCGCCTGGGGCCGCAGAACCACTGTGGGCTCTCAGGGGAGGGGTGCCTGCACTGTCCCTGCCCTCCCTCCCCCTGCACAAATGTGATTATGGCACCGAGGCACAGCCCAAATCAGGTTAGCGTCACTGAGCTGAGCCGGGGTAATCAGACCCCGGAGTGGAGCAGGTGCTGGGCTTCTGGGAATTAGGACGAGCTGACCGTAGCCATCTAGAACACAGCAGGCCAGGCTCTGCCACCCGCCAGCCCGGTCCTCACTGCCCGTCCACGGGCTGGGTCAGCGGGGGGCAGAGGGGGCCCGGCCCGGCTCAGGGCGCCAGGCTCTTTCTGTAGCTGGCAGGACAACGAGAGTTCATCACACCGGGGTTCATAATGCTGATCTGTTCCCGCCCCTCTGTGTGTCCACGATCCCCTGGCAAGGACTCACTTAAGCCAACTGTAAAGTACAGATCATAGACCTACCCGGCTCCTGCAGCTCTTGAAGCCCCTGTGTATACTCTGCAGAGCCCCAGGCCGGGCCTAGTCAGTGCTCAGCACACCCACCCGCTTGCCTCCCAACTGAGGTCGCGTCCAAGACGAAGCAGGATTTTATTGTTTTTTTTTTTTTTTTTTACAGAAACGCTCCATACTCAGGACAAAAACATCAAGAATGAAGGTTTACCTTATGGGACCCAAAATCGCATCTTAAGACACAAGCACTATTGGGGCGCTTGGGGGGGGCTGAGTCGATTAAGCGTCCAACTTCAGCTCAGGTCGGGATCTCATGGTTTGTGGGTTCGAGCCCCATATTGGGCTCTGTGCTGACAGCTCGGAGCCTGGAGCCTGCTTCCGATTCTGTGTCTCCCTCTCTCTCTCTCTCTGCCCCTCCTCTGCTCGCACTCTGTCTCTCTCGAAAAAAATAAATAAACATTAAAGAAAAAGTTTAAGAGACAAGCACCATTAATATTTGGTGGATATCATCTCAGACACTCTCCTGTGCAAATGGTCACAGATAGAAAATAATTCTCACAAGGGGATATTTACCATATATGTTGTCTTTTTTAAAAAAAATGTTTTTTAATGTTTATTTATTTTCAAGAGGGAGAGAGGGAGAGAGTGCAAGCAGGGGAGGGCAGAGAGAAGGAGACACAGAATCCAAAGCAGGCTCCAGGCTCTGAGCTGTCAGCACAGAGCCTGATGCGGGGCTTGAACCCATGAACCGTGAGATCATGACCTGAGCTAAAGTCGGACGCTTAACCGCTGAGCCACCCAGGCGCCCCCCGTATATGTCATCTTAAAAACACAAGTGATTGCATTTATTTCGATTAGAATTTGTGGAAAACCAGATGAAACTGAAGGCACTGCCGAACAAGAGACAGGTTGTTCCTAAGAGATGGTTAAGATTGAGAAAAATACGTGACACACAATAGCAGGATGGTTGAGCCGTTCTGTGGTTTTTTTTTTCTTTTAACCTGTATAATTGTTTGCTATTCCTTTAGCGACACGAAGCCTTTTAAGCGTCTCGGGTTCTATCTGCCAAACTGGGTGCCTTAGATGAAGCATTTTGGTCTTCAGTTTTAAATCAGGAAGCAAATGCAAATACAAGGGGAAAAGAGCACGCTGACCTGAAGTCCCATTAAATGAGTCATCTCGTGAAAATGAGGCGACGCGGAGGGTGGGTGACGAGGGGGCGCGTGCGGCGGTGGGAAGGAAGGGGGCTGAGGCACCACGATGTGGTGCATCTAGACCCAGTGGGACCTTGTAGGCTGGGCAGGCCCACCCCCGATGCCTTTGTGCTGTAAGTGGGCAAACAGAAGTCCGGCTGGCTGCAGGTGAGAGGCAGAGGTGGGCCTCCAACCCAGGTGTTTTTGCCCCAAGTACATGGCTTAAATGTCGGTGTATTCATCGTGCATTTTTGTTTTCTGTATGTCTGAGGCTTTGACACCTTAAGGACCTTGCTGACCCTGCAGGGACAGCCCCTCCCAGGACTAGCCAATTCCTGGAGATGGTAATGGGTTGCCTTTCACCAAACTAACCAACCCAGAGCCCACACCCCAATCCATCTCCTCTATGGGGCTCTTCCTCTCCAGGCTTCTACCCCCCGCCCTCATCACCCCAGAGCCAGGGACACTAGGGACAGCTAGGGACAGCCCCCTTTGCCTTGGGGCCCATTGAAATTGATCAAAACAACCAACCCTCCACCCACTCACCCTGCCTCACCTGCTTCTTCCTGTGGGAACCGCAGGAAAGGTTCCCGTCCATGCTGCCCCTCTCCCTGTGCCTCCTGATGGTCCTGCACCTTCCCCGTGTGGCCCTGCATGGCACAGCATGGCCCCGCCTCTTGGGAACAGCACGGAAGACAAGCTATCCTGCCAACGGTACTAGGTTCCCTATCTGTTGGCTTCACCGCCCCTGAATAATAATAGAGCACTTGAAACACTCTGTTCCCTCTCAGGGGCCCAAATCCATTGCTGAGTTGAGTCCTGCCAGAGTCTGGCCAGGGCCTGCTTTGGAATCACTCCCTGCCGCTGGGCAGAGGACAACTCTGGTCCCCAGGCAGCTACTGTTTGGCCCAGGTGACCGTGTGAGCAGCGAGCCAGGACTTGTCAGCTGAACCATCCTTGGGGCAGGTACAATGCCTCCTTGGCAGGAGCGCTTTGATTTTCTCTGGCAAATTGGGTTCTCAGGTCAAGTGCAGGTGGCCCTCAGTGAAATGAAACCAGAAGGGCCTCCGACCAGGTTCTCAGGTTTACTAGTTTGTGCGGGTTTCTGCCCTTTGTGTCTTTACGTCTGTTCTCAGGGCCCGTGGCACCGCCGGGGTATTCGTGGGGGCTTGGGAAAGAGCTGAGTTGGATTCTCAAATCAGATTGAATGAAAATTCGCACTCTTGTCACACCGAGGGAGAAATTTCATCATCCAGATGGCGCTGGCGTCGTAAATCAATTAGGCCCTTCGGTTTCATAAACACAACGTGCTTTTTGTTCACTTGGCGAGTGATCGGTTCCTATTCCATGTTCAGCAAAGTGCAAACTCCTAGCAATACAAAGAAATAAGATGCAGAAGGTGCTTGGGTGGCTCAGTAGGTTGGGTGTCCGACTTTGGCTCAGGTCATGATCTCGTGGTTCATGAGTTCGAGCCCCACTGACAGTGCAGAGCCTGCTTGGGATTCTCTCTCTCTCCCTCTCTCTCTGCCTCTCCTCTGCTGGCTCTCTCTCTCTCTAAATAAATAAACTTAAAAAAAAAAAAAGAAAAGAAAGAAAGAAGATGCGAACTGACTTGGCTTCAGCAGCTTCATGGGTCCAGAGAGACAGCCGTGGGTGTGGGGAAACCGGTCAGACGGTATCTGTGTTATCACCATGTTCCAAGGTGCTCAGAGGCCAGGAGCGGCCACAGGAATCGGGGCCACATTTCCCACTTGTGTGACCAACTGTGCCCAACGCTTTCTTGGAGCACACCTTTAAAAATTGTTTTCAGCATCTGTAGGGCTTTCTCATGAATCTAGGTAGAGCAAATCTGCATCTTTGAGGGTTGAAATTCCCTTCGGAGTGGTGCCATTTAGAAGGAAGGAGAGCGCATGAAAGCTGGTGGGCAGGACTCCGGGTCAAACTCTTGGGGTGGCTCTGAGCTGCCCGCGAGGCTGTTCCAGGGTGGTCAGAGCAAGGTTCCCGCTGTTCTGCCGTGCACTCTGCCACACGCACCAGACTAAGACGGAGCTCCACACCTCCCATTCGCAGAAGCAACGATTCGCCATAACTGTAGTTCATATACATGCTCTTATTGGTCAACCAGAGCACAGGAGACACGGTCCGTGGGGCCAAGGGCTTCATTCCTGGATGCACGGGGAGTCCCGTGCAAATACTATTTCCAGCCTCGCAGCCTAGTTTTCTGTGTGAAGATGTCTCTCCACCTGCTGGGAAGCTTCTGTGCGAAGACTTAAAGGTACATCCACAGATTCGTATCTTCAGCTAGCGGACACTGATCGAACACCGAATCCGAAGCTCTGGGCTCGACCGGGGCGGGGCAGTGGTCGTGCATGAGGATGTTATGACCGTGACCAAAAAAAGGGAATAAAAAGAGGTCTGCTTTTTACTCTCCAGGTGGTGGCTACGCTGGGGACCACGTCCTGCTGCTCATTCGACAGTCTCTTAGAAGTGGGTCCAATCTGTAAGTACCTGATGGAGGTTTCTTTCGGAAAATGTTCTCAGTGTAGGAAGATATGAGGGGAACTCCTTCTCTGGGCTCTCCTCCTTCATAATATTAATGACATAAGTCATATGAGAGAATAATATGATTAAAGAGTCCAAGGCATGTTACAATATAATGTAATATGAACATAAAAATAACTTTATATGATGATGGTTTGCCGAACTCTCCTTGTTTTTTTTTTAATGTTTAAAAAAATTTTTTTAATGTTGATTTATTTTTGAAAGAGAGAGAGACAGAGTGTGAGCAGGGGAGGGGTAGAGAGAGGGGGAGACATAGAACTCGAAGCAGGTTCCAGGCTCCGAGCTGTCAGCACAGAGCCCGATGCGGGGCTCGAACCCACAAACCGCGAGATCACGACCTGAGCCAAAGTCGGACACTCAACCGCCTGAGCCACCCAGGCGCTCCTGCTGAACTCTCCTTGTATTTGCAATAGCACACATCTCATTAGCTTAAAGTGCACAAGCCCAGAAGGTGGCCCTAACTGGACAAGAGCTGAGCTTGGCTGAACCTGTACCTACACACTGTCTCCAAGAAAAGGTCCTTCCGTGCATACAGAAGGGCTGCAAGGTTACGCCACCCAAGGGAATAAACTCGAACTCTTGGACCGAGTCCCCCAAGGCTCATGGGGAGCCTTTCAGTTAAGGCTTTCAGTTAAGTCTGACGTGTCTTCTTCTGGAATGACTGAGAGTAGTGAAGCAAATGACCTAATGTGTGTAAGCAAATCAACACCAAAACCCTAGATTTCTCTGGAGAAGAATCTGCTGCCTGTGCTCTTCGGGGCCGCTCTCCTTTCCCCCCCCCCCACCTTCAGCACACAGGTGGTCTCCTGGGGATGACATTTCAGAGACTCCGAAAGATAGAACGTGAGTAAGGGCTCTGTTTCTAAAGGTTCCCCTTCCACACGCGGCTCTGGGCACGCAGCAGGCCCAGGAGTGGGCGGTCAGGTGATGGAGACCTTCTCTTGGGCAGGGGCACGGGCTCATGACCCCTCCCCCATCCTTGGGGCATGGCCCCCCCACTCCTGTGGCTCTGGGGCAGCCGCCGCCCGCCCCAGGACGGCGGAGCTGATCATCCAAGCAGTCTGGGCTCACATGGAGGCTGTTCAGGGCCCCCGATCACGATCACGTCTTGGTGGCTTATGCTAGACAGCACTCCACCTGTGGGCACTGGCCCCCGGCCCCGTCTGCATGACCCCGCCTCTCCTCACGGGGACCCCCCTGTGCCCACAGTCGCACAGCTGGTGGCAGTGGTGACGGGCACGGCTTCAGGCCGTGGGCCCTCAGTTCCGAGCTTTGTCCCCCCGTCTGTATGGGGGGCGAGGAAGCAACACTTGTCATCGTCAAGCGTCCAGGTTTCCCTCACAGGGCTCTTTAGAGGGGGCGTTCGTGCCCAGGAATCGGGTGAGACCCAGGATAGCAGGTGTGCTGGGGACCGTCCGTGCTGAGGGGTGGCTGGCACGGGCGTGCCTGTTCCCACAGGATTTTTCTCCACCACATGTGATTTTTCACCACCACACTGGTGCAGAGCCCGGACTCAGAGGAGGGACTTGACCTACTGGCTCATGCCCGTGGCCAGGGCATGGGCCTCGTGAGCTGCAAACCCTTGTGAGCCGGGCCAAGCCGCCGTGCACGCCTCTGACTCAGATGTCAGGCTGGGAACTGGACGTCCCGCACGGGGGCCGGCTGATGTCTCCCCGGGGCTCTTGGATTTCGGGGATTGAGGGGTTCGGCAGGGCAGAGCCCACATGGCCCCACAGGCCCTGAGCTCCAGGCTGCCCACCTGCCCACCTGCCCAGGCAGAGGATGGCCCAGCTGGTACAGTGTAGGGAAGCCTCATGAGGAAACACGCGGGCGGCGGGGACTCGAGGGGTGGGAAGCCTGAACCTTCCCTTCTGAGGGTGTCCACAACCTCCCGGCCGAGGTTCAGCTCGCTTGGGTGCTGGGTGGACCTTGGCCTGTGACAGGCGGCCCCCACGGCCTGGCCTCGGGGTCTGTGACCGCCTGGCCTCTAGAGATGCCCGTGTTATCTGGAGGCACCAGATCGCTGCCAGCGGTCCCGTACAAGACACGGATGGAGAGCTGGTGCTCTTGGCTCTTTGCCTCCCCGCGGACGGAAGAGAAACCCACTTGGAACTCCCCTTTTCTTGGGCACCCGCGAGTTCCTTCTGCGGGAGTTTTGTGCCGACTGCAGGGACAGAGGGATCCTCGTGCCTCCGAGACCACCCTCAGGTTCACTAACCCTCCGGGAAGACTCACAGAATCCTCTGCAAGCATCTCATGGCCATGGTTTATTGCAGGCAGGAGGGGTGTGGGGCACAGTGTGGGGGGCGCCCAAACCCTTGTCCTCTCCCGTGAGGTCCAGGTGGCTGGCTTCCCCAGGTATGATGACTGTACACATAGAGTGAGACCCCCCCCTCCACCAAGGAAGCTGGCCCAGCCCGCACCAATGGAGTTTTCTTGGGGCTCAGTCACTCGCTGCCCACCTGGTCGACCCTCAGTCTCCAGCTCCTGCTGGAGGTCCAGCTAACACCTGCCGTCACTCGTTCCTGCAGAAGTCAGAACTCATATGGCCCAAGGCCCCCATCATCAGTCACATTGTCGCACCATCAGGGGACCAAAGACCCAGGTGGGAAAGGACTCCTATCAGGCAGGGCCCTCCACGGCTAGCGGTCGCCTCTCTGGAGCCAAGAGCTCTTCTGGACTAAAGTTAAGTCCCTGCTGTGCACCTTCCCCTGGAGGACCCCTGTCCCTGCCCTTCCGAGGACCCCGTCTTTCCCTCCCACTGCCCCCCTCTGGGTCTCTGATACATTCCGGAGTGGCAGAGTCCTGGGGGCTGGCATCATCCTGGCCTCTTCCTGAGGGCTTGGGCCGAACTTCCTCTCTGTCTGTCCTGGAGCTGACCCAGCTCACATTGGAGGGGTTGTGGTTTCTTTTTGCCTTACTTTTTTTTTTTTTTTTTTAATGTTTATTTGTTTTTGAGAGTGGGAGAAAGAGAAAGAGAGGCAGAGCGCGAGGGAAAGATCCCAAGCAGGCTCCTTGCTGTCAGCGCAGAGCCCATTGTGGGGCTCGAACCCCGTGAACCGTGAGATCATGACCTGAGCCAAAATCAAGAGTTGGACGCTTAACTGACTGAATCACCCGGGCGCCCCATGACTTGCGGTTTCTACTCTTACCAAACGGTCCTCTCACGAGGGTGATGGAGAAGTGGAAGAAAAGAGAGCCCTTTCTCTTGCTGCTGGAACCTGGTCCCCACCTCCTACCCTCATGGCTCGTGTCCTTCCTGACTTGGCTGCCTGTTCAGGCCTTGGGGTCCTGCCCTGCCTCACCTCTTCCCTCGACGGTTCTGAACGGAGACACATGGGAGTCTCAAAGTCCCCCAAGGGGCCTCTAACAGAGAGCGAAGTTTCCTGACCAGTGCAAACGGCCCCCTGGAGAGCACAGAGTGGATGTGAGATTTCATGTCTGTCCTATAAGAGCCTCTGAAGTTTCCACCTGCCCACAGCCTATGGAGCCACAGCAGTCGCACAATAAGCAACGGGAGCACTGTTGTGTTCCAGACTGGCTGAGCGGTGGTTTCCAAGCAGAAATCCCACATCGTCCTGAGGCTCTGTGCTCTCACTGGCTCCCGGCCACATCCACGTGGGGCCCTGTGGTGCCAGGGAGACGGCTCCACAAAGGGACCAGCCCACACGCCCTTCGCCTGTGAGACGTGCCTCCGGGTACACAGAGCTCACCCTCACCGTGACCCTCGGTGGCACTATCGCGTGTCCTTGGAGCACATTTGGTCTGGATCCAACCGAGTGCTTTGATCCCTCCAATCCTGAAGCTCAGATGGAATCAAGGCTTTGAAACGCCTCTGAGAACTTGTGTCAGCAGAGCTCAGAGCCACCTGTCCCTCCTCACGGCATCGGGTGTGATTAGCGAGCATCACGCATGAGAAAGCGAGCCTTGCGCCTATCAGTTGGCACAGATGCATTTGGCAGGGGCTGACTGAGCCCTGCAGGTGGTGTCTTGACCCAATACGGGCAGGGCGCCTCCTCACCACCAAGACGCCCCAACCTTTCGTGGTTACGTGTCTCGTGATGTGCTACGTGCCCAGCACCCACGGAGGGACTCATCGCGATGATCACCCTTATTTCTCACGACCCCGAACTAGGTGTGGTAATAGGCAGTTACAGGCGGTATCTTGTCTCTCCCTGATGTTCCAGGTGCGATTTTTATACCCGTTTGCCTGGGAGGGGGTGAGTTTGAAAGGACGTAAGGCCATAGAGCTGCTGGGTCGTTGGAGGCAGGGGTTGAACACAGACAGTCCCAACTGAGGGAGCAAATTTAATCAGGATGCTATTCCACCTGTAAAGTCAGATGTGGTCCCTTCCGGCCAGGCTATTCTGGTGCGGTTGGAAAGCAGAAATCACATCCCAAAGGAGCCTGGGGTGGTTGTGGATGGCCTAAAATAAGCGAGTATGCTTTACGGGGGGATGGAATGGGGGGGAGGGAGGTCACTGGGGCCGCACACCCCGCTGATCCCCCAAGACTTTGTGGGGGAAGACTTTAGGACCGCTAATCCAGGAGAATGGGGAGCACATTCCCAGTGGGTGAAATGGTGGAAGACAGAGAAAGGCGGTGTGACTGCGAAACAGGCGCCCCAAGGGGTAGGGTGGGCTGAGCCCTTAGACCATGAGCATCCACCTTCAAGTCAAGCAGGGCGGGGGATCCCATTTTCCTTCCTTCAAGTCCACACATTCACTGAGCACCTTGTCTGTGCTCTGCCACAGTCTGGGGTCAGCCACCCTCAGTTTCGTTGCCTTCAGACTCAAGGAGCCAGTTAGGGTCCACCATCGGGCCAGCAAATGCTGTTGATAGACCGTATGCAGCAAGTTATCAGGCCCCCGTGAGGAGGGCATCCATCGGGAACTCACAGGTCACCTCTGGATTTCAGGTAACAAGGAGGACATGTGGCTGCACATCGACGCTGCCTACGCGGGCAGCTCCTTCATCTGCCCTGAGTTCCGGCATCTTCTGAACGGAGTCGAGGTAGGTCGTGCTCTTTATCTTTAAGAAGATCACTGTTGAAAAGTGCTCTGCTGTCAGTGACATGTTCTCACGAGGAGGTGACGTTCCATTTCTCATTGCTGGGGTTCATTGCAGCAGACAGCGTCCAAACACATTCCGCGATCGTCAGAAATTAGACTTCCTTATGATGGCGGTTGAGAATCTTCCCAGTCCTGCGGCCAGTCTTCTCAAAATACACCGGACGTTTACAGCCATTTTTCAGTCTGCACGGGTCCTGGGAAAGGGTCTCATGACAGGATAAATGTTAGCACTGTGGGGAAACATTTAGGAAGGAAATAAGATCTTAATGCATTTCAGATCAAGAAGTAATGTACAAGGGCACCTGGGTGGCTCAGTCGGTGAAGTGTCCGACTTCGGCTCAGGTCACGATCTCACGGTTTGTGGGTTTGAGCCCCGCGTCGGGCTTGCGCTGACAGCTCAGAGCCTGGAGCCTGCTTCAGGTTCCGTGTCTCCCTCTCTCTTTCTCTCCCTCTGCCCCTCCCCTGCTCTTTCTCTCTCTCTCTCTCTCTGAAAAATAAACATTTAAACAAATTTAACAAAAAGAAGTAATTTATAAGGCCAACCTACAACCCTATTCGATCTGGTTCAATATGATAGTCTATTCTGACCATGCAGTGGGCATGGTGTTGACTTATTGAACAAGCAGCCACAGGTGCACTCAAATATCTTCTACTGCTTCTGGAAGTTGTAAAATGTGGCTTGTAATGCCCCTCAAAACACCTGCCGCTTCTGAGAACTAGTAAGCAAAACTATCAGCCAGTGCTCTGCTGCAGAGAGCCATGTGGCACAGACTAGAGGTGAGGACACGACGTGATGGTCGTGCTCTGATGTGTGATTTCAGACTCAAGGAGGATTTTGCTGTTGGCGGAGGCTCAGGGGCCGCAACGTTCCTCTCGGCCAGGAACTCAGTTGTAGCTGCAGGAAAGGGTCCAGAGAGAGCGACTTTGCAGGGAGTCCGGGAGAAGGAGACAGTGAGTCACTGGGGCCTCAGCGTTGGCTCTGTGCTCGGGGTCACGGGTTTCGCGAGCCCCGGGGCCACACGCGGTGCAGGGATTACGGGCACGGCCTTTGCCATTAAGTGACTGTTTGAATCCCAGCTTTACCCTACGACTAGCTGTGTCCCTGTGGGCACGTTAGTACCCTCCCTCCACCTCAGGGTTTTGGTAGTGATCCCTCCTCCGAGGGGGTGTTGTAAGGATCAGGAGTTAATCATATTGAAAGGGCTTAAAAAGCAGCGTCTGGCACACGGCAAGGGCTGTGCGTGAATTGGATTCTGTGATTTCGCCATGGCTGAGCAGACCGTCCCTCCAAACCTCTCTCCGCTCTCGGGCCACGCTGCCCATTCATTTGCTGATTACTCATGTGGATTCTCATGGGGCCATAATACCAGAAAAAGGGGTGTCAGGTATAGAATACCAGTGTTCCCCTCTTAGAAAAGAGTACCCTCTTATTACCAACGAATGAAATAGCATTCTGGTTCCTACCTCCTTCACGTCACATTCATTTATGTACTCTCTCACTCGGTATTTGCTTATTGATCGCTGAATACGGGCCAGTCCTCAGATCCGTCCTGGGGAGGGAGGGGCACGTGGGGCTTCCAAAGGCCCCGATAAATATTGGGGAGGGGGGTTGTGGCCTATGAGGAGTTCTGGTAACCATGCTGACGGCCAGCCCTCTGGGGTTCGCTGCCCGTAGCCGGTTTTGTGGGTGTTTGGGGCTGGGAAACGACAGACAGACCTCTTTACCAACTGCACACCTCGCATCACAGAGACGGTACACATCACTGGCAGGGGAGGGCGTCTGTCCCTGCAGCCTCGGGGGACAGAAGGCAAAGCCATCTTCGGGGATGTGTGTGCCTGTACCCAAGGCCTGGTCTTTCTACATATCAGGTTTAGGATTGCACAATCTTTTCCCTGTGAACCCAGGACTTGGGTCTTTGGCTTTCTTGGGGGGGTGCTTGTTGGGGGGGACTAACTGTCAGGCCACCGCGGAGCTGGGCACTCTAGCAAGATCCTATCTGCCAGCGGCAGACGGGATTTCATGCCCGACGCTGAGTCATTTCCGTGTCTCCTGCATTGTTCTCTTCTGGCGAGGGCCTTCCTGCTCGGCTGGTCAGATAAGGGGCCTGCAATATCCTGCGAGGCCCCAGCCCCGAGATAACATCCCGTCGCTCTGCCAACAGGAGGAGCACACAGCGGTCCGGTAATGAAAGACGATCAAACAGACCAGCCCCTCCGGGAGGGAACTAATACAATTCTCGGCAAACAAAGCCCATCTTTCACGTGTTGTCTCCTTTTATCAACAAATGAAACCCGTTGTCCTTTCCCGTGTCTTGCTCCAAGTCACTTTGATTGAAACCTGGAAGGAAATGAATGTCCTCCCCGCCGCCCCGAGTGGGGGTTGACGTGCGAGGCGGCCGTCAGCCGAGCGGACGTCTCCGGGGTGGCGCGGCACCCCCCTGGCCCCTGGTGCCCTCGCTGCCTCCCTGGAACCAAACAGAGAAGAGGCCGGAGGCGGGGAGAGATTTCAGCCGCCTGCCAGACTGGGACCTTTATCTCTGCCGCTGCCTTTAACTCTGCTTCCGCTGGGGATTTATGCGTGTGGCTGCATCCCTGGGCCTCCAGCTGGGCCCAGGTCTGTGCATCAGCCTGACGATAAACCTGGGCACGCCTTTGGAAGGATGTGAGAACTCCCCACTTACGATAGCTCCGTGGAAACACAGAGCGCCCTCCTCAGCCAGTCTCGGTTGTTGAGATCTTATTTTCTGCTTGGAAATGCCGCAGCACCTAAAATTGATGAACTCGGTTATTGCCTTTAAAAATAAAGACGAAGAGGGGCGCCTGGGGGGCTCAGTCGGTTAAGCGTCCGACTTCGGCTCAGGTCATGATCTTGCGGTTCGTGCGTTTGAGCCCCGCGTCGGGCTCTGTGCTGACAGCTCGGAGCCTGGAGACTGCTTCGGATTCTGTCTCTCCCTCCCTCCCTGCCCCTGCCCCACTCATGACTGTCTCTCTCTGTAGCTCATAAATAAATGTTAAAATTTTTTTTTACATTTAAATTTATTTTTGAGAAACAGAGTGAGACAAAGCGTGAGTGGGGGAGGGGCAGAGAGAGAAGGAGACACAGAATCCAAATTAGTCCAGGCTATCAGCACAGAGCCCGACGCGGGGCTCGAACCCACGAACTATGAGATCATGACCTGAGCCGAAGTTGGACGCTCAACCGACTGAGCCACCCAAGTGCCCCCCAGTTTTTTTTTTTTTTTTAAAGACGAAGATGTTTAGGTACACAGGAAGAGTAGTTGGTAATTACGTTGGTGTTGGTGAAAGAACCAACCAGTGAAATAAAAATTGGGGTGATCCCGATTACCACTGGTTAGGCATGAAGTTTTCACCCTCCCAAAGCTCATGATGATATGCGTATACCAAGAACTTTGCCAGTTCGTGATGTTGAGGAAGCTGCTGGCAGGAAGTGTTTCATAGGCCAGATCGGTACGATGTCCTGACATAGTACATGCGAATTAGTATTCCACTTATTCCAAATAATCTCGTAGTTTGAAAGGTAGATACATTTCGTTCATTCACTCATTCATTCATTCGCTCACTCATTTATATTTGAGAGAGAGAGAAAGAGGGAGACAGAGAGAGGGCACAGGCTCCTGTGCATGCACACGCACACAAGAGCGGGGAGAGGGGTTGAGAGAGAGGGAGAGAGAGAATCCCAAGCAGGTTCCACACTCAGTGTGGAGCCCAATGTGGGGCTTGATCCCACGACCCCAAGATCATGACCTGAGCTGAAATCAAGAGTCAGGTGCTCAACTGACTGAGCCCCCCAGGCGCCCTGGTAGATACATTTTATATGACTCCAGACTACATACGTTGGAAAGCGTGCGACATAAAATATCGATAATGTCTCATTTTATGAGGAAAAGTCCAACTGTGAGTTTTCCCGATTAAAAATTGGAGCTTTGCATTTCAGGGCAGGAGATCCCCCAGAACGTGATCTGGGTCCCGTTGCTGCTGGGGACGGGTGTCCTCCCAGGGCACAGCAACTCTCCGCATCCTTTTTTGGGGTTGCGCTCAGATTATCTTTTGGGAGTCAGCATATTTTGAACGATCCAAGGTCCTCAAAGTGCTTCTCTCATTTCAGATGTGATGGCCCTACCCCAAGTTTAGGATTAGCAGTAAATGAAAGTGCGTGTTCATACGAAGGTTCTCGATTGTCTCATTCCAGCCCCTTACTTATTTCTCGTAGAGTTATTGCACCAAGGGCCCCCGGCCAGATGTGGAAGCACTGAGGCCAGAGTCTGGGGCTTTTAGTCCAAAGCTCTTTCTGTCCTAAAAAGAATGAGATCCTTCATATCACCCTTCATGCAAACACTTTCTGGATTTCTTCTGGGTGCCTGGCACCATGCCTCAAGGAGTGCCAGCAGTCCTGACGGCCTCCATGCCCCAGGGCCTCATGCCTCGCTCCGGTTTCCGTGGGGTGACCCTGTGCAGGCAACTCCAGCTGGACTCAGTGAGCACCGCCCCCTCCTCTGAGCAGTGAACCCAAGTCATGGTCCCCAACGCTCACTCTCATGTTGCATTCTGATGACGGCTCTCCGGTCGGACCTTCCCGATTCACCAGGAGCTGTCAGAAGTCCGTAGCCGGCCCAGCACCAGGCTGGCTCACTGGCCGCCGATCAGCCAACAGTCACAGCACAGCACCCGACCTGGCGAGTTTACCCCATGCCAGGAGCTGGGCTGAGGAGTTCGTGGCTGTGATGCCACGATTTCTCCATAAAATAGACATTCCCGTTCCCGTGCACACAGAGTGAGCTGTTGAGCTGGGATCAAACCCCCAAGTGTCTGGCTTCAAAGCTGCCCTCCTCACTTTGGGTGTCAGCCCGCAGTCAGGTCCGTAGCAGCTCGAGGGATCCCGAGTGTGATTTGTTATCCCCATTTAAACATGAATATGAAGACACGTGGGGAGGTCACGTGGTCTCGCCCCAGCGGGTTCCAGAGTCCAGACCCTCCCAGCTGTGAATGACTGTGCACGGAGTCTTGTTGTACAACTAGACGTTAGTAACGGAAGTGGCTTCTTTTTGTTATTTCTCCTCGGCAGTTTGCAGACTCATTTAACTTCAATCCGCACAAATGGATGCTGGTGAATTTCGACTGCTCTGCCATGTGGTAAGTTTCCCCCACGGCTACATGTCAGTTACCCCATGCGCACCGCACTTTCCCCGAGTGGCCTTGTGGGAAAGAAGCCTGGCAGGTGAGGAGGATGCCATCGCTGGGCCATCTCACGTGTTACCTGCTCACTGCTTGCTTCCATGCTGAACCAGGGGCGGGATTCTTGCCCAACCTTACCTGACTGTGAACTGCTGATAAGAACATATTAGTGCGAGCCACTGGCACAAGGAGAGAAGGTTAATACAGCAAAATCTGTAGTCTGACCTACCTAGTGTTACCAAAAACAACGCAAGGACATTTCAGGACGTATTTCTAATTCGGTTATTTCTGTGTCTTTCTTCGTAGATGGTTAATGAGTCTAAGGGCTTGAACACATTTGTTAAGGAAAAATAAAAGTAATCCCTTTTCCCATGAGATTCTCTGAAAATTCTTAATAGCGTGCCAGAATTATGTTGGTTCTATTAGAGCAAGAAAAAGAATTCAGAAATGAAAGTGGGTGATATTCCATCATGTAGATGATTTTTAAAGAAATAGCGGTCACTGGGAGCAGTGTGGGAACACAGGGTAATGGTTCTGCTATGTTCATTGCACTAAGAAGGAGGTAAATCAACCTTTGGACTGGGGGGGGGGGTTTGCATGTGCAAAATCATTCGGCATGTAATTGCATCAATGGGTTCTCACCTTGGAGGGGTGAAGAAAGCAGTTCTCATCTGACCCAACCGAAGTCTGTTCTCCCGGTTTACTGCGCGACCAGTGTGCCCCTTGACTAGTTTGTCTAAAGATTAAACCATATTTTCAGTGCTTTACTAAAAAATTGGTTCAAATCAATTCTTTTTTGTCTGCCTTGGACTGAAACTTTGATATGTGATTTTAAAGCCCACTGGTGGGCCCATTCTAGACGTGGCTTCGTCCGAAATACGAGTAAGGATCTTATAAGCTATAGCTGTTATGAACCTCAGTGTTCTTTCGTGTTCTTGTGGCTGCGTTTGTCTATTTTAACTGGAATGCTAAAGAATGGCTCATACGGTGTGTCCAAAGTCCCTCTCTTTGAGCTTTAACTGGCACTGAAATGTAATTCTGCTCTGCTGGTGTGTTTGGTCAGATTGTGGCTCGTGGGCACAGAGCTGGCACAGAGCCAGTAGAGGGCCCTTTTGCCTTTATTTGGGGAGGGGTGGTGGTCCCCGTGTGAGCTGACACAGGAGCACACAGGGTCCTTAGCTGGCAGTGAGGCATCGGGCCAAGAAAGCCCACAAAAAGACCGGAGGGTTGTCTGGGGTAAAGTGATGGGGACCGCCAGGAGGTGGCGGCCAGAGGGCCTCACAGGATGCCCAGGTGTTTCACTGATGACCTGGGGAAAATAATATCAGAGACGGCTGTTTCCATGGGCGGCCCTCAACGCCCTTTCTGTAACGTAAATCACTGGAGCTCCGGGGCATCCGGCCCCCTCACGCATGGGGCAACTGAGGCTACGAGGGACCAAAAGCATTTGGGACCGCGATCTGTGATCACACACTGAGAGGTGGTAGGGATGAATATAACAACATGGCGTCCTGCCCTTGGGTCCAAAGAGCCAGTGAGCCAGTTAAGGACGAGAGAGGACAGCTTTGTCAGCGGCGTGGTTGGGAAGGGCCCGAGCCCCTCATGGGGCGTAACCAGGCTGCCGGGGTCGCTCGGGAACAAGAACGTCTTGCCCGGTTGAGGCAGCAGCCCGCAAAGGGAAGCCTGACAGAGCGGACGTGATGTGGAGGAGAGACACGGGGCGCACAGGGTGAGGCCACGTCACTGGGAGAAGGACAGAGGGTGAAGCTGATTGTCCGCTGAATAAAATCAAATATAAGATGTAAGGGCAACACCCAGTGTTTGAGGTTTTACCCCAGAGGAGGGCAGTCAGTTATCCCCGGGGCTGGAGGGGACACGGGAGAGGGTCATGAGTTGAGGCCACATGAACACATGGGTCCAATGTTAAATTGCAACAGAGAATGTGCTTTCTGTGTCCTGAGCCGCTGGGGTCCTGGACGGAATGGTTGTCGAGGATTTTGGGGTGATTTTGTGAGTGTGGGAAAATCGCTCCTACCCCAAACCGGGGGTGCAGGCCTTGATTTCATGAGCGTGTGGATTGGGTGACGGAGTTGGATGTGGAAGGATCTACGTTTCAAGACAAAAATAGCCCCTGCCCGCTGTTTGAGGCACTGTGCCAGGGACGCTGTGACAAACCACCGCGCGCCACAGAGACGTATTTCCTCCTCATTCTGGAGGCTGGAAACCAGAGACGGGGGCCCAGGTGGGTGGGTCTCTGCTGACGCCTCTCTACCTGGCATGCCGATGGCCGCCTTCTTCCTGTGTCGGCACTCGGTCTTTCCTCTGTGGGTCTGTGTCCTCTTCTTAGGGACACACTGGTCACGTTGGCTTAGGACCCAGGCACGTGACCTCATTTTAACCTCCTTGCCTCTGTCCCCATGCAGTCACATTCTGAGGTCCTGGGGGTCAGGGCTCCAGCAGGTGAATTGCGGGCTGGGGACACAATTCAGTCCGTGATGGTGCTCGCAAGAAATTACTAGATAAAACCATAAGGCTAACATTTAGGAATTTAAACCAGGTCAGCTTATTTTAAACCATATACTTAATCATGCCACCCACTTCCTGATCGGTTTATTTGATTCTTATCAAACTTGATGTTTTCTTTTGATCTTGCTATACCCAACCACCTGCTTGCTCTCTCTCTCTCTCTCTCTCTCTCTCTCTTTTTACTACAAAGAAGTTGCTCTCTCCTTTTGGTGGGGACGATGTTTAGCATTGCCCTGCTTGCAGAAGGCCCTTCCCACAGATGTCCTACCCCCACCGGGGGCTGCACTGTGGTGGTGCTGAGGGACCAGGGTCCGAGTTGGGGCAGTGCCATCCAAACCAAGAATAACAAGGAGGAGGAGAGGTCTAATTGCATTGGAAAGCATTTGATTTTGAGCACCGTGGACCTCACACCAGAGGGCTGTTATCTCTGGGCTCTAGAGGTCTCAGCCGTGGGACAGAGTTTCCGGTAAATGCAATACAGCCAACATGAAATGAGAAACTGAATAAAATCAAGTCCAGGCCAATGCAGCTTGAGGTCCAGCAGGCGAAGGGCTTGGGAAGAGAGAAGGCAGAGGTTCAGAGAAGCTTGGGGACAACAGGGAGCTGGAAGGCCGAGGGGGAATGTGTGAGTGGGAGGCCTCCATGGACCCATTCATTCTCTGCCCAATTGTTGGACACGGAGAGCTCGGGGAAATTCTATTTGGTGACATGGCATTTGACAAAGGGCCACACGAGGTGACAGAATAAGCAGTGTGCGTACCTGGGCCGGGTGGGTGGTGAGGACCGGCAGTGCAAAGGCCTGGAGACAGATGTGTGCACCACAGTGAACTCAGGTGAATGCCACTGAAGATCATTCAGGTGGTCGACGTGGATTTAAATTTGTTTTGAGTCTGCTCTCCACGTGTAAAAGTTGGCATTTTTACAGAAAGAGGCAGCTTTTTAATGTGTCACTAATTAATGAGAGCCCTTACAGCACCATTGCTGGGGCTGAGCGCTCGGTCCTGTGGCCAGCGTGACCTTGTGCACAGGTGAGGCCAGGCTCCCGGAGCATGTGTACTTTAAAGATGATAGCTATACCACAGCTAAACTAATGTAGGAATTGTTCTTCCTGATTTTATGGATGAGGCAACCGGGATTCTGCTTACGGACACACAACTCTCCTCCATGCCATGGCCACAAATGTTTAAGAGACGGAGAGAGAGAGAGAATCCCAAGCAGGCTCCGTGTCGTCAGCACAGAGCCTCACGCGGAGCTCAAACTCACGAACCGTGAGATCGTGACCTGAGCCGAAATCCAGAGTCCAACGGTTAACCAACTGAGCCACCCAGGCGCCCCGCGATGATGTGAGGTTTTAAAGACGAGTAAAGATCGTCAGATGCAGAATCACGAGTCTCACAGGATGCCAATTAAGAACACACACAGGAAAGCGAACACACGTTTTACAAACACGCATCTAGATGACAGGCATTAGCATTGTTCCGGGTGGATATGGGGGAAACTGGAGAACGAGAGCTGTTCTTTGGGGCGGCTGAGGCAAAATCAGGCCCCGTTGTGTCTCCGTTCTTGTTCGGGCTGATCCCACTTTCCCTCTGACTACTGAAACTAGTCCTGGATTTTAGCCCAGGCATGGACAGCCCAAAGGCCAAACAGGAAGAGATGGACTGAAGCCACCCTCCCCTGTTTGTCTACCTGAGCTGTGGGTCCCCAGCACTCTCCCCCGCCCCTCTCCCTGCTCCAAGGTGGGTGGTCCCTCCCCAAGGTGGGTGGTCCCTTCCCAAGGTGGGTGGTCCCTCCCCAAGGTGGGTGGTCCCTCCCCAAGGTGGGTGGTCCCTTCCCAAGGTGGGTGGTCCCTCTCCAAGGTGGGTGGTCCCTCTCCAAGGTAGGTGGTCCCTTCCCAAGGTGGGTGGTCCCTCTCCAAGGTGGGTGGTCCCTCTCCAAGGTGGGTGGTCCCTCTCCAAGGTGAGTGGTCCCTCGTGCTCATGGGCAGTGTGGTGATGGGCATTGGGCAGACAGTGAAGGCTGAGAGCCTACTCAGAGCCTTCTGCTCACTGTCCTGAACATCCATGGACTCAAATACCTATGTTTTGCTATTCTAAGAGGTTATTGCAATAAAATGAGGTGTCAACACAACAGAATACAGGTAGCAAGACGCTCGTTAAAAACCAGATTTTGGAAGGGGCAGGCATCTCTTTAGACCCCCTAAGAGCTGAAAGCAAACAAATCATCCTAAACTGGGAATTTTTTTATAGACGTATTTAAATTTTTTGCTCATACGACAAGTAAGATATAAATGGATTTTTTTTTTTTTTGATTGCTCTCACTGGCTGTTTTGTACTTCTTAAAATCAGAAGAGTCTCTTTTTTGTTTAATGAAATTTTGCCAGTGGTTAGTCTGTAATTTAAAGTAAATACATTGGTTATTTTCTCTAAATATTGAAATGGACAAGATAATTGGAGTTTCTAAAACCTGCACGTCATTATAAGCACAGTGAATACATTTCATAATGATTTCATTATTCTGTTCATAAGTTTTTTTATTGTTCATTTGGTGTTTTGAATCTTTTATATGTAAATATAAGCCGTTCTGCTCAGACCTTACTATCTCTTTAGCATCAGATTTTTCTCCAAAGAAAGCCTCAGATTCACCCAGGACATGTTTTAGTCTACCTTTTTTTTTTTTTAATTTTTTTTTTTTAACATTTGTTTTATTTTTGAGACAGAGAGAGACAGAGCATGAATGGGGGAGGGTCAGAGAGAGGGAGACACAGAATCTGAAACAGGCTCCAGGCTCTGAGCTGTCAGCACAGAGCCCGACGCGGGGCTTGAACTCACGAACTGCGAGATCGTGACCTGAGCCGAAGTCGGCCGCTTAACCGACTGAGCCACCCAGGCGCCCCTAGTCTACCTTTAAAAAGAGGCTTGATGTCTTTTTGCAAATAAAAATTAAGTTTTATCACAAATAGTTTCACAGCGTTTGCACGCTTCTGTTACACTGGGTTTCTTGGGAAGATGGTCAATCACTATAGTTATGTAACACTTGATTCTAGAACTTGCTTTATAAGTGCTAATGCACAGTTTTCTACGTATCTTTTTGGTTTCTTTGTACTTTGGCGCCGTGCCACATCTTGAAAGTTTTCTTGGTCACCGACTGGCACCAGGACGTACCATGAGCCCTCATTCCATGAGCCCTCATTCCGTGAGCCTTACGCGGTATTGTAGTCTTAGAAAAAGACAATGTAGACTCCCAAACAACACAGGAGTCCCCTTCCCCCATCCCCCAGGACCCTCCCTCAGGAATATGTCTGGTGGCAGGGGGACAGTTTCTGTCCCATGAGGCCCATTCAGCGGGAGGTGACACGGCCACCTTCACAGGCCGGTTCTGTGTGTGCCCGCGTGTGCGTGTGTGCGTGTGTGGGGGTGCAGGTGTGTGTGTGTGTGTGCTCGCACACATCTCTCTGTTTAAATAGCCTTCCTTTTTAAAAAAAAAAATTAAAAACATATTTTTAATGTATATTTATTTTTGAAAGAAAGAGAAAGAGAGGTGGGGGAGGGGCAGCGAGAGGGGGAGACACAGGATCGGAAGCAGGCTCTGGGCTCTGAGCTGTCAGCACAGAGCCCGATGCGGGACTCAAACTCAAGAACTTCTGAGATCGCCACCTGAGCCGAAGTCAGACACTCAACCGACTGAGCCACCCAGGTGCCCTTCAAAATTTTTTTTAAGTGTTTACTTATTTTGGAGAGAGAAAGCACAGAGGAGGGACAGAAAGAGAGGGAGACAGAGTTACCTAAAGCTAAAGTGGGCTTTGTGCTGACAGCAAGAGAACCTGATACAGGGCTTGAACTCACAAACTGTGAGATCGTGACCTGAGCTGAAACCAAAAGTTGGACGCTTAACTGACTGAGCCACTTGGGTACCCCAAACTTCCTTTTTTTTTTCTTAAAGCAAGAAGCTCTTATTTATTTATTTTTATTTTATTTCATTTTAGAGAGAGGGAGAGAGCGCATGATCAGGGAGAGGGGCAGAGGGAGAGAGAATCCCGAGCAGGCTCCACACTCAGCACAGAGCCTGAGGCAGGGCTGGATCTCAAAACCCTGGGATCATGACCTGAGCCATAATCAAGAGTCGGACGCTCAACCGACTGAGACACCCAGCCCTAAATAGCCTTCCTTTTGCAACACTGTCAAACATCATGCCCAACGTTGCCTACGAATGTCCGCATTCAATGGCCACATCAAGCATATGAATATGCTCCAGAATAAATAGAAAAATGCCCCAAATCTTACAGCTATTAAAGACAATTATATACAACTACTTTAATATAGCTATATTCGATATAGTTATTAAATTATTGTCAGAAGTTAAATTTTTCACACAACGGAAGCATCCAAATTCTCCTGAGAGCAAACTCTACCAAGCTGTGAAGGCATTTATCAGTCTGATCATAAATGCACCTCACAGAAAACAGTAAGGAGGACACACTCCCACTGTCATATCATAAGTTAGGCCATCTTGGATTCCAAAACCAGATGAGAGGCTGAGGGAACAAAAAAAGGTATGGAGAAAGAAAAGAAAAGAAAAGAAAAGAAAAGAAAAGAAAAGAAAAGAAAAGAAAAGGAAAGAAAAGGAAAGGAAAGGAAAGAAAAGGAAAGAAAGAAAAACAAAGTTTGTTTCACTCACAAATTCCAATATGAAAATTTTGAAGTCAAATATTAGCATGTAGTGATGTTTCAGGAAAACGAGATAGTATATCATGACCAAATGTGTTTATTCCAGCTACTCTGGGGTGGTTCACAGCTATTAGAAGGTTTTGAAATGTCATGTGCCATGTAAAGAGTCAAGGAGGGAAGAGTCATCATTGTATTAGATGCAGAAAAAGCATCAGGTGAAATTCTACATCCCGCGAAACAGAAGTTTTAAGTAAAATAGGAACAGAAGGGAACTTTCTCAATCTGATGAGAGATATCTACCAAAAATATTACAGGAAACCTATTCTTTTTTTTAACGTTTATTTATTTATTTTGAGAGACAGAGAGGCAGAAGAGAGAGAGAATCCCAAGCAGGTTCCACACTCAGAGCCCAATGTGGGGTTCGACCTCACAGACCGTGAGATCATGACTGGAGCCAAAATCAAGAGTCAGACGCTTAACCGACTGAGCCACCCAGGTGCCCCCTGATGTGATTTATCTTTGAGCAACTTATTAGAAACCATTTAGAAACGTGCACCATTTAGAAACGTGCAAAACAATACCATAGGTTATGAAGGAATTTGTGCAGAGAATTCTGTAGAACTCTCTGGGAGTGGCGGACCCACAGGCGGCCCCGTAGCCTCCTCCAAGGACGGCAAGGCGAGGGACCCACAGATTTAACAGTGCTCGGGTTTTGTGTCATACTCAGCGAGCTGTGGGTATTATTATTTACACTTTTTTGCATGGCTTTAACACCGCGCAAATGTTTTGATTAAAAACACACGGGCTCCAGGGTCATCGCTGGCCTCAGTGGGAAGGAGAATGTGATCTTCATTTACAAAGGACGGAGTTCTACCCCCTTCTCTCTCGCTGTCCCTCTTTAAGGCTACGCACAGAGTGTTCTCCGGTACAGAGAGACCAAAGGGAGCTGTGCCAGGGCTCCCTCGTATACTGCCCAGAATGTACTAGAATTCCTACATGCCCGTGCATAAGGTCAGGTGCAATTCATTTTCTTGCACAGGTCAAAGGCTAAGCCAGCCCCCGACAGCTTATTATTGCTTACTGACATAGTCTGCCTTCTAACTCTTTGAAGAAATAACACTTCCATTGCTTTTCCTAAGTACATCTGGGCTCTTAGTCCTTCCTTGTTGTGGCTGAGTCACATCCCGACGTGCTATTTCATGCTTTCTGGTTTTCTCTCGCACGGACTCGTCCACACGGTATTTGCGTTCAAGCCCAAGCTACTGTCAGACGGATGTTTCTTCCCCGGTTTGCCCTAAGTATGGTCCATTTGCCATAAGATTGCTTTGAGACGGTGTCCATGCTGCCAGATGAGGCAGAGAGGCGATTATTGTCAGGCTCAGACCTCAAACCCCAGCCCAGAGGAGAGTGGTGACCTGGGTTATCCGGAACCATCATTTGTACCGAATCTGAGGGTGGTTCGCGGTAGGAACGCCTCACCTCTGGCCCCTGTTCATCCCGCACACGCTGGTGATGCCTGCCAGTGGCCCGATGCCAAGCCTGGACCGACAGAGGGGACAAATGTTCCCCTGTTGGGTTTTGCTTCCTGACGCCAGTTCACCAGCTCTCTGGACACCAACTGGGCGTCCCGTAATGGGACTCCATTCTGACGCTAACCATCTGGAGTCCCCACAGACCCCACAGGTAGAGGGGCTCGGTCCCACAAGGTCCAAAGGTTCCCGCCCTTCTGTCCAGCTTGCTGTAAAGTTGGGGGTTCCCGCGAACCCCCCGCTCCTTCAGATTTGATAATTTGCTAACAGCTTCGAGCGCTCAGAAAGTTGCGCGACTTACATTTGCTGATCTGTCACAAAGGAAACGAGCGAGCAGCCAGAGGGAAGGGATGTGCAGGACAAGGTATGGGTGTGGGTAGAGGACACAGAGCCTCCCTGTCCTCCCCGGCTGCGGCTCCGTCCTGGCACGTTGATGTATCACCAACCCCGTCCTTCACCACGTAGGTATGGTTGATTGCATCGTTGGTCATTGGTGGTTAACTCAGTCTCAAGTCCCTCCCTCTCCTGTGACCGCCCCCACCCCAGAGACTGAGGGTAGGGCTCAGAGTTCCAGCCTCAAATCTCCTTGGTTTCCCTGGCAACCGGTCCCCAGGGGGCCCTGAAGCTCCCCAAGGGGCAGGGGGAGGACAGTCACCTGTCTTCTCCTTGGCTTACCAAAGCCATTCTTCACCCTCCAAGAGATTCCAAGGGTTTTAAGAGTTGTGTGCCAGGAACCAGGGATGGAAAGCAAAGATTTATTTTTTATGATGCCGCCCCCTCAGGTGCTAGGGTCCTGTGGGTGTCGGGCACCCAGGTGAGGGATGTGCTGGCAGAGCGGGGTCCCAGAGAAGCGTCCCAAAGTGGGTGTGCCTGTGCTGAGCCTGCTGGAAGAGGGACCAGGAGGGAGGGGCTGCGGGGGGCTTGTCCCAGTGGCTTCCTCATTAAGCCCCACCCTGTGTTCTCTCAAACCAGGGTGAAAAAGAGGACAGACCTAATTGGAGCCTTTAAGCTGGACCCTGTCTACTTAAAGCACAGCCATCAGGACTCAGGTACTCTGTGGGGGGGTCCCTGCTTTCTCGGTGTTCTGGTTTTGTTTTCAGAGCGCCCTTTCTGCCAGGAGCCAGAGAGGAAGGTTCCAGTCCACAGAGACCAGACCATGGGAGCTGCCTCCCCAGGAGGGTGGTGAGGGGTGGGGAGGGCTGCCTCGGTGCCCCCCCCACCCCGCTCCAGAACTGCTCAGTGCAGGAGCCGGGGAGGGCAACCACACGGCCAGGGGGCACAGCTTTCCATGTGGGGTGGACACCTCCTGGGTAGAATCCTTAGAAAGAATGATTGCCCTCATGTCTGAGAACGTATGTCTGCTTATACCCATACCACCATGGGGAAGAGAGCTTAGGGGGACGGTGGGGGGAGGTGCTGGGGGTTCAGGGAGTGAAGGGAAAACCGGATGACTCCCGGGCAGGGAACACACGGCCGTGTGCCTCTCATCCATTGGACTTTCAAACCTGCCCTCTGTACGGGACACGAGCCACCTCTGTGCCTATGGAGTCTGGCGGGGAAGCCTGGGCAGGTGGCTCTCCGAGGCCACAGTGGGGCTCAGACACAGATGCTGGAGGGATTCCTCCAGGGCCTCCTCGTGCAATAACCTGTCATGCAACACAATTCCTAGAAAACACAAAACAGCCCCTTCATTTTCATTAGAGAGAGAGAGAGAGAGAGAGAGAGAATCCCAGGCAGGCTCTATGCTCAGAGCAGAGCCCAATGCAAGGCTCGATCCCACGGCCCTGGGATCACGACCTGAGCTGAAATCGAGAGTTGGACGCTCAACCGGCTGAGCCACCCAGGTGCCCCTCTCTGAGATTCTTGTCAAAGAAATAAGAGCTGCATATTGAGAAGAATGATCCCAGCAATACAAAAGTTGTTTGGTTTTTTAGTGCAGGGAATGAAAATTTTCCAAATGTAAATAATACTTATAGCTGGATGGTATAATGTCTTGTGAATTTTCCTAATTTCCTCTACATTTTTGCAGTTTAAAAAAAAATTTTTTTTTGAACATTTATTTATTCTTGAGAGACAAAGAGAGACAGAGCACGAGCCGGGGAGGGGCAGAGACAGAGGGAGACACAGAATCGGAAGTAGGCCCCAGGCTCTGAGCTGTCAGCACAGAGCCCGACGCGGGGCTCAAACTTACAAACTCGAACTCGTGACCTGAGCTGAAGTCGGACGCTTAACCGACAAGATACGCAGGCGCCTCTACATTTCTGTAGTTTTAAAACCATACGTAGAACTACTACTTTTAAATGTCAGTGTTTTCAGGTCTAATACAGACACTCACCCCACTGCTATTTACAGTTTCTACATACCTGCTCCGTTTTGCTCAGGACCTAAAATGCCCTAAAATAAAAAAAATAAAGTCTAGTTTTTAAAGAATTGAATTGGCATGAAACAGTGTGAAATAATGAACCAACTGCCAAGCTCTTATATTTAAAAATATGTATTTCACGTTCGGATCATGAAAATCTTTGCAATCATGACAGTTAAAAAGCAAAATGTTGCCCTTAAACCATGAAGTGATCCTTGGAATGACTTTACGCCAAGGGCATCTGAGGAAAGCTTATTACTCTAGACATACAATAAATTATTTTATTCCGCTTTTATGGAAAGGCTCTTTCCTATTGAAATATTGGCTATGGCTGTTAGAGATGAAAAATATTAGTTATTTGGATTCTTTCCCTAAAAAAACAAACAAACAAAAAAACCAAAAAAACCCCACAAAAACCTCTCTAAGTCAACAAAAACAGTGTCCCGTTTTGCATTTAGCAAGTAGAGCACCGAAAATCAGCTTTAAGCTCTTGTGGCCAGTGGATGTAAGGGCTTATTTAATCTGCGTGGGTTCAGCTCTAACGTTGCTAAGCCCTCTGCTCCTTGAAATGAAACCTTCTTTAGAGTTTTTTTTATGGTCCTTTCAGTTCAATAAAGAAATCTCCTCTTTATTTAACGATTAAAAAAACCACTCACGACTGCCCCGTGGCCCCCTGCTCAGCTCGCAGGACCACAGCGGCCCGCTGTCCCCCCTGGGGGTCATTAGGATGCCTCCCTCTCATCACTGGGTCCAGGACGAGAGGTCTTCCCGGGTCTCTGCACGGAGGCAGATGCCCTCCTGTCCTTTCACCCTTGTGGCTCCTTCAGGGCACGTGACTCTCACCATGCAGCCACCTCGCTCACTGGTTTGTGACTGTTGTCCCTCCGCCTCCCCTGGAACCTCAGATCCACGTGTCCTGCTGCTGGAACACAGCTGGACCAAGGGGGAGGTGGCCAGCAGCGACAGTGGGACAGCAATGTGGGAGTGGTTGCCTTTCTAGTACATCCCCATGTTTCATTCCCGTGTTTATGAGTTTGTCTCACTGGGCGTCTGCCAGCTACGGGTTGACACTGACTTTGAACTAGGACCAAACCATGTGGGATGGTTTATATATATAACAGACAATCCTGTCAAAATGCAGGTGATGGGGAAAAGTGGCTGCACCTGTTACACAGACTTTTCAGACAAACTCTTCCATTATAGAAACTGTACATTTGGAAACTAGAAGCATAAAGCGGGGGGAGCCAGAAAGTCCCCATGACCCCATCCCCCCCAGTGCAGATGCTGTTGTCATGTGGTGTTATTTCTTGCCAGTCTCATGTGTTGTTTTTATCGTGCCATTTGCAAATTTAGAGGTTGCTCACCCCCTGTGTATCCTCTGTAGCCGTAAAGACTGACCAGGCACATAAAACTTATTATTTGTTTTGGGAGGGTGCCTGGGTGAGTCAGTCGATTAAGCATCTGACTTCGGCTCAGGTCATGATCTCGTCTGTGGGTTCAAGCCCCGCGTCGGGCTCTGTGCTGCCAGCTCCGAGCCTGGAGCCCGCTTCGGATTCTGTCTCCCTCTCTCTCTGCCTCTCCCCCACTGGCACTGTCTCTCTCTCTCTCTCTCTCCCTCTCTCTCTCTCTCTCTCTCAAAAATAAACATTAAAAAAATTTTAAAGTTATTATTTGTTTTCTAAATATGTGTTTATTTTGGGGAGAGCACAATCAGGGGAGGCAGAAAGAGGGGGACAGAAGATCCCAAGCAGGCTCTGCGCTGACAGGCTGACCGCACAGAGCCCGATGTGGGGCTCGAACTAACAAACCTCGAGATCATGACCTGAGCTGAAGGTGGATGTTCAACCGACTGAGCCCCCCAGGTGCACCAAAGAGCTCAGTTTTTAACTGTATTTCACTGGAATGACATTTGAATGGCCACACGTGGCTGGTGGCTATGGGGACAGCACTGTGACATAAACTAAAAGGGAGGGACATTCATCTCCATTCACGACGTCATCTGGCGTCATCTGGGTTCTTAACAGACTCTTACTGAGTGCTCCTCGTGTGCCACATATATTTTGGGTGCTGTTATGTTATGTCTGCTGGTGTCTATGCCTCCCTGTCAGGCCACTTCTGGTGACCCTGCTGTTGATGTTTGACAACCCCATTTCACATGGTGCAGACAGTGGTGGCTGGGAGTTGACCTGGGCTGTGTGACCTTGGGCTTTCATCACAGGGTCCCTCCTAAGATTAGGGGGTGGGACCTGGCACAGTGGCCCTGAATGTTCTCCCGTCTCTACCATGTTATGACCCTAAATAAGAAAACGCCTGGAGGGCTCGGTCGGGTAAGCATCTGACTTCAGCTCAGGTCATGATCTCACGGTTCGTGGGTTTGAGCCCCACGTCGGGCTCTGTGCTGACAGCTCGGAGCCTGGAGCCTGCTTCGGATCCTGCGTCTCCCTCTCTTTCTGCCCCTCCCCTGCTCACACTCTGTCTTTCTCTCTCTCTCTCAAAACTAAATAAACATTGGAAAAAAAAAAGAACAGAAAAGAAAACGACTACTGTCTCCAGATGATAGTCAAAAAATCAATAATAAGTGGCGACTTTAGATTTCCTTGTAAGTATAGTGTAGACCCGTCTACACAGCGGGTGAAGAGCCATCTGTGACAGTGGGTGTGCATTGCATCAGACTCCAAGCCGTCAGCACAGAGCCCGGTGCGGGGCTCGAACTCACGAACCGCGAGATTGTGACCTGAGCCGAAGTCGGATGCTTAACCGAGGGAGCCACCCAGGCGTCCCTTAACCATCCATTTTTTTGTAACCACTATGAAGCCATTTGAATCCAGGATAACGACATTGATCGAATGTACACTCAGGTATCTGCTCCATGCCAGATTCTGTACTAAGATCCGAGAATACAGACATGAACACTCATCAAAAGTTTGATTCCTTTTTTTTAAGTTTATTGATTTTGAGAGAGAGAGAGAGAGAGAGAGAGAGGATCCCAGGCCAAGCAGCTTCACACTGTCCTCGCAGAGCCCAGTGTGGGGGCTCGATCTCACAAACCATGAAATCATGACCTGAGCCAAGATCAAGAGTCAGACACTTAACCGACTGAGCCACCCAGGTGCCCTAAAAGTTAGATTCTTGTCTAATATCCTACTCACTCTGTATATCACAAATTCACCTTCCTGCGCATGAATGAGTGCACGAGGAAGGCTTCACGTGCTCCGAATGCCGATACCAGAAGATAGCTCGGGTTTTGTGCTTCTGTAACCATAGAAAGTGAAGCGAATGGGAATCCAGTTGTAATCTGGCATTTCCAATTTGTCCTGGGAACCCTGCTCTCTTGGAAAGCCCCTTGGATTTGGTACCTTGGGAAGTGCCCCCCAAACACCCAGCCTCCTGCCTTCTGCTGGTACAGGAGGTGAGGGACGGGACACAGGAAGTTTACCTTGAAGGTGAGAAGGAATAGATGTGAAATCGACCAGTGTGTCTGATGGCTTCTCTTTTCTATTTCTTTCTCTTTTCCAGGGCTTATCACCGACTATCGGGTAAGTGGGAGATTTGACACGCTGAGTCCAGGGCTCAGGTGATCGAAAGTGTGAACACAGAGAGGGGTCCTGTCATGGGCTGTAACTCTCGCTGCCCTCCTGTTCCGCTCAGGCTCAGAGTCACCCTAGAGGACACCTTCTAGCTGGGTCCTAAGCCAGGCCACAGACAGCTGTGCTGAGCCCACCGACTCCGGGTCTCGGATCAGGAGGAAAGGATCTTGCCTGCGCCCCTCGGAAGGAGGCAGGAACTTCTGCCCCCATAATCCTCTGTAAGAACAGGTGTTATCCTTAGACTACACGGCCCGTCCGTTCCGCATGGCTGCCGTGCGCCTGGGGCGCACACTCTCCCCTTAGGGCAGTGGGAGATCAGAGTCAGAGACCACAGCGGTGCTTGGATGGCCCTCTTTGTCAGCCGGGAGCTACGCACGGCTCTGGAAGCTTCTCAGAGATGAGTGAGGCCCCATGCCTCCCTCCCGGACCCCCAGGCTACCGAGGGAGACAGGGGCACAGATGACCACACACGCGGGGATAACCATTCTGCACACCGCTGTGAGCCGCCGTGCTGAGACAGATCTGGAACACGCTGCTCCTTGCTGCTGGCTGTTGCCGGCCCGAGGGAACATGTTCCAGCTAGTCAGCTAGGGCCCCGTTAGCTTCGCTTAGACTCTCCTTGTGCTGTTTATGAGAACCAAGTCCCAGGCATCATATGCCGGCAGCCTATGAACTGTAGGTCGTGTGTGGGCAGCTTCGGGTTGGTCCACCTGCTGTTTGGGAAGGACCTGGATCCAGGCTGGCGTGCGGCACTGTGGCAGCCCGCCCTCGCGGCCGTCCCCCCTGGCTTGGGAGGTCATCTTGGATAACCGTGCTTTATGTCCTGCTGCGCGCGCCCGCGGAGAGAGCCAGGGGGCAGGCGCATAGTGTATTCTCTGCAGGCATCTCGTGGTCCGTGAATAAGCAGATGAAATTCGTGGAGGAGCAAATTAGGATGGGGAAATTATTCTGGAGCAGAGAGTCCTCTAAAAACTGATGCGCATAAGTGAGTCCTTAGAAAAACAGCGCCACAAAGTAGGAGAGATCAAGTGGGGGCAGATGCAGGGCATTCCCACCAGGAAAGAATTGTGTCTGGGCCCTGGCTGTGCAAAGGGCCTGGGGCACCAGTCTTGCCCTATGAGTGTTGTTCCTTCCATCCACTCCTCACAAGTACGTGTCACCCGCCTCCCACCCTGACCCCCTTCCCTGTGCCACAGCCCTGGAGAGCCCCTGACCGTATTTTCTGGCAGTTTTACTGCTCTCTTAGCTAGAATGTAGGGATATCTTTCCTTTTCGATCCACATATAGGTACTTCTGGAGCTCTTTTATGGTTTCTTCCTTTAGAGTGAAGTCTGGGCAAATGCCCTGGGGTCCGGGCTGTTCTTGACGAGGGAGTGCTGGGCTCAGCAGATGAAAAAAATATATATATCACAGACATCATCATCATTTTGTTCAAAGATGATGGAAACTTCAACCTGAGGTGGTCACGGCCTCCAGGTTGCGGAGGAGGCCCCCCCACCCCGGGAATTCTAGGCCCCTGACCAGGCCAGTCCGGGAAGTGTAGGGTGAAAGGCATGAGCAGCCCCTGGCAGGACGGTCAGCCCTCAAGGGATGGGGGCACAAGGGCAGACTCAGCACCAGGAGGAGGGAGTGGGAACACCTTGGCAAAGGGGGTTTTGCATCATGTCTGCTTGTGAATGACCAAAGAGGGAACCGTAGCAGCATTTACCTACCATTTATTTACCTGGTCTTAGGCAAAGTGGGCATCATTATACCCATTTCACAGATGTGGAAACAAGAGGTCCGAGGTCAAAGAATTTGCTGAACCTGATTTAAAGAGAGCCAAGAACCTGGGTCAAAAGCCCACTCACTGAGCCTCACAGCCCCCATGCTATCTGAGTGAGGAAAATACATCTTCTGGTCTATTTCGGTGGCTTATCAAGAGTGGGACGACACACAGGACAGCCTGGAGATAAGGTTTTAAAATTTTCAGTTGTGGAGGGAAAAGTACCCAGAAATAGCTCCTTTGGTGTCCAAGAAACCTCGAGTACTGACTGACTTCTACATGCAGAATCATTTTAGGTGGCCCGTGTATGTGGATTTTCCTCCTGACTATTTAAGTACAGTGGTCAACAATATTCCATAAAGCCTTATGACACGTCCTGTCACCTCTGAACTTACAGGCTGGATGCAAAGGGAATTTCTCTTCCGGGGGACGTCTACCCCGGTCCTGCCCCAGGCTCAGGACAGGTGGTGACAGCATTCTAGGGCAACGTTTGAATCAGCGCTCGATTAAACTGTGCGCATTTTTACTCCAGGACCGCAGAAATTAAGTTAGGTCCCAAGCCATTCCTCCCGGTGTAAAGATTAACTAAGCCATTCATGATTCATTAATGAGGCTATTCCTCTGAGTGTTAGACCTCAGTCCTGTCTTGATCTCCAGGACGTTCGCTGACGCGGTGGGGAATGATTTTGGAATGCAGCATCTGTGGTGAACAATGCCAAGAAAGCACTGCCCATCACCACCACAGTGGGGGTGGTAGGCTTTCTGACTTTCCAGAAAGGCCTGTGAGTGAGTTCGGTTTTCCCCCAACAACCTGCAGACGTGCTGTCCCTTAGGGCGGATCTGTGTCCGCGGGGGCCATCCGGGCTCTGGGGCGTCGCACGTGGCTCCCTAGCCTCTCCACGCCTGCTGTCCTCCCGTAAGATGAAGACACAAGCCCCGGCTTCACAGGCGTGAGGGTGATGGGGTGAAATGCTGCGTGAACCCGCTGGGCACAGTGCCTGGTGGACACAGGGTGACACCGGGTCCGGTGCCTCTGAGCGTCAGTAGCGGGCCCCTGTTTCTCTTTGCAACTTGAGGGGCTTCCGTGAAGCCCTTGCTGGGACCCCCTGGTGATGCATTTGCCCTTCAGAAGCAGCGTGGCCTGGGCATGCTCAGCACGAAGGTTCAAACCTGCCCGCCCGCTGCGCTACAGAGGGAGCAGGGCCCAGACAGCCCCACTGTGCCCATCACGGATTCGCTGGGGGAGGGTCCGGGCTGTGCCCCCTGCCCCGCTACGCCCTCCTCGAGCCCTGCCCTGCAGGGAAGGTCCAGGGAACAGAGAGGGAGCCTGAAGTGCCCTCAGCATCTTCTCTGTAGGTGATAGAACCTGACCACTTGAAAAGTCACAATGAAGTGCCCGTTTTATGGTCCCAGAAGGCCCCCTTGCCCTCCCTCCCTTCTGGGTCCTTTCTTGCTGGCTTTCGTGCATTTGCAGCCATTGCAGGGGCCCCACAGCTGGTGGAGTGCCAGCCGGCTGACAGATTGAGGAAAAACTAGAGAAAGCTTATTGGAGGACCGGCATGTCAGGGTTGTATTTTCTAGTGACCGTCTTGCGGGTCATTCTGTGGCAGCGGGGGTGGGGGAGGAAGAGAACCCCTATTGTTCTAGAAAAGGGTGCCGGAACAGCACAGGGAACACGCTGAGCCGAAGGGGTGGGTTTCAGCCTCCTCCTGCCTGCAGTTGCCGACGCCCGTGCCCCCGCTGGCTGGTGAGCTCCATCCGTGCGCAACCTGCACACATCTGCTCCGAGAACACAGTGCCTTCCCAGGAAGCAGCCTGGTCGGTCCTTGTCTGTCTCGGGGCTCTGCAAAGAGAGCCTCCAGCCGTGGGCTTTGCTCAGCCCGCATGGTGGCCGGACGGGGAGGGGAGGCCTCCAGGGAATCAGCTGTCTCCAAGAGAAACAGGTGCCCCAGGAGCCAGAGGAAAACCAGCTTGAGGTACCTTCCTCCCTGACGCAGCGTTTTCTGTTCTGTTTCAGCACTGGCAGTTGCCGCTGGGCCGAAGGTTTCGCTCTCTGAAGATGTGGTTTGTTTTTAGGATGTACGGCGTCAAGGGACTGCAGGCTTACATCCGCAAGGTGACCATGCTTTCAGTACCTAGCTGGGGAACGTTAGGCAGGCCTTGGACACTAGAAATGGAGGAAGACGGCTTAATAAGCAAATACATGATAAAGGTTAGTTTGCGTTACTGAGGGTTGGCCATTCACAAGATGGTCAGTGCGTGATTATGGGCCTTCTGGACGCTTCCATGAAGACCACAGGCCGTCAGGTCCAGGGAACTGCAAAGTGAGTACACCACACGGCCGGGACTGTGGCCACACCTCACCTGCAGCAGGTGCAATGACAGCAGGGCAGTCATGAGAACACAGTACGTTTCCCTCCGAACACTGCCAGCACGGCAGCACCTTGGAGCTTCCGGAAACAGACAGTCTCCAGCCTAGGGTTTCTCAGTGTGTCCCCGACCAGCAGCACATGCATGGCCTTGTACTCTCGGGTGGGTCCCGGCAACCTCTGTTGCTATAAGTGAACCAGGCCGCCGTGATGAGCTCTACAATGTGAGAACAACTGGTCTACTTCAAGCCCCATCACCCTGCCATTTTTTTTTTAAAGCAGTTGAAGAAACTGAGGCCAGAGTATGTGCTGTGACTCCCCCAAGGCCCACCCACTTAGCTGGCTGCAGAGAGCTGCCGATTCCCAGCTGGTCCCTCCCATGCTGGCGTCCTTCCTCAGCCAAGATGGCGCCATCTTGCTGGACAGAGGGCCTCGGGCTTCATGGAAGCAGGGATGCCTGTGGTCTCTGACTAGTGACCGTGACAGTTTGGGTCCTGGTGCCTCAGCTTAGTCTGTTGTGCAGCTGTGGGCAGCACACAGTGGCTCTAGGCTCTTCCTGTGTGCGGGGCACATGGCCTGTGGAATGCCACACGGTGCCATCTGTCTACCTTATGAGGCCCGTGGGGGCCCTTGGGAGCTGGTAGTCACCAGGAGGATCTGTGGGGTAGGGAACTAGGAAAGGAGTGTTTGCGTGTGAGCTTATGGGTGCAAGATCCCCCTCCCCATGTGAGAACATGCTCTCAAATATAATAAGGATTCAACTTCTTTGACAAAAATCAAGTGTTCGTTGTCACCATAGCTTAAGGCTCTGGGGCCCGTGGGTGTGATTAAGCTGCTTCCTGTAAAAACACTCCATGCCTCTTATATTTGTGGGTCCGTTTCTGGGTTCTCTGTTCTGTTCCACTGATCTGTGTGTCTGTTTTGTACCAATACCATACTGTCTTGATGATTACAGCTTTGTAATACAAGCTAAAGTTTGGGATTGTGATGCCTCCCGCTTTGGTTTTCTTTTCCAACATTGCTTTGGTCATTCGGGGACTTTTCTGTTTCCGTACAAACCTTAGGATTGTTTGTTCTAGCTCTGTGAAGAATGCTGATACTATTTAGATTGGGATTGCATCGAATACGTAGAGTGCTTTGGGTAGTATCGGCATTTTAACAATATTTCTTCTTCCAATCCATGAGCATGGAATGTTTTCCCATTTCTTTGTGTCTTTTTCAATGTCCTTCATCAGCTTTCTATAGTTTTCAGAGTACAGGTCTTTTACATCTTTGGCTGGGAACTTCCTAGATTATTTTATGGTTTTTGATGCAATTGTACCTGGGATCGATTCTCCAATGTCTCTTTCTGTTGCTTCATTATTGGCGTATAGCAATGCAACCAATTTCTCTATGTTGATTTCATATCCTGTGACTTTGCTGATTTCATCTATCAGTTCTAGCAGCTTTTTGGTGGAGTCTTTAGGATTTTCCACGTAGCGTATCATGTCATCTGCGAAGAGTGAAAGTTTGACTCCTTCTTTGCCAATGTGGATGCCTTTCATTTCATTTTGTTGTCTGACTGCCGACGCTTGGACTTCAAACACTGTGTTAAACAACAGCGGTGAGAGTGGACATCCCTGTCGTGCTCCTGATCTCAGGGGGAAAGCTCTCAGTTTTTTCCCATTGAGGATATTAGTTATGGGTCTTTCATACATGATTTTTATGACGTCAGGGTATGTTGCTTCTATCTCGACTTTCTTGAGGGAGGGTTTCATTAGGAAAGGAGGCTGTATTTTGTCAAAAGCCTTTTCTGCATCTATTCACAGGATCCTATGGTTCTTATCCTTTCTTCTATTCATGTGATGGACACACTGATTGATTAGTGAATATTGAGCCAGGCTTGCTTGCAGCCCAGAAATGAATCCCAAACTAAGGGTTGATCGGGGCGGGGAAAATGGATGATGGACATTAAGAAGGGCCCCTGTAGGCATGAGCATTGGGTGTAATGTGTAAGTGATGAATTACTGGGTTCTACTCCTGAAGCCAAGACTACACTGTATGTTAACTAACTTGAGAATAGAAAGAAAGGAAGAAAGAAAGAAGACAAAAACACAACAACAACAACAACAACAACAAAAAACAACAAAAAACACTCCATGCCTCACCCTGAGAGGGCTCCCATCCAGCCTGACAGGAAGGGACCGGGATGGTCAAAGCTTGTCCCCAGGCAGGTGGACCATGGAGGGAAACAGCACCTGCCAGCATGAAGTCTTTGGTGCCCTCTAGTGGCACCATATTTATTACCGGACGTGGAGCTGCACAGTCCAATGAGACTTCCTTCCCAACAACACTCCCCAGCGGGGCTTCTGCTCAGAGATCCCCCCCGCCCCCCGCCCCCAACCCCGGCCCCTAGCACCTACTTGAGAGCACCGAGCACCTAGCACTGAGCACCGAGCCGAGCACCTGGGTGCGGAATGAGCGATACACATGCAGACCGTGGCGAGCTTGTTCTCCGTTCACATGCTATACGAATCCCCTTTTGCGTTCCACAAACCCCTACAAGTCAAACAAGGTGGTGAATGCAGCGAGAGGGAGGCATTTATCGAACGTGACGGGGACTGTCATTCTCTTCTCTTGGTGGCAAGCGCTGTTGGATAACAGCACCGCAGAACCGAAGCTTTGGTGACGGGCAGCTATGTATGTCACCGTCACACCCTCGGTTTCCTTATCTGTAAAGCGGGCATAACTGTGGCAACGCCTACCCCATGGGCTGCTTGGGGACAGTAGGATGGCGGGGACCTTGGGGCTCAGCACAGGGCATCTCAGTAGTGGCTAGCTACCCTGCCTTTACCAGGATGTTTAAATAAGATTTGAGATTATAAATGATTGTTTTGGTGAGATTAAAACAGTCCCCTGAACAAAAGACAATGGCAGTGTCTTTCTGAAGACACTCGTCCTTCCCTCCTGGTAAACGGGATTTTTTTCCTAACTGGCTGGTGTGGAGGAATGTACATGCTCGAAGAAAACGGTTGAGAGCATGTGAATGAATTATGCATGGGCCGTCTAATGAGGTTTTCTAGGTGGTTAAGTCCTGAGCTGAGTGGTGTCGGGAAACTCAGACAGATGCCCTTCCCTTTCCAGCACGTCCAGCTGGCCCACGAGTTTGAACATCTGCTGCACCAGGACCCTCGCTTTGAAATCTGTGCAGAGGTCACTCTGGGGCTGGTCTGTTTTCGGCTCAAGGTACGTTTGTCTCCTTTAGTCTCCTTCATGGTCCGTGACGGTGACCAGCGAGAGAGTATCGTTCATTGCCTCCGAGCACAAGACCGGCAGTTGAGCTCCCCAGAAACCACGGAACTCAGCACGCATTTTCCAGTCTTTGCTGTTTGCCCCTCCAGGCCCTGCCCCAGCCTGACTGCCCGCTGGGCCCCGAGCACTCTTCTCCAGGAGCCGTCTTCTGCCGTTCCTCGAGCAGACTGAGGCTTCTCGCTTGTGTAGACCCTTGGCCCTGGAGTGCCCTCCCCTTTCTCCAGGCATGTATCTCCGCCACCGGGGAATGCTCTGGGCGCTGGCCCGTGTACACGCTCACTGATGCGAGTGTCATCCCCCGACCAGCTCCGGCCGCAGCCCAGACCTGCAGACTCTGCACCTTAACCAGCCCCTGCGGGCTGCTGGGTGCACACAGGGGTATAAGTTCTGGGCGCTCTGCCGCCTGACGATGAGTGCGTTCACCGTGGGACGGGGAGCTTCCCCGGAGCGCGGCGGGCACCAGCCATCGAGGCTGGGAATCATGACCACATTTCTCAAAAGGCCCGGAAAGGTGCGGGACGGGCAGGCACCTTATTAGTCTAGCTCGTGACCGAGGCTGGATGGGGGCCTCACACTGACCGCTCTCAAGCTGGCCATGCATTCCAGAACCTACTTTTCCCACAGGCCTCCTTGTTCACAACCACGGAGGCCATCGGGAGAAGCAGGGGTGGGCCTGGCTGCACCGTCCACGTGCTGTAATCACCAGGTGGCCCTCCGCTCACCATATCCTCCTGTCACTGCTTCTCAGAGCTTCTGGGTGGCTATGAGAACCAGACAGAGAGAAAGCCTGGACTCTACACAGTTAGTGGGGTGCTGGGGTTCTGGTGCAGGGCTTGGCGACGGGGCCATGCACTCTGTGCAGAGTGCAAAGTGGGGAGACCCTACGGGGCACCTGGGAGGTTCAGTCGGTTGAGCGTCTGAGTTCGGCTCAGGTCACGATCTCGTGGTTCGTGAGTTCAAGCCCCGCGTCGGGGCTCGCTGCTGTCAGCACAGAGCCTGCTTCAGATCCTCTGTCCCTCGCTCTCTGCCCCTCCCCCACTGGCGCTCTCCCAAAAATAAATAACTTTTTTTTAATTAAGAAAATAAAAACAAAGTGGAGACACCCTAGAGAAAGTGTGCAGAGGGCAGAGGGGCACACACATGCCGGGTGGACACGGGGGAAATCTCAGAGCACGGGTGTTCCAGCCGCAGGGTCCCCAGAGTGGCCTCGGGTCGTGGTTCCAGAGGCACTGGTGTTGACAGTGTGTTTTGCCGTGTTCACCACGGACAGACGTTTTGTTCTGTTTTGACTGCCGGAGTTCTGGCAGGACTTTCGCTTAACTTTCATGGTTTTATTGAGATGCAACCCACACACCACACACTTGGTCCGTTTAAAGCACAGTGAGGGAGTTAGGGGCCCAGCCCCCCACAAAGTAGAAAATCCACTTCTGAATTCCCCCAAACTTAACTGCTAACAGCCTACTGTTGCCCAGAAGCCTTACTGATAACACAGTCGATTATCACACATTCTGTATGTTCTGTGTATTACACACAGTGTGCTTACAAGAAAGTAAGCTAGAGGACAGAAAATGTTACTTTTATCTTTAAAAAACTTTTTTTAGAGAGAGGGCGAGTTGGGCAGATGCAGAGTGGGAGGGAGAGAGAATTCTAAGCAGGCTCCAAGCTGTCAGCATAGAGACTGATGTGGGGCTCGATCCCACCAACCTTGAGATGTGACTTGAGCTGAAATCAAGAGTAGGATGCTTGGGGAGGCTGGGTGGCTCAGTCGGTTAAGTGTCCGACTTGGGCTCAGGTCATGATCTCACAGGTCACGAGTTCGAGCCCCGCATCGGGCTCTGTACTGACAGCTCAGAGCCTGGAACCTGCTTCAGATTCTGTGTCTCCCTCTCTCTCTCTGCCCCTCCCCCGGTCATACTCTGCCTCTTTCTCAAAAATAAATAAAACATTAAGAAAATTAAAAAAAAGAAAAAAAAAAAAAGAGTAGGACGCTTAATGGCCTGAGCCACCCAGGCAGCCCGGACAATGCTATTAACAAAATCATAAGGAAGAGAAAATACATTCCTAGGTACGTGCTGGATTCATAGAAAAAGTTCCACCCATAAGCGGACCCGCGCAGCTCAAACTGGAGCGGTGGGAGGGTCGGCTGCACACATGATGAGGATTTCAGCAGAAACCAGGGTCACAGCCACTGCCAGGATCTCAGATCCTCGTCCTCCCGAGCGGTGTCCCCAACGCCATCCTTCAGTGCCACCCATCTGCTTTCGGGCTCTACGGCTGGTCCAACAGGCGCATTCCCACAAGTGGAATTGCCAGCTGGGGGCATCTCAGCCTGACCCAGGTCCCCCACAGGCGCACCTGCGGTGGCCCCGCCCCTTGCGCAAGCGCAGCACAGGGCACCCCCCCTCCCTGTTCCAGAAGCCCAGGGCGCTTTGCAGCCCGTAGAGGTTTCTTCCTGAGCACACTTGCTTGCTGTCTCCATTCCAGGGATCCTGGTTCTTCTCCGGGAAGCATCTTGTTCGGGCTCGTGGTTCATTTCTGTATCTCCATGCCTACCACCTGGTCCTTCCTTTCTTCTCTCTGTCCCGTTCTTCTCCGGTCTGGATTTCGTGTTCTCTTCATCATCGACGGCTTCAGTGCACATAGTATGACTTTCTTTAACGCCCAGCACATAAACTGTAGCTACTGCGTCCTTGGTTTTCCGTCCTTCACCCCAGTTCATCTCAACTACTCCTGCTCATTCGGTGTCCTCACTCAGCCCGTTTTTCTTCTTATTCTCTTTCTTCCTCTCCGTCCTCCCTTCTCCCTCCCCACCACCCTCCTTCTCCTCCTCACTCCCCCTCTTCCTCCTCCCCTCCCCCTCCCCTTGATGGCCTTCCCCCTCTTCCTCCTTTTCTCCTCCCTCTCCCTACTCCTGTAAAGTGGCACAGAGCAGTGTCGCCTAATGCTGGCCTTGCGCGGTGCTCAGCTGAAGCCCGAGTTCTCGGGGACCTTAGCACGCCCCCCCCCACCCCTCCGTCTCTGCAGGGTTCCAACAAGCTGAATGAAGCTCTTCTGGAAAGAATAAACGGCACCAAAAAAATCCACTTGGTTCCATGTCACCTGAGGGACAAGTTCGTGCTTCGTTTTGCCATCTGCTCCCGCACCGTGGAATCTGCACACGTGCGGCTGGCCTGGGAGCACATCAGCCAGCTGGCCAGCGACCTGCTGGGTGCAGAGAAGGAATAGAAGCCTGGCCCCAGGTAAGCTGCCCTCCCGGCCCGCCGCGCAGCACTGCTGGGCCCGGATTTCCTCCAAGGCGAGAAGGGGCAGGACCCTTGCGCTGCGAGGATTCCTTAGGGACCTTGACCCGTTCTTCCGACTTTGCATTCTTTTACATGTGACGATCAGTCCCGCACCTTTGTCGTTTGCCCTCGGAGTTCACGACGCAGCTTACTAGCATAACAAGATTCTATATTAAACTGGCAGACTGCGGATAAATAAAGATGAAAGAGAACATTACAAAGGGAATTTGACATGACTGAGGATTTATGTTTCGCTCTCTCTCTTTGTCCTTGTTGCCCCATTACCCATATATCACAACCCACGGGGGATGTGATACAGTTTTACCTTGTTCGCTTTTTTTTTTAATGCTTGTTTTTTATTTTTAAGAGCGAGAGCATGAGCGGGAGAGGGACAGAGAGAGAGGGAGACAGAGAATCCGAAGCAACTCCAGGCTCGGAGCTGTCAGCACAGAGCCCGATGCGGGGCTCAAACACACGATGCGGGGCTCAAACACGGGGGTCAGGTGAGAGCATGACCTGAGCCAAAGTTGGACGCTTAACCGACAGAGCCACCCGGGCACCCCTTACCTTGTTGGCTCTTAATCTTAACTGGGAATACCTGAACGAATGCTCAAGAAATTGCACGTTAAAAATTGTATTTCATTTATGCGAGAGGTGGATCTGTCATTCCTGCCCATGAGATAGGTCAGAGAGGCACCTTTCTTGGTCAAATCCTGTCCAGAAAGACGAGATCCTTTTCCTGGTACAACAAGGATCTTTCTTAAAGAGGCCATCCTGTCCAGAGCTTGAGCATTTCTGGAAGGTGCTGGGGAGAGACCAGAGTTTCACATATTTCCAATCTGCTTAGATAAGGATGTGCATCCAGGTGCCTGGGTGGCTCAGTCAGTTAAGCATTTGATTGTTGATTTCGGCTCAGGTCATGATCTCACCATTTGTGAGTTCAAGCCCTGAGTCGGGCTGGGCACTGACAGTGCAGAGCCTGCTTGGGAGTCTCTCTCTTTCCCTCTCTGTCGCCCCACCTCAAAAATAAATAAACTCTAAAAAAAAAAAAAAACGTGCATGAAGTGCGGGGGGGGGGGGCGGAGGGGGCATAACTGCTGTTACACAAAAGGAAACCATATCAGGCAAACACTCCTGATTAACCTTTCCACAGCCCTGTGTTTGCACAAATCTCATCAGGATGTAGCATAGCAGGATTCTGTTCCCATGTGCCCACAACAACACAGAGAGAGGCTGTCGCCCTAAAAAATTAGCAGAAGCAAAGTCGCATTTCTGACAGAAGTCACAATTACTGTGAAGTCATATGTGTTATCAATCCAAAAGGTACAAATGAGATTAATTTTTTTTTTAATATAGGACACAATAGGGGCACCCGAGTGGCTCAGTCGGTTAAGTGTCTGACTTTGGCTCAGGTTGTCATATCACAGTTGGTGAGTTCGAGCCCCACGTCGGGCTCTGTGCTGACAGCTCAGAGCCTGGAGCCTGCTTCGGATTCTGTGTCTCCCTGTCTCTCTGCCCCTCCCCGGCTGGTGCTCTTTCTCTCTTTCAAAAATAAATAAACATTAAAAAAATATATATATATAGGACACAATAGTGACTCATAACACATGGAATTTTGGGGGCCAGGTTAATTAGAGCCATGAAAGTCTGAATGCATGGGCTTCACTTGGGTGCCCTTGAGATAATCACATCAAATCCACATGGCCACAATTCTAGGGAAAGAAGGAACTATTCCTATTTCACAGAGGGTGGTAGGAAACTGGGCACAGATTCTGGCTGGCATTGATCAAATGTGCTGGAGAGAAGCCAGATCGGTCATTCAGTCTCATTTCTGACAAGTCGTATTCATCTATATTACATGGTTCCCTCCAGCTCCCTGGAGGAATGGCATCTTCCTTCTGTGTGTTCTAGAGAAACATACAAGATACGGATTCTTCCATTTTTTTTTTTTGAATGTAGCCTTAGGTTCATGTTATTTTTTTTCCCCTGTAGCGATCAAAAGTTGAAAAGAAATATATCTGAACACCGTGGAAGAGAATAGAAGCATGCTAGCTCCGTGGACCCACACCCACATGTGGCCTCATGTTTCCTTCTCTGAAGTTCTCCAGAGCCCTGTGTTTCTGTCTGCTCACCATCTAATCAAGGAAGAAATATTATTTGCTATGTGAAAAGTTAATCCAGTGGATGTAGCTTTTGTTCATTATTTGGCTGTGACTTTTGTTGATTCAAAAATCATAGGTTTTCATGCTCTTGAAAATGTCAGTGGTAGGGGAAGCTTACTGAAATATTTTCCAGGGCATTCTAGGATCGTGGGACTTGAGATTATACCTTTAAATTGTGGCCTTTAAATTGTTCCGTCCTGTGGCTCAATGCTTAATAAACAATTTCAAGTGCGGTGGCCATTGTGTCTCGTAAGCATTCTTTTTGGTTGCACGTTGTACCCAATTGCTTCTTGTGATATGGACTTAACCTTTCCAAACAGCCAAAGATGTGGTATCCCTGGATATTTTTAAATGGCGCTCATTGCCATTCATTCAACGAATGTTCATGGAGTGCCTAGTAGATGTCAGGCACTAGATGCGTTAACAACACACAAGCTTTACTCGGAGAGGACTCCAATTCTTGAAGAAATAAATTCCACAGACCAAATGCTACTGGCATGATGGGAAAGACTAACCTCCAGGGTTTCAGATTCCTCGTCTAATCAGTCCCTCTGCCCTGTGGGATCGTGACTGATAAACACAGTGCTCGGGTGCCTGGGTGGCTCAGTTAAGTGTCTGACTTCGGCTCAGGTCATGATCTCCCAGTTTGTGGGTTCAAGCCCCACGTCGGGCTCCGTGCTGATGGCTCAGAGCCTAGAGCCTGCTTTGGATTCTGTGTCTCCCTCTCTCTGCCCCTCCCCTGCTTGTGCTCTGTGTCTCTCAAAGATAAGTAAATGTAAAACAAAAACATAAATAACCAGAATGCTCTTACGAACCTAAATACCAACAACATGCCGTATTTCCTCAAATAGCCTATCTTTGTCTGAAACCATTTTTGCTGGTGGAAACACCTGCATGCTAATCCCAAGATGAGGGCTTGTCCTTTAAGAGCCAAAGTGCTTGTTCTTTAAGAGCCAATAGAACTATTGAAACCAAAGCACTCTTGAAAAGAGCCCTCGGGCTATTAATAAGTCTATTTGAATTTCATAGACCTCGGATCCCTAAATGCAATTAAATTACCTGTCTTTCAGAAATCTGGAAATATACCAGATGCCATGGAGTTCTCCATCCCACGTGGTCAGGTCATTCCTTCTCTACCCATCTGTGAACAGTCACAGCCCGTGATCCGTGCCAGGCGCTGTTATAAATATTTTAAAAATATTAACCTGTTTAATACTTATTTTAAAATTCTCAGTTATTATTCCCACGTGACAGATGGGAATACTGGGTTTTCTCAAGACGGTTAGTGGCTTGTCTCAAGGTCCTGCTGTTAGTTGGTGGCCGAGCCAGGACTGGAACTCAGGAAGTCTGGCTCTAGAACCCACACCTTTGCCCACTTAAGTGTGTTGCCCAATATGCTGTCTGCTCTCCAGGATGAACCATTTCTCAGGATAACTGGCAGTGAGGACATTCATATTCTCTTCTGGGAAAAACTCGTTTTCCCCTCGCAGGTAGAGTCTTGGGACCCCAACCTGACAACCCCCAAATAGTCCCATAGTTTAAAAAGGTCTGGAACATTCTGCCGAATCTTTGGTCAATGTATAGCATCTTTACATAAATATATGTTCAGTTTGGCATCACGACATAGTTCATAGACCACTGCTGGTACTGGAATTTGATGCAAACCCTATTGCCTTCTGGCATCTGATAATGGTACCTCCTGCTGAGTGTTGGAAAAACCCAGGCAGATCTGGACACAACCGAATCCTGGTACCCAAACTGTTTTTAGTCACAATACTTCTGACACCAAATGAGAAGACCTTACCCCCCACCCCCCATCCCACCCCCTGCCCTGGTTCCAAATAGCGATATCTCTTCCAACACCACCTCTCCAACTCTGTGACACGATCTAACTGGAGTTAAGTGTCAGATCCCATAGTTCAGGGCTCAGAACCACAAGACCACCCTCCACCTTAGAGGCCAGTCACAGTCCCGGGCCTCCCGTACTTCTGACCGGCCATAAAGCAGGGGTTCCCGTGACCTCCTCCTTTGGTTCGATACTCTGCCAGAACAGTTCACAGACTCAAGATGTCATCTCACTTGTGTTTACCGCTTCATAATAAAGGACACAGCTCGGGAACAACAAACCAGAAGAGCTGCACGGGGCAATGGAAGGGAAAAGGGGGCTGGAGCTTGCCAGAAGAAAGCCCTGGGAGAATAAGTTGCTTGCATCAACTGGAGAAATCTGGAACTACTATTTTAGAGAAACTTGTGTGTGGTTCTGCAAAGCAGAGATGTGAAATGGATGGTCGAGGGAAGAGAGAAGAGGAAGAAACAGAGTAGGCTCACTTACAGGAGACCACGTGAGTCCAAGAGCGTCCAGAATGCAGACCCCAGACCTTGCCGTTTATGGTGATGCCCTCCCCCCCACCCCCACCGCCATCAGAGAGACGCTGAGTCACGTGAGGAGGGTTATGAGTGAAAGCCTCATGCAGGGGGAAAGACTCAGAGAGGAAGGACCTGGTGCCCGTATTCAAATGCACTCTCACTTCAGCACGAAGAGTCTTTGCGCCTCCAGATTGACCGACAGAGGCAGGTTTGGCTTCAATGTGGAGAACCCAAAAGTCAGCCTGTCGGTGACCAGAACGTGCCATCTCACAGGGCAGTGAGTTCTCCACCCCAGTGAAGATGGGAAAACCAAGAGCTGAGAGATGGCAAAGGAAACTCCAGTATGAGACAGAAAACCTGAAGACTTCTGAGCCCTCTTCTACATCTGAGGTTCAAGAGCCTATGAAAACAAGAGAAGTTGGGCTGGTTTATTAAACAGCAAGGCCAAGGAGCACAAAAAATTGTGCTCCTGCACCCAGGAGGGGGCGTTCTTCCGTGATAAGCTCTACCCAGGGCAGGCAACCTGCGTTTCGTGACCGGAATAGTGCCCAGCACGTGGGTGGTGCTTACTGGGGCCACTCTGGTCTAAATGCTCTTCATTTATCAACTGGGTTTATCCCCCTCAGTTACTCCCTTAGGTAGCTGGTGTGTAGGGTAGCTGGGATTTGAACTCTGGAAAGCTGACTCCATGGGGCCATGCTCCTAATTACCCCATCACCCTCCCCCTAAGATCGTAAGAATACAGTCTACTCATTTCCTTGGGCTGTTGGACCATTCACTGGGAATCTTAAGACAACAGAAGTTTATTCTCTCAGAGTTCTAGAGGCCAGAATCCCAAAATGAAGGGCAATGCTGCCTCCACAGTATCTAGGGGAGGGTCCCTCCACACCTCTCCAGCTTCTGGTGGCCCCCCGTGCTCCTTGGTTTATGAGTGGATTACTCCAATCTCCATTTCCCCTCTGTACGTCTCTTCTTTATAAGTCATCATTCACATTGGATGAAGGCCCGCTCTAGTCCAATATGACCTCATCTTGACTGCATCTGCAAAGACCCGAGATCCCAAAACCGTCCCATTCCCTGACAACGGAGGTGAGGACTTCAATACATCTTCTGGGGATACGATTCAGCACACAACTTACAGTGTCAGACAAGAGGCACCTACAAGTGCTAACTCAGGTTGGCTGTGAGGTTCTGGAGGAAAACGGCCACAGCAGATGGCTCCTCTCAGCTCTGCCCAAGCCAGTTCAGGGGAGGGCCCCCACCTGCCCTCTCGCCAGCTCTGTTTACCATGGCGATGCCACAGGGGCCTATCCACGGCCCCTGTGATCCATCCAATGTGGCCCATGAAAGCCCTTTCTGGAACCATGTATGGCATTCTGTGTCCACACAAGTCTCTCGTCTCCAATGGAGGGCAGAAATACTTTCTTGTCACTGAGCCGGGGAACCACAAGGCTGGAAGTCCATCAGAATCCAGCCACACTTGGGAATCTCCCCATGAAGGAACTGAGTTAAGATTTGGTGGTTCAACCTGACTCTTGTCCTATCTGCTTCCTTGTCCCCTCAGACCATCCACCTCCCTGCCACCTCCCAGATACACTGACAGACACACCTCTTTTCAACTCAGGGAGAGTAACTTTCCTGGCACACAGGGATGCACATTATTTGGGGCCATATTCTCCTGCTGCTCAAGAGCAAATGAGATCACTGAAGTGTACCCTGGTGTTTATTGGAGACCGTGTTTATAATATTCATGAATATGGAAATAAGCAGCCATCTCCCAGAATCCCTCACGCAAAGAACTGCCTGGCCCTCAGTTTGCGGTGGAAACCGCTTCCCTTGCAAGTTCAAAAACTTCTACCCAGGGGAAGAAGGCCAGCTTCTATGATCTTGAAAAGAAAGTTTATCGGCAGAGCTCAAGTAGCAAACTCTTCCACAGGCTAAAGTATTAGGTAGGATTCTAAAATATCTCAATTGTAAAAGATGAAACGTCTTGATATGGTGTAAGAGTCTGAATCCCAATGAAGTGTTAGTATAGCAGTAAACACAACACAGCATCACAGCTTCTGTTGAATGTACCAGCTGCTGCTCTGATGATTTATGATATCTCCTATTAATTGTAATCCTTAGACCAGCTTCCTGAGTTAGAGAAGTTTATTCGCCTTTCATCGATGAGGAGGGGGCTGAGTTCAGACAGGGTACAGCCCTGCAGGGAGATGGAAACGGCTGGACTAGGAAATACTTTTGTATCAAAAGGCAGAACAGTGAGGCAGTAATGGCTAGCTGTCACTTGATGAAAAACAGTTAGCTCTGGTGACCGTAACTATAATTCGGTATTTGAACAAAAGACTCTTAGGAGGGAAAGACAGTGGTTTCTGGGAATTCTCCAAACGCTATCATTAAAATGTTAGTGATGAAACTCACCCAGAATTGCCAATTACCCTCACAGCATTTACATGGCGGCTTCTATGCACCAGCAGAAAAAACAGGTAGTAAACATACAACTGAGCCAGCCTGCTGATAACAGTTTTCATTTTCTTTTCTTTTTATTCTATATATTTTGGGTAATTAGGATAATTATAAAATTAGCTAAGAAATTATGAACAATTCGAATAAAAAAGTCTTTGGTTACTATGTAAGCCAAGAAATGAGCTGTGAGCGGTTTTCACTGTACCTCTTGCCTATTTAAAAAATACATATATTGTCCAATCCCTTTTATTCTGTGCCCATTTTAAAAACTGTTAAAGTCCTGGAAAATTTTTTTGCCTCGAATTTCTTCATATGTTGCGTCTCTTACTTGCTACTCAACATTTTCTCCCTCCCTGTGCAGATATTCACTTTCTCAGCGAGGATTAACCCAGGACCCATGAGCCAAGGAGAGGAAGAGGAAGGCCACTCCAGCTTTCTGGGAAAAGGCTTCTTCCCTTTTCCGAAAGGGAAGTATTCGCGGGTGAAAGGTCCTTTTTCCCCGTGTTAATTAGGGCTGTGAGAGGCTGGGATCCTTGGCCTGTGGCGGCCCCCTTGGAACAGTGAGGTGACAAGCCTGGAGGGGAAAATCACAGGGAAGTGGGGCAAGATGGCAGAATGGAAAGATGTCCTCTCAGGACATCCTTAGGGGGTGTGATCAGACCCAGAGCTGTCTCCAAAATCATTATGTGACTTGATGACATTAATTACAAGGTAGGTCACTGCCAGTGGCTATTCTGTTTCTTGGTCTGAAAACGCAGTTCATTGAGCCCTGCTCCAATACAAAGTCTGAGGCAATAATGGAGTGTTTTCCGAAGGCGTCCTTCCACGAAAGTGTCCTCCCTAAAGAGCGCAGGAGAAAGGGGTGCGTTGGCTGAGGGATAGATCGGAGTTGTGAGACTCAGGCAGAGCCCTTAATCTGTCTTTAAAACGCAGTCGATTTGCACGCGCCTCTACTCAATCATCTTAACCAGGGGGTAACCTTCCCAGAGCACCCACCTGCTAACGTGCAGAACAGACGGGGCAGGGCCTAGGCCTCCCCTCGCTCGGAGGAGGGGTGCCGGCCCCCTCCCCACCGCTCCCTTGTCAAATAGACCTAACCACCTGCCCGCGCCCGGCCAGCGGCTGGATCCCCGGCCCTGAGCTGCCCAGGTGAGCGCGGGTAAAGGCGCCTTCAGCGGGAATCCTCTGAACTGGATTCAAATCCCCAGCGCCCCCGAGTCTTTACTTCGGAGGACTCTGAATAGGAGGCGCTGGTGCAACAAAACCATGCTCATCCCTCTCTGCGAACCCGTCGTGGAGAACTTCCGCATGCAGCCCCCGCCACCCCAGCCAGAGGCCTCCCTCCAGGCCCGCCATCCCCAGCAACCCCCACCATGCAACCCGCCATGTCCCTCGCGCACGCCCCCACCCTCGCCAGCACTCCCGCGCGCTCTCGCGGCGCCCTCCTGGCCAGCCCCCTGCGCGGGTAGCGCCCCTCCGCCCTTTTCCCCGCGCGCACCCCTCCGCGCCACCCGGAGCCCCTGCCCAAGCCCCGCACGCCCCCGCCGTCCCCCCCCTCCGTCTCTAACCACCGCTCCCCGCGCGCCCCCGTCACGTACACGCACTCACGCACGGCGCGGGCCCGAGCACGTAAACAGTGCGCAGGCGCACATCGGGCCGCGCGCTTTTCGGAGGCCACAGGTTGCCTGGGAGGCGGGGAAGCGCGGGTAGGCCGGGTCCGAGGCCAGTCCGAGGCCGGGGCGGGGGTCGCGGAGAGCTCGGGGGGCAGGGTCCGCAGGGCCCGGGGGCAGAGGCAGCGCGGGGGACAGGGCGGCCGGGCTGGGGGAAGGCCGGAGCCCCGGAGTGTGTCCCGCAGGGGGCGTGGCCACGGCGCCCGCCGGTTTAGGTGAAGGTCTCCTAGGGGAGGGGCGTCCGGCCGGCGCGGGGGCAGCGGGGTCCCGCACCTCCCGGGCCGGGGACGGGCTGCTCTTGCATGGGGTGGTCCGCGGCCCGGCCCTCGGGGTGGGGGAGGCTGTGGTGGGGCTGCGGCCAAGGGACCCTGCCCTCCGGCGTCCCCGGCCAGTGCGCCCGCCCCCTTGGAGGGCGTATTGCGAGGGCTGAGGACGCGGAGCATTTGGTCGAGTCTGTTCTAAGTGCTGAGAACCGTTCTGAGTGCTTTGCAGGATTTAAAGCCCCTGTTAGCTAAGTCGCGTTGGCTGGTCATGGTCAGGGTCGTGGCTGGTGGGCAGTGGAGCCAGACTTCAGACCCTGTGCCTTTCTGCTTCTGGGGCGGGCCCAGCGTCTGCAACGCGGTGGGAGCTGCGTGGGGATTTCAGTAGTTTTTATTCCAGTGGATACCCAGAAACCCAACTATTTAGTTAGACAAATATCCCATTCTTAAAATAAGCAGAAAATGATCAAAATAAAAATAAAAGATTGAAATGCAGCTCATATGTAAGTGTTAATTAGCCATAAGTTTTAATTTTTTTTTTAACGTTTGTATTTTAGAGAGTGTTCGGGCGCACAAGCGGGGCACGGTCAGGGAGAGAGGGAGACCAGGCTCCAGGCTCTGAGCTGTCAGCACAGAAGCCAACCCAGGGCTCTAACTCACCAGCCCTGAGATCATGACCTGAGCTGAAGTCAGAGGCTTACGCGCCTGAGTCACCCAGGCGCCCCTGACCGTAAGTTTTCGGTAGAAGAAATGCCATAACAAAGTGACAGAAATGGTAACTGTGGTCGATGTTTGTGTCATTGATCAGTGCTGGCGAAACCGGTGTTTGGGTATTCGTGTCCATATTTGTTGGGTAAATGGTTGAGTTGACAGGAAGGAGACTGGGAAGGTGAATTTCGAAGACAGTGGTGAAGGTGGAAAGGAAAGGAAGGCATCCTGGGAACAGGGAGATTGGAGCTCTGAGCTGTTGGAGGAATCCCAGGATTGCAGATGCTAATTGGGGGTTGAAGCCATGGAGAGGAAGAGGGTGTTCCTCCTGAGGAGAAGGTTGGTGATCAGTGTTTTCCAAGTTCCCTCTCAGGTTCTCACTTTCAGTGTTGGATCAAAGAGGCTAAGCTAAAATGGTATAGTGGGAAGAGGGGTGGCGGCTTGTCAGAAGTCAGTTCTACTTTTGACTCGTTTATTTAGCTTTATTGCTTGAAGCAAATTAGAATCTCACTGGATCTTAAGGCTTTTTATTTTTTTTTCTGAACAAAGATTTATGAACACTTACCTATGATGTGACAGGTTCTTTGTAGGGTATTATGGGAGATACACAGCTGTATTAAACACGGCTTGTACAATAAAGGGACCCACAGATTATTATTAAGCTATATTTATGGCAGTTTGGGAGGTAGATTTTTTTTTAATGTTTATTTATTCTTGAGCAAGAGACAGAGTGTGAGCAGGGGAGGGGCAGAGAGAGAGAGAGAGAGAAAGGGAGACACAGAATCTGAAGCAGTCTCTAGGCTCTGAGCTGTCAGCACAGGGCCTGATGCAGGGCTCAGACCCACGAACCATGAGATCGTGACCTGAGTCGAAGTCAGACACTCAACCAACAGAGCCACCCAGGCGCCCTGGGAGGTAGACTTTAAAATACAGGAGTTCTTAGTTTTTACAACACTCCTTTATTGCAGTATTCCTCGGAAACTCAGGAGTTTTCTTACAGATCGAGAGGTAAATTCTACACATCTAGCAAAACATGATTACAATCACCTGTAATTCTGGTAAAATAATTTTGACTGAATGTAAGGAGGCTTATAAAAATAACTTGAGAGAAGAATCCTAAAATAAAAGCACTTTACTGGCAGACTGTTTAGACATAGAGTGTTTGTATGTTAGCAGACTTGTTCTCATAATGACAGTTCCACTTTTTAAAAATTTGTCTTAATGTTTTTATTTATTTTCAGAGAGAGAGAGAGAGAGAGTGAGCGAGCAGGGAAGGGGCACAGGGAGAGGGAGAGAGAGAATCCCGAGAAGGGTCTGTGAGTTAGCACAGAGCCTGACATGGGGCTCAAACTCACAAACGGCGAGATCATGACCTGAGCTGAAACCGAGAGTCGGATGCTTAACGGACTAAGCCATCCAAGCGCCCAGTTTCACTTTTAGCACTTGACGTGAACTTGGAAAATTGTGAGAGACAATTGGGCATCCTGTTTGCCATGCTCATGCTTGAGTAAGTCCCTAAGGACAGTTAGTGTAGGATGGCTGCTGCTGATTATGATCCGTGCTGCTGTGACCTTTGGGGGCAGCAGCTGGCGGGGCCTGTGCGTGGCGCCCACTCCCTGCGTGAGCATGCCCGAGGGTGAATTCTGGCCTGTTGCAGGCTTGCTCTGTGATCTCCAGTGAGGTCTCGACCTTAGCCTCAGCTTCTATGTTTGTGTCATAGGCATGAGAATGGTAGTTTTCACCATATTTTCATCTTCATTATTTGACTTGATTCTTATGATTTCTCTCACGAAGCCGAGGGCTCAGTGATAGAGGCTTGGCTCAGATCATCTGCTATTTCCTAAGGACAGAACTGAAAACCTCTGCCTGGTTTGTCCTGATTTGTTCGTCTGTGGTTCCATGGCTCTAATGTGTTGCCTTTCCTCTACTGATGAATTTTAAACCGTTTTCCATCAAAACGTCATGAATGTTTTCCCTGTGTGCAGGGAAAATTATATGACTAAAACCATCTCACCCATAACAAAGCATTATTGAGTCAGCTCTTAATCTTGAATGCTTGACATCTCTGATTCACTAGCTATTTCTCTTACAAGTGGCCTGTCCTCATAAATGAGAAGTCCAGTATACTTTCTGAGATGAGCAGAGATTTAAAAAGTATGCCTACAGTATTGATTGCGTCCTTGCTTCCTTCTTGGTACTGATTCCGTTTCATTTTTGTCGGTTGTTACAGAACCTCCAGCATGCAGGCCCCCAGCTCTAGGTCTGTGCACCTGAGTGAATGGCAGAAGAATTACTTTGCCATTACATCCGGCATATGTACATCAGGACAGAAGGCGGACGCATACCGGGCACAGATACTACGCATTCAGTACGCGTGGGCAAACGCGGAGATCTCCCAGCTCGGTGCCGCTGTGCTGTTCAAAAAATATGCAGAGAAATACTCTGCAGTTATTGATTCTGACAACGTCGAGACCGGCTTGAATAACTACGCGGAAAGCATTTTAACGTTAGCAAGATCTCAGCAAACTGACAGTGACAGGTGGCAGTCTGGATTGTCAATAAATAATGTTTTCAAAATGAGTAACGTACAGGAGATGATGCAAGCCGGCCAGAAAGCCAGAGAGTCTCTGTTGGCACCTGACGACGCGTCGGTATTAATCCATAAAGAGGCCGCTGTCCTCGATCCTCCTAAGTTTAGTGTTTGTGGTGGCTCTGGGGACAGGGGCCCGTTAACGGACTCGGCTCATAATACGAACGGGACCCAAGACATCCCAGAGGGCACTCCTTCGCCGTGCCCTCTGAATGCCCGGCCACCTGCGCTGACTAACACCAGTAAGACGTGTCCTACGTCCTTAACACCTTCCGGTGAACTTGCTACCGCAAAATTCCATGCCACACCGCTGTTCGGAAGTGTCAAAAAGGAAAATAACAGCTCTCCCACAGCCAACATAGGACTGAACAAGTCCTCACCTAATCAGTCTTGTTTGCCCTCTGGCTGTGAAAATCCATGGGCGCAGAAAGCTTTTTATGGTTCTGGCATCATCGATGCACTTTCCACCCCAACAGTGAATAAGGCTTTTAGTAAAACAGAAGATAACGGCCAGAGAGAAGAGAGTAGCCTGCCTACTTTTAAAACTGCAAAAGAACAATTATGGATAGATCAGCAGAAAAAGAATCCCCAGCCCCAGCGTGTATCAGGGTCATCGTATGGCGGTGTAAAGAAGTCTCTGGGAGCCAGTAGGTCCCGAGGCATATTTGGGAAGTTCGTTCCTCCTGTACCTAAGCAGGACGGGGGAGAGCAGCATGGGGGAATACAGTGTAAGCCTTCAGGCACAGGCCCTGCAGAAACAGCACACATAGCTGACGAGCGTCTGAAGAACCTGGAGCCAAAGATGATCGAACTTATTATGAACGAGATAATGGATCACGGGCCGCCGGTAAATTGGGACGATATCGCAGGAATAGAATTTGCCAAAGCCACAATAAAGGAGATAGTTGTGTGGCCCATGATGAGACCGGACATCTTTACTGGTTTACGAGGACCCCCTAAAGGAATTCTGCTCTTCGGGCCTCCGGGGACTGGCAAAACTCTGATCGGCAAGTGCATTGCTAGCCAGTCTGGGGCAACGTTCTTTAGTATCTCTGCTTCCTCCTTGACTTCTAAATGGGTGGGAGAGGGGGAGAAAATGGTCCGGGCGTTGTTTGCTGTCGCAAGGTGCCAGCAGCCGGCTGTGATATTTATTGATGAAATCGATTCCCTGTTGTCTCAGCGAGCAGATGGTGAACACGAGTCTTCTAGACGGATAAAAACTGAGTTTCTGGTTCAGCTAGATGGAGCAGCCACCTGTTCTGAAGACCGTATTCTGGTGGTGGGGGCGACCAACCGGCCCCAAGAAATTGACGAGGCTGCCCGGAGAAGGTTGGTGAAAAGGCTTTATATCCCTCTGCCAGAAGCTTCAGCTAGGAGACAGATGGTGACGAAGCTCATGTCCAGGGAGCGGTGTTGCCTGAGCGAGGAGGAGGTCACCCTGGTGGTCCGGCAGTCTGATGGCTTCTCAGGGGCTGACGTGACACAGCTGTGCAGGGAAGCGTCGCTTGGGCCCATCCGCAGTTTACAAGCTGCTGACATCGCCACCGTGACACCAGATCAAGTCCGACCAATAGCTTATATCGATTTTGAAAATGCTTTCAGAACCGTGCGACCCAGCGTGTCTCCTAAAGATTTAGAGCTTTACGAAAACTGGAACAGAACCTTTGGTTGTGGGCGGTAGACGGGACACTTGAAGTTTGAAGAGGGCACCTGGGTAACGCGCCCTTTCCCACTTTGTAGCTTGGGAAACTGGGGGGTTATTCATCGTACTCTCAGTGTGTATTTTGAATTCTACACCTCAGAAAAAATAGAGTAGTAATAGTTGCAATTTTACAATTGATCGGCTTAGCCCCTGTTAATAGAAGCTTGGGTTTCCCTCCAGTTACTGCCTGATGTGTGAGCCTATTTGTACAAAATATGAATGAACGGGTTTCTTTTGTTCAAAGCGGGTCTTTGTTTTCAAGATGGACAGTATGATGACTAGTGAGCTCACACCGAAACTGGGTTCTCATTTGTACGTGAGGAGGCATCTGATGGGTGCGCGTCTCCCGCTGAAGAAGGTTCCTTCTGCCGACCACGTGACTCGCGCGTTGGCCGGGGTGGTGGTTTACATTTGAAGCCGCTTCGCTTGGTGTGCAGGGGATTTAAGGTCTCCCCAAACAGCCGAACGAGAGTGCCAGTTTTTTGTTGTTCTTCCTCACTGCGTAACAGTTGCCTCCTGTTACCAGGGCTGCCTGCGGGAGACGCATTCAGCGGTAGCCAGGTGTAATCTAGTATCAGAGACGTGTCCGCAGACTTGAAGGATGAAGAAGGTGCATTTTCCCAGGGGGGTAGAATGTGTTTAAGATTAATATTTTATTTGGTAGTACTTCACCGCCTGTAGCATCGGTCTGTCAAAAGTGAACGTCTGCAGGTTTCTACGTGGGACCCTTTTGTAAGCAGTAGACGTTCATCGTCGAAATACCAGGGCAGAGAGCTGAACAAGACGAAGAGGAGGAAGATCGCGGTCATCCCAGCCAGCACTTTGGAGAGCACGCTGTCCGTTCTTGCAGACATCTCCTGCCGGGTGGGGCTGTACGGTCGCCTCCGTAGCCTGCCTCTCTGTCACCGTCGCTTCCCGTGTGAACGTGCTCTGTTTACATCCTCCCTCAGGATCCCACGCTGGATGGACTGTAATTTATCCAGTCCTCTGCTCGGGGACGCTCAGGGCAGGACACGAGCCGGTTTCCCCTTTGTTCATTGTACACCAAAACACGTTGAATGCCTTAGGGATCTTTTTTAAAAACAAATATGCCTCTCCTGGGTAAATTCTTTCATTAAATTCTTGCACGTTTTTAAGGCTGTTGGCACGTGTCCTGAATTGTCCCCTAGAAAAGTCATGCATATGTGGGATTCCTCTCCGCAGGAAACCACCATGCCTCCTTACCTGTCCCGTGTGGACATTGGGTCCCCGCAGTTTTTGTTAGTGTTCTGCTCACATCCGTCTGTTCTAATGGTGCTGGATGCCAGCTGGTGTTCCAGGCACTGAGAGCAGAGCGGTGAACAGTAGGCAAAGAACCTTGGTCTTATGTAGGTGACATTCAAGTTGTAATGTTTTCTCTTGACAGTGCAGGTGAAGACGGAATTTGACAGGTGACTTTAGGCCGTTGTTTTCATTTTTGTTCTTGGCTCGCCTTCTATTTCTGTACTCCCTTGAAAGCTTTGTTTTTCCAACTGTGAGTTTTTCCCTTTGAAACATGCCATTGCCTTCTATTAGAATTTGGATGTTAAACTGCTCGTCTCTGGTTTTAGGTAAATATTTTAAAGTGTAAAGCATGTTGCACATTATTAAAATGTAAAGCATGTCTCTGTCCTGTTTCATTTCTGCGTAAACAGCACTACAAGTAACCTGGGATTCCTAGGTGTTGATGTCCAGGAATTTCTGTGGGTTCTTCCCTGAATCCTCTCCCAGATCACCCCTCCCCTTTGGGTTTTACTCTTGCCACAGCTGACTAGGTCATCCGCAGTCGCCCAGGAGGTGTTTGTGTCTTACTGAGCTCTATAGCTTGGCCGTAATGTTGACAGTCAGTTTTTTCTTAACAGCCACTCCTGCCAGCCCCTACCTTCAGCAGCCTTGGTCACCAGCCACGGTCCCCTTCTCTTTGTGGAACTGAGCTGGGATTATGTCCAAGACAAAAATCTCTGGGTGGCTCAGCTCGTCTCGACTCAGGCGGAGCCCACGTCTCTCTCTCCAGAGTTAAGCTCTGCTCTGTTCAAGTGAGAATCTAATCCTGATGGGAAGGAGGCAGGAGGTTCTGAAGCTGGAGAGAAAGTTTGAGCTGGGGAATCCCTGCGTGGTCGTTTCAGGCTTCTGCCTCATGGAAGTGTTCTTCCTCTCCCGCCTTCTGGGATTCGGAGTATGCCTTCGGGTAGGAAATTTCCAGAAACTTAGAGATGTCTTTGTATCTCTACGTTATGATTAGATATGAAAATCTTCGGCTGAATTCTTCCCTCCTGAGGGTTTTGTTTCTGCTGCAGTGTCTTTAGCCATATTGTTTCATTAGAGAAGTGGACACTCACCCGGGTTTTCACGTCTTTGGAAGATACGTTTCCTTCATGGAAGTACACGCACGGTTTTACCAGTGCATGTAACTCGTTTGTGCATTCGTGCCTAAACGAGTTGGTAGGAATACAGTAATTAATGGGAATTTTTAAATATCAGTCCTTTTAACATGTTGGGGTTGCACATACAATTTCCTTTGTTGTGTGTTCTTCAGGAAATTATCTGTTCCAATCTGTGGTCTTCTCTCATTTTGAAATTTGAATTCATTTTCTCAATTCTAGACTTTTGTCCAGTTGGCCTCCACCCTGACCCCTGATGAGGTTGGAGTCCGGGGAAAGGGCCTGGGCTTTGGAGCCGCGTGGGCCTGCTGCTGGAGTCTGACTCTGGGCCACCTAATTGTTCAGGCTCCCTTCTAACGTGAGGGTGTCTATGCCTACCCTGTTGGAGAGTGAGGGTCAAATAGTCCAATACAGGTGGGAAAGGCTTGGATCGTGGTTGCTCAACAACGTGGATGTGGTGCGTCCTTCTGTCTGCCCTGACTCTGCCCATGTTGACCTGCAGGGGGCATTTTCTTCTTGGCTGTTTTGCGTGCCTGTCTATTCTAGCACGTTCTGCTTCGTGTTTGTGATACTTGTGTTTCATCGTACATACTGTGTCGTCTAAACTTACAGAGTAAATCTAATTAAATAAGTGTCTTTTAGTTTTGTTACTCTTTTGAGACTTCAGAACTTTTACGTAGATCCCAGATTATGATTTTCCACTTACTCATCTTTAAGTCCTATTTCTTGGCCTCCAGAATTACTCCCCAGTGTTTTTAATTAAAACCCACCTCCAGAGAGCTGATTGGAAGATAGGATTCTGTCCAGGTCCATGGCAAGAGGGCAGGTCAGATAAGGATACTTTTTTTTTTTTTTTTTGAGGCTTTGGTTTAAATTTTAAAATTTTGGTTAGTTAAAATGTAGTATAATATTAGTTTCAGATGTACAGTACAGTGATTCAACTCTTACGTACATCACCCGGTGCTCGTCACAGCAAGTGCATTATTTTCTTTTTTGAGAGATGCTTATTTTTTTGTTAATGCTTATTTTATTTTTGAGAGAGAAACAGAGCATGAACAGGGGAGGGGCAAGAGAGGGAGACACAGAACCCGAAGCAGGCTCCAGGCTTCGAGCTGTCAGCACAGAGCCCGGCGCGGGGCCCGAACTCTCGAACCACGAGTTCATGACCTGAGCCGAAGTCCGATGCTCAACTGGCTGAGCCCCTCCAGGAGCCCCAGCAAGTGCTGTCCTTAATCTCCATCACCTATCCCTCCCCACCGACTTCCTGTCTAGTAACCATCAGTGTGCTTTCTAGACTTTAAGTGTTTGTTTCTTGGTCTGCCTCTCTATCTTAATGACACATTTTTTAACTTTTTTCATGGATTCCTGGCTTTTGACCTCAAATCTGGAGTTGGTGGTGAGCAAGCCAGTGGAATAGTTGTTTAAAGTCTACCCAGCTGCCTGTCCTTAAATAAAACTTTTATTTTCCAACATGCAGTTTATAATGGAGAGAGTTTTGGGGCACCTGGGTGGCTCAGGCAGTTAAGTGACTTCCACTCAGGTCATGATCTTGGCGGTTTGTGGGTTTGAGCCCCAGCATCGGGCTCTGTGCTGACAGCTCGGAGCCTAGAGCCTGCTCCAGATTCTGTGTCTCCCTCTCTCTCTCTACTCCTCCCCCCCCCCCTCAAAAATAAGCATTAACAAAATTTGTATAATGGAGAGAACTTTGCAATGGGCTTTAGAAAAAGACAAGTGACTGATCTTGAATAGTTTGTAATACATTCTCAGGCAATTGCTTTCTTAGTCATAAAAGTAAGGATGTCCTATTAGATAATCCCAAAGACACACCCAGATCTGCTCTTCTGTTATCAGTTACCAAATATTTATCAATTAGACAAGTGCTTACAGAGTACCAGGTGTTGGGTACTATGGGAAGTATTGAAAAAAAATGTAGTTCTGCAAACTGTTACCTGTTTACTGTCACTAATTTGGCTCATGATAGAAACTGGGGGTGGGGGTGGGGCATCTGGCTTGCTCAACTGGTTGAGCATCCGACTCTTGGTTTCGGCTGAGTTCATGATCCCAGGGTCATGAGATCGAGCCCTGAATCAAGCTCTGTGCTGACGGTGTGAAGTCAGCTTGGGATTCTCCCTCTCCCTCTTCCTCTCTTTCTCACTCTCTCTCTGCCCCACCCCCACTCTCTCTCTCTCAAATAAATAAACTTTTTAAAAAAACTTAGAAACTGGGAAGACGTGAAGGGAGAGCTTTGGTGACGAGTCAAGTCAGCAAAATGTACTAGTGAATATATGAATCATTTAAGAGAAGGGGAAATATTTTTCAAATTAGGAATTTGGTGGCATCGGAGGCAGGTACGCTGTGGCTAACGAGGCACCAGACCCCGGGTGTTTTGTCTCGGCCCGCTCAGGCGTCTCAGCAACCCGCAAGGTACCTGTGACCACTGGGGCCAGGCCCGAGGAGCCCTTCGAGCTGTCCTGATCTGTTCGGCTCTGAAAGATTGACCTGGGCTAAAATTAGTCTCTGCTTCCTTAGATTTGGCCAGAGCAAGCATCCTGCAGAGCAGAACCCGTGGGCTCTGCTGTCCCCTCCACCCACGGCCTGGACCTCCTCTGATCGACCCCAGAGCAGGCCTTGCTATCTTGCTGGTCCCATCCTCCCAGGTCAGAGGGTTGCTCCCTATGTCTGTATCTAACATCTGCTGCCCAGTCGCCCTTAAAATGCATGTAGAGAAAAAAAAAAAAAAAAAACTACACCAGCTTTTTTTTTTTCCTCCCAGAACAAAATAATAGCTTCGTAAGAAAAGGCACAATAGGAAGTTTGCGTTTAAAATAGCGGACTAGGCCACACATTCATCTTTTCCGCCTACTTGTGCAAAAGTCTGCACTGAAAGGCCAAAGGCAGAAGTGAGCCTGACTCCAGTACGGTGTTGGAGGAGAGGGGGAATGCCCCCACAGAAGCAGACAGCCCGGTCTTGTGACCACGTGGAACCGGATTCTGCCAAGGACCTTGAATGAGCCTGGAGGTGTGTCCCCCGCAGACATCCCCGGTGAGAGCCCGGGCAAGCCGACACCTTGATTTCAGCCGGGTTCAGGCAGCCGCTGCCCGCCCACCCCCCACCCCCCCGCCCCCGATGGCCAGATGATAGATTTGAGTTGCTCTCACTGTTAAGTTTGTGGTGACGCATGAGGGCAGCCATCGGACACTGGTACAGGCAGCCGGGGCCTTCACGCCCTCTGCTCCCCGTGTCCTCCTGGTTGGTGCCTCATGTACTGTGTCTTTAGAAAGGCCCTCCCTGAGCCCCGTGTAGGGCAGCCCCACGGACTCCCAGCCTGAGTTCACCCACCCCTGCCCCGACTCCTGGCTTTAACTGGTGAACGTCACTAACTGGAGTATTTACGCTTACTGTCCTTATGTCCCTGACACCTGCCGGCCTCCCCATCACAGCCACAAAGAGTTCCTAACAGCCGGGCATTTTCTCGTTCCCCCCAGAACCACGCGGGATTCACCAGGCATCTCAGAAGACCCCGCAGCTGGGGAGACACCCAGAGAAGCAGGACAGCTCATCCCCAGGAAGCCTGCAAGTGCGGGAGACTGAGCACAACCTGGAAAACTCCTGACCCCAGAAGACACAGTGGCCATGAAATAAAAACAGACAGCTATGCCATTACAGGAGTTACTACAGCGGGGTAACTATCTCGCCACAAACACAGTGGCATAAAACCGCCCATGTGAATGATCTCTGTCTCCGTGGGCCAGGCCTGGCCGGGCCTCTGTGGGGGGCGCTCACAGTTCTGCCCTGGAGGTGTCGGCAGGAGCTGCGGGCTCAGCTGAGGCTCGACCGGGGAAGGGGCTCCTTCCAGGCTCCTGGGTTGCTGGCAGCGGGCAGGACTGATGACCTCGGGGTCTTGCTGTCGGCTGGCCCCCGCTCCTGGTCATGCAGGCCTTCCCAAGCAGCTCCTTGCTTCTCAAAACCAGCCAGGGAGGGAGTCTGCCAGCAAAACAGGCATTAGAGGCGCCCATGGCACGGAGACACCAGTGGCCCTTCACACCCCTGCTGGACCCACTGGGTCACGGGCACAGCAGCTGTGAGATAAAGACTCAGGAAGCAGGAAGGACTCCTAACTGTCCAAATAAGAATCTTAGCGGAGGGACAGAAGTGTAAACTGAAAAAAGGCTGAAACCAACCTAGTGATGTGGGAAAGCGACTTGTGAGACTACTTTGGACCGTCAAGCAGAAGGATGAAGAGAAGGAAACTGGGAGTTAAGTGGAATGAAAGATAGATTCCAGGAAATTAATTTCCATGTAAGGGGAATCTTACGGAAAAGGAAAAGGAGAGAGGGACGTCAAGAGTCACATTAATAAGAGGAGGTTTTTCCTGAGCTAAATACCTGAGAATTCACGTAAAATTTAAAAAAGTCCACTGAGTACCCGGCAAGAATTGAGGTTGGGGAAGGAATGCTGAGGCATCTCTGAGGGTATTAGGGCTCTCCAGAGAGATGGCCCAGCAGCATAACAGAGAGGTACAGGAGACTGATGGTAGGAATTGGCTCCGTGGAGCTGTGGAGGCTGTGGAGGCTGAGACACCCCATGATCTGTAGGAAATAACAGGTTAGTCAGGGCTCACAAAGTTCTGGGGGCAAATGATTTTAAGATCACAGCTGTAAACCCAGGCTGTTACATGTAGGACTGAAAGTCAGACCCAGCAGACCCTAAATTATCACTCACACGTTCTTTATGGGAAGAGGAAAACACACCCTCAAGGATACGTGAGGCAGAATGAAAAGGTGGTCCGGATGCGGAAGTTAACAAAAGGAAATACGCTGCATATAACTCACAGCCGTGAGCAAGGGAACCAGCGAAATGGTGTTTGCAAATGGACCTGTAAGGTTTAATGAAACTGCTAAAAAGGATTCCTAAAAATAAGAGCATGATGTTAAGAATTATCCACGGCTAGTATTACAGGTGATTGCAACAAACAGGTGACGGGAAACAAAAATGGAACACCTGCTGGTTTTTTATTGTACGTTTTGTTCTGTTTGAGGGAGTTAGGTATGTATTCTGGTTAAGTTTTAATGGTGACGGACAACATCTGGGTTCAAGGTCCAGGCTGCACGCAGACCCCATGGCAGGCCCATGGGGAGTGATTTGAGGTTCAGGCATGGTGGGCTGGAGAGCGGGGGGCTCAGACTCCTGCCACGTGGCACCAGGGGCTGGGGTAGCCACGCAGGCCACCGGGTGAGGACATCTGGGGAACTTCATCCCCTAAGCTTTGGGGACAGTGGAAAAAACAGACAGGGGGCCCAGATTTCTTTCTGAAATAGATAATATGGTCAGGATACCGGAATATTACTGTCCAAATATGAGGACCAAAAGAAAAAGTCAGGATTTTTAGGGAGCACTTAGGGTGAGTTGTTATAAACTCCTAAGGCCCTGAGCACTGAGAGGACAGGATTTGTGTTTTGTGCAAAACTGGAGGGAATCCAGAGTCAGAAACTCGGCCAATGGTGGCATCCCTGGGCCTTTTGATGAATTTGGAACCTTCGCTAACAGCTAAACCAAAGGAAGGCAGCCACAGTGTTGCCAGGATACCATCTGTCTCAGTAAACAGAAGGGAGACTGTCTCCCATGTTCTCAGAGATACGCAGCTGAAGACCCTGTAATGGGGTTAGTCTCCGCAGGCCTGGAACAGTCGCGGCTGCTGTCATGGTGGAATTAGGGGGTTCCAGGCAAAGCATAACCAGCGCACGGACTCTGAGCAGCGTGGAGTCTGTTCTGGAAAGAACCTGCTGTCAATGACCGCTCTTGGGAAATGGTTTCTCCGTCGTAGTCCCAGTTTTCCAGCCTTTCATCTCCCGAGTGGGTGTAGGAATTCTAGAACAGAGTTGTCCAATAGATATGCACAGTGGGAACCACCTGTGTGATCTTAAGTGTCCTAGTAGCAACACTGAAAAGCAAAACTAAGAACCAAGTGACATTAACAGCCAGTTCTGTCTTTCCAGTGTGTAATCGATGTAAGGTTCTTTATGAGATATTTCACTTTTTTTTTTTTTTCTCATACTGAATCTTTGAAATCCGGTGAGGATTTTACATTCACAGCACATCTCAATAGAAGTGACCACAGTCAAGTGCTTGACGGTCACAGGTGGTTAGTGGCCGCCATCGTGGAAGGGGCAGGTCCAGAAGGTTTTGGGTTTTGGGTTACAAGCATCAGCCCATGCTTGTAACTAAGTTAAGCAGTTTCCCTTAAAACTCTGTGCGATATATACACAGGCAGCCTCTTGGAGTAGGAAATCATTTAATTTCTACACCATTAGAGTGAACATTAAGAATCCAGCTTCTAGAATTAGTGAGCTTTGTGGAAACTGACTTCTGACCTAACACTGTCCTAACACTGCTACCCCAGAGTTGCTATGAGTTTTGACACTGATCTTTAAACATGCCCGGTCTTCCTTGTCACCGTATCTTGCTTCAGCCCAAGCTCACTCCGTCACCTGCAATCATGTGATGAGAATTATACGATAGAAATCATTGTCATAGGAAAAGGTAAATGGCATTTTATCTATGAGTAATTTAGAAGTACTTACTATGTATTGAGGGAGCAAAAAAAAAAGGGAGGGAAAAGCTATATAAAAGTAGAAATACTTGACATTTAAAAATGTCTTTAAGATTGTTAATATCGAAGTTTGGAACTCACACAGTAGCATTTAATATTGCATTATAACTTGCTGGATCGTGTCCTTATGTTCTGCTTCACTTGGGACAGATGACTGCATGTTTCTGACCGATCATCAACTATTTCTCATGAAATAAATCCTTTAGAATAATTAAATAATTAGTATTTGAGGCCCCTGGGTGGCTCAGTCGGGTAAGCGTCAGACTTCAGCTCAAGTCATGATCTCACGGTTCATGGGTTCGAGCCCCGCATCGGGCTCTGTGCTGACAGCTCGGAGCCTGGAGCCTGCTTTGGATTCTGTGTCTCCCTTTCTCTCTGTCCCTCCCCCACTCATGCTCTCTCTTGCTGTCTCTCTCTCTCAAAAATAAATAAATATTAAAAAAAAATTTTTTAATTAGTATTTGATCTACATTGATTAAACATCTAGATATGTAATATATGAGTATATGCATATTTAAATATATGTATGTCCCATTAAATTAAGGTAACAACAAAATGAATATACATGATGCATATGTATGCATATATGAGTTATGTATATGTGTTTCCCTAAATTTGTTGGTCTAAAATGTAAGTGAAAACGTTAGTAAAATAGAAATAGGGTGTAGATCAGAAAAGAGATGTGGAACTTCCAGATCACAAGAGAGAAAAATAAAAACAAAATCTGCTCAATCCAAAGGAAAGAGGAAAAAAGATTTTTTAAAAAAAGGCTGAAGAGGGTTGCCTGGGTGGCTCAGTCGGTTGAGCGTCCGGCTTCGGCTCAGGTCATGATCTCACGGTTCATGAGTTCAAGCCCCGCGTTGGGCTGTGTGCTGACAGCTCAGAGCCTGGAGCCTGCTTCGGATTCTGTGTCTCCCTCTTCCTCTGCCCCTCCCCTGCTCACGCTCTGACTCTCTGTCATTCAATAATAAATAAACGTTAAAAACAAACAAACAAACAAAAAGACAGTAGGGAGCTTCTCAGGGAGCCTGGGTGGCTCAGTCAAACATTCGACTTCTGCTCACGTCATGATCTCTCGGTTCGTGAGTTTGAGCCCCGCGTCGGGCTCTGGGCTGACAGCTTGGAGCCCAGAGCCTGCTTTGGATTCTGTGTCTCCCTCTCTGGCCCTCCCCCACTTGTGCTCTGTCTCTCTCTCTCTCTCTCTCTCAAAAATAAATAAACATTAAAAAAAATTTTTTTTAATAAATTAAAAAAAGGTGAAGAGAAAAAAAGTTTAATAATAACAGAAAACCTAACGATGTCAGGAAAAGGATTAAATATCTCGGGGTTCACTCTAAATGCAAAGAACTCCCCAGTTAATAGACAGAGCCTCATGGATTAGGCAAAAAGGCAAAGGTCAGTTATCTTTGCAAAATGGACAGAGAGATTGGAAAGAAAGGGAGGGGGCAGGACGGGAGCCAGAAGCACTGACAGTGGGCGAGCAGGAGAAACACCTTTCATTCCAGAATCAGGGTCAAAAGCAACCCACTGAATCAGGAAATACATTTTATGCACATAAAAGTTTACTACCTTTCATGCCCAACACGAGCCTTCATACACTGAGCCTTAAGCAGCAACATGAAAAACTCAAAGCCAAAAATGATGAATACACTAGCAAAAATTGGAAAATACCAATGGCGCCCAGCCCTGGGGAGGGTTTGGAGAGCAGGGCATTGCAACACGCTGTTGGGGGGAGGGCGTATCGGGGGGCGTCCAGCCCTTCTTCCAGGCAGTTTGACCCAACCGAACAGTGATTCCACTGCTGGGCGTCTATGCTACGTGAAGAAGTTCACGGAAACCTTGTAATGTATGAAGAGATTGCCAGCCGAGATAGCCGGCGGTGGGGACTCCTCAAATCCGCTCTGTGGGGCTGTCTGCAGTGGTCTGAAAAAACCGGAGTGGATGCATGTTTACACACTGACGGCTCCAGACACTGCCGTTAAGTGAAACATGCAAGTTGCACAGTAATCATACCTGTCGAAGTGCAAGAACAGGAATGCAAAAAGGCCCCAGAGGGACATACGATTGCAATTAAGAGGGCTCACCCGCTGCCACTGGGGGTGGGGGCTGGGGGAGTGAGGAGTTCTCATGTCTGACTTGACACGCACAATATAGTTGTTTCAATTGATTTTGCTTTCTTTGTATTTTTAAAAACTCAGTGAAGTCATATTTTTTAAATATGTCAAATAATTAACGCTGTTTTTTAAAAAAAAAAAAACACACACACACATGATTATAGTCGCCATCAGCTTTGTTCCTAAGTAGTGGAGAGGCGAGGGGAAAGGACCAGAAGCCCCTATTATTCTTCTTAGAAAATGTCATGCATCACATAGGGAAAACGAGGCTGAAGAATGATGATCGGATTGAAAATAAGTCTTTAAAAAACAGTTTGCGAGCATTGATGTTTTGCACACATAGAAGATGGTATTTAGAAGTAAAACTCTCAGAATCAGAATCCATAGCAAATAGCCATTCATCCAACTCCAAATTGAGCAAAGCTGTCAAAATTGCTTTAAAAAGTAGCCGTGAGGCCACTAGAGAGTTCATCTGCATTTTAAGAAACAGAATGTTCAGAAACCCATTTTGCACCAAAGTCTTGGAGCAAGCAACCTACACGAATAACGTTACATCTGTGACCACAGAAGTGGATAAATTCTATCCATCAGAGTTCGGGGTGCAGATAATGTCAGCCTCTCACATCTGGAAGAAACAGGGTGGCCACGCGTGTGCTTCGGACCCAGGGCAATACCGCAACCCCCAAGGTGTGCTGGGCTTCTGGAGACATCATTTCACAAAATACAGAAAATTGCTGTAAAACTAGGGCATGATTGCAATTTAAGGGAAATGGTGCAGATAAATCTATTTTAATGGATAAGCTTAGTAGATGCAAAATAAATATGTCAGTATTTCATTATTTATTCCTTTCAACCAGTCTAAATTAGAGTGGAAAATGCAGACAATCTCCAATCTGCAATTGTACACATAGAAATGAAAAAAAAAATTGCTTCTCCTCAGCCATTTAAGTACTTTGGAAAAACTTCTTCCCACTGTATAATTAATTTCAAAGGCTCTTTTGGACTCTTTCGGTTCCACTGCATAATCCATTGTGCACTTCTTGGCTGTCTCACTTTACCTAGGCCATCAAGTTGGTCACCACTGAATGGAGTTCACAAATTCTCTTTTGATCAGTGGGTCTCTTTGGACGCTTGGGTCAGTATTTCTGTTCAGCAAAAACTAGGTTAGTGAGATTGGACAGGGCCATCTGCCTGGCATCACTGCCAGACAAAAGGGCCAGTGGTAGTGGGCTCAACCCAAGGACCCCCAGAGGCTGTGACACCTTCCAACTTGGTAACTCTTGATTTATTGAGCAACGTTATTAAGCAGTGAGCAAGGCTTACCTTTCTTGCTGTCTATGCTACAGATAAATAAGGAGAACGAAAAGGCTTACTAAGACTCTCCTAAAATTCTACCCCAGTAGAGGCATCAAGATATAGATATATCTTCTAAGAAATAGAGAATTCAATATAGCATTTCCTTTATTGGAGTCAATATGCTAATTTATATAAAACACAGGACACGGTTTATAATGTGCTAGAGAAAATATGACATTTAAAAACATCAGGGAAACAATCCCTGATAACTTGATAAATGATGTTATCAGCTTAAGATGGATGAGCTCTAAGATTAGCTATCAACTCAAAACAGGAGAAACCATATGCAAAGCTGAATTTTTCATGAGCAAACGGACCGACATACTTGCTGATGGAAACATGGGTGCAGGCCCGGGGTCAAAAGGTAAAACAATTGGAATTGACTCTGTTGAGCATAAAGCTCTAGAAAATAAAATTCTAGGCACTAGAATTTAGGAATCTTAGTGTTCCTTGTCTCTTCTTTACATCCTCTGTGTTTTATGTCATGAGGATAATGTTTCCTGCATGAAAGATCACGGTAAGAAGTCAATGAGAAATATGTATTTGGAATGATCAGGGACATGTCAAAACATTGTTTCTTTTCGTCCTTCCATGCTGCCTTCCTTCTTCCCCTGTATTCTCTGTATTTTTCTTCAAGTATTATATGAAACTTCTTGATTAGTATTTGGAGAAATAAAGTCTTCAGAGTCAGAAAACTTAGCTTTGCAAACATCACGAGACTCCAGTTAGTTTTCCTTATGGATCCCTTGTGATAATTCCCACATGGGATGGATCCCTGCAATAAATTCCAAGCTGGAATTCTCATCACCGATTTTCCCATTCCCAACCATTAGAGCAATCTTAAATTAAAAAAAAACACATTGTAATGCACATAAGGAATTTAATTATTATAATATACACTCCCTGACGAAAACTGAAGAAGTACACATCACAGGGAAGAGAACACACACAATTCCACCACGCAGAGTGTTTGGACACACTTCTCTCCCGGTCATTCCCTCCATGACACACAGAACACATTTTTATGTGGCTCAAATTGTACTGCAGACACAGTTACCATTAAAATTTAACAACATGCTGTAGGCAGAACTCCACATACCTACACACTCTTCAGGGTTGCGTAGTATTCCACCAAATGGATGCACAAGGCTTCATTCAACATTAGTCCTCTGATGTTGGCCTGTCGTGGAGGACAAGATGGTTGCGTTTTGACAAAACTCTGATAAGAACAGCAGTGAGCTGCTTAGACTTCAGAGAAAGAGGCTGACAACCTTAAGAAGAGACCCGAAAATGCATTCTCCTCAGCACCTGAGTTAGAGAATGTGCCGTGTTTCCCATGAATCAGCAGCAGCGGTGTCACGGTTGGGGGGGGCACTCTAGACCCATTGAATAGAGCACCTGCAGTTTAACAAGCTCCCCAGGTGATTCACATTCATGGTTTGAGAAGCCATGGCTTAATCAACAGAGGAAATTATGTAACTGGGTGATGCTGGGAGATATTTTCAAATGACACACAGTTGCCTTTGAATAGGATTCTTGAAACCACTTCCAGTATATTGTTCACCAATATATCAGGCTAGATTGAAGAAATAGGGTTTGAGTTTTGAAATATCTCAAAGTTGGATATTATGATAGAAGGTCACTGGAAGTTGATTTTTCATCCGTCAAATCTTTTAATTCTGTGTTTTGTGATTTATAACATAGCTTCGTATTTAGAAAGCCTCTTTCCAGACAGAGATGGGATACTTTTCATAGATCTTATATTTATATGTACATTCTGAGTCAGAGGACCCAGCTGACCTGTGTCTACACTCCAGACCCATAGACTCTGTGTTATTTTGAGCTGTGAAGTTTGTGGTAATTTGTCAAAGAGACTCTGGCCTCTGGAAGTGGACTGTCACAAACACCTGTAAAGGGGGGGAGTGGATTTGGAAGGGGACCATGTGGGAGGTGGAGAGAATTTTGAGGAGTATAATAAAGCCTGAGTCACCTTGAACAGACTACCACGGGAGATATGGATTGGACATTGCCACTGGGGACTCCATGTCAATGGAAGTGAAGAACATGTTATTATGAACCAGAAGAAAGGGATCCTTGTTATGTCATGGCAGAAAGTTGAGCAAAATTATCTCCCGAAGTTCCATAGAAGGCAGGACTCGTGATGACTGACTATGTAGCTAGAGGGATTTCCCAGCAAAGTGTGGGGAGGCCCACATGGTAAGAAGAGAGGGAGGCCTCTGGTCAGCAGGGAACTGGAGGCCGCCACATAACTTCCCGAGAGGAACTGAATCTTGGCAATCATGTGAATGAGCTCGGAAGTGAATCGTCCCCCAGCTGAGCCTTCGCATGAGACCCCGGCCCCAACAAACTTGAACCTATTCTTGTGGGATACCTTGGGCCAGAAACCCCTGCTGAGCCACACCTGGATTCCTGAGCCCTAGAAACTGTTGGATAACAACTGTTTCCTGTGGGAGGCTGCTAAGTCTGGGGATAGATTGTATATAGCAATAGATAACTAATAAAGCCAGTAAAATGACATTTCACATAGGCCGCCCGGGCCTTTGCAGAAAAGACATGCTACCACACCAACAGCAACAGCAGAGGCAACAAGGAGAAAACACAAACTGGAGAGTCCAGGGAGGAAGGGAGTCACTATTTCAGCTCAAGCAATAACAATTGCTTGTTATTGTGCCATCTCAATAATGCGCCTGAAGACGTCCCAGGCACGTGACTTGACACGCAAACATGGGCAAGGTTCTTTCTGTTAAATTGTGGATTCGCTCTTGCTTCACACCTCTCAGGAAGGGCAAGGGCACTTGTCTATAGTTTCCAAGTTTAAAATGCTGTAGAGATGTTTTGTGTAGGGCGAGGCATGTAATCAAACACGTGTAGACTGACCGGCTCCCGGCAAAAACTCAGATGACGTCATTATGGTAGAGCAAGCACTTAGGTACCACATTGGAAATCGTCTGCTGGGGAGACTGGATGATGAACTCTTTGCCCAGTGGTGCATAGAGCTACCCTGCCAGTCAGCCACCCTCCCCGTGTGGCGATTTAGCGCTCAATTAATTAAAATGAAATGAAATAAAACATTCCGTTCCTCAGTTGTGCTAACTCCATTTCAGTTGCTCAGTAGCGCCCGTGGCTGTGGATTCTACATTGGCCAGTGCAGAAGTAGAACGTTTCCATCACCACAGAAAGTTCTACGGGACAGGGCTGGCCTAGAGAATGCCGGGATCTGAGGGGGGGAAAGAGGGAAGGAAGGGTAACACAGAACGTGAAAGGAGATATCACATGACACGGGGAATGCATCAGGGTTCTCTCAATATTGTTTTTTTTTAATTTTTGTTAAAGTTTATTTATCTTGAGAGAGAGAGAGAGAGAGAGAGAAACAGCATGAGTGGGGGAGGGGCAGAGAGAAGGAGAGAGAGACAGAGAGAGAGAGAGAATCCCAAGCAGACTCCACATTGTCAGCCCAGAGCCTGACCTGGGGCTCGAACTCACGAACTGTGAGATCATGACATGAGCCCAAACCAAGAGTTGGACACTTAACCGACTGAGTCACCCAGATGCCCCTTCTCTCAATACTGTTAAAGGTGACAATGGCGTTTAAATGGATTTTTTCAAATAACTCATGAATTATCTCCGTAAAAGTTTTTGAACACTCTTTCTATACCACTGATATTTCGAATTCCTCCTTTATTAGTCTTGGGGGGGCTTTGTGCAATCCCTACCCTTTGGCACTGGACTCCCGGCCTTTCACCATGAGACGATTTTTCTTTTTTGAGGACCGAATGGACTTTGAATGCTGCCCTGGGAACACATGGCCCCACAAGCTGGGGTGGCTCTCGGCGCAAGAAGCACGTTTTGTATAGCAAGGATGAGATAAAGCGAAATAAAAACAAAGTAGAAGACAAAGGCTGAGATGATCTTTGCTTTTCCACCCTGCCCTCCGAGGACAGAAGAGTGCGCGAGCTCCCGCCTTGCGATGTCCCTCTTGGCGTAGAGCCAAGGTCCAGTGTTGGAAATTCCCTAGGATCTGGTCTAGCGTAAGGCATCAGTCTCCGGAACCATTCTGTTAAATACAGTGAAAAATGATGCTGGGTCCTTTCCAGAAGGAAGGCGGCCACCTAGCACGTGGGCTCTGGTCCCTCCCATAAGACCACACCACACGAAGCCCCAGCCGCAGCGTTTGACAGGGGCCAAAGGAGAGAAGCTGATGTGTGTCACATCCCTGCTGCTGGAGCTCGCTGGCCATAGGCTCCACGGGGCCGTCCCGATGGCCCCGTCTCCTCGCACCCCATCTGTCTCCATGTTGCAGAAGCTGTTGACCTCAAAGCGCAGGATGCTTCCCCCCGGTCCCTGATCCCGTTGCTCCTGGACCCCAAAGGACCCTTCCCTGTGCCATAGAAGGTCTTTCTTCTCTACCTAGGGAGGCTACGGAGGGAACAGTAACCCCCTTCAGGGCAAGCCTGCAACCCAGACCCCCGGCCAGGCCTTGCTGGAGGCTGAGGGGTGGCTCGTCTCCCGCTCGTTTCGGGGTGCGTGTGCGGGGAGCGCTCCCACTGCTCCCAGAGCAAAAAGGAGGGTCTGCATCAGGGGACATTTCACCATCCACCCCAGAGGCAGGCGCTGCTGGTGTTTCCCGCTTCGCCGATGTCAGTGTAGAAGCTGCCCGTCACCCCTGCTGTGTCGGTAACAATTAGCTGCGTCATATTAGCTAATGTTTACTGGGTGCCTATGATGCTGTAGACACCTGCTAAGGAAGGTCCTTTGTGTGACTTGCATGATTTAATCAGCATGACCACAGGCCGGTTCCATGAGTTGGAATGATTTTGTCAAGGTCTGCTTTTCAGAAAGTTGTGACATGACTGACGAATATTGTATTCGTCCCTAGGGCTGCCGTAACAAATACCACAGACTGCGGGGCTTAAAACAACAGAACGCAGTCCCTCACCGCTCTGGAGGGCAGGTGTCTGAAACCAAGGTGTCCGCAGAGCCACGCCCCCTCCAAAGGCTCTAGAAGATAATTCATTTCTTGCCCCTTCCAGGGTCTTGTGGCTCCCGGCGTGGGGTAGCAGCACCCCGCTGTCTGCCTCCTTCTCCACGTGGCCCTCCCCTCCGTGTCTGTGTGCCTCTCTGTGTCCTCTCCTCCTCGATAAGGACACCCCCGGTCTTTGAACTGAGGACCCACCCAAAACAGCATGACTTCATCTCAAGATGCTCAATCACACCTGCCGAGACCCTATTTCCAAAGAAGCTCACATTCTGAGGTTCTGGTGGGGACAATATTCAACCCATTGCACAGTCATAAGTCTGGACTTATCAAGGGACTGTTTGATCGATTGAGGGGATCAGAAGGGTGTGAAGCTGAGTCAAGGGGCATTTGAAAGGCTGAGGATACATATGAAGCCAGGAAAGGAAGGCTGCGGCAGGCTTGCTAGATTAGGAACAAAACTCGTTGGCACACCATCTTCCGTCTTCCGGCTTGCATCGTTTCTTTTATGTTTTTAATTTTGTTAATGTTTTTATTTAGTGTTGAGAGAGAGACAGAGCACGAGCAGGGGAGGGGCAGAGAGGGAGGGAGACACAGAATCAGCAGCAGGCTCCAGGCTCCGAGCTGCCGGCACAGAGCCCGACGCGGGGCTCGAACTCACAAGCCGGGAGATCGCGACGTGAGCCGAAGTCGGACGCTCAACCGACTGAGCCACCCAGGTGCCCCTCGGCTTACATTGTTTCTGATTAAAAACATATGTATTCATCTTTGGTCCTCTCTCTATAATATTTCTGTCTTTCTCTGGGTGCTTTTAAGATTTGTTTTTAAGGGGTGCCTGGGTGGCTCAGTTGATTAAGTGTCTGACTTTGGCTCAGGTGATGATTGCACGGTTTGTGAGTTCAAGCTCCACATGGGGCTCTGTGCTGACAGTGCAGAGCCTGCTTGGGATTCTCTCTCCGTCTCTCTCTCTGCCCCTACCCCACTTGTGCTCTCTCTCTCTCTTTCTCTCTCTGAGTAAATAAATAAACTTAAAAAAAATTTTAAAAAGATTTAAAAAAAAAAGAGTTTAAGAAATTTGGTTTTTGTGTGTCTCAGTGTACATTTTATCATGATTCTTGTTGACCTATAAACCCTGTGGGTTTGTAATCTTCACCAAATTTGGACAATATTCAGTTGTTTTCTCTTTTCTACAATTTTGGCTTCCCCATCCCCCCCCCACCCTTTCAAGGACTTCAACCAAATATGTAATAAGCTGCTGAAGTTTGGACTCTCTTCTTCGTATTTTAGTTTGTGTAGTTTCTATTGCTATATTTTTAAGTCAACTAATCTTTCTTGTGCAACATGTAATCTGCCCTTAATCCTAGCTAAGGTTTTTTGGTTTTGTTTTTCTGTTTTTTGTTTTTGAGTGTGTGTGTGTGTGTGTGTGCGCGTGTGTGTGTTTATCCCACACATTGTAGTTTTCAGCTATCAAAGTTTTATTTGCATCTTTTTTGCAATATTGTAATTTTGTAATTGGCTGTGTCCACGGACACTGCACAGCAGGGGGCAGAACCAGGGTACCTGAGGTCAGAAGGCACCATCTGCTCTGGCCTAAGGATTATTTTGAGCCAAAGGCGATTGAGCAAAAGTAGTTCCAGGAGGAGCTGTCTGCCCTCCCCCACCCTCCCGGAAGCGGAGCAGAAATTCTCCGTGTGGAGGCGTCCTCCCCCTGCCTGAACAGAGAGCCCTTATCTGCCACCGCTTTCCCCCTGTATTTGCTGCCTTACAAATCACTGCCCCTGAAGTACGGTCTCCCTCTTTTGTCTTTCACTTTTCTTTAAATGTAGGTTCCGGGGCACCTGGGTGGTTCAGTCGGCTAAGCGTCCGACTTCAGCTCAGGTCACGATCTCAGGGTTTCATGAGTTTGAGCCCCGCGTCGTGCTCTGCAATGACAGCTGGAGCCTGCTTAGGATTCTCTCTCTCTCTCTACCCCTCTCCGGCTCTCACTTTGTCTCTCTCTCTCTCTCAAAAATAAACATAAAAAAATAAAATAAATGTATCTTCCTTTGTCTGAATGGCACAACACCCCCCCCCCCCCCGCCCTGAGCCTAACCATTTTCTTCTTCTTTTTTTTTTCCATGCCATACAAACCTTCCAACACCAAATAAAATTCTACACCTTTTCTCCCGTTGCTCTATTGCCAGTTTATTCCTAGACCCAGCCGCTGAAACTAGTATGGCAGAGACAAATGTTCTCTCCCCTGCAAGATTCAGAGATCTCGGCTCCGGGAACCTGAAGGCCAAGGGGTGAAAGGTCAGTGGGAAGAAGAATCACGGTCTGAGCTACATTTTTATTGAGTGTGAGCTTCTGAAGCTCCTCGCCCAGCTCAGGGCGTAGCTCAACAGAGGTCAAGGTGGCTCACCAGGTAGACACAGGTTAAGAGCATCTGTCAAGGTCAGCAGGGTCCTGGGCCAGAGCGAGGGCAAGGGAGATCGCTTCCCTCCGTGTTCACACAGTTTATGCAAGGATTGATTTCAGGAGGCATAATGGCTGAATAACAGATCTAATGGGTCATTTGAAAATCAATCCACAAGCGAAGGATGCTGATATTTATCTGGTAGCGGGCTGGTTCCCATCCTTTCCTGGCTGAGCAGGTGGAGTACATGTTTCCTGCCCCAGGACTCAGCTTCTCTGTCCCACAGTCGGGGGAGCTGGGCTGGGTGTGGAAGGGCTGTCCCCTGGCTCCAGCCTTACCTCCTCCTGGAGACAGAAGACTGTCCGTCCGCCCCCACGTTTGTTCACCGCTAGATGGGGAACTTCTCCTAGCTTTCCCCCAGGGCTCCAGAAGTCCCTGGAGAAGGTAGTGCACATCCCTTTGAATTTAGATACCATTTCAAGGAATTATTATTTCTGACGTCCAACTCAGACGTCAGAAAACATTCAGTTCATGAATTTGCTAAAACCTCAAATTTTGGGTTTCTTCAATTTTTTTTTTTTTTTTTTTTTTTTTTTGTGTACTGCCCTCAAAAAAAAAAAAGGTTAATTGGACTTTCAAACTGCTCTGGCCTGTATTAATCGCTAGGAGATTTCCAGCAGAACCTTCACTGATGGTGCTTGCTCCTGCATAAACCAAAAGTGACTGGGGGTCGTATTCAAAGCGATCTCACTGGGTTTCTCCTTCTGAAACCAATGCTACGCTGTATGTTCACTCACCTGAGTTTAAATACATGAATGTAAACAATAAAAAAGTAAATGGAAAGTGACCGGATCCTTTTTAAATAAGCTGTTCTTTCCTGGGTCAATGGGACTTGATGAATGGGCGGGGGGCGGGCGCAGGGGAGGGAGGGAAGCAGCTTCCTTGCAGCCTGCGTGCTCTCGAAACTTCTGTTACCTACGAAATTTCTATCCCAAGTCCTGAGCGCAGAGATAAACACACACAAAGCGGCTGAACCTCGTGCAAGTACTTTCTTTGCCTACAGCATCTCACTGAATCCTTCTTCTTAGGAAACGAGCTTTTTGAAACTCTGGTTTGAAGCGGAGGAAGGTGAGACTGAGTTATTAACCGGTGGGTCCCACTGCAGCCCAGCGCACACAGAGGCTGGGATGAGGACGGCCTCGACTTCCTTTTTGTGGCCCTGCGTGTGTGACGGGTGTATATACAGCCTTGTATTTTGCAGCGGGGGCGCAGGGAAGAAGCCCCAGGTCAGGTGGAAACTTCCAGAGCTGCGTCCCGACAGTCCGGGGGAGGAGGGAGCGGATGATCTGAGCTGGCATGGGTCTTCAAGCCCAGACCAAGGATGGCTTGCCCTCCCGGGGACTGGAGCGGGGAGGGTCCCGAAACCCAAACGCCTCCCGGAGCCTTGCTGTGTGAATGTGTGGAAACAGTGGCTTTCACAAGGAACATTTCTCTGAGTGCAGAGGAAATGAGGCAAGCAGTTTATTTAGGAGAAGCAGAAGCAAGAGGAAAGTGATTTGCCTTCTTTTCCTCTTTTGCTCCTGGGAGGGGAATGATCCTGCAAGAATGTACCAGCAGGGTGTAGCAAGCCCTTCCCTATTTGCTGGAAATCCCTCCCTCCCTCCCAGGCTCCTCAGTTTCTGTTTTGCAGGTTGCTGCGCCCGCCCGCCCGCCCGGAGGGGACTGCAGGTCAGGGTGGCACCCTGCCAGGGCTCAACCCGCAGCACAGGGAATGCACCGGGTGGGGGAATCAAGCGGGTCCGGCCTCCAAGGCACAGGGAGGGGTGGGGGGAGCCGTGGTGCCCACTTAGCCAACACCTTGGAGGCAGCCGGGAGCCCGCTTTTTACAAAGCACATGTCCTCAGGCAAATGTCATTTCCCTGGTGGCCAGAGTGGTCTCCAAAGGGGAAGTGAAAGTTGCTGCATAATTTGAATATTGAAGGCAGCCTTCAGGATTCGGTACTGAGGGCAGGCTTCATGGGGAACAAGCCGGGAGCGCCTGGTTTACTTGGGGAGGGAATCAATGTTTGCCAGGCACCACCCTGTTCTGGGTGCCGGGCTGGACGCTGGGGCGGGGGGGTGGTGCTGTGGATCAAGTCTGGCCTGGGGGTCTCATCATCTGTCTGCAGTAGAATTTCCATGGCGTGGGAAGGTTCCACACCCGCGCTGTCCAACACGGTAGCCACGGCCACATGTGGCTCATTGAACACATGGAATGTGGTTCTTGCCACTGAATTTTCCATTTTCTTAAATTCTAATGAATTTAAATTGAAGGAGAGCGGCTAAGTGGCCCAGTCGGTGAAGTGTCCGACTCTCGATCTCGGCCCAGGTCATGATCTCATGGTTTGTGAGTTCGCGCCCCGCCTCGGTCTCTGGGCTGACAGTGCGGAGCCTGCTTGGGATTCTCTCTCTCCCTCTCTCTCTCTCTCTGCACCACCCCCCCCATTTTCTTTCTCTCAAAATGAATAAATAAATAAACTTTAAGTAGCCACATGCCTAGTAGCTACCGTATGGAACAGTGGTGTTCCATGTAGAACCTTTGTTTGGGGACCGAAATAATTGGGCTGTGACGTAGGCTCCGACATCTCTAGCCAGTGGGGGTGCGGTCGGGGGGCTTGCGTGTACCCAGAGTGTCTGCCAGTGACCAGGTCACGGAGGGTAAGAAACGATTTGACTTTTGCTTGCTTCACATGCTTCTGTACATGAGTTCCAGCCCAGGTCACGGAGGTGTGGTGACAGGTGTGGCCCCCCGCCAGCCGGGGGACCCCAGGCAAGCGAGGTCCAGGGCCCTGTTTCATACAATCCCTAGGATAGGAGGTAATGACATCTTTGTCTACGGCCTGCTGTCCGCTCTGTCCCTGTGGCATTCTCTGCTCTGTGCGTCCGGCACCCTTGGAAATATTCATTCAGCCCTGGTGTCTCTGTGTCTGCTCTCAGCCACCCAGGGGGAGGGCTGTTCTCACCCTTCGTGAGGAAGGCCTGGCACTGAGCCCCTGGGGTGCACTGGAGATGACGGTGGACTGTGGAGCTCTGCCTTCTTTCCCCCCGGATAGCAGGGCAGCATGGAAGGTTCTCCATCCCGGCCTATTTTCCTGCAACCCTTGGTCCTAAGAACGATTTAGATCAACAGAAATGCTGACATTAGAACGTGAAGCGAGTGTTTACAATGATTTCACAAGCCTGCCTTGAGCCCCTACTGTGTGCTAAGTTAAGCGTTCATTAGCCCCCCCCCCCCCCCCGGGGGGTTGGCAGGTGGTGTGGTCAGTTGTGGCTTGGTAAATGTACTTTTTAGCACTCGGAGATCTGCTCCGACTGGGGAGGTTTAGCTGTATCCTGAGGTTGGGCTAAGGATTTTGTGAGATTCAAAAACGCAGGGTATGTCGAGGAAATTCTCTTGGAACCCCACTTTGTCCGAGAGGGCCAGCTCTTGGCCCCTTGCGCTGGGCATCTGTTTATTTTTTAAGTTTTATTTTTTATTTACTTTGAGAGAGAGAGAGAGAGAGAGAGAGAGAGAGAGAGAGATAGTGCGCAATGAGGGGAGGGGCAGAGAGAGGCAGACAGAATCCCAAGCAGGGTCTATGCTGACAGTGAGGACAGATAACTTGCCTGAGACTGAAAATCATTACCTTGTATCGACAAGTGCACGGGATGCATCTTTTTTGTTCTGTGCAGATTTTTTTCCCCACTCAGTTCTCTACTACTTGTGATTCTCTTTCTGAATCATTAGTCTTTCTCAACACGTCTCCACTCCATCATTCAGATTCGGGCGCGCCCTGTGGATGTGAATTTTCAAGTTTCTTTATCATGTTTTTTCCCGAAACAGTTCCGTCCGCCTGCCCACTCCCTCCCAGCCTCCCAACATGCGGTGTTGTAAGCGAGATTTACATCACCCTAGTGAAACAATTTTCAGGGTTCTTCCTCATCATTGCTGGTTGCCAGAGGTGGGGGCGCAGGGTGAGGAAAATGGGAGAAGGGGATCAAAAGGTGGCAACTTCCAGTTATAAAATAAAGTAGCTACAGGGTTGCCCTGCACAGCATGGCGACCATAGTGATCAACGCTGTGCTGTATCAGGTATCTGAAAGTTCCCAAGATAGTAGGTTAAGCGACTGACTTCGGCTCAGGTCATGATCTTGCAGTTCAAGAGTTCGAGCCCTGCATCAGGCTCTGCTGATGGTTCGGAGCCTGCTTTAGATCTTTGGTCTCTCTCTCTGCCCCTCCCCTGCTCATTCTCTCTCTCTCTCTCTCTCTCAAAATAAATAAACATGAAAAAAATTTTAAAAAGAGAGTAGAGCTTACAAGTTCTCATCACAAGAAAAAAAATGGTTAACTGTGTATGGTGATGGATAAAAAAATACGAGTCTGAACCAAAAAGGCTGTACTGAAAAACAGAAATACAAATAATACCTAAAAGGTGCCGGGTCGTGGGCAACTATTTGGAAAACAAAGAGTAATCGATTAGTGTAACTGATATCTTTCCTGGCCCTTAACATTCAGCATATTATGTTACTAAGAAGTTCTATAAACTCAGTGTTGGTGTATTGCTTTTATTTTGTTGTTGTAAATTGCGTTATCCTGGGTATTCGGGATCTGTGAACGCTGTGTGACGTGTAGAAAATGCCCTGTCCCGTCTGAGCCGTAAGGCTCCGTATCTGTCGGTGGGTGCAGTGGGACCTTGCAAGAATCACAAGAGAACCGTGCTCTCTTGTGCACGGTCCCAACTCAGTGCATTTCTTTCCCTCTCTTTTTACCCCCAAGTGTTTTACAGTTCATGTAATGGTATTTTTCGCCCAGGCCTGAACCAGGAAACAAATACGGAAATGGTATACTCCTTTTCAAATGCCCAAACCGATATACAGGCCCTCAGTGTGTGCTGAATCACCCAGGCCCTAAATCAGGTCCTACATTTCTTTTCTTTTCTTTTCTTTTTCTTTTCTTTTCTTTTCTTTTCTTTTCTTTTCTTTTCTTTTCTTTTCTTTTCTTTCTTTTCTTTTCTTTTTTCCAAATTAAAAAAAAAATGTTTATTTATTCTTGGGAGAAAGAGAGACAGAGTACGAGCAGGGGAGGGGCAGAAAGAGAGAGAGACATAGAATCCAAAGCAGGCTCCAGGCTCTGAGCTGTGAGCACAGAGCCCGACACGGGGCTCAAACTCACAGACCACAAGATCATGACCTGAACCGAAGTCGGACGCTTAACCGACTGAGCCCCCCAGGTGCCCCATTTTTATCAAATTTTTAATGTTTACTTATTTATTTGAAAGAGAGTGCAAGCAGAGGAAGGGCAGAGAGAGAGAGAGAGAGAGAGAATCCCAAGCAGGCTGCATGCTATCAGCATGATGAGGTTTTGGGGTAATGGGGGTTCAGAGCTGATGGCCAAGAAAGAATTCTTGACGTCTTTGGTGCAAAAAGGTGATTTTATTAAAGCACGGGGACAGGACCCGTGGGCAGAAAGAGCTACATTGGGCTTGTGAGGAGTGACTGCTTATATACTAAGGAGTTGGGGGAGATAAAGTCAAGAGGAGGTTTCTTAAAGGGATTTTCACCTGCTAAAGACTCACAGATCACTGGAGGCTTAGCTGTTGTCAGGCTAAGATTGTTTTCTGTCTGGCAAAGAATTAGGGTTAAGCCAGTAGGGAACTCCCTGGGGCACCTGGGTGGCTCACTTGGTTAAGCGTCTGACTTCAGCTCAGGTCATGATCTCCTAGTCTGTGAGTTCGAGCCCCGCGTCGGGCTCTGTGCTGACAGCTCAGAGCCTGGAGCCTGCTTCGGATTCTGTTTCTCCCTCTCCCTCTGCCCCTCCCCTGCTCATGCTCTGACTCTCTTTCAATAATACATAAACGTTAAAAACAAATTAAAAAAAAAAAAAAGACAGGCTATTGATAAGATGGCCCTTTGCTTTTGTAACTGTACTAAGATATTTGTAAACTGATAGAGACTTTTATCAGTTAACCATTTCTTTTTTTGTCCTTTCCTTTGTCCTTGGGCAGCCAGCAGAGCCCGAGGAATCTCACACATATCCCACCTGTTGGGGGGGCGGCGGGACGGGGGTGCTAGCTTGTGCTTGGCTCTCAGCCTGCCTGCGGCTCCTTCTTCAAGCGGGGAGCTGATGCGAGGCTTGAACTCATGAACCGTGAGATCATGATCTGAGTGGAGATCAAGCATCAGAAGCTTAACCAACTGGGCCACCCGGGCGCCCCAGGTCCTACATTGCAGAGTCGGGTCGAAGCATAAGGAAGGGGAGGTAAGTAAGTGTCTTGCCTCTTTTTCCTGCCAGAAAGAGAATGAGACTTACTTATGTCCCCTGTGTCAACTCTGAAATGCCCCTGCTTGCTGGCTGTGGAAGACAAGTCCCTGAACCAATTCTGCTCTCATGGAAAGACCAGCTTCCAGAAGGCAGGAGACAGCCCATAAGAGCATCCTTGTGTGGCAAAGGCACCCACTGGTTCCACAGGGCGCTGGAGGAACATTGGGACCAGGGGCCTGTGTTCTCTACCAGGCCTGGGGACATCCCCGGGATGGGGACATCCACCAAGTCACGGAGCCACACCTGCGTCTCCATCCCTGGCACAGGGCCTGGCGTTGAGGGAATAGCCTTGCTGGGCAGCGTTTTGACCTCAGCACTGGGGCATGACCAGAGGGGCAGGTCCTCGGGGCAGGGACTACTGGGTGTGGTTCGCCAGGCCCTCCTAGAGTGACGTGCATAGCGGCAATAAAAAGGGGGCAGTGGGGATTTAGGGGAGTTAAATCCATTTTCAGGAATCTGGATTAAATACACTACGTTGCATTCTTCTTGGAGCCTTTCTGATGCTACCCTACAGCGTGACTCTCTGAAAAGCTCCAGGAGTGTGGGACTCTTCCGGAACCCCTCTGTCCCATTCTCCTTTTTATACTGTGCAGAATGGGCTTTAGGAAATATGGCTCAAGGGTGACTCTCTGTGACCTTGAAAAAGGCCCTGGGCTTCCCTGGCCTTGGTTTCACTACCTGAAACCCGTGCTCACACCCATCTCTGCCCCTTCCTCCCCAGCTGTCACTTAATGTTAAAGGTCCAGCAGCTCTGGGACCAGCATGGGGCTCACTTTGCACCCCTCTCCTTGCCCCTGCTTAGCTTTGACGATGAGGGGACCCTCCTCTGGCTCAACTTGGTCTTCCTGCTCCTGCTTATCCCCCAACCCGCACGGGGCTGGCCAGGGGTCGCAGGCCCAGAATGCCGTCCTGGGACAACTCAGCGGCACTGTGTTCCACACTCTGGCCTCTGCACCTGGACTCATGCTCTCCTTTGCCTTGGGCTTTCTTGCCTTCTCTCTTCACCCAAATAACCCTTCCAATCTTTCAGTGTCCCTGGGTCCACGCTGATTTTCTGCCGGCTGGATCTGCCCGGTTCTGAGAGCCCACAGCTGCACGTGGGGACTCACCTCTTTCCCCTTGCATTTCTATCCACTTGGCCTCACGTATTTTGACGCCTTGTTGTTTGGCGCATGCATACACATTAAGGGTTATGTCTGCTTGGAGAACTGACCCATTTATCATTATGTAAGCCCCCCCTCACCCCGCCTTTGTCTCTGATAACTGCCCTTGCTCCGAAGTCCGTTCTGTCTGAAATTTTGATACAGTGACTCCTGCTTTCTTTGGATTCGTGTTACTGTGGTGTCTTTTTCACCATATCTTCCTTTGTAGCTTATTGCCTACATCTATATCATCTATATCTAGGTCTAAGTCTGTGCCTATATCTCTTATCTATATCACAATCATCTGTTTATTTTAGAGAGAAAGAGGGAGAGACTGCAACTGGGGGAGAGGAGCAGAGGGAGAGAGAGAGAGAGAGAGAGAGAGAATCTTCAGCAGGTTTCATGTTCAGCACAGAGCCCAATGCAGGGCTCGGTCCCATGACCCTGAGACCATGACCTGAGCAGAAATCAAGAGTTGGATGCTCAACTGACTGAGCCACCCAGGCGCCCCACATGTCCTTATATTAAAAAGGGCTTTTTGGTAGATAACATGCAGCTGGGGGCTTGCTTGTGGATCCACTCTGATAATCTCCGTACTTTAATCGCTGCATTTATCAGTGGCACTTAAAGTATTGGTACAGTTGGATTATTGTCTACCACATTCTTACTGTTTGTTATGTATTGGCTTTCTTTCTTTCTTTCTGTCTCTCTTTTTCATGTCTTCCACTCTTTCTGCCTCCTCTGGTTTTAACTGTATGTTTTGAATGATTCTGCTTCTTCTCTTTACCCTTATCTCTCAAGACTTGGCCCAGGGGACCCTGGTAGGCCTGCCTTCCCTGCCCTCAGCCCCTCTCACTCCACATCAGTGGCATCCCCTCAGGAATGCTCAGCCTGTCCCCTGGATGAGACACCCCCGTGAGGCCCCCAATGCAGACAGGACCCTCCTGGAGAGCCTCAGAGAGCCGGGAAGCCTGGAACCCGGGTCCCACTGCCTCCTGCTTTTCTCCAGGGAGAGTGACACTGGCCCTGAAGCAGGTGGAAAGACGAGAGGGGGGTTCAGGAGGAGGAGTCATGGGCTGGGGGTCCCAGATCATCACTGAGGGCAAGGTCTGAAGGTCCACACCACACACCATGCACCATGTGCCACTCCCGGAGCTGCGAGGGCCTGACTCTGCTTGCAGTTGGGGTTTGGGGGATGCACCCTCCAGAAGCTCACAGTCCGATGGAGGAGGCGGGCACTTAACACCCAGCACCGGGAGAGCCCCCAGCACCACCCCAACAAGGATTCCAGGAACACAGAGGCCTGGACTTGAGGCAGCTCCAAAGATCAGCTCAGGACAACGGGCTCGGTCTTGTCACACGTCTGGTTCGGCGGCGGCCACCCTGCAGGGACCACGTGGAGTCGGGTGCTGGTCAGGCTGGATGCTGGTCCGGAGAGTGTGGACTTGATGCCTAGCTCAGCCTCCCCGCTCCCACACGCTGGCGGCACTCTGGATGCCTGAACTCACGCTGGATGTAAACATGCAGCCAGTTTCCCTCTGGGTGGCACCCAGCAGTTTTGTAAAGGCATCCCGATGCGTCCAGGGATAGGACCGGGGTGTGGGTAGGGGTGCCGCCATGGGCCTCATGAGGGGGCAAGGCCCAGAGAGGAGGAGGCCCTAAAAGGGGAATCAGATGAAGGCCCCAAAACCACAGACCCTCCTTGCTGTGGGGCCCGGCCCGCCCTCGCCCACAGGAAGCAGGAGGGAAATGTGTTGAGGAAGCTACGGCAGGTGCCGGGAGGGCCGCGATAGCCCAGAGGTGATGCCGCCCCAGGGCAGGGCTGGGGGGGCCCTCCAAGGAGCCCGGGCCCGCCCTGCTGGGCGTGGGCGTGTGTGCATGTGCCCGGGAACACCCAGGGAGGGGACCCCGGCGCGTGAGGCCTGGGGAAGTGCGGTGTGGACGGGAGGGGGCCCGGGGCGCACCCACGAAGGGACACACAGAACATCTCGGGACAATTCACACACTCAATGTCACATCTAGTTGGTTTGACAAAACATGGGAAAGAAGAAGTGAGATTTGTTAGCTGTACCCGGATCCATGCAGTTCACTTCAGGGGACAGTTTTGGTACCAAATTATCCTTGCTATGCAAATTTCCTCCCCAACCGGCTGGTTCCCGGTCGTGCAGGGGGACCTCGGTGGCTGCATCCGCTTCCCGCCGTGCCGATTCACCGGGCAGCCACAGCTCATCTGCTGGGCGGCCAGCACCCAGCTGCCGGGGAGGAGGGACCCTCCGGAAGGCTCCTGGCACAGGGAGGGGACATTGGAGATGAGGGCGGCCAGGCTGCAGGGCTCAGGGTGGTCAGCCTGGTTCCTGTCCTTGGCCTTCCCAAAAAGTGGAAAAAGCAGGGGACCTCACCATGCGGTCGGTTCCTTTCTCCCTAGGACAATACTGCCCAGAATTTGGCATTTTTAAAGCACTGGTCCAAGCTGAGGCCCAAGGAGCAGTGGATCCTCACTTCCCCTCCGTGAGGTGCTCCCTGAACGTCCCTGCGAGGGTCCTGGACCCTCCTCATTTCCTCTGCCTTCATCGGACCGGTTGGGGCCTCTCCTTCTGCCCAGAGAAAATCTGGGATGCTGTACGCAGCTGGCTTTCCTTTTCTCAGCTCGTCAAAGCCCCTGCCCAGCCTCCTGGCTCCCTCCTCAGGCACGTGGCCCATCTGTCCCTTTCCTGACAGTCACCCATGTGCTGGTGACTCTCAGGTCTCGGACCTGTCCTTACAGCTGACCCGCTCTCCTCATCCAGCCGCTTAGATAAGAAGAAACCACGCTGCCCCTTCAAGCCCTCTGCCCTCTCCTCTTTCCTCCTAACGGCTCCTATAGGAGCTGAGACTTGGAGTGGATGCCTCATTATTCCTTCCATGAGCGATGGATTAAATCATCCCAAATAGAGGATTGTGTAACCTGTGTTCATTGAGCACCGTCTCCATCCATGGGGCTGCCGTAACCAGATGTCACAGGCTAGGAGGGTTTAGAAACAACAGCTACTGCCCACCGTTCTGGAAGCTGCGGGTCCGAAATCAGGGTCAGACTGAGGGCCCTCTTTTGGGTCACGACTTCACGTTGTGTCCTCACCTGGGGATAGGAATCTCTCTGGGGTGTGAATCCCATTCCTGAAGGTTATTATTCCAGCACCTCAGAAAGGCCCCGCCTCCTCACGCCGCCATCTTGGAGGCTGGAGTTTCAGGCCATGGACTTGAGGGGGCGCCAACATTGAGTCCGCAGCAGCATGGAGTCCGGAACATTGATATTACGGGTAATCCTGTTGATGCTGAGGATGTAGCAGTTAGTTAAAAAAAAAAGAAAAAAAAAATCCCAGGTGCTCCTGGGTGTCCTCAGTTGGTTAAGTGTCTTGAGCTCAGGTCATGATCTCGTGGTTTCGTGAGTTCGAGCCCCACATTGGGATTCTCTCTCTCCCTCTTTTTCTGCCTCTTCCCCACTTGCGCTGTGGCTGTCTCTCTCTCTCCAAAATAAATAAACTTAAAAAATTAAAAAAAAAAAAACCCAAACCACCTAGTTCATGGAAATCACATTCTAATGGCAAGAATCCAAGCCCTCCCCTCTTTGCTTTCCTCTTCTCTGGACTCTGTCCAGTGTCAGCACCTTGACCCCTGCCAGGTGACCACGTAGGTCCTCCCGTCCCTGGTTCCTACAGCATCTCCCTTCCGTGCCTCCAGTGGCTCCCTATCGCCTGCTTGGTCGCCTCTCCACACTCGTCCGGAGGCAGGAAGTGAGCACACCTCCTTTTGCTCTGCTGGGGTCCCCTGTGCCCTGTCCCACAGGGCAGGGGCTCTGTCCTTCCGGGGGTGCAGGAACTCAACTGCTGTCTGCATCCAGGGAACCAGTTGGTCTAATTCAGGGCAAGGGGAGGGGTGCGGTGGCAAGACAGCCGTGGTCAGGCACTGAGCTGTGTCCTCTAATCTAGCTTTTATGGGAAACACAGCAATGTATTTTGGTTTTCCACTCTCTGATTCTTATCTCTGAGTTGTTTCAAACTCAAGAGGGGAAGAGACAGACATTCATTGTTCTTTCTTCCTAACAAAACAAACCCAAAACATAGGTTTGGGCTGAAGGAGAGGGTTAAGCTGTAACTACCTTAGGGAGAAACAGGATGGGGAACCAGCTTAGTCCAGTTTGGGGGTGCTGGTTCCACACCTGGGGGATAGACTCCACGCAGACCTCCGGCTCCAGAATGATCACGAGCGGGTCTGTGGAAACTGCGTTTTTAACAACGATCCAGGTGATTCCAAGTTACATTTGGGAACCAAGGTCAGGGGGGAATCCTTGGAAGCATTGGTGCAGGGGGAAGGTGCAGGTGGGCAAGGAAGCCTTGAGGCAGCTGGGGATTGGGAATTTGGGTTAAGCACAGGAGAGTGCAACAAGGGGACAGGAGCTTGGCTGTGGGGCGGAACTGTTATTCTCGGAGCCAAGGGTCTCCCTTGCCTCCTGTTAGAGGGCTGGAGGGGCAGGCTGTCTGGGGAAAGGCAGGTAAGAATGCCATCAAGCAGGTGACATCACTTTGGCTCCAGCCCTGCTGTTCCCGGTTCTGGGGCCGAGAAAGCCCAAAGGCATCAGAGCGGTGCCCTGGCCTGTGGAGGAACACGGGGTTCCCTCACTGGTGGCGCCAGAACCCCGCCCCGCCCATCTTGTGCTGATCGCTCGGTTCCTTGAGTTTCCTTTCGTGCCTTGCTCTGCCTTTGGAGTTGGGGAGCCATGCACAAAACCCACGACTTATGGAAAAGCCGAAGGGATTCTGTTCCTTGAGAATCCACGTGCTTTTTGATGAGGACGCACGCTGCCACCAAGGAGTCACGAAACGTCCAAGACATTTGATTTTGACAGAAAATATGACTAATTATTTAGCAATGGGATCAGGGAGCGCCCCCCCATCCTGATTTTCAGCTCCCCCCTTTTCACACTAACATTTAAAACATAGAAGTACCTGGGGGTCTCAGTCAGTTGAATGTATGACTCTTTTCAAAAAAAAAAATATTTTTGGGAGAGCACAAGCAGAGGAGGGGCAGAGAGAGGGAGACAGAGGATTGGACGAGGGCTCTAGGCTGACAGGCTGACGGCAGTCAGCCTGACTCGGGGCTTGAACTCAAGAACTGGGAGATCATGACCTGAGCTGAAGTTGGATGCTCAACCGACTGAGCCTCCCAGGTGCCCCAAATATCCAACTCTTGATTTTGGCTCAGGTCACGATCCCAGGGTCATGGGATCAAGCCCCACGTTGGGCTCTGCATTGAACATGAATCCTGCTTGGGATTCTCTCTCTGTGCACTCTCTAAAATTAAAAAAAAAAAAGCAATGCGATTTTTACATTCACAGCACTCATCGGGAACAGAAGTGAAGTGCGCGAGAGCAGCAAGTTCTAGTGGGGAGTGATAAAATGCAGCCCCGGGGACTCCCCACGAAGACAGAGAAGGTGGGGGACTCCAGGGCTGCCCCAGGTGTGCTGGGAACAAGGGCAGGGGCATCAGTGTTACATCCAAGCATCACTTCCACTCAGCTTCTTCTGGATTCTCTGCACCTGCTGCCAGCTCTTTGCACCTTGCTGCACCCCACCTGGAATCCGGTGTCCTCCAGGCAGACCCCACAAAGAGGGCACCCCGCCCTGGGTCAGCCTCTCCGGGGTCGGGGGGACTCGTCATTTGGGCCCATTGAGTGAATGCCACCCACCGTGGTGCGTGGGGACCAGGGGAGGACACATGGACATTCAAGTGTCAGTGCCAAAAGGAAGTGCCGAGAGTAATCATTCTTACCACGCTCGGAATAAAGCGTCGTGAAAACCAAGAGACGGAGGCAATCACCCTGCTGGTGGCTCTTGAAATCGAGATTTGAAACCTCACCCTCACCCTGTGACCACAACGGGGGTTCCAGGATAAGCCTGCAAGGTGTGCAAGCGAGGGCCGGGGAGGCCCGGGACGCATTAGTGCCACGGACGCCTTTCCTCTGGATTCCCGCAAGTTGTGTTCATTTGGCTTCCTAAGGACGGGAGCTGCACAGATGTGTGCAAACCTGTTCCTCATTCTTGATTCCCTGCATCTGTGATCACTAACAAGGCACGGCCGTAAAGCAGTGGAACCGAGTGGTTCATGCTCTTGCGACCTCGCCCGAGGAGGCTTCCTCAAGATGCTGCCCTGTCAAGTACTAGTTTTGAAGGTCTCCCTGGGGGACTGATGCCAGGGCCTGATGGGAAAGAGCACAATCTATTTCACTAAAGTTTCACCTTGTTTGGATTACATGTTCTACCGTTCTAGGCCTACCGTGTAGGCCTAGTTACCCCATTGTGTTTGCTAGGTCTGAGCCCATCTGATGTCGGGCTCTCTCTCTGAAAGGGACAGAAGATTTCCTCCCAGAGCATCTGCTGTAACTCAGTTCTGCTGCAAAGATCAGATGAGCCTTCTGGCACTGCCTGGCTCTGGCCTAAGGGTCAGAACTGTGACAGGTGGCCACCGATGGTCGGTCACTGTCCCCCTGTGCCTCTGTAGCCATAGGCCCACCCCCAAAGGCATTATGCAGTGGGCTGTGAAGAGCGGGGGGGTTGTGGTGGTGGTGGTGGTGCCATATTTGTTGCCCACTATTTCCACCCAGCCTCAAATCCACATTCTGAAGCCAAAGACGGGGACTCAGCATCCCAGGCAGAGCGCAGCTGCAGACAGGAGGCAGACGCTGTGCTGAGCCCGCTCATCTGGGCTGCAAACGCATCAGATGGCCATGATCCCATGGTTCCCAACTGGGGCTGCGGCCGCCTGCCTGCTCTGATGGGCCGAGCGTGTGGTTCCCGGCCGCTCCCAGGTCACGGGTTAGGACAGACAAAGTGTTTGTTGCATTTATTGTTCTACCACTACAGAAAAAAGCATTTCAAAATGTGTACAAAAGTATCCTCTATCCCTCCAGGGGCACGCCCCTTGTTCACAGCTAAACAGAAATAATTTAACATCACCAGAGAGGCGGATAGCAAATACAACAGCATTTTTTTCTCATTTACAGTCCTGTACACATATTTTCCAGAATGGTGGACGAAGACCCCAGGTGGCACTGGCTACACACACAACATCATAGAAAAGTGTATTAGAAAGTATTTAAAACAATATTGCATATTAATTTCTGGCTACGTCTGTTCACAGTGAATGCCACCACACCAAGACCACACCAACTGTGGATGTGCTTCCGTTTTCCCAAGACTGAACATCTTAAATAAATCTGAGTTTGGTTCATTTTTTAAGTAAGACACACACACACACACACACACACACACACACACACACACTGAACTGAATATGACAGCTATCGGGATTTTTAGATAGAGCTGACCCTTCATTATTGCTGAAACTTAGGAAGTGCAGGATAGAGTAATACTTTGCTTCCCAACCTATGTAAGTCCATTAGGTGTCGCTTTTGTTTTGGCAAGAGCGTGACACTCATCAGGGTTACACAGTGATGAGAACAAACAAGAAAAAAAATCCCCACAAAAATAGAAAGAGCCCTCCCTCCCCCCCCCAAAAAAAAAGAACAAACTCGAATGCCCGTAATAGTAGCTTTCTTTCTCAATGAAGACTCTAAGATGTCATGTGGTGGATGCTACATTGACAGTGGAACACTCTGGTCTCTGAAGTGACAGGCATACGCCCCTTGGTGACGGATGAAGAAGAGTCACAATTCTTTTTTAGTGACTCTTTGGACAGGGCAGCGTGTGCTCTAAGGCATACGGCACAGAAGGGACCTGGATAAGGAGCAGGCGTCCAGGCTTTCGGTCCACAGAAGCTCAGAGACAGAGGGGCAGCGATTTCTTACCATAACCCACACATCCACCCGCGAGAGCGACGCTCTTGTCTCTGACGTTTATTTTCAAATGCGGGGGCACGAAGCCTAGGCACACTTCAGAACACAGCGGTTCTCAAGACACACATTCACACCATCCAGCAGCAGAACAGACCACAGAACAGAAAAGGCGTGAGGTCATGCACAATCCTACGTTGCTCGGCTAGAAGAAAAATGTGAACGGCTTTTGGTACAGAATATGACCACCTTCCTAACATAACTTAGTTACCAGCTGACATTCTATGGGACCGTTACACCTCCAACACGATAATCTCAAAGAAAAACGGTGTTAGCATAGAACACCACAAGAAAAGGTGTGTAAATAGATGGTTACATTGGCTAGAAAAGGCAGTGAGTGGAGGGGAAGCGCTTTAGAAAAGAACATTTGTAGCCGCTATTTACAGTTCTGGGTTAAGCTTTGTTTGAAGCCACAGTGAGGGGCGGGGGTGAGAAGTTTTTTGGGGGGGGAGTTAACTCCTTTCAACCAACTGGCTCTGTGGGATGATGGAAGGGAACAGGGCGGGTCTGAGTGGCCCCAGCAAACAGGAAATTTGTGTCTCTCTCACTTTCTCTGTGGCTGCGTATGGAACCGCCCGCGCCCCCTATCTGTCTCTACAGCACTTTACCCAGGGCCTTTGCACGCCCCTGCGTCAATGCAATGTTACTTTCCAGTTTCAAAACACCGTCCCATCCTGTAAGCCAAGAAACGTGTGACTCAAGGATGGGTGTGGACTTCATCCTCTCAGCAGAACCCAAACGCGCACAGGAAGGTGGGAGAAATTCATTTCTAGAATTTGCGATGAACACAGAGGAACACGGGTCAGGGGCTACACAGCGGAGGGGGAGCATTCTTCCAGCGTGTTTCTCTTTGGAAGTCTTCCCCAGACCTTGGACTGGCCTAGAACGAGAGCAGCGGTTCTCGACTAGGGAGGATTTGCTCCCCAGGGGATATGTGGCAACATCTGGAGAGATTTTGGGGTGTCGAACGGGGGTGCTACTGGTATCTGTTGGGTAGTGACCAGGAAGGATGCTAAGAACGCACAGGAGAATCCCCCACCACAAAGAACTGCCCAGCCCCAAATGTCAGGAGCACCGTGACTAAGAAACCTCGATTTAGACTAAATGCAGAGGGGCCAATGGACAATTTTTCCTCTGTTTTCTTTTTCCCCGTGTTCACCTTGGCTCAGTTTTGGCGAAGACACGTAAAGGTGTGAAACCGTGTGCTCTCATTTGCCTAGGTGGTTGGGGTCATTATCCTTAACGACAGGATGAACCTTGAGGGTGACCCCTCTGGGTTGGCATCCGAATCACCAAACACCTCAGCGGGGCTCCCGTCATGCCTGAGGAAGGTTCTACCTCTGCCACCACCTGCCTCTTTCCGGTCAGATCCCGCTGGCTGGTTATGCGATCGCTCCCGACCGTTCCACATTCCCAGGGAGAAGGGACGCGGGGCCACACATCATGTCCATGTGCAGGCACACAGGGACTGCTCTGTCCTCACGGGGGAGTCTCATTCTGTTTCAAAGTTTGGTTTCCAAGGCGTGGGTCCTGTGTATGAACAACGTCTCCTGGGCCTCGCCTGTCACATTCCCTTGCTCTGAAAATTAATGACCATCCTGAATCCTGCTTTCATGGATTTTAAAACCTGAATGATGCAGAATGAGGGCAGGGAAAGAAACTTACCGAGAAACAAAACAACGACACAGTTGAAGTGGGGTCTAGGTTGGGCCTCTGAAGGAAAGGCAGGCTTCTGCCTGTCAGGGGAACCAGCCAGGGAAGCAACGGGTGTAGAATTTGGAATCAAGCCTTGGTTTCGTGGTAATTTGACCCTTTGAGAGGTTCAGAGGAAGTGAGGTCCAAGTTTTGGGATGGATGTTAGAAACACAGTGATAGACTCTGGGCCATGAAAGGCACGGACTGGAGTAGGCAGAGGGCAGCGGTCTCCACACCTGCCTCCAGGTGTTCAGACTCTTCTGCTCGCCCGCCAGCCTTGGAAGGCTAACGCGGTTTTGAAATTGAGAACCAGACCAACAGGCTCTCTGGCCCCTCCCTTTGTCCGAGGAGTCCAACTTTCCTCCAACAATTTGCCTTTTGTGCGGGCTGTGACTTACAACATCTCTTAGAAACTGCAGGCCTCCAGCCCTAGACGCACACGGCCAGAAGCTATGACTTGGGTTTCTAGACCCTGCTGCGTTGGGAGGGGGGCGCCTGGAGGTCTGTTCCCCGGCTCATTCCTTCCTGGGCTCTGACCTGTTTGTATCAAACTTTCTCTGAAAGTGATGAGTCTTGCGGAGGGGGGCGGGCGGGGGCTTCCAGGAAGCCACAGCTAGAGGGGACTTCAGCTCACAGTCTATGGCAAACATCTAGGAAGAGAGCAGTTTGGGGGGGGGGGTGCTCCAAACGTAACCCTGCATCTAACCATAAAAAAAAAATCGTCTCGTGTTCCAAAGCAAATCAAACCCCAACCGACTGAAAACTACAAAACAAAACAAGAGAACCACCGAGAAATCAAAAGCACAAGGTTCTGGTCCAGTCCGTGCTGCTGGCCGGAGGGGAGGGCCTGGCCACCCCCCCTCCCCCCACCCCCATCCCCACCCACGTGTGCTTCCTCTGCGGGCCGGCGGCCGCGTGCGGGGTTTAGCTCATGTGGAAGCGGTGCTCGCCCCGGGTGATGTGGGACGAGAACTCGTAGCGGTCCTGGCTGTGGTAGCCGCACATGTTGCACTCAAAAGGATCGCGGAAGCCGTGACAGCCCATGTGGATGGTGTACATGACGTGGTCCAGGAAGAGCACCCTGCAGTGTTCGCACTTGTACACCTTCATGGGCTCCCCGCCCGCGCCGATCACGCGGCAGGCGTCCTGGGAGCCGTCGGAGGCCGCCCGCAGCACGTCGTAGGCCGCGTGCTCCTCCTTGATGGACAGGCCGTTGCGCGCATGGGGCGTGATGTGGTTGGTCAGGTAGATGAGGCCGCCCCGCTGCTCCTCGGCGTTGCTCTCGGTGTCCGTCGAGTCTTGGCAGCTGTTGTTCGGGGACGCCTCCCTCTCGGAGGACACGGACTTGGCCTTGGAGAGCAGCAGCAGGTTCTCCACGGCGCTGTCCTGGGCCGCGTGGTTGGACCGCGGGGGGCCCTCCGCATGGGGCTTGTGGAGCTGGTACATGGGGCTGATGCCCGGGACGACCTCCGAGCTGCCGGGGGGCGTCTGCACCAGCGGGCGCAGGGACTCGGCCCCCAGGTAGCTGATGGCGTTGTTGATGGCTTGGTCCATCACGTGGGTCTGCATCATCTCGTTTTCCTTCTCGTAGCTGGCGCCGCCGTCGTAGGGCATATCCGACAGACACTTGTCACCTGTGGGAGGCAGGCGACAGTCAGTGAGGCCACGTTACCTCTGCGCACTACGGGGGGCGGCTGAGATCTACAGCAAGGCCCCCCCCCCCCCCCCCCCCCCGCACATCTGGGTGTCCTGGCGCTCAGGGGGACGCGCGACTCAGACACCTCCCAGATGGACAAGGTGGAGGCCTGTCTGTGGTCACCCAGCTCAGGGCCCTGCTTGGAGTCAGCCCTTAAACGCACCTGACCCACCACACGAACCTGTGCACCCAAGTCAGTGCACGTCAACAGAAACAGCAGAAACCGTCCAACTACATACTAAACCAGCACTTGGGTCTTTTACTATGAACGTCACCATATTCAGTTTAAGATGAAAACTTAAATGACGTATTTTCGATATAGTGTTCTAAGTGATTTGCAATAGCTGGTTAATTTCTCATAAATTTATGTAATTACCATATGCGAGTGTATCATTCACGAGCGTGTGCGATATGCTTGCTTAAAAGTGTTATGGGACGGGGTTCTGAATTCATAACTTCAATACTCAGAATAAAATTTGATCAAAAGGTAAGATTTCTGGTAAGATCTATAGAAAGCTGACTTCTGGCTCAGAGAGGAAATGGACGCTCAGAGTCCAGTGTCCACATCCTCCCCGGTCCCGGTTCCACTCGCCTGTCCGTCACTGGCAAGACTAGAGCCGTGTGCCACATGGGTATGTGCGGGGAAGCTGGGCACACAGCAGGGGAGTAAAGGGGAGGGGGTGTGCCATTCGCCTGTTCTTTCCAAAAATTTCCGAGCATGAACGATGCTCAAGGAACCACTGCCGAGGACTCTGGGTGTGCGAGCGTCCCCTCAAGAAACTTCCAGTCTGAGAGCTCCCTCCCTCCCCGGGGATGGCGAACCCTGAGATGAGCTCGGGCTTCTGAGCAAACATTATCATGAAGAAGTAAAACGAACTGCCTTGAAGATGCACCTTCTCGACACACTGGTTATAGGTTCAGTACGAAACCGTGGCGTAATGAGCAAAGTCGCTGTCTGCACTCTGTCAGGGCTACTGATTTGCTTTCTGTTTGCGTGCAGATTTATGGATAAATCAAAGCACCGGAGGCATGCCTGAATTGTTTACATTTTACCCCTCATTCTGTTTCTTTTCTTCCTCCAACACGTCTATGCTGAGCATTGAGTGTCTACTGGACCGGACAGGAGGGGCAGACAGGGGAGCTAGTAAAAAGGGTCCCCATCCTCAACAGCTAACAGGGGACACAGCTATTAAAACACGGCTGCAAAAGTGGTGTATCCCAGGCAGAGAAGTTCTAGGAAGCAAATAGAAGGCTTGGGTACTGAGGGCTTCTGACCTAGAGTTGGCCGGGTGAGTGGGGCTCTTGTCCTACACGGGGGGCAGCCAGGGGTCCTGGCCAGAGCCTGGGTGTGGGGCAGGGCGGGGGCGGTATCTACCAAGCAGAGACTTTGTCTAGAGGGAAATGAGAAGCCCCTGAAGGGTCTGAAGGAAGGGCCCTTCTCAGTAATGGGCAGGAGTACAGGTTGTGAGGGGCAAAGGTAAGTGAACTCAGAGACTCCCTTAAGAGCCCAGGGAATGGCTGCTGATGGCCCGTGAGGGCGGTGGCGGGGGAGGATCCCACACCTCCCACACTGACACCTGACATCAAGGTCTCCTGCTCATTCTTAGCAACAGGACAATAAACCACTTAGTAGTTCAAAACCTTAACTAATCTTTCTTAAAAACATTTTCCGACCACGGATGATTGTCCAGGGATATCCCCCATCATGCTGTAGAGTATCTTGGGGTCTCATTTCTTGCTTGCAAAAGAGACTTATCATAAAACAGCCCGCCTGCATTCATTCTAATCTACTGGCGGTCAGGAGAGACATGTGGCCTGATCGTGGTGAAGTGTGATCCTCAGATTACAGAAGGAAAATTTGCTGGTGGCCGGTCACACCCTCTGCAGAAACTGAATAGAATGGATGGAATCTCTCCACAAGGTGGGTGGGAGGGAACACGGAAGTGGTGTTTATGCCCATTAAAAGTTAGAAGAAATAACTTGATAGCATTGTTGAATCACGTTTTGAGGTCTTTGTGTTGAGGTGCTAAATATCTTCTTGGTCTAATTCTAGAACAGAATGGATCCATTCTGGCTTATGCGCCCCCATCTGTCCCTCTACCAAACCCTGGTAGGGACAAGATGGGGCACAGACTTTGAGGCCAATTCAGATACATATCGAAGTGCTTATAGCCCCGTCAAAAATGGTGCTTTCCCGCCTAATCATCCTGTTTCTCCCCAAAGTTGTGGCTCTTTGGTTTCCCAGGCAACCACTGAAATCCATTGTTTTTAAAACTTGGTCTTAACAACAAATGGATGTAGGAAAAAACACATATATTTCAGATTACTGTGGCATATTGAAACTATCCACAGAATTTCTCTTCCCTAATACTCCACAAAGTGAGAAAAAGAAAAAGCCACGCAGTTCACTTTGGCAATGAGCTAAATAAAAAAACACATTCTAATGAAACACATAGTTTTAAAAAAAATCAAGGAGCAAAGAAAGAAAATTCTGGCGTGAGACATACAGTAAAGGGTGGCCGCTGATCTCACTTCTAAAAACCTCAAGTGTGAGTCAACGAAGTCCTCAGGGTTCTCCCTAATATCCTCTTTTCTGTAGGGAGCCAATTCAAATACACATCCTCTTCCATTTCTGATCCCACAGCAGTGGAAACCTCTGCTTAGCAAGAACCAGGTGAGTGTGAGGTTGGCTCTCTCGATAGGAGTGAGGTCTTCTAGGCTGTAGCTGAGGGGAAATGGCCCTAAGCCCCTAGTGTCCTTCTGTGGGGCTGGGAATCATGCTCCAGCCAGGTACAGTGAGTGGTAGCTGGTTTAGGGCATTTGACCAAATCTCAGAATGAGAGAGAGAGAGAGAGAGCACACAGAAAGTCTTTAAACAAAGACTGCACTTTGCCTCACCTGAACTCCTCCTTCCCCCCTATCCTTGGCATTCTTTCAGGATTTAGAAAAGTCGATAGCTCTCACAGGAAAAAAAAAAGCCTCACATACAGTGGGAAAAATGTCCAAACGTCAATCAAGCTCTATCAGCCCAAGGAGAATAAGCAAGTGACAAGAAATGTCATGATCACCATGAAAATACTTTCTAGCAACTAAAGGGAGGAAAGGAAGTAAACAGACCAATAAGCCCATCCTAGGAAAAAAGCTCAACTCAAGGAAGAGAGGAAATGTGTCAAAATTACTTTGTGAGATGGACTCCATAAAAAAAAGCTCTGAAAGACAGCATGCTAAAACAACAGAAAAGAGGTGAAAAAAGGTTTCAGATCTCAAGAAACAAAATGAGGTCCATTTATCACAGAATGAATCCATGGATTAGAAGCAGTAACAGAACATAACCTACTAAAAATGGAATGACTGACAGAGGAAAAACACAAGATAATAAGTGTGAAAAAATGTGAAAAAAAAAGACAAAAAATAAACTGAAGGAAATGCTAACAGATACGGAGAACAAATTATCCAGCATAAGGACAACTGGTATCCCTGGCCGAGATCGCAACAGATGGAAAAAAAAAAAAAAAGATGTCTACAAGGAAGATTATTTCTCAGAAATAGAAAACAAGGGACTCCCCAAATTAAAATGGCAGGAAAGTTTTTATTCAGAATGCAAAATACCAAGACACATCCTAGTGAGGCTATTTACCTTTTAGACTATTTAACTTAAAGAACTCTTCAGGTGTTCAGAAAGAAAATGGAAGTCACCTTTAAGAAATAAATCTCAGACTGGCCTTAGACATCTTCACTGCAGCATTCAACTAAGCAATGCCATCATGGCACCACACATGGTCAAGACAGAAAGGCAACAGGCAGACATCCTCAAACACATGGCAACTGTGGAAATGGAGCATCTATAGGACCTCCTTGAAAAAAAAAAGTTGCTTGAAAGTTAAGTCCAATCAGTCAAGTGATTAATCACAATAAATAGACTGAGTTGAGGCTTTGAATCTATTTAAAGAGAGAGTTAACGAAAAGTAGCTAAACTTCTGTGAGAATTAGGCTTATGGGAATAGAATGTGACTATTAGGAAGCCGGACGATGTAAAAATAATACAATTGAACACTGGGGAGTAAAATCGTGTCTTTATTTCCCAAAGCTGTGAGTCAGGAGATACTACGTAAATGGAAGCAAATGGGTTAAAAACCCGATGAAGCTCATGTTTTTCATGGTGCAGTGTATCTTTTTAATCTTAGATTAAATCCTCTAAAAATATCTTTCTGCGAGAAAATGTTCATTTGAAGATTGGCTATGCCTCCAGTTTTATTGGGTTCTTGTTCACCTCTTAAATTTAAGACATCCATACAAATGCTATTTGCATTTTGAAGTAGCATGTGTGATATGACAGAATCTTTACAGAAATATTTATTCCACACTTGTCTATCAATACACCTGTTCATCACCCTAGCCCTTCACATACATACATATGGATAAAAAGACTTTTAGAATAACGCTCAGCTACTCTTAATATTGGCAATTTCTGGATGTTGGGTTTTTGGGGTGATTTGAAAACATTCATCTTTGCCTTAAAAATCTTTATATTAACCATGTGTCACTTTCATAATGCAACACGGTTGTTTTTTACTTCCAGAGGAAAGCAACTATACCAAAAATAGTTATAATGGGTAGAGAAAATGTTAATTATTGTTATGCTCCCCTATTTCCTTTCCTGTATTTAAAAAACTTCCCCAATCACCAAACAGACGAAGAACACAGCCTTGCTGTGTAACGTGACCATCCCCTTTCTGATGGGGCTTCATCGATCCTGTTGGCTTCTATCTGATTATCCCGGGGGATGAGATCTTTGGTGACACAATGGTGAGCAATGTTCTTGGCAGAGTTCTCTTACACTCAGGCCAAAGCTCAAGGAAAAACTTTTAACCATAGATCCCGTGTCCATTACGCAAAATTATGGGTGATTCGGAGCAATGTCCCTGTGAAAATCATGGCATCTTACAATTTTAAGGTGCTTTCTCAAGTTTTGATCTTTTGATCAAAAGATCAAGGGATCTGATCATCCCTTTTGATCTTCAGACTGGCACTGGGAGGGATGCAGGGTAGGAGGCATCACGCCCATTTCACAGATGGGGACACTGAGTCCAGGGATGTGCTCAAAGTTGCCAGCCGGTCACAGCTGGAGCTGGACCCTGTCCCCAGGTCTCTTGAATGTCAGCCGGGAGGTCTTTAAACTGCACCACCACTGTCCCATGTGTATGATAACGAATGATAAGAACCGCACTCCTACACACTTCAAGAATTCATATAAAGGATAAACTCAGCATCTAGAAGTTAAGAGGGACCCTAGAGACCCATCCTTTTCTTTTCTTTTCTTTTTTTAATTTTAGAGATGGAGAAGCTGTGACAAGTTAGGAGCGGTTGATTAAAATTCCATTGAATGGAAGTGAGGACAAGGTAGGCATTGGGGGGCAAAAGGAGGCGTTATTTTAAATATGCTGAGTTGGCTGAAACACCGATATTTCTTGGTTTTCTTGGGAAAACCCATAACAGCATGCACAGCCGCTCCTGAGCCCTTCCTTCCAACCTCCATGCTGCGGTCCTTACCCTACTGTTCCCGTCACGCTTCTGTGCCCCCTCCCCTCTGGGGACTTCTTTCTAACCTTTGCTGGGCTTGATCAGAGCTTTTTTTTTTTTTTTTTTTTTTTTTTTTTTTTTAAACACGGAAGCATCTAAATCTCAAGACAATGCCTAACTTGGGGCCTCCTCCCAGGTGGCTGCAGGAGAGGCTCACAGTTAGTCTGGTTTGGGCTGAAACCTCCAACAGCTAAAACAGGCTGCAAACGTTCATTGCCAAAGTCCTCAGCGGGACTTCTCCAGGTTCCCAACCCAAAGGAGAAGTCAGACACAGCTGGTCAGGGACCAGTAACAATCCTCAGGCACGCTTGCTACTGGGTCTTTCTTTGCTCCATCTCCCCTCATGGTGACCCGGCCACTGTCCTCTGCCTCGCCCACTGTCCCCTGCACACTGCTCACTGCTCACTGTCTGTGAACGCTGAGTTCTCACCTAGCGCAGTGCGACCTGAAATCCCACCACAACAGCCTATCCTGTGCTCAAGGACCTCACTGCCCTTCTGCTCAGGAAATGCAGAATCTCTGTCATTCTCCCCGACTAAGAGCTCACATTCGTGTGACTCCCCACATGGCATCTCTGGCCAGTGGTTTGCAAAAGTGTTTTAAACCGAATCCTTCTTTCCCCCACCTATGACAAGCCTCTGAAAACCTCATCAAAGCCACAAGAACTCGGCCTCTCCTTTGTCCTCCCCGCTTCCTGCTGTCGCATCTGTCCTCTGGAACCCCAGGCCTCATCAACCGTTAACCCCATTCTAGCCCCATCCTCCCCAACACACACTTTTTACATAGGCTCCCATGTGGCCCCCACACCAGAAAGCCCTTGAAAATTAGCAGATCAAAAACAGAACTTTTTTTTCCAGAAACTGGCCTTATCATTTCTATAACTGGCATCTCCCTCTAAGAGAGTCACCACGATTCACGGCTTCCACTCCCACCACCTGCCCTGGCCCCCACGCCCCTGTCACCAAGACTCCTCTCTGCTCTGTCCCCTCCCTCCCATGCCCCCACTGCCCTATCCTTCTGGTGCAGTCAACCTTTGCATATGTGGTCTCTATTTTCCAAGGTATGGCGCCCATGAAACATGTCAAAGCTCTCTCCCGCCTACTGAGCTGAGGGTGCATTGCTCACCTCAGCTCTCAAAGACCATTGATTCCGTGGCCAGAGCTCTCCGGGAGAGCTTCCCTGAGGGTACGTGAATCAGCCCAGAACAGGTCCTGCTCCTCAGTCAGCCCGTGTCTTCCATCCACCCCAGCCACCAGCATGACCATTTCCCTACGCTTTCATCTGTCTGTTCAGAATCCTCTCCCCTTCTTCCACTATGAACAATGTGCTGAAATCCTATTCCTCCATCAAGGTCACTATCAACTTCATGAAGCTTTTATTAATCATCTTCCTTTCTGGCCATGACCCTCCCCTCATGGTCTCTTTCCTGGCCATGACCCTCCCTCCACGATCCTCCTTCTTGGCCATGACCCTTCCCCCATGATCCTCCTTCCTGGCCATGACCCTCTCCCATGATCCTCCCTCCTGGCCATGACCCTCCCCACCATGATCCTTGCTGACCATGACCCACCCCCCATGATCCTCCTTCCTGGACATGACCCTCCTCCATGATCCTCCCTCCTGGCCATGACCCTCCCCCATGATCCTCCCTCCTGGCCATGACCCTCCCCCGATGATCCTCCTTCTTGGCCATGATCCTCCCCCCATGGTCTTCTTTCCTGGACATGACCCTCCCTCCCCATGATTCTTCTTCTTGACCATGACCCTCCCCCCATGGTCTTCCTTCCTGGACATGACTCTCCCCCCATGGTCTTCCTTCTTGACCATGACCCTCCCTCCATGGTCCTCTTTCCTGGACATGACCCTCCCCCCATGGTTCTCCTTCTTGACCATGACCCTCCCTCCATGTTCCTCCTTCCTGACCATGACCCTCCCCCCACGGTCTTCCTTCCTGGACATGACTCTCCCCCCATGGTCTTCCTTCTTGACCATGACCCTCCCTCCATGGTCCTCTTTCCTGGACATGACCCTCCCCCCATGGTTCTCCTTCTTGACCATGACCCTCCCTCCATGTTCCTCCTTCCTGACCATGACCCTCCCCCCACAGTCCTCCTTCCTGGACATGACTCTCCCCCCATGGTCTTCCTTCTTGACCATGACCCTCCCCCCATGGTCCTCTTTCTTGGACATGACCTCCCCCAGCATTCTCCTTCTATATTATCCTTATGATAATAGCTGAACTTCACATTGAGACTTTGTAAGTGTTCTCACATCCATGATGTTAACTAATGTCCACAAAACCCTGTGAGGCACACAACGAATGGAACCAAGGTCAAGTAACGTGACCAGCTGACAGCATCAACACGTGGCTGTGTGCAGACACTCCCAGGTTGGGCCCCCAGCTTAGTGCACTTCCACTCTTAAACTGACCTAAATAGCTATCATTCTTCCTGCACCTGCAGCATGAGGCCTGGCGATGGTTACTGGTGCATCTATCATCTACACAACAGCAAGGTCCTAGAGGAAAGGGACACTTTGATCTTCCTTTTATCCCTCAAAGCACCTGACACAGGTAGAGATTCAATGGTGAGAACAGCAATCGCGGCTGTGCCCCCCTCTTCTCTGGACACATCTCATGGGCCGAGTTGCTACGTGATTCAAAGTAGCCCATGCAAGGAGTGTTATGAACTTCGTGTGAAAAATGAGCTTTCGAAGTTCAGCAAGGCTGCTCGGGCAGCGGGTGAATGGGCTGTGTGGGGAGCCCCTGGCCATGCTGGACCCATGTTCTTGGCTCCGAGCACACTGACCCGGCCAACCCTGTCCACAGGCAGATCTTCTGGGTGCCCAGGAGGCTGCAAGACCACATCTAGGAAAAACTGCCAGGAGAGGAATTCATTTTTAAGAAGTCTATCAGAAAAAACTCCAGGGGCACCGGGGTGGCTGAGTCAGTAGAATGTCCAACTTCTTGGTTTCGATGCAGGTCATGATCTCACAGTTTGTGAGTTCGAGCCCCATGTTGGGCCGAGAGCACAGAGCCTGCTGGGGATTCTCTCTCTCCCACTCTCTCTACTCTTCCCCCACATGTGCTCTCTCTCTCTCTCTCAAAATATGTCAATAAACATGAAACAAAGAAAAAACTCCAAAATATTTAAGAAACGTGAAGCCTACCAATTTTTTTGCTCTGTAAAAAATGAGCTACTTTTTCTTCCTTCTACTCTCAACTAATTTGCACCTGAGCCGACAACACCCGCATAGTTGTTCGTTAAGAGACAGCAAACGTTTGACTCTTACCAACAAATTTCTGAGGCATAGAGCTCTTACGTTTGGCGACGTTACTTGCTAGTCTGTCCAGCACGAGGGATCTCTCTGATCCTATCTTGCACAGATCTTCTGCCATCTCACTGTGATTAGCTTCTTCTTTAATGACTAAAGTCAAAGACAGTTAGAGAGGCCAGTTTAGAAAAGCTTACAATGAAAGGATTCGGTCGCATCCAGCATTAAATCTGACATTTGTTAAGCGCCTACAAGAGCCAGGCCCTTCGCAAGGATTATTGCTAATCTCCCCGGCAGCTCTTTCAGCCGGGACAGAGGCTGCCCACGGCCACCTGCTAATGACACCTGCCGGCCGTACGTTATCTCCCGAGGCCAAAGGAACAAACACCATCCCTGTCACCAGAAGCTGGATGGGATTAAGCAACTGTGCCCCTCGGACGAGTCCTCTTAACTTTTCCAGTGCCCCCAAAGCCACTAACTCAGTCAGTCCCGACACCAGCCTGCGGAGGATCAAAGCACTACCTGTCAGAGCTAGAAATGATCTGAGGTTCCTATGCCATCGACAGGCACCGCGAAGGGATGTGCAGAAGAAACATGGCCGCCCAAGATGCTACAACGAATCCGGGCAACATGGGGAGAGAACCCAGAGCTCCTGACCCCTGAACACACAGCAAACTCTAGGAAATCAAATAACACCTGCAAACTGTGGAAAAGCTAGACCCTATGGGGCTAAATGTTGATGGAGGGAGTATTCCTAGCCAACCTCCATTTTTTCCATTTCCATCTTTCTTTCCATGGTTGAAGAGACAACTTTGTCTCCTGCAGAGTCTGCCTATATTCTAGTTTTTACAGTTGGGTTTTTGGGGATAGAACATTCATGTCCCTGCAATGTATCGTCATATACGAAGAGCTGAAAATGCCAATTAATTACATTCCAAACAGTTAACCAATCCCTCTGGCACCACTTCTGAATGGTCCGCTTAAATCCCACTGCCCTATTTCTCCCTCTCCTCCTTCCCCAGATATGACATGCTGATTTATCACAGGATCTATAGGATCTTCTGTTACTATTCTCGATTTCTATCTATTCTCCCAAAGAGCCCCACGTCATAGCTACATTTTAACACAGCACGACACATTACTTTTCCTTTTTCAACCATGCCAATTCTCTCATCTACGTTTCCAGATACACTTCACGATATTCCAAATTTTATGTTGGACCCACGCCTTAATTCGGGAAGATTCGTGCCCGCAGTGTCTGACCCTCCCCCTCTCCAGTGTTCCACGTTTGCTTTCTTGCCTCAGCACGGTGTGGCAGCTTCCTTCATTATGCCCTGCACATTACCTGCTAAGATGATTTCTAAGTATTTTATGTCTCCATTGCTATTATGAAGGCCGCTCTGGAAGCCTATATTTCAAATTGGTTATTATCGCCGGTATATGTAATTTTTTAACATCAGAAATGCGTGTTTCCTGCTCAATGAGCAAACATAATAACCCACACCCTGACTGGTATGAAGGATACACACAAAATCCATGAAGCCCAATTCCAGGGGGCGTGCACATCTGACCTATGGATCCCACATGCTTGCCCACATGTCCGTCCTTCTCGGCCAAGCAGAGCACTGTGGGTGTCTTCCCTGCCCAGGGCCACAGGGCCTCCTGAGACCCTCGGGGTCATCACAGTGAGGGACAAAGGAGTCCCAGACTCCCAGATCAGTGGCATTTCCCTGCAAGAGCTTGTAATACGATCTGTGTACCTGAATGATCATCTTCCAAATGCTCGAGAGAAACTTACTTCATCCCTAAAGGAAGTTGTGACAGATGACCAAGAAACCTTTAACTAAATAAAGCTACATTCAGAAAAATTAAACTCTCCCACATCCTAGCTGGGCTAGGCTTTGTTTTTACCTAATCCCAAAGAATGGCCCCAACCTAAGGGGATCGAAGAGGGAAGAGGGTGTCTGGGTGCCCACAGGAGCACCGAGGGGCTGCTCTCTGGCTCTGTAGGGAGAATGGGGCTTGAAAGACACACAGAAGGCACAGGTTTGACCAGCCCTGGCACAGCAAAGTGACCAAGACCCCCCCTGCCCACAGCTCAGCAGCCCACTGCCTGCCCCCAGGATCCCAGATGTCGTCTTGCAGGACTCTGACTGAAGTGCTTTTATGGATACCTTCCACCCCCCGGGCAGCGCTCACCACATGCCTGAAGCTTTCTTATCTCCTGAACACAGGGACATAAGGACCCATCACTGCGGTATTCCAAATAATCTGATCACCCAAGGGAAGAAATTAGCATTTCAGGGCTGCGTTGACTCTGCCTATGGGGTAACGTACATATTGCTGACACACAGGCTCACTGACATGGACAGCCAGTGGGTGACACGTGTCTGCATTCTCTGCCCTCATTTCTGCCAGGTTGGCCAGGCAGGAATTAGCACTCCTACTTGAGAGCCCGGGGTCACATTCAAACCCAGGTACAGAGATGCAACTTGAGCCCAGGTCTCAGGGACCGCCAGGAGCAGCCCGCTGTGATCTCCCAGCGTGTTTCTTCAGTAATAAAATAGCGGAGAAAACCAATGCGCTCTGTCTGTGTCTCCTGTTCATTCTGTCTTCTCGACTCCATGTGTATGGCTCTAAAGGGACATTCAGATCACTGTATTCAAACAGGTCAGTACTGTAGGTAATAAATTGCAGCAAATATCTGTTGGTTGACAAATGGCTTATTTGAACATGGATCCGTCCATTCTGGAAACATACATTTCAAATTGGTTATGATGGCTGGATGTGCAATTTTTTTTACATCAGAAATGGTGTTTTTCATTAAATGGGCAAACATAAGGGCTCACATCGGATTTACGTAAAGGATACGCACAAAATCCATAAAACCCATTGTCACCGGTCTCTCATTTGACCTACGGAGCCAGGATGCTTCTTCACGTGTCCCTCCTTCTCGGCAAAGCGGGGCACGGTGGCACTTACTTCCAAGGCCCGTTAATTTATTTTTGGCAGGAAAATACAATGTCTAAACAAAGTTTACATTTTATTCTAAAGGAGCGCCATCATCTCTGAACCTGTAGACGCCATCTTGGGGGTTGGCCACAAACTGGTGACTAGTACATGATTATTAGGATTTTCCTATCTAGTCTCACCTGCTCCAGTAACCCTCCATACCTTTCCTTTCTAGAAACAGACACCAGACTTGGAAGAGAGTTAAATGATAATTCAGTGGGATCTCCCCATTTTACAGGCGACAAGAGTAAGGCTCGCCCAGAGAGGTCAACAGTCAGCCCCCAGATCCACAGCTAATTGGTGAGGCAGGCAGTGCTAGAACCACAGAGGTGCTGCCACGTAAAACGTTGCCTCTTGAAGCCCAAACTATCTGACTCTTGGGCCTCCGTTCATTTATTTTTTTAATTTTTTTTAAGTTTATTTATTTATTTTGAGAGAGAGTGAGCAGGGGAGGGGCAGAGAGAGGAGAGAGAGACCCAAGCAGGATCCTCACTGTTAGCACAGAGCCTGACGTGGGGCTCGATCCCATGACCCTGGGATCATGAGCCTGAGCCGCAATCAAGAGTCAGATGCTTAACCGACTGAGCCACCCAGGTGTCCCAGAATTCCACTCTGACTGTTTGTCTCTCCTGTTCTCACCTGTCCTTAATCTGAATCTCTTGCCCATACCTCATGCCTCTCAACTCTCCATTTCACATGGTTAAGAGAGTAAGTTTTGTCTTATGTGTATTTCACCACAGTAGAAGTACGATAAGCGATCACACAAAATTTAAAATCACAAAAGCGACCTGAGTATTCCCTGGTGGATTTCCTTTATGAGCCATTCATTAAAGCCAGAAAGCTGAGTGAGATTTAACAAACTTTCGACCCTTAATTTCACTTCTGCTTCTGGGTCCCGTGACGATTTTTCCAGTGGTGGCGTCAAATAAACCGCGTTTGTAAGGAGGTCGGCTTCCATTGACCTATTCAGACATTTCTTACGTCTTAAAAGGTTAGAAAGGTGCCTTTTATGACAGCGCTGTCCCTTGGAGTAAATTCAGCCTCCTTCGACACCAGCGTGAGCGTCCTTCACTTTACATTATCTAAGATCGGAGTCAAGTGCCACAGGGTGATGTGGTGCCTCGGGCACCAAGGCTCATAAGAAAAAAGCAGCCTTTCCTCCAATCCTGTGACAGCCGCAACCCTCTCGACTGTCAGGGTTTTGCCAAGGAGCTCACTCGTTCCAGACAGGTGCCGAAACGGATGAACGAAAACCCAGCCTGAAAGCTTTCATTCGATCAACTTCATGAAAAGAAGAGTTTTTAAGACAAGATTTCACATCTTATTTTGAGGACTAAGCACAAAGAAGCAATCGATACTCCTGGTTTAATTAAAAAAAAAATCCCCAAACCAAGAACCGCCCGCCCCCCACCCCCGGCAAAGTTTCCGGGGTCACTATTCTCTCAGACACTTCCCCAGCTTTCAAGAGGGAGGGGTTCAAGGTCAGGCTCTCTCTGGTGAGATGAGGGCTTCAAAAGTCGGGAAGCACACAGTGCTTCTGCCAAAAACGTCCCTTGGTCGGGGCGGTGGCGGCTCGCACGCCTGGGTTGTGCACCCGGCGCTGTGTGCCCGGGGCCCTTCTTCGCTGCGTGCCGGGAGGGTGAGCCAGCGCTTACCTGGGTACAGCGTGCCTGGAAGGCCCATGCTTTGCAAGTAGTTGTGGCAACGCTCTTTATGTTCCTCTAAAGAGCTTCGCTGTTTATAGCTTCGGCCACAATATCCACATTTGTGAGGTTTACCAACTGCAGAAAACACAATCGAGTTCAAGACCCCAATTAAATACTGGCCTTGGTGTGATGGGAATTCATGCAATACAATCATTACCGAAAATGGCAAAGAACCCCTCCCCTCTTGAGAGCTAAAGTGGACTCAGTCAAAATTGCCGAATTTAAAAATAGGAATGCCCAGGGGTTTCGCTGAATGTACCAAGAACTCGTGTGACTCTGGTTTCACCTTAATTTGCCCATTGTCCTAACTCCCAAATTCTCTTCTACTGAAATCACTGTTCTTTAACTGGAGGAAATGGGCCATCACCGTGTGATCGCATGGGCACCACGTGGGCGGAGACGTGAGGGATGTCCCCAGTTGCCTGGAGGATACATAGACGCCCCTCTAAAGTCAGACTCGTCCATGTCTATGTTGTGGGCCAGGTCTGGCATGACACTGGTGACAGATCTAAATGCACCCAAAGTGGATTCAGTTGCAGGATGCTAAACTGGATAACTTGAGGTCTCGAAGATACCACAGCGGATAGTGATGCGTTAATGAAATGAGCATTTGTTTCCAAAATGTATTTTCCTGTTCTAGCTTCAAAAAGCTCTGTGTTCTCCCCAAAAGCTTAAGGATGGCGTGGTCTCTGGATCAGCCCTGACCAATAAAACTCACTATGACGATGGATGTGTTCTTCATCTGTGCCGTCCAATGCGATAGTCATTGTACTGTTCAATATGGTGGCCACCCGTGAACCACTGAGCATGCAAAGTCTGGCTACAGTCACTGAGGACTGAAGTTTTGATTTCGTTTAAGTTTAATTGACGAAACTTAAATTTAAATGCCACATATGGCTAGTGGCCACTGCTTTAGGCAGTGCAGTATCTATAATGAGGTTAGTTCCTCCCAAACTTTATGGAGCGGTATTTTAGGGAAAGAAGACTCACGCCAACAAATTCATATCGTGCCCAAGCTTAATGACTTTCATAGACAGCGTTTTAAGAGATGAGATAAGTAAAGTATCTTTATTTACGTAAGGAATATAAATTTCCATCCGAAGACCAGAATCTTCTCCTACTTCCTTCTCACGTTGTTAGATTTCACATATCTGAATGTATTATATAAAAATCAATACCATCCAAATCGGAAGGCTTGGTAAAATGGTTCAACCAAAGCTTGTACTGGTTCCATCTCTTCCTTAGGTGAACAGAAGCAATGGTTAGAGAAGACTAAGACGAAATGTAAAATTTGACCTTTGGAGCATTTCACAGAGGAAGAAAGGGATCCATCCCTACGTGTAGAAAGCATCGCATCCCTAACACCGGGGAAGTGACCTGGAAATGCAGTGTTGCCTAAAATACACCTTGAAGCACAGCCCAAGATTCTGAAGGGAAGAAAGTCTCTAGCTCGGCTTGTGACTTCCAAAGAAGGCGGTGAGGAAGGAAGGGCCTCCCCTACCCTGCCAGACCGCCCCACCCTGTATCGATCTGGGACAAAGCTATAGTCACATCTCGCCACTGATGTGTCGTTGGCCTTTGGAACCTCAAGCCACCGCCAGCCGCCAGAGAAAACTGTGAGATGGATCACGGTTTCAGTGGAGTTGGGAGGGAGGCAGTGGGCCACTTCACAATGGAATAGAATGTGGCCCCATTTGGGTTTGCAGATGAAGAGCGAAGTCTTCATTTTATTCTAGTGAAGTCCTCTTATGGAGCCTCCATCGGCGTCTTTTCCGAGAGCTGTGTGGCTTCCTCAGGTGGCGGAGTCACCAGCAGCCCTGGGTCAATGGTATCGTATTACCTACTTGCTCATCAGCGCATCCGTGATAGAAACAAGCTGTCCAAAGTCTACCACGCTCCTGCATAATTACTCAAGTAACTGGCCGTGCTTAGAGCAGGGGACCGTCATGCCTCGAAGGACGTCAGCGGGCATGGAACCAGAGTGGCCTAAAGTACTGCATTGGATGCTCCAGACTTCACAGTAGGAAGGAAAGAAAAGAGAGAGGCATCACTTCAAGGTTCACGGACTGCCGTGCAGGCGAGATTTCGGCTGCCAATCAGAGTAACTGGGGATTACGAGGACACGGTTGGCGTCGTGTGAGGATGAGTCTTGGTGTCTTCCGCCTACGTGGGGTCGTGGTTCCTACTGCCTCAATGGAGTACTGTTGGCAACCATGCTGATGTCCACTTGACCTGCACGGATGACGGATGCGAAGTGCCTCTGCCCTAGACCACCCAGTCTGCTCGTCACATCTGAAACCTTATCATTTCCCTGCACACCTTCCCTTCTTGGCCGGGGGGGGGGGGGGGAGGGGGGGCGGGCAGCACATGGGCTCCTCGTTATTGACACAGGTGAACACCGAAGAATGCTCACTGTCGCCCTCCTGTCCTCCGGTTTGGGGTGGGCCATCTGTTCCCCCTGTCCCCTGCAGCACAGCCCTCCCCGCCCCCCCCCGGGGCCCCCGCACGTTCCAGGCCCCCCTGGGGGGAATGGGTGGCTTCGGCCCCACCATCACCCCCTGCTGACCTCAGTTTTGTATACCTCCTCTCTTGGAAGATTTTAAGTTTTCTAATTAAAGAGCATTTGGGGGATCGGCATGGAGAGGAGGTGTCATGTCTGGACCCCAAAAGGGAACCGGCAGTCCCAGGGCCCCTGTGACCACCTGCTTCGCCTCCTCGTGAGCTACTGCAGGTACCTGCCGCACCCCCCACCAGCAGAAAGACTACGAAACGCTGGCTAAAATGCGTCCCGCGCCCCCTTCTAGGGTCACTTACGGATTGATGCGTTCGTGTGCAATGTGTCTGAAGGTAAACCTTAGAAACTCACCTTCCACTGTGGACTCTAGCCCCTCCTTCTATTGGAAGTCTCTCCTGAAACCTCCTGCCCTGCCCTGGAGACCGGCCGTCCCCTCCCTGCGCTCCCACCATCCCCTCAGAGGCTGGCGTCACCACACTTGCAGCACGTTGGTGCTTCGCTACTGCCCACCTGCCTCCCCCACAGAGAGCGGTGTCCCTGGGCGCTCAGTACATACTCACGGGCCACAGAACGGGGCACAAGGAGAGGCCACTAAAGCCTCACTATTAACTACACTCCTCATTGGGGCGCCTGGGTGGCTTGGTCAGTTGGGCGTCCGACTTCGGCTCAGGTCATGATCTCACGGTCCGTGAGTTCGAGCCCCGCGTCGGGCTCTGTGCTGACAGCTCAGAGCCTGGAGCCTGTTTCAGATTCTGTGTCTCCCTCTCTCTCTGTCCCTCCCCTATTCATGCTCTGTCTCTCTCTGTCTCAAAAATAAATAAATATTAAAAAAAAAATTAACTACACTCCTCACACCTGGGAGGAGACAGCCCCGACTATAGGCAGATCTTCCCCAGGAGGCAGCATCCCTACCAATGGGGACAGTGTGGCCCTGGCGAGGTCTGGAGGGAGCTGGTCTGAAGCCTCTTCCTCCCCCAAGTGGCCTCTTAGCTGAGGCGTGACTGGCTCCTGGCACGAGTTACACAGTTGGGCCCACTCAGGGCAGTGTCCCCCTGGGGAGTGGGGGGACAGGCGTGTCCCCAGCCAGGACAGAGAGCGGCAGGCCCTTCTCGCGTCATCGCTCAGCTTTGCAAAGTAACTATGCCCGTGACCACCGCTCTGCGTAAAGCAGTAATACGAGTGACTTCGCAATTCCGATAAAGACATGTATTTGGGAACTTTGGGGACACGACCCGCGCACCCCGTGGAAAGCACACGGCTGGCAAAGCCGCTTAGAAAAGCCTCACTTACCTGTCGAAACACTCTCTGTAAATTGGGACTTCTGTGCGCGCACGCGTGTCATTTCCCACCCACATCATCTGGTTTTGGGGGGAGTCAAACTCGGGGACGGGGGCACGGATGCTCGGGGCGTGAGGGGGTGTTCCCCTGGGCCGGGCCGGCCTGCAGGGGGCGCTCCGGCGCGTGCGCGCACACATACGCGCCCAGTGGACCTACCGGAGTGCGTCCTCAGGTGGCCAGTGAGGGCGTCCCGCCGGCGGCATGCGTAATTGCAGAGATGACACTTAAAGGGCTTCTCCCCAGAGTGCAGCTTGATGTGCCGAAGCAGGTTGCCCTTCTGCGTGAACGAGGCCCCGCACTGGTTGCACTGGAAAGGCCGCTCGCCTGGGAGGAGGAGAGGGGATTGGTGAGAACAAAACTCTGCGCGCTCGCGCGCGGGGACAGGTGCAGGACCCGCGAGGAAGTTGCTTCCCACGGGGGCCCGGTGACTTCCACCCGCTGCAGGTTTGATAGAACACGAGGCTTTCAGACTAAACCTGCCAGTTCCTTAACGCTTCACTGGTTGGGTCAATTTGATCTGAAAATCTAATTTTTTTTCCCTAAATCAGAATGGCACATCACAATGCAAATTCAAACTCATTTAAATAAAGTGACTGCAACATTTTGTGATGAAGAGCCACTCTTCCTGATCAGCAGTTTTGGAATAAACCAATATCCAATTTTGCGTGTTGTGGCATTTGGTGGGGTTTTTAATGTGGCTTTTTTCAAAGGGTCTTTAAAATATGCCACTGAAGCAAGCAAAATAAAAAGGAAACTCATTAAAAATGCATTTCAGGATCACAAGTTCATTTCAGCGTTACATTCTTATATTTAAATGAAAGGCACTTCATTATAACTGTTATAATAAGTTCTTTTCATTTACATTTTCCCTGTATTTTCCCTTTCAATTTCTTCTCCATTACCTGTCTGTCCCTACGCAGGCAAATCAGGAAGGAGACAGACAGAGAGAGTGTGAGGCTGAGAGAGAGAGAGAGAGAGAGAGAGAGAGAGAGAGAGAGAGAAGGAGAAAGATTGAATAAAATAAGTTAAGAAAGAGAAGTCCAAAGACAAGTCCCTAATCCCCCCCCCCCCCCCCCAAATGGTAGGGCATCCAAGCCAGGGCCACATGGAGGTTTCTGGCTTTTTCCTTTTTTGCTTTCCTCCCCAAATCCTGAACCCGTGAAGCTCTCGCTGGCCTCTATGCACAGAAGATAAGTTGTATTTTCAGTACAACTATTCTAAGAGATGCACATGACTTGCTATTAGGAATTCTGGGGATGTTATAGCTGGAGTGGTGGCCAAGAAAGCGTGGGACCCTCTGCTGGATGTGGCAGTGCCTGACTGTATGCGGGGGGACCCCACAGAGGGACACACGCGGGCATCTGTGGGAAAGAAACAGGCTACTGAGCAGTCCTGGGGCTCGGACTCCCTCCCGCTCTGAGCTGGTGACCATCTTGCTTCGTTCTCGTGTTAGAAGAAGAATATACCTGTCAGGTTTAAGCACACATTAAAGCTCTTTTGGAAACAACTGCTTTTTCTTTTCTTTTCCTTTTTTTTTTTTTTTTTTTTTTTTAGAAGAGCTCTATGCGACCACAGTATCTGGTGTTGAGATATCATGAAAAAAAAAAAAAAAAACACTTCCTGGTAACGGGTTTCTTTTTTTTTTTTCTTAGGAAAAAACACCGTGCGAAAATGCGTCTTTAACAATGTTCCCAAATGATTGATGTGGTTTGGGTGAACGAGACAGAACTCTGACCAAAGTAGAAGCATGTCCGGTCCTATGAAGATCGCCACCAGCTTCGGCGTAAAAGTTTACACGGGCACCTGGATGTCATGATGGTTACTGCTTTTGTTTTCAGGCAGGGCGGTCGGATGTGCTAGTCCAAAAAATGAAACTAACGTGTGATTTTTCATTGCAGGCTGGGGGTGGGGTGAGGGAATGCTGCTACCAAACAGGGCGTATTCGCTATTTCCCCAAATCTGTATCTGGGTTGCACTTGGCTGGGCAAAGAGGGTTGAAAGTCAAGCAGGTGAGGTGGTGACAGTAAAACCAACCAGCAAGAATGAAGGAAATCCCTGAGATACAAGCCCGTGCTGGGTCAGAAGATTCCAAGAGCTGGTGGCCAGGTGACCCTGAGAAGCGTCCAGGAGCATCTGATGATCTATCAGAAACACTTCTGGGCCATCGTCACCCACGTGCATGAACGTAGATATTTTAACTCCGAGCAGGTGCAAGGGAAAAGAGGAGTCAGTGGTCCCTGGGGGCCGGAGACCCGGCAGGGTGGAGTGGGTTACGTCAGGGTGCACCTTCAGTTGGACATTCTGGAAAGGCAGTCAGTAAGGAATGCTCTCGCCACAAAACTGCTTCTAATAAGGGTGGAGGACTCTTCCTAGCCAGCTGTGTGAGGTACCCCCTCCACGCCGATGAGGCTGGGGGATCCTGCGGTGGACATAGGAGGGGCAGGTCATTAAAGCCATGCTCCCCTCCCCGCCCCCCAGCCCCCTTCTGCAGAACAGGGCAGGAAGGAAAGAAAGGCGGCCGTTTCTTCAAGAGTGAAATCTGTCTTCTAATGTGAGTCAGTGGTTCTCGCGTCTCTTGCTGAGCCTGGCGTCTTAATCCTGCTGGCTGGCTTTCCTTGGAAATCTATTTGTTTCTGATTGCCTGGGCCGGCATGAATATGTAACGGGGGGCATGGAGACTCGGAGGGAGCGTTCTCCGAAGTGACAACACAGTGTTCAACTCAAGGCAGTTTCCCTTTGGAGCTGCTAACAGGAAGGGGGGCACCGCCCCGCTGCTGGACGGCAGAACGCAGTGCACGTTATTTGTGTCTCTCTGTTCGCCACTGTCAGCTGCTTGCCTCCTGTGGGTCCTTCGTTCGTGTGGCGTAGCTAAGTGAGATCAAGGGTCCCAGGGCTGGATGTCTTTTATGTAGTGGGATGAAGACTTTATTATCCTGAACTCAAAAATTAAGTTCATCTCAGTGACTGTGCAGATGTGCCACTTTAGGGACTCTCTGGAAGAATGTTTGAGCCCCCGGGGAGCCTGGGTGGCTCGGTCGGTTAAGTGCCTGACTCTTGATTTCGGCTCAGCTCGTGATCTCAGGGTTCGTGGGATTGAGCCCCACGTTGGGCTCTGTGCTCACAGCCTGGAATTTACTTGGGATTCTCTCTCTCCTTCTGCCCCTCTCCCCTTTGCATTCTCTCAAAAGAAATAAACATTGAAAATTTTAAATGTTTTTTTTAAAAAAGGATGTTTGAGACCCTTTGTACAACTTTATGGGTAAAAAACAAAGTCTTCACGGATGCTTCCATCAAAATTTAAGAGGGTCTACCAGAAAAAGGTAGATTAGGGGCACCTGGGGGCTCAGTCAGTAAAGCATCTGACATCGGCTCAGGTCATGATCTCCTGGTTTGTGAGTTCGAGCCCCCTCGTCCGGCTCTGTGCTGACAGCTCAGAGCCTGGAGCCTGCTTCAGATTCTGTGTCTCCCTCTCTCTCTCTGCCCCTTCCCCACTCGTGCACTCTCTCTCTCTCTCTCTCAAAAATAAGCATTAAAAAAAAGTAGGTAGATTAAAAAATATACACCTGAGCTGCAAGAATGAACACATGCCGACTGCAACCGTACCTTGGAGCAGATCGTAATTTGCTGCTGATGCACTGAGCGTTTTTGTTTTACAGATGGGAGCAGAGTAGGCCTGAGACCGTACCCGTAACCATAACTCTGATGCTTTTCTTTATTGTTAAAGCTCCCATCATTTAGAATACTAACGCTGCATATTTGCATGGCGGGGTTTCCCCTGCCCGGCATGCCTCTTTCACAGCACTCTCCCCTGTGATTCTCACATTCGCCCTAAGGTGTTGGCGGGGAAGGTGCTGCTATTACAATGCAGTTAACATACAGAAACCGAGCAGCAACACTAGGGAAGGAAGTGGTCGGGTCAGCCAACAGTTCGGACAATGGCACGAACAGCCCCTCACTGAGGTGGCGCTATGGGGCGCAGGGCGGGGAGACAGCCCCTGGGGGCTGCCGTTTATCGGGCAAGGGAACCCTGGTGCGCCTGGCTCGCCTGGCCGTGGGCAGGTGCCGTCCTTGGCTTCTGGGCGGAAATCAGCAGGCTGGGCCCGGGCTCCTGCGTGAAGAGCCGTCTGAAGTGGCAAGGCTGACGGTGTGCTCCTGGCCACACGTCCTGCCGTCCACGGATGCGCCGGGTCTGGGCTCCAGCACCCCGCGCGTCCTCTGTGGTGTGCCCCAGGGTCTGCATCTTGGCGTGATCTCCCGGTGATTACATGGCCCCGGAGTTTGAGAAGCCTTGCCCTTGAAGCACTGGAAACGTGGAGAGTTCAGGCTGGGACGGAGGCCTGGCACAGCTCGCCTTTTCTAACGTCATTCCGCTCGGATCCCAGGAAAACGGACACCTTTCTAGCACGTCTAACGTACCGAAACCTAGTTTGGCCAGTGTGTTTCTGGAACTCCCTGTGACCCTGACCTCACATTTATGGGGGTGGGAATACACTGTGAAGACAATCCACGGGCTTACTGTTTCAGTCTGGTTGTTTGTTTAGTAAAAGCCAAGCCAGGAACGATAACATCGGTGGTGTCTCTCTGTCCCTACTTCTGGAACGTACTCCCTCCGTGAGGGAAGCATGGCTGGTATGTACCTGGGCGCTCAGCGCTATCTGTGGGAGCGGAAAAGGCCGCTGCTCCTCTGCATATCCAGACTTGGCAGGTTTATTCATTAAAAGCAATTATTCTTTTTATCGCGGCCGGCAGTCATTATATTTCGGCAATTTAGTATGCCAGAATTTGATTCATTTATCAAATATTTATTTAAGAGAATTTTCACTGTACAGTCAGGCTTTACATGAATTAGCAGGAAAGTAATTCATTTGTGAGACCCTCTTCCTCCATCAGGAATGTATTAACATGGGTCCCGGCGTATTCTGTTAAGTGTCTATCACAGAGTAACCTACCTTCACTTTAATTTCCACCTCATTACAAAAGGGGAGAGCCTGACTACTCTCACGCAAGCCTGACTTAGGGCTTGACGGGAGGGGTCCATTTCGCCGGATAATTTGAAAATTAAGGGACGCGTTAGGAAAAGCAAAGTTTGCTTAATTTCACAGGTCAAATTTTTTTTTTTTTTTATCGAAGAGGAACATTCACCGAAAATAAACCTCTTTTCTGGCTTTCCAGGGGTCTTACAAATAGAAGGTGTCACTTTGGAGGCTGCCCTGATACAGACGTAAAACTTACGACTGGGCAGAAGTCGGCACTTCCTCCCAAGCCAGCAACTTTGCTCTGCGGTTCTTCTGAATTCCCGCTTAATTTCTGATCATCGCCTATGGGTTTGGCCCCGTTTGAGACTCACACAAGGCTGGAATTTGCAAGTCGTCTTCCTACTTCCCTAAGCTGTCTGATAAAACCTACATGACTCCCAAGCAAGCATTTCAAGTGTTTCCTTCTCCTCCTCTTGTGGAGTGTGGTGACCGATGGCTGGCTTTATGGCGACCCACCAACGCCAACCCCTGGACAGCGAGGACCCTGGGTTCCTATGTTTTCTGTTTAAACTCTCGGGGACCGCTCAAGGTGGCAAATTTACGGTGTTTGGCATGCCTTTCGGCCAAAGAGGAACGTTTCTCTTCAGTTCAAAGGACACCTCGTGCACGCAGTGGAAGAGAACATGTGACCCATCAAGGCCGTCTGGTGCCATTAGAGATGACTCCACAGTTGTGGTGGGAAGGCTTGGGGCTGGCCGTCTGCCATGACCGAGTATAGGGAGGGGACAGAACTACGTCCCCTCTCCCCAGTGTGAGAACATCTCGTGACCTTGGGCACAGCCATCGGACACTACAACGTCCTCACTTTTGGACACAGAATTCCACCTTCTCTGACGCCTCCAAAGCCTCCAGCACACAGAAGCTTCGACAGGAAGTTCTTTACCAATTGGAGATGGAAACTCGGGGCAATGGACCATCGTTGTTCTCGGGCTCACCTGCTGGTGGATAAGGCTGCCCAAGAACCAATCTGAACTCTGTGAAAGACGGTCTCCTGCAGCTTCTCCATCACTCCCTCGTGTTTCTAAAAACCAAGCTCTGTGAGTTTGAATTTAAGAAATGCACATTTCGGGGCACCCCGGGAGGCTCAGCTGGTTAAGCAGCTGACTCCTGGATTTCAGCTCAGGTCAGGATCTCACCGTTCATGAGTTCAAGCCTCACGTCAGGCTCTGTCAGCACAGACCCTGCTTGGGATTCTCTCTCTCTCTCCGCCCCTCCCCTGTTCTCGTGCTCTCTCAAAATAAAGAAACTTTAATAAGTAAGTAAATAAATAACAGTAGTTCTAGGAGGCATCTTTGTTAAAAAAAAAAAAAAAAAAAGAAATGCAATTTTTACTCGTGGTTTCTCGGGGGAACCTCCGAGGAGTAGATTTCAGCGGGTCGATCTCTTTGGGTTTTGTTCCGTCTTGTGTGAGGGGTGAGCTCATCTGACAGGAGCCCCCTAACAGCACAGCGCCCGCTACTTGGCTTAGCGGTGGGACCTCGGGCCCCAGACAGAACTTTCCAGGCCGGGAACGCTCCCCCTGCGTATGGGTCGGAATTGGTGCACGTTTCGAGGTGGCTGCAGAAAAACAACACTACGCTCGGGAGACGGGTTCCGAACACTCAGCCGAGAAAGGGCAGATGCCTCCTGCCACACCCCGCGGAACTTTCCGGGCCACCGAAGGAGGGACTACGCCAGGCCTTACCAGTGTGGCTTCTTTTGTGGACCATGAGCACATTGGGGCCGATGCAAATTATCCCACAGACATCACACTTTAGTTTGCCGTTAGGAAGTCGAATGCCTCCAGCTCCTGACAGAGCTCTGCTGCCTTGGCCACTGTGGGGGCCATTCATTTTCTCTCCCGCGGCATCAAGCACTCGTAAATCCTCCGCACATTCTTCCCCATTCACTTCACAGGCCCGCCCATTCTCTTCATCACTCTGAGCCTCTACTTTAACATTACCGGCTGAAAGAAACAATACAGGGGCCACTCAGTGTCATCGCAAAAACAAAACAAGACAAAAACAACACAGCAGCAAAAAAGACACCACTTGCAAGCGGAGAAGGTTCTCGAAGGTCCTCGGCAGCCTGGACCCCGGGGACAGCAGCCCGCGACTGGGGTCACGTCCGGCTCGCCTGGGGCTCTGGGGAAACCCATGGGTGGGTGGGGAGGGGGAGAACCTGTCACAGTCACGTGATACGCCTCCCGGGTTGGGCAGGCCAGGGATGGGGGTGGGGCGAAGCGGTCACGTGATGCGTCTCCCGCGCCAGGCGGGGAGGGGCGGGGAAGAGCTGGCCACGTGATATGCCGCCCGCTGGGGGCGGGCAGAGAGCCAGTCTCGCGACATACCTCCGGGGACGGGGGGGGGGGGGGGGGGGGGGGGGGGGGGGTGTAGGAGGGGCTGGGGCAGACTGGCCACGTGATATGCCTCCAGTGCTGGGGGGAGGGGCTTTGGTCACGTGACAGTGCCTCCTGTGATGGGTGGGCGGGCAAGAACTGGTCATGTGATGTGCCTCCGGGGCTGGGCAAAGTCCCTCCTAAGCGGTTATTAAGCCTGAGAACCTCGTTCTACTTAACGAGGCCACCTTTCCGTGTTCCTCGTGTTCATAAACTCTGGGACAAGGCTCAGTAAACCACGCTATTTCTGGCCACGGATGCCCGAAGGAGTTCTCAACCGGTTTTCTTTTTTTGGAACGTGATCGTTCTAACTCCTTTGGGTTCTTGACGATAATAAAACCTGTGCCCTAGAGTAGCGTCACCGTGTGGCACGTGTCTCCAGGTGGCTGAAGGGTCTAGTCCTTTGTAAAAGTGGCAGATCTCATTGGCCTTTCAAAGGGAGCGCCCTGCGTGAGGGTGAAGGGCTCATATTAACCAACGCCCTGACCGCTGTTTACCCTGTAGTAGCGATCCCTCTAAGTCACATTTAGGGTGGTGATTTCTGTCATTCACACGTTTTTCTTGGTAAAGAAAATCAGAGGCATCTCGTTTGTCATCTGGGAAACACAGCCTGATGATGAAGGTTGTTGATGGTAAGTCCATCACTGTAATCAGTGGGAGAAACCGCGATGACCCTGAAAGCTAGCGTCTCCGTCATGGTCTCTATAGGTTAATAAGAGCAGGTAGGTCAATTCGGCCAAGTACAAGAAACAATGGCATAGATAGATGGTAGTCCGTACTATGAAATCTTTGATCGATGTTTAGAATCACTGGGTCTCCAGGCGTGGTCCTTGGACCATCAGCATCAGCGAGAACTTGTCAGAAGAGCAAATTCTCTGGTCCACCCCAGACACGCTGAGCTAGAAACTCTGGGGTTGGACCCAGCACTCTGTTCTCACGAGCCCTCCTGGAGTTTCCAACGTACAGTCAGGTCTGAGACCGTGGTTTCAAATAATCAACCTAATTCATAACACACCAGGTTCATTTTATTCAGTGACCACTGGGAATAAATCGAGAGCCCGGACTCTGAGGTCGACATTCCTGGCTGGGAACGTCAGCTCCACCCCACTCATTGGGAGTGCTGGGACCTTGGGCGAGTCACACACCTTCTCTGTGCCTTGGTTTCCTAATCCGTCAAAGCCAGAACGATCAGCACTGGCTCGCCGGGGGCGCTGGGAGGACTCTCATCAGTGGTAAGCCCAGGAGAAGTCGGCTTAGGATGGGGACTGGGTGTGACAAGTGGGAAGCACGTTCTCCACGGAGCTGTCTGTGGACGGCTCACCCCAGTAGTATCTGTGACACTTCCTTTGTGCCAGGCACACAGCGCTTCACTCGCTCTGGAGTAGTTAGCCCTCACGGTGACCCGGTGAGGGGGGGTAATGCTACTCTCCTATTTCACAGTTGAAGAAACCCAGGCACAGAGAGGCTGAACAGCTTGGGAAGGTCACACAGCTAGCAAGTGGGAGACCTGGGAGGTACTACAGGTGTCCTGCCTCCAGTGCCCACATCCCTAAACTGCCAGACTACCAAGGTTTTCCTATTAGCTCTCTGGGGACACAAATGAATACATGGGACAAATTAGATGGAACGTGGGCCCGAGCCCTCACTGTGGATTTTGAGATCCCAGGAGCGAGGGAGTATCTCCTCTGATCAGATCCCAGCATTATGTCCAGTCAGAGGGTGCCTCACATGTGTTTCTCTACAAGACTCCGAAGATCAGAGCCTCAGAAGCACCCGAGAGGCCCCCTGCTGACCTCTCCCAGCTGCCAGAGAAAAGGACCAAGTCCCACTGACTCACCTGCACAAGGCAGGCAAGGAAGGGGGGTGCCACCAGGCCTTTTGGCTTCTGAACTCTCTAGAATCCGTATTCCTAGGCACATGCTTTGAATCCTTTGAGGTGGAAGCTAATTCCTGGGGTCTCATTATCACTGAACTCTGCGCTAGAATGCTCTGGAAACATGACAGTCAAGTTTCAAAGACTTCTGAACTCCTTAACCTGGGATGATGATGATTATTTTTTAAGTTTAGTTATTCTCGAGAGAGACAGAGACAGCATGAGCGAGGGAGGGGCAGAGAGAGAGAGAGAGGGAGAGAGACACGATCCCAAGCAGGCTCCACTCGCAGTGCAGAGCCTGATGCAGGGTTCATGAGTTCATGACCTGAGCTGAAACCAAGAGTTGGATGCTTAACTGACTGAGCCACCCAGGCGCCCCTAACCTGGGATTGTTTTTAATCACCCAACTGGTGTTTTTTTTTTTTTTTTTTTTTTTTTTTTTTTTAAATGAGATTGGGGCATTCCAGAGCTTGGTGGAGCAAATTATCGTCGCTGGGCAAGTTCTCTCGCCAGTGGCGCTGAGACACAAGGGTGGTGGTCTGGACACCCGTGGCTGGAAGAAGGAAACCACAGGATGGAGAAGCATGGGGATAACCCCCTTAGCACTCGGCTCTGTCTCACACAGTCGGAGGCAACCTCTTAGACAGCAATGACCCTCGCTTTCCCAAAAGTACAGTTGCCAGGAACCACGACTTATTTTACGTTAAGACAGACAGGTATTTCTGTGACCGTCGGGTGTGCTCTGTGGCTTGTGCTGTTGATGACGGGGTGGGCGCTTCCTGGTGAGGAACAAGAGAACGGGAAAGCCTCAGGGTGACCTTCAGGGTGACATCGGCCACAGCACACCACTTGCAGCCAAGGCAAAGCCGTACCAGGAAGGAAGAAGGATGGCACGGCGGGGGAGGGGCGGGGGGCACAGCGTGGATGTCACCTTAAATGCCACAGAGGCCCTCAAGCCAGCCTGGATACCAGGCACTAATCTGACTTTCTCATTACTGTTACGCCATGTGACGTTTCCTCTAAGAAATGTCACAGAAGCAAAAGAGCCAGGAGGCTCAGATGGCACGAGAGCCTGTTATAAACCATCCTGAGATTCTGCGGACCCCAGGTACGGTTTTCGGTAGATCTGGGCAGCACCGGTCGAGGCCGAGCTCAAAGACTAGATAGAATTCAGGATCCTGTGATGCTGCAGGCTGCTGGAGAAAAGATCACGGACAATACCCTCGATCCCTGGTGGCGAGCTCAAGCAGCCATGAGGGACGGGAACTTGACAGGGTTCCGTGTAAGCAGACAGGGTACGCGTTTCCGACTAGGAGTCGAGCAGAAGATGCAGAGTGTTTTAGGGCCGGAAGCTTGCCAGAACTTTGCGGCCACATTCTAGGCTGCATTAGGACAGGAAAAATCCGTAGAGACAGAGAGAAAGGATGCCTGATGGGGGAGGGGCCGGGGGCACAGGTGAGAACACAGACCGCAGGTGGACACCACCATCGGCCAAGGGCAGGTCAGAGTCACGCACAGGTGAACGTTCCCTAAATATGGGCGAAAAGCTTTCCTGTCTTTCTGGACAGATGCAGACTGCGTGCTGGCCGCACAGAAGAGACGGACGGACCTCTGTTCACCCGCGGAGGGTGTCCACGAAACGGGGCCTCCCTTCTGGCTGGGAGGAGGACACAGGCAATACGCCTATTACACTCAAGGGGTCAGGGCATAAACCTGTCTTAATAAGTCGCAAACACACCGATCTCAAAATTGTGATCTACTAGACATAAATGTACAGTCCAGTTAAAATAGACCTTTAAAAAAACACAAACTCAGGATGGGGCGGTTGGCTTCACTTATCTAAGTGTGAAAGAGGGGTTTTGGTGTTTTGGCTCAATTAGTGATGTGGCCGGAAAAAGGAAAAAACAGAAGATGCCGCCTTGGGGTCCTGCACACGGTGAAATCCGGAGTCCCCTGCCCTGGCCAGGCCGTAAGCCTCCGCTAAAAAGGGCAGGCACAGTCTGCAGTGGTCAGAAGGAAGGAAGTCAGCGGGGACTGAGCACACTTGGGGCGTCCATGGGGCTGGACAAGCTCGGCTCAGGGAAACAACACGCGGGGCTGGGAGGCTGAGGCTGAACAGAGAGCAGGGGGGCCTGGGTGGCCCTGGCACCACACGGCCCAGAGGTGGTGCCCAGGGAGCAGGTTCCTTCTGCAGGTGGGCTGGGGGGGGGGGGCACCTGCGTGGACAACCTCCGGGTGCATGCACACAGGAAGACCTGGGAGGTCTGTGTGAGTGTTGCGTGTGTGAGCCCGCCATTTTGAATTCCACAACCCTGCAGAAGTCAATGGCACCAGTAACCGTTTTCCCTGATGAAGCATTCATGACAGATGAATGGCCTTTATTTAAGCTGTTCCAACTCCTGGCCTGGAGCCCACCCAAAGGGTATGCACGAGTCCTACTCCACTCCCTTGAGAAAAGTCAACTGGAACGGGAGAGTCTTCGTTTTCTTCGTGATCTCCCTTGAAGGACGCAGGTCGACCGGCCCAGTGAGTTCCCTGAAATAGCAGGTCTCCCCTAGCTTGTATTTCTTGTACTTTGCTCCACTGCACGCATGTTGTCTCTAAGCTAACCAGGGCTCCTGCTGACCGGCTGTCCCTACCCTGAATTCCTAACCCACGCCATCTGTTCCATTTTCTTGGAGCTGGAACTGCTCATACGTGCCCTTATGTCTACGAAACGCTACGGTCTCCCTCAACGTAGGGTTTATACTTACACGTATTTTGCAACTCCTCCCCCTACCACTCAGAAAAATGTCGAACTCAGTAAGGTACTGAATTGACCCGATTAAATATAGAACAAGAAGTGGACGTTCACGCGTTTCTTTGCCCCAGAACGCGCTGGCTCAGGCCTAACCCTGAAGCTCTTTTGTGGACTACGGACCGCGCATGGACAGGCGCTCCGTTTTATTATTTAGTAAACGTGACTTATATATTAAGAGCTGATGTCTTCAAATCTTGAGTCAAGAGTTACCATCTCAGATGCTGTTTTAAATTAGGAACATTTAAAATATTATGGTTATATACTCTAGGGGTCTCGTACGTTATTAGTAACACAGCAGTCCCAAGAGAGACCCCAGGCCCCTAAAGTAAGGTGGACTTCAGCGTGGGGACAAGTTTAGCACCGAAGAATTCGGAGAAGCCAGGCAACTCAGGGTCAACGGAGCCCAGAGGCTCCATCCACTGCCAAGCACTGAACGTACTCATGAATGATTAAAGCATTTTAATGCATAGATATAACGTGCACTGGTGGCACCCCCCCTCCCCCGCCCCCCGACAAATGGGTTCTGTTTCCTCTGCGTTGTCTTTTCCCTTTTAGAAAGTGTCTTGGCATTTACCAGTAATGTAAAGGTTTGGTACTCAGAGTGTGCCTTTCCATTGTAAAGACACCCTGAAATTGTTCCTATGGTGTGAGTTTAGGCCACATAAGCCTGGAGCCCTCAATATTTTAAATGGGAAAAAAAAATGGGAGAGAGAAATAGACCCGCAACCAGTGACTAGCCAGCCAAAATTAAATGGAATAAAAATATTCACGACAGATCTGGAATGAGTGCGATGATGCTAAAATTTGAGGGGCATCTGGGTGGCTCAGTCGGTTAAGTGTCTTGACTCTTGGTTTCTGCTCAGGTCATGATCTCAGGGTTCATGGGTTTGAGCCCCGTATCGGGCTCTGTGCAGACAGCGTGGAGCCTGCTTGGGATTCTCTGCCTCCCTCTCTCTCTGCCTCTCTCTCTCTCACACACACACATGCAATAAATAAATAAACATTTAAATGAAAATTTATAAATAAGTAGATAAATAAAATTTGAGATGAAGAGGAAATATATAGATGCTTCTGTGCTGCCTCGTAAAAAGTGATTTACAAAAATTTTTATGCGTTTTTAAGCTAATAAAACCACTTATTATAACTTCCATCATTTAAAACATAAGGTTTTTTTTCTCTTGCCAAGATGCACGATTAGATCCTTTTAGGCCTTTAAATGAAGTCAGGGAGAGAGAAAAGAGAAAGGGTCTGAAAAAAGCATGAGTTACAAGCAGACTTACATCCTCTTCGGGTGACTAGGAACACAACAAGCTGGGGAAGAGAAGGTAGAGGGGGTCAAACAGGTTGTATTTTTAATTTTCAAGATGGAAAAAAAAAAGGAGGGGATGTGGGGTAAGGAGGGCAATCTCCATCCTGCCCACCAGGTGGCGGTATTGGCCAAGAGCAGCTGGGCTGCTGTTTGGGTGGGGCCATCCTCAAGGACAACAGCCATCTGTGTGGAGGAGGAGGATATTTACAATTTGGGTACGTGGGAGGGGGTGTGGAAGAAAGAGACCCGAATACCTTGTGAATCCATTTGCGTAAACAGAGAGGCATATATCAAAATATATATCATCTACCTTCTAAAATCTCCAAGTAGCATGGGTCTTTAAACAAGCCAGGTTTTACTTACTCAAGTCTTCACCAAAGGACCCGCTTCAACACTACAGCGTGCTTGCCCCTAAACCTTCCTCAGATTTCATGAAAACATTCTGAAAAACCAGAATGCATTTCCTTACTCTTAAGTGCATCTGACGGCTCAACATTTCAGCCATGTGACTGTTCCAATCCTAAAATTGACAAGACTTCTCTGTGCTAGCACCTTCCTGTTTGACGTAATCGTATGAACACACACGCACTTGGGCATATGCATGCATATAAAGACACATCCATACATATAGAGCTTGCAGAAGTCCATCTCTCAAGCTGTCGTTTTAAAGTTGAATCACAGGGAGATCATCAGTGGAAGAAAGATCTCTATAACTTTTCTACACTGGAAAAGCAGTCAATTTCCACTCCAGGTTGTGAGAACAGGGTATGGTTATGTGGCCAGTGCTAAATCCTTCAGGTATCAAAGAGTTTTGATTACCAGGATGTCAGAAACTTACCTTTAATGTTACTGACACCTTTCAGGTTGAGCCTGGATCACTAATTGTTGCAGTACTAACAAGCACGACCTGTTTTCTGACGTTGCTTTAAAACAGGAGAGAATTTACTAACGCACATTCTCAAGGCTTCAGTCCTGAGGGGGGCAACCCGTCTGTGCTCCTTTCAACATTTGGCTCCCTGTGCCTTTTTAAAGGCACACCGCATTCCTTAAAATACTCCTTCGGCGATGCTGCTCTAATCCGTCTATCGTTCACTGACTCCTAACAGCTAAAAATGAAATTAACATCTGCTTTTGGTTTACCAGCTCAGATCAGGAAGGTTCTGCAGGCACAGACTCCTAACTGTGTCCGCTCAGGCAGCGAGGCACCACAGACTAACGGCCTCAAAGCCCTGCCAGCGTGCTCTTCTCGGTTCTGAAATGAATACTTCAGAGCCACAGAAGGAGAGCGTGCATCTTTCTCCGGTCCGACAAATTCGTAAAAGTTACCATGAAAACACACTGGGCTGTTTCATGGGGACAGGAAGTCAGGCCATTTTATCATCACACTCAATAAAAAGGAGATACTCATCACATGAATGGCAACGCTGTTTACCAGCATGACTGGAGTAACAATTCAATCAGTACTATTGTTCCTTCCACCCTTACTGTTACTGCCACAACAAGAGGAACGTCCCATAGTGTATCTTCCAATGGTCTTAAACGCTCCATATGCACGTCCTTGTATCGGTGATGTCCCAGGTGGTTAATGAACAGGACGGTCAAGATGTAGCTCATTGGGTCAAGCATGAAGGAAGGTGGTGTGGACACATGCATTCACAACATTTACGCCATGGAAATGGAGGATGAGGTGAACACGCGTTTGTTTTCTAGAAGCGAAGCATATACTTACGAGAGAAAGATTTGGGAATGAGTGCATGAAAATCCCTAAAGCCATCGGCCCCATATGTAACTGCAATAAAGAAGGAGAAAGAAAGCTGGCTTTTGACAGTGTTCACAAGATACAGTCAGAGTTTAAAAGAAAGGGTCATTTTATTTCTTTTAAAAGAAAGCATGCTTGCTCGAAACCCACGGTTGGCTACTCGTCTGCCACTCTCGGCCTTCGTACAGGCCACTCAATGGTAACATGGTGCTGCTTGCGGGCAGGACCACAGTGCATGGCATGTTATCACCTAACCTCTGCTGTGCCAAACATCTTAGGGGCAGTAACGAACGCGGTGTGCTTCTTAGCGGGCTGAGCGCATGGCAGATTTTCTTCATTCGGCTTTTCAACATTTTCTTAGAAAGTGTTCGTAGAAAATCAGCAATGTTCACACCGCACCCTGAGTGGGGAAAAATTAGTGTTTTCCCCCACCTCAGAATGAGCTATCAATTTCTGTGGGTATTCCTTATCAGCCGCTCTCATAAATGTTATCAGCGCCTCAGATCTTCAAGTCCTTGCTCTGTGTTTGTAGGTCAGAGCTTCCCGACATGTGTCTATGTCTGAAGGCTTAGTAGCTGCCACCCACGCGCACCCATGGAGGCACGCGTGGAGACACGTGTGTGCGCGCACACATGCACACGGAGTTTTCTCTCCAAGGGGGGCATCCCGATGTCTGTCAGCGTGGCGAGCACAGCCTGGCTGCTAAATTAAACTTGTTGGAGCAGCCACCAAATTAGCAGAGGCAAGACGATGGTGTCCCCACAGGAAACGGACCTCCCGGACGTTGCTGGAACCCGTTTCAGCTTCCACACTCCTCTGACTACAGACCCTCTCCATGCTTCCCGTGAAATATTGACTAAAATACTGGGATAATGGGCAAGCATCGTTGGAGAGAGACTCTCAAAGGTGCTCCTCGAAGTGACCACCTTAATCATTTCCTAGCAAACCCTCAGCCTCATTTACACTGTCCCTTGATGGTCTAAACCTCACAGAGACAGTCAGTGTCACATGGCCCACGTGGAACAGGCAGGTCAGTGGTGGCTTGCCCGGGCGCACATGTGCTCGGTGTCCACAGCCAGCCAGCAAAATGAGGCCGATTTTTCAGCGGGCTCTGCACTGAGCTTCGACTCCCTGAGTCACCTTTTCCAATCTCTGGCTCTCTGTGCGCAGGGGTGCAACCATCTCAGATAATGGGGGTATTTAAAGGGCGACGTATTGCCTTTTGAAAACGGGGGCATCACCATACGTGATAGAAGACAGATGAAAAGGCATCGCGGCCACACGCCCCGAGATATTGTTCAAGATTGCTGCTTTGGGGCCTCAGCGTGACGCGACTGGGAGGTCAGTTTCCCCGGGTGTCCTCTTAGGACACAGCTTGTCTGCATCGTGACGCGACCACAATTCAGACGAGCTTTATCATGTTTGTCCTTCATATTTGATTCCCTAAAATGGACACCAAGTTTAAAAAACAGAACACGGCTGTAGCTACAGAGTTACTCTACTCGCCCCCTAGGAAACCTGAGCCGATAGGAGTTCGCACTCACTCATGCACCACACGCGTTTGTGCACAACCGACTTCTCGGTTCAGAAGGACGTGGCCTCCTTATGGACGGTAATTATGCACAACAGGAGAATGTGACACTCACCTTGTCCCGTCCTGTCCAGCCTGGTCCTGTCTTATCTGGTCCTATCCTGTCCTGTCCAGTTTTGTCCACTTCTGTCCTGTCCAGTCTGGTCCTATCCTATCTGGTCCTATCCTGTCCTGTTCTGTCCAGTCTGGTCCTGTCTTGTTCTGTCTGGTCCTGTCCTGACTGGTGCTGCCTGGTCCCGTCTTGTCCAGTCCAGTTCCATCCTATGTCTGTCCTGTCAGGTCCTACCCTATTCTATTTCAGTCTATTTTCATGGAAGGCATTCAGTGGGGGGTTTTGTAAAGGCCAGGTACTTGCAAAGAACTTTCCATAAACTGCCTTTTATCTTCACCACCATCCTACGTGGCAGGAACTATCACTAGTTTATCAGAGAGGAGACTGGGGCTCTGCAGAAGTTCTGGAACCTGTCCTCCTGGAGGTTAGCATGTAAATGCGCAAATCTGAGACTGTATCTAATGAATGCATTACAGCCAGTATTCCAAACACACATTCTCCCTGTGCAGGAAGGGCCTTTGAGAAGCTGTGTTTTCTCTTCCATGGTGCTTGAGAGGCATCAGGAAGACTGTTACCACAGCTGCATACGCACGTTCACACTTAGGTGTGCACGCACACACACACATACTCACCTGCCCATGGGAGTCACAGTGCATTGATCAATAGTCCCCCGCAAGATGAAATGAGTTAACAACGAGCGATTTGGAAAGCGCGGCCCCCCGGCACTGCCCTCTGTGTGGCTTCCCCACCCCAGCTCATCTGGGCCCCGTCACAGTGTCTCATGAGTCCCTCTCCTTCCCTGAGCAGGCTGGTCCAGGGGTCATGCAATCAGATGGGCCACAAAACCCTCCTTCTCACTCATGCAGGCAGATGTCTTACAGGTGCAGACCTGTCCTGTCCCTTATCTCAGTGCTGCTCGTGAGCCTAACACTCGTGGCAAAACAGACCTTCTCGATGGTGCTAGAAGCCCGTGGGAGCCGGGAAGTGATTATCTCCCGATGGGCTTTCAGGCCCGTCTTCGGTTCCTTAGTAAATTCCACCCCAAACTTTAGGCCGTTGTTTTACAAAAGGGTACAGATTAAAAAAAAAAGAAAAGAAAAAAAGAAAAAAAGACTCAATGTATTTTAAATTTTCTGAATGTCACAAAACGCATTTTTCTTGTCAAGAACAAACTGAGTTCATTTGGTTAGGAGTTTTCAATTCACCACATTGTCACTAATATTTTCAAAGAAAACGCTGTGGGTGCCTCAGATTCTGAATTCTATTCGGATTGCCAAATTGACGAACGTCCTGGAAAAACAGATTAAATGCCCACAAACCACACTTTTCAGTTTGCGTTGGGTCGTGCCCGTAAACTTCTCATGATGTTGTCAGTTCAGGGAGACATTAAGACAGACCTGAGATCTTCAAAACAGGAGGAGGAAGTCGGCTCTACTTTCTAGCCAAAGGACACTGACAATTTTCTGGGGGGAGTAAACACGTTTAGATTTGTATTTAGAATTCAGAAATACGCCGGAGTCTGACTTTTATACGTATTCTTCCAATCACATTACCTGTTGGGCATGGTCGGATCATTAGTGTGCTATTCACTGGTGTCAGTGTGGTTTGCAGTGACCTTTGCAAGGCTTACACATCTAGCGTTTCCTGTCCCTGTGCCAGCCAGAGGGTCCCCGATCGGGACTGTAAAGAGAGGCAAAGGGCAGGACCGGGTGACCATCACTGGAGCGCAAACAGCATGGCCGTGCTCCCACTAGAGAACTAGTTAACCTGAACAGATACCAAATCTGGATTCTCTTGAAATTTGTCCATACCTACACATTCCCAGGATGGATATTTGTTTCTTAACCCTCCAGGTTCTACCAGGGGAGGAGAGAGTGCCAGCTGATGTCTCCTGACTGCTCCAGCCTTACAGAAGAGGGGGCTGAACTGCAGACAAGCTTAAAGTCTGACCCACGGATGGAGAGCCGGGGGCGGGCGCTGGTGTGAAGTCAAACCACCTTCTTTCCAGGCTTTGAGGGCGCTGGGGCTCAGGTGATGGGTGTCTCACTCAGCCCTGTCCCCTGCATGGCCCCAGCCATATGCCACGCACCAACGGGCACACAAAATGTTTGTAAAAGAAGGCAGCAGACATGCACCAGACGCTCCCAGCTGTGGGAACTCACCTGGGCTCTGTCACCGCCCGGCTACCCAAATCCAAACTCAAGGTCTTTCTCCAGACCCAGCTAGCCTTCTTCTATCCCGCCTATGCCCACGGCGCTCGGTTCTGGATTCCCCAAGTTCTAACGCATGTGGGGGTCTCACCTCCACCCTGACCTTCCCACCCACTTCTCCCAAGCTTCTGCAGGCTTTTCTCTTCCTGCTTTCCAGTCACGTCCCTTCCCAGCACCGCCACCCAGCCAAGGCTGCCTCAGCCTTTGCCACATCCTGCCAGCACTTCCTGTCACCGCCTGGCACGGAGGTGGGTATACATCCTGTGGTCCTTGCCTTCGGGCCCGTCTTCTGGTCGATCTTGCCTGCTGCCCTGCGACGGTCATGCTAAAGCCTGCCTTCCTCCGCTCACATCCACTCCCCAAACTTCCACTGGTCTGCACCAGTACTGTGAGGCCCAGATCCCGAGTCCTGGGTCTAGGTCCCTCCAGGACCGGTCAGCAGTGACAGTGACTCTCCCAGCCAATCATCCCATTCAGATCATCAAAGGCACGCACCTGATGGAAACACGCAAGGAAAATCAAACCCGCCTCATTTGCAGATACCTTCACTCAGCTGTGCGTATAATTATCTCCTAACTAAAGAGGGAGACGCAGAATCCGAAGCAGGCTCCGGGCTCCGAGCTGTCAGCACAGAGCCCGATGCAGGGCTCGAACCCACGAACTGCGAGCCCGTGACCCGAGCCGCCCAGGTGCCCCTGAGCCCAACTTCTGTGCTCAGATTAAGAGGCTACAAGTATTTTCTTCCCTTCCTCCTGCGCATCGCCTACAGTGTTCAAGGTACTCATCACGGGACTGCTGAGTCAACAGACTTTACTACTACTTTCTGAAGACAGCCATCCGATCACATAAACGTTTTCAGAAGTTCACACACCTCCAGGGAGAAGCTGCCAAGTATGTGGCAGAAAGCACTGTGTTTCCTGGGTCGGTTATGCGTGAGGCTCCTGGGGCACCTAGTATATCGGGGAGCAAGCTAGGAACGGGGGAGATCACTCTTGCCGGGGTTTGTTCCAGGCTGGACCCTCCTGCAGTTCACATAACCGAGCACGTGTGGACTGGCTTTCACTCTGGATGGGTCGCTGGGCTCCTGCTGTGTGCTGAGTCCTATCAACTCATGGGGGGGGGGGGGTGTGTGGCTCCTGGACAGTGCGGTACAGGGGGCTTCAGGTCAGAGGCGTGACTGGCGCTCGGCCCTGCCTCCCATCAGCTGTGCGGACCGAGCACTCAACGCGACCAACTCCGAGCCTCGGTTTCCTCACCCGCCAAGTGGGAATAATCGTATCTATTCTGTCTGGTTCACGTGAAGACTCAGGCGCTTGGTGGGCCGTAGCTTTTTTTCTCGGTGGAAAGACACCGGCAGATAAAGAGAGATGCGTATCTCGGCAACAAAGATTCGGGGCTTCTGGGATCAGCCGTGGCCCACTGACAGGTGCCAACGCGGAAAACCAACGCTTTGTGGGACCTGCCATGACCAGGACAGATGTCCTCAGGGAAACTGCTCTTGGCACCTTGGAATTTTGAGTCTACGCAGGCTTTCGTCCCAAATACTCCTGCTGGGTGCTCCCGTCTGTCTGGGAAGCACCCTGACCGTGTTTCAGGCGAACTGCCAGGTGGTGGGACAATTCTGGTTGCTTCTACTGGGACCTGACTGCAATGGACTGAAGTCCACTTTGCTTTACTTCAAATTGCGGCTGTCAGAGCTGCCTTCCGGAGCAGACGGCACACAGAGCTGACCACCCGAGGAAAAGCCAGCTTCCGACCCTCTCTCCCTGCACACGGCACAGCCGGGGACCTCTCCTACTGTGGTTGATGTTTTCTGAATACGCTTGTAATGCCGCACAGTGAGCTAAGTAGGAGAGAAGAAAAGCTGACTCACAGACCTGTAGTTTAGAAAGGGGAAAACAGGAAGCAAAGACTTTCTTTCCGAAGGGTCCAAGGGAGAATATGGCAGGTTCAGGCGCCACGATTCTGTTGATGGGAAGCTCCGTCAGAGTCGCCGCTTTGGTGACCCCGCAGCCTCCCATCACCCACCCCCTGGGACAAAGTTCATCACAACCTGGGGATGAAACCCTCACCAGACTCAAGGACAGTTGAGGGATAGTTATGTCCTCCTTGCTTTTTCATTTTTTTTTAATGAAAAAGTAACTTTTTTTGGTGAAAATAAGATTTGCTTCTTCTTTTTTAAACGTTTATGTATTTTGAGAGCGAGCGAGCGAGTGAGCACACAAGTAAGGGAGGTGCAGAGAGAGGGAGAGGGAGAGAGAGAGAGAGAGGGAGAGAGAGAGAGAGAGAGAGAGAGAGAGAGAGAGAGAGAATCTCAAGCAGGCTCCACACTGTCAGCGCAAAGCCCGACACAGGGCTCGAACTTATGCCCCTGAGATCATGACCTGAGCTGAAATCAAAGAGTCGGACGCTCAACCGACTGAGCCCCCTGGGCGCCCCAAGATTTGCCTGTCCTGAAGACAGCGGGTATACACAAGGGTCAAGATGAAATTTTCTGAAATTTACCTCCAAGCCCTATAACAAATCTAGAGAAATCATGAAGGGGAGAAAGTGGGGAGGTGGTGATAAGAACACAGTGCGAGAGTGTGACCCAGGCTTACAAAGGGAGAAGGAAAGGGTCACCTTGGGGCCCGGAAGAAGGGCTGAAGGAGGTAGGAGGAGGTGCACCAATACTGACACGCCAGGAGGGTCCCGCCGCGAGCCGGGGGATGAGCGAGTGTGGGGCCCCGGGCAGAAGTGATGACGCGAATGTCCTTTCCCCTCCCGAATCTCACAGGGAGGGATGTTTGTATCACACAGGCCAAAACAGGAAGGGAGGGACATTCTACAAAGCAGCCGTGCCAACGGGCGGTGGTGGCCACCCAGGTGTCTCCTTGGCCAGTGGACGCGTCCAGGTCCGGGCAAGGACAGGGACACCGGGCGTCCATCAGCCGTCCAGGCATGTGCTCCAGCGGACCTGGCTGCACACGTGTCACATGTGGTTTTCCCGCTGACACGGTCTTACTGAACCCTCGCTGCCAGGCGGGAGGAGAGCACGGCACCGAAATGAGGTTCTGCAGAGTAAAGCAAACAACTGCCACTGATTGTCCCCAAGGGTGGTCGCTGCGGGGGCCTTGAACGCAGCGGGGAGACGGCAGGGGATGTTGCTGCCGGCCGAGAAAGGGGGAAGGGCTGAGGACAGAATCAGCACTGCCGCCTTCCTCCAGGTGCGGACACGGCCCCCTGCCAGGCTCGGCAAACACTCTTGGCCATTCCCTCCCTTCCCCGCGGCTGGCACCGTGTCAAGCCCCAAAGATTCCAGGAGCCCGGGCTCTGCTTCAAGGAGGCCACAGATAAAGTAATCTTCCCCGGGACACCCAGAGGGTGGGTCCCCTGCTGGCCCTCCCTTCCAGAAGCTCTGAGGGGTCCCTGCCAGAATTCCAAGCAACAGGTGACTCAGCAAAGGCACAGGAGGGTCAGGAAGAGCGGCTCGGGGGCTGGTGAGCCCCGGGGTGCAGGAGCAGGCTGGCTGTCGTCAGACGGGCGCCGGTCCCTACGGGCAGTGCTCGCGGGTTCCTCCTCGGGGGCACCTGGCGGGCCAGCGTGCTGTAGGGGCAGCGAGGGATCTCATTCCTGCCTTTCCCCCTTCTTCCTGTCCTCTGCCCCCAAACACACTTCTCAGGCAGTGAGCCTGGGGCCGGGGGGGTTGTGGGCAGGAAGTGAGAGACACCTTCGCCACCTGCAGAGGAAGACGGGGGTCGAGGGTGGCCAGGGCTGAGGTGTGCAGGTGGAGCGGACGCATCTGGCCTGTGTGCCGGGGTGCACGTGTGTGTGTGCACGCACCAATGGCACAAGGGTCACTCTTCTTGCACACACACTTACAAAGGCAGCTCGGAGACCCGAAGCTAGAGTGCCTGTCACCCACGGTGACTTTTACGGTCAGAGACAGCAACGCAGGACGGGGGGGCAGCAGTCCCCACGGCCCTCGTTACTCGGGGACACGTCCGGTGTGCCGGCCCAGCGAGCAGGCTGCAGACAGAGGATCGGGAGTCACACCCGAGCCCCCGCCGCGTTTGGGACCCACGAAGCTCCTGCTCCTTCCGTTTCTGGACCAGCAAGCAAAGCACTCCTCTGGGGACCCAGGGGGTGTGGCGGTCCGGACCCCCCATCTGGATGGGAAACTCACGCAGAGGCAGTGGGAAGGCACAGGCAAGTGATGTGGCTACTTTAAGCCTTTCGAAAGTAGCGTTAACTTACTGCGAAGGTCGAGATCCTTTGCAGGCTAGGATTCTTTATTTTTTTATTATTTAAAAAATTTTTTTAATGTTTATTTTTGAGAGACAGAGAGAGAGAGAGAGAGAGAGAGAGAAAGAGAGAGAGAGGCAAAGCACGAGCAAGGGAGAGGCAGAAAGAGGGAGACACAGAATCAGAAGCAGGCTCCAGGCTCTGAGCTGTTAGCACAGAGCCCGACGCGGGGCTTGAACTCACGAACCGCGAGATCATGACCTGAGCGGAAGTTGGCCGCTTAACTGACTGAGCCACCCAGGTGCCCTGAGGAGCGCCCTACTGTCTTTTTTTTTTTAATTTGTTTTTAATGCTTATTTATTATTGAAAGACAGAGAGTCAGAGCGTGAGCAGGGGAGGGGCAGAGGGAGAGGGAGACACAGAATCTGAAGCAGGATCCAGGCTCTGAGCTGTCAGCACAGAGCCCAACGTGGGGCTTGAACTCACGAACTGTGAGATCGTGGCCTGAGCTGAAGTCCGATGCTTCATCGACAGAGCCCCCCAGGCACCCCTCCTAAGGGATTCTTGAAAGCTCCCCCTTCCCTGCCCCCTTCTCCTTGATCTCTCTCTCTCCCTCATTATTTCCTAACTTTTAGCACTAGGCTCCGTGACCACTAAGCATATGGTGCTTTATCAGTGCTCACAAGGACATCTTGGGATATTATCATTAGTGCTGGTCCCAGGGCTTGGGCTCTGACCACCCGGAGGGGAGGCGGAGGTAGGTTTGAGAAGGACGTGCCTGCACCCTCCTTCCCCCACCCCTGCCCCCAGAGGCGCTGGGGGCTTGAGAGACCATCACCGCCTCACCAAGTCTCAGTCCCCTCCCATCTGCCACCGGACTCAAAGGTCCCGTCCCGTCCCCACACACCGGGAGGGCGGAAGGGCAGCGAGCCACAGAGCAGAGATGCCAGAGGCCCCACGGTGTCCCTCTGGGATTCGCTCATTACTCAGTTCATTACTCATTACTCCTGCTTCCCGGCACCTCGGCCAAAACTGCACAGGTCTTGGGAAGAACCTTTGAAGATCAGGCTGTCTTCCTGGTAGATGTCAGCTGCTTCTCAGGATTCGAGTGTCTCAGAAAGTCCTGGGCTTCACTTAAGCGAGTTTCTTTGAACCGAGAGGGGTTCCTCCCTTCCCCTCCGCTCTGTTGTTTTATGATTCAACACTGTTTACCCAGAAGCACATGGAAAGGACCAGTGCAGGCCATGCTGGCTCCCACGCCAAATCCAAGCGACTACACAAGCAAGGTCCACGTCGAGGCTGCTCGGCCCCTGCGGCTGACCCCGCTCCCTCGTGAGCGGCTACCGCGTGCCCACCGCCATGTGGCACGCTCTGCATACGACAGCACTTCCGATCTTGAAGCAGCCCCGTGTGGCAACTGCGACCTTAATTTACAAAGGAGGGAAATCGGGCCCCAGAGGCCACCTGCTGGGACGGGGCAGAGCAGGGACTCGAACCCACACACTTCACCCCAGAGCTCGTCTTTGTCACTCCAAGGCTGCCCTGTGTGCCCACCTGCTTTGAGAGTCAAACATCACAGTGACGGAGATCAGAATGCCTGGGTGGGGCGAACCCTCCTGGATAGCAGTTCAGGAGCTTAAGACAGGAGGCCGCTGGACGGAGCCACCTGCCTGGCTCTGGAGGACGGAGCCACCCTGCATGGCCCTGGAGGACAGAGCCACCCTGCACAGCCTCAAAGGACAGAGCCGCCCTGCACGGCCCTGGAGGACGGAGCCACCCTGCACGGCCCTGGAGGATGGAGCCACCCCGCATGGCCCTGGAGGACAGAGCTACCCTGCACGGCCTCGAAGGACAGAGCCACCCTGCACGGCCCTGGAGGACGGAGCCACCCTGCACGGCCCTGGAGGACAGAGCCACCCTGCATGGCCCTGGAGGATGGAGCCACCCCGCACGGCCCTGGAGGACGGAGCCACCTTGCACGGCCCTAGAGGACGGAGCCACCCTGCATGGCCCTGGAGGATGGAGCCACCCCGCACGGCCCTGGAGGACGGAGCCACCTTGCACGGCCCTAGAGGACGGAGCCACCTTGCACGGCCCTAGAGGACGGAGCCACCCTGCACGGCCCTGGAGGATGGAGCCACCCTGCATGGCCCTGGAGGATGGAGCCACCCTGCATGGCCCTGGAGGACAGAGCCACTCTGCACAGCCTCAAAGGACAGAGCCGCCCTGCACGGCTCTGGAGGATGGAGCCACCCTGCAAGGCCCTGGAGGATGGAGCCACCCTGCATGGCCCTGGAGGACAGAGCTACCCTGCACGGCCTCGAAGGACAGAGCCACCCTGCACGGCCCTGGAGGACAGAGCCACCCTGCACAGCCTCGAAGGGCAGAGCCATCCTGCGCAGCCCTGGAGGACAGAGCCACCCTGCATGGCCTCGAAGGGCAGAGCCATCCTGCGCAGCCCTGGAGGACAGAGCCACCCTGCATGGCCTCGAAGGGCAGAGCCATCCTGCACAGCCCTGGAGGACAGAGCCACCCTGCACGGCGTCGAAGGGCAGAGCCATCCTGTGCGGCCCTGGAGGACAGAGCCACCCTGCACAGCCCTGGAGGACAGAGCCACCCTTTACGGCCCTAGAGGACGGAGCCACCCTGCATGGCCCTGGAAGATGGAGCCACCCTGCATGGCCCTGGAGGACAGAGCCACCCCACATGGCCCTGGAGGACAGAGCCACCTCGCATGGCCCTGGAGGACAGAGCCACCCCGCATGGCCCTGGAGGACAGAGCCACCCTGCATGGCCCTGGAAGATGGAGCCACCCTGCATGGCCCTGGAGGATGGAGCCACCCCGCATGGCCCTGGAGGACAGAGCCACCCCACATGGCCCTGGAGGACAGAGCCACCCCGCATGGCCCTGGAGGACAGAGCCACCCTGCATGGCCCTGGAGGACGGAGCCACCCTGCATGGCCCTGGAGGATGGAGCCACCCCGCACGGCCCTGGAGGATGGAGCCACCCCGCACAGCCCTGGAGGACAGAGCCACCCCACATGGCCCTGGAGGACAGAGCCACCCTGCATGGCCCTGGAAGATGGAGCCACCCTGCACGCCCTCAGAGGACCAGTGTATGTTCCAGGCACTGCACGTGTTGGGTGCAAAGCCCCGAGTGGGTCACAAGAGGCATCTCCAGGGGAAGACACGGTCTCTGGTTGCAGGAATGTGAGGGTGAGCAGAGAAAGGCCCACGCGAAACCCCAGCCCTGCCCCCAGGGAGCAGAGCGTGAGAGGAAGTCCTCGTTCTCAGGGGGATGGTTGTGTCCACCGTGGGGACAGCGTGGTGGGAGAGGGGACACAGGTCTGGCTTCCAGGAAGGGCAGCAATGCAGGGATGGCGGTGTGTGTGTGACGGGTGGTCCTCCCCACTGCCCAGACCGTGGGGCTGCAGAGGGGGACGATGGGGCAGCCGAGATGAAGTCGGGGGTCCCTTGGGGGAACGGGGTCAAGGTCAGGATGGAGGTGGCCAGGGGCAGGGGGACTCCGGGCAGAGGACACTGTCCCCACACCCCACAGACAGAGGGACACTGGGGGCCGTGGGGTGGCCTGGAGGGAAGAGGCTCCTGAAGCAGAAACACGCACCTGCAGGCTCGCGGCCTCAGGCCCCAGCTGGAATCCGGCCGCGGATGGGAAACTCCAGGCTTCCGAGGAAAACCATCCCAGCGATCGCCGGCCCTCGGGTTTCCAGAAGCCCCAACTTCTGCATTCTGTCCGGCCCTCTGTCCACACCAGCTCCCCTCCTCCCCCCTCTGCCCCCGTCCAGATGCCTCCAGGAGGCAGGGCCCGAGAGCGCGATTGTGACACGGAGGCATGTGTCATATTGTAACTGGGTTTCCACATCCTCCTGGCTGAATTGTAAGCGCCTAGAAGAGGAACAAGGGCGAATAATGAAATATAGGGATGCAGGAAAAGAGGAAGCCACCGCGAGACACCAGGCCAACCGAAATGCGGACACTTACGGAGAAGTGACAGAAAGGGAAGCAGGAGTCAGGAATTGCATTCGGTGGCTGGGCCAGGCGCACACACACGTATGCACAGATGAACACTCACAGGCACAGACTCTCACACTCACGTGCCCAGGCGCACAGAGACAGACTCTCACACGGACACACACTCACAGACACGTCCACACACACATTATACACAGACTCACGCACACTTATACACACTCACACACACATACACACAGACGTGGACACTCAGATACACACAGACTCACACACATGCACACTCATAAATACAGACTCACACACTTAGACACAGACACACACATGCACACTCATAAATACACATAGATTCACACACATATATACACAGATACACACTTATACACACAGACTCACACATATACACACACATACACACACACATACAGACATGTACACTCACATATCGACTCACACACACATGTACGCAGACACACTCACAGACACACACACACACGCTCCCAGATACATGCTCTCACACACATACACACACACTTACAGACTCTCAAACACACTTACACATGCATATGCACACACTCATACAGAGACTCACACACAGATGCACACACACAGACACACATACTTACACAAAGACACCCACACAAACGCAGACACAGACTTCCACGCACAGACGCACTCACATACATTCACATAAACGCATATTCTCACACACACACATGCGCACATGCATATACACACTCTACACACACTCACAGACACACAAACATATACACATCCACCCACATATGCACAGATAATGCTCTCACCTGGACACGTATATACTCACTATATATACACACATACATATACACCCCCCCCATACACACACAGTCTTACACGCACACATTCTCACATACACAGACTCACATGCTCACACATACACACTCATACACAGGCACACATATTCTCACACAGACACACGCACAGACCTCTACACATACACACACACACTCACACATACATACCCACATACTTCTATACAGCTTCACTCAGATACACACACATATGGATATGCACCCTCACAGAGACACATACATACACTCACACTTACATACACACTTTCACACAGACACACATACTCTCGCATACACAGTCACACACACACCGTCTCCTATATGCATACAGTCACGCTCACGCATATGTGCACACACATATACCGTCTCGCATACACAGACACAGAGTCACATGCTTGTACCCACACTCACACACGCTCACGAGCCTTTCCTCATCAAAGCAGACTTCTACAAGGCAAGGCTGTCCTCGTCCGGGCCCCTGAACGAGGGACCAGTCTGGGCCGCGGCCCAGCTGTGTGAGGAGGTCCCGTCCCCGCATCCCCCGCATGTCTGCCCTCAGTGGTGTGAGGTCCAGAAAATCCCTGGTAATTCTAGGGGCCATGCTGTTATTTTTTCTCTGCCACTTAACAGGCTGGAGTAAAACAGGGTGAAAAATCCTTTCGGCGTAATCAACACTGTAATCTTGGAGCTCAGACCAAAACGATGGAAAAACGAACAGAAAACGTTAACGACATTCAGGCAGATCCCCTTTGGGACTAAAAATACCCTTTCAAGAAACGAGAACAGACAGAGAGGAAAAAGCATGAAACTTAGGGAAGAAGGAGAAAGAAGTTGTGAATTAACCGGTTTGTGGTATTTTCTGCGTGTGGAGATAACCAGCGGGACTCTGGGTCAAAGGCATTCCCGCTGGAGGGGCGAGGAGGTCGCCGAGAAAAATCCTTATCTACCGTTTTCACAGGCGTGTGACGCAAGGGCGAGGGCCCCGCCGAGGGGGCCTCACCTCCGAGGCCTCTGGATTCACATGGGAAGCTCCCTCCAGGCACAGGTTTTAAAACGAATGCGCCCCTCTTCCCTGTTCCCTGGTGTCCAAGAGAAACAGTGGCTACTACCCCCAGGAATTATTACTGTTCTTGCAGAAAAACTGCTGCTTATCTCTTTAGACGTTACACGTGAATAGAACCTTCCCGGGATCGTTTCTTTCCATTCGTTCTTTGCAAGCAAGCACAGAACCGTTGCCATGAATTACAAACCAGAGAAGGCTCCGTGCACGGCCCGTGGGCAGAGCTCGGACATGTGGGCAGCTCAGGACGGCCCTGTGCGTCCTCCCTCCCATCCTGCTGTCAGGCCTCCCCGGGCCCTGGCCGCTGCTTATGTTCTTCAACCCTTCTTCACCGCCTGCTGATGGCCTGGACCCTCTAGATGCTTCCCCCTCCCTCACCTCCTAGAAGTGAGCTTCTGTCTGACGGCAGGGAGAGCGCCGGGGCTCAGCTGTTTCCCCGAGCAGAGGGCGGCTGGTCAAATTTCCACCTACAGAGCCGACTGCCAGGGCTGTGACCCACCCTCCAGGCTTCCTGGGTGAATGTTCTAGATGGCACTCTATGCCTCACACATGGTTCCTACCCCAACGTGACGCTGTGGACCCTGCAGTGTTGACGCCCAGCCATGCCACGCAAAACCAAGCCCCTGACGTTTTCCTCCACACGTAAACCTGAGTCTTACCGAGCACCTGTGATGCTGTCGCTCGTGACACCCACCGAGGATGGGACGTCTGCCCCGTGGCCACGGGCCTGCCACCAGGGGCACTGACGGCTGCCGTGTGAGACCCTCCCCTGTATCAGCAAAATGGAGGTGGCCAGTGCTAGCCAGCACGGGGAGCTACCAGCCTGTGATTCCAAAATGTCCCAGTTCTTTTTTTCCCTTCAGTTTTGGCAGCTTGGTTTCTCATCTCTGAACCCTGTTTCTTTCTTTTCTTTCTTTCTTTCTCCCTTCCTTCCTTTCCTTCCCTTATCCCTTTCTTTCTTCCCTTTCTTTCTTTCTTTCTTCCCTTTCTTCCTCTCTTCCTCCCTTCTTTTTTCTTTCTTTCTCTTTTCTTTCTTTCTTCCTTCCTTCCTTCCCTTCCTTCCCTATTCCCTTTCTTTTCTCTTTCTTTCTTTCTTTCTTTCTTCCCTTCCTTCCTCTCTTCCTCTTTCTTTCTTTCTTTCCTTCTTTCTTCTCCCTTCCCTTTTCCCTTTCTTTCTTTTCTTTTCTTTCTTTCTTTCCTTCCTTCCTCTCTTCCTCCCTTTCTTTTCTTTCTTTTACTCTTTCTTTCTTTCTTTCTTTCTTTCTTCCTTTCCTTCCCTTTTCCCTTTCTTTTTCTTTTCTTTCTTTCTTTCTTCCCTTCTTTCCTCTCTTCCTCCCTTTCTTTCTTTCTTTCTTTCTTCCCTTCCTTCCTCTCTTCCTCCCTTTCTTCTTTTCTTTCTTTCTTTCTTCCTTTCCTTCCCTTTTCCTTTTCTTTTCTTTCTTTTCTTTCTTTCTTTCTTCCCTTCCTTCCTCTCTTCCTCCCTTTCTTTTTCTTTCTTTCTTTCTTTCTTTCTTTCTTTCTTTCTTTCTTTCTTTCTTTCTTTCTTCTTCCTCTTTCTTTCTCCCTTCCTCCTTCTCTTTCTTCCTTTCTTCCTTCCTTCCTTTCTTTCTATCTATCCAAAAAATGATACACAGTAGCAAAGACCTCACCTGGGCACCACACCACCTCGCTGTCCCACCTGCAGCCTGTTGGCCACCTTTCACCTGCTGTGGGCAGGTGTGCCCAGTGCACCCCATGTCGTCTGCTCAGCTGTGCCATATTCTGTCTCTCTGCCCAGGGCATTGGAGGCTCCAGGAAAACCTGTGCTGTGCACCAGCAGTTCCCAACCAGGACGCTCACCCTCCATGGGGCAGCCTTTGGCCAGTGGGGGTGCCATGCATGCCCCCTCCTGCATTCTGCCCCCCGGAGGGGGGGGGAGGGAGTTCTGGTGGGATGGAAGCCTGGTCCCCCACAGCAGTGGCAGGTGCATATCTGCATGGGTTTTCCCTTGTCCTTGCTCCCCTGTCTCTTGGTCCTGCCCCCCACCAGGCTGGAGAACAATTGAGAAGCATCTCGCACGCACAAATGGCAAACCTGGGGTTTTTGAGCCCCCAGTGACTGATACACCAGTGTCTGCAGATGCTCCAGGGGAATTCTGCCTTCTCTGGACCCTCTGTCAGTGTGTGTGGGGGGGGGGGGGCAGAAAGAGAGGGAGACACAGGATGCAAAGCAGGCTCCAGGTTCTGAGCTGTCAGCACACATCCTGACCTGGGGCTCTCTCACAAACCGTGAGATCATGACCTGAGCCGAAGTCAGCCACTTGACTGACTGAGCCACCTGGGCACCCGTGGCATTGAGTTTTAGTACAATTCCTGCATCCCGCATCTGGGACAGGTTGGGTCCCCAGGCCAAGGGATCCCCTGCCTGGTAACCAAGGTGCCGGGAGACGTATGTAAAGGAAAGTTTTAGGAACTTGCTGGTAGATTCAGAGATTCACTAACAAGAGATGCCCTTTAATAAAAACGACACAGTTGAAGACCGATCGTGGAGCCAAAACTGCATCTACCGGCCCCCGGCCATCAGGCTGCTCCCAGCCCCGGCCTCAGTTTCCCTACATGAAGACACCATACCTGTCCCTCCATTTGGTGACTTCAGAGAGCCCCAGCTGTCATGGCTGGGCTGATGCATAAAAGAAGGGGGCAGGCCTCTTTCCCTCCCGTCTCTGACAAGCCTTAGCACAAACACTGCAGAATCAGAGCCTCGAGTTCAGGGAATGAGCAGGAGACTGGACATCAGGCCCGTTCTGGGGAGGCGTGGTGGTGTGCCAGGGCTCTGGAGGCTAGGCCTGCCCGTTAGGGCAAGAGTTGTGGCAGACGGGATTAAGGGGAAAGAAAAGCAGGTTTCTCTGGCTCTCTATCTGGACAAAGTGGAACTGCAAATCCCACGGGACGGGAGAGGAAGAGCGTGGGCTCCAGGCACATTGTTGGTGGCTCCGTGGTTCCTCTGGCCTCCAGACCTCCCAGCTTCTGTCTTTTGTGATGAGATCCTACCGTAAGATCTAAGCAAGGAGAAGAGGTGTGGGAAGGTGTGATCTTGCTTATTGAAGAGCAATATTTATTTTGGGGCAACTGGGTGGCTCAGTCAGCTACGCATCCGACTCTTGGTTTCAGCTCAGGTCACGACCTCGTGGTTCATGAGTTCGAACCCTGCATCAGGCTCTGTGCTGGTGGCACGGAGCCTGCTTGGGATGATCTCTCTCTCTCTCTCTCTCTCTGCCTCTCCCCCCACTCTCTCTCTCTCTCTTTCTCTCCCAAATAAATTAACTTGAAAAAAAGAGAGCAATATTTATTTTCAGAACACTGAGTATTAAGAAAGTTCTAAAAATATATGAGGGAAAATGTACAGCATGTGGAATTCACAGAAAGTTTTGCCCTCTGCAATGACAAAATATTCATATTTTGGTCACCAATTACTCCAAGGTTGGTCGCGGTTGAGGGCCAAGTGAAATAAAATGTCTAATAAAGTAACAATAAGACATATTTTTGCACATTAGATCAAGAATTGTCATCAGCCTTTCCCATTTTGGCTTGAGGCTCTGGGTTTAAGTGATAGAAAGAAATACAGTGTAAACTTAAACTGGATCAAACTTAAACTAAAGATCAAAGAAATGGCGAATGTAATCCCTTTGCCTGATTCTGAGCTGCTAAACTTAAAGAATATAGACTCGAGGGGGCGCTCGGGCAGCTCAGTCAGTTGAGCATCTGACTCGTGATCTCAGCTCGGGGCATGATCTCACTGTTCGGAGGTTCGAGCCCCGCGTCAGGCTCTGAGTTGATAGTGTGGAACCTGCCTAGGATTCTCTCTCTCTCTCTCTCTCTCTCTGCCCCTCCCCTGCTCACAATCTCTCTCTCAAAATAAGTAAACTTTAAAAAATAGAGAGACTTGGGGGAATCATCCCGTTGATATTACACTGACTCAGAAGTCAGACATCCACCTATACCACGTGGTGGTAACGGGTCAAGAATGAGAAAGTAAAACCAGCCTCTGAGGCAACCGACAAAAAGAGAACTCAGAAGCCTTTGAACCAGATTCACGCGTCTACTCACGGGTGAGTCCCTGTGACACTCACGGGCCCTCACCTCATGCACACTTTTGAAAATGATTAAATGGTTCTTTCTTAACCTAACACCCAGCAGATTAGAAGTTGCATATTAGAAAGTTGAGGCCGACGCTGAAAACACTATGCAACCAGATAAGAGAACTCGAGAGCCAGGGTCATTTAGGGAACAGAGATAAGGTCCACAGGGGCGCTGACTTTTTCCAACAGTGAAGCACAGGGCTCAGCCCACACGGCCAGACAAATGCAAGTCTTATTTCTGGCCGCAAGAGGACTACCTCTTGGCCATCTGGACCAAATATCTGGAAGTCAACAGGCCGCTGCACTGGCGACGTGAGAAATGTCTGAGGAAGGAAGGAATAAATAAAGAGTAAATGAATGAACGGACAGCACAGTCCTTCCTGCACACGGGGTTTACAATTCGCCAAATGTGTGCACACAGATCACCTCTCCGGAACGCCCGAGTTAGTATTTACAATAGCAGACCTGAGCTGAGAAGAGAACGTTGAAATGTTTTCAAGATATTCTTGAAAGAATCTCAGGGGGTCAAGTGGGTTCTAGAAAGATCCCTCATCCCAACGGGTTAAATATACCGAAAATAAAATGGGTAGGTTTGAGTAGTTTAGAAAATGTGGTCACGAAGGAATGTTCCCTCCCCGCCACATGCTAGATGAATAAGTTGGTGGAGGTGCCCTTGAACGTGAACCATGAGCGTGCGTGTCAGACTGAGTTCAGATCACTGACCAGCTTGCTGAAGGATTTCACTTACAACAGGGACAGTGAATTTTGCCTCACGTATCCATTTCTGGGCAGAGAAACTGTGGATTTTCATTGCAACTGTGTGCCAAGTGCATAAATCTTAGGTAGGGGTTAAAAGGGTTTGGTGTCGACTGCTTCCAGGGTTTTGCTGCCGGGCAAGTAGATATGGAGGAAATACAGAACATTCTGAGATTAAAAACAGGAAACGGGTGAATTCATTGCCCCTTCTGGGAAATGATGAAATGAAATGTGTTTCAACCTTAAGGTGTAATCATGCAAAACTGCGTTTATCAAGGTTATTAAGACATATGATTTCTCATCAAGATAAATGACTTTTTAAAATTAAAAAAACCAAGGGGCGCCTGGGTGGCTCAGCCAGTTAAGCGTCTGGACTCTTGGTTTTGGCTCAGGTCATGATCTCTCGGTTTCGTGAGTTCGAGCCCTGTGTTGGGCTCTGCAATGACAGTGCAGAGCCTGCTCGGGCTTCTCTCTCTGCCCCTCCCAAAATAAATCAACTGAAACAAATAAATAAAATTTAAAAGCCCAACTAATATACAGGTTCAATCCACCCCACTCCCATAACATAAAACTACAAAGAGCTAGATGCTTGAGGATTTTCTAGTACTAGACAATTAGACACGAAAGCAAGAAAGTCTCTAATGAACAATTGTGGTGTGGTGAGTACCTCAGTGATCTCACACTGGAACTTATAAAGTTGAGAACTGGCTGTCTTTGTTCAGAGCTGTGCCACGTGAGCTGGATTAAACAATGAGAGGCACTGTGCGACAACCCCAACCCCTTATGCTAGAAAGCACAACTGGTTATTTTTAAAAGCAAGTCTTCAACAACAAGCCAGGGAAGCCCACCGTGTCCTCTGCCTGCTGACGCCCACTGGCACAGGCAGGGCCCACAGCGGCAGCACCGAAAACCCAGCACGCGGGGATCGTGGCCCCAATCGCTCCGCGTGCCCACGGATGCCTTTTCGCAGACTAACACACACAGCGGTTGTACAAATCACACCAAAGATCTCCGTTTATGAGTAACCCATGCAAATGAGCGGCAACGAAAGAACAGAAAATGATGGGAAATCTGACAGCACACATGTTTTCACACTTCGATGACACATGTCTAACGGTTAAGAACGGAGGCAGTTATCTGCGTGTGATGTAAGGCCATCGTCAGAGTCTACTGGGGTAACATGCTATCGTGACCCAATAGACCTTGCCTCTGGCCTGCCTCCAAGCCCTGCCCGGGGGTTCTCTATCCAGCTACCAAATCAGCCATGAGCAAACCCTCGAAACCAGGAAGAAGGGCCAGGGCACGTATTGCTGGTGGGTTCACCCAGTTCCCAAATACGGCATCCGTGCCATGCAGATTAACGGGATATGATAGTGGTAAGGAGGTATGGATGTTCTGTCTTCTTGGGAAGCACAGACCCACCTTGGTGGCTGCGCCCTGCAACAGAAGGCCTGAACCATTCCCCATGCATCCCAGGATCTCCCACCATGCTCCTCTGAGTAGGGGGCATCAGCATGTGGCCACATGGTCACTGACGGTGACTCGAATCCTGCCCCTGCCCCGGGACCACCCCCTTACTGCCACTGCTTCTCACACCTCTGCTCAGACACCTCAACAGGCCTGGGGGTCATTTCATTCGTTTCTCACATGGGTTCTTGAACCTAATTTTGGTATTGTCAAACTTGTTGCTTTCTGAACCAATGTGGAAAATAAATAGGATACATTGTCTTGTTTCTAAAGCCTTGACTCAACCTTTGCCTGGAGGGTGTCCCTATCTGCCCACCTGATTTCCTACAGATTCTGTAACATAACTTAAAATATACGCATTAATGCACTAAATGTGACTGGGTTTCAGGTAGGGAAAAACACAAAAGGGAAGAGAAGAAATGGTTGAAATTGGCATTCATCTGGGGGGATGCTATTCCCATGACTCCTCCCATTCCCCACACCCATGGCCATGACTGCCTATGGAACACATCCACTGAAGGCCTTCTCCAAGGTCAGCCCTGCTCCCAGAATCTCCCCTGAGCCCACTCAGAAACCCGGTTGCCATGGCACTTCCTTGGCCCTCAGTTGTGTCCCCCCAACCTGTCCCTTTCTCCCATCCATCTCTAAAATTCTACCTATGCTTGAAGGGATAGAATACACGTCATGTCTTCTAAAATCCTACATAGGTTCCACCAGGGGCGCCTGGGGGGCTCAGTCAGTCGACCGTCCGACTTCAGCTCAGGTCACGATCTCGCAGTTCATGAGTTCGAGCCCCGCGTTGGGCTCTGTGCTGACCACTCTGAGCCTGGAACCTGCTTCGGATTTTGTGTCTCCCCCTCTCTCTGTTCCTCCCCCACTTGTGCTCTATTTCTGTCTCTCTCTCAAAAACAAATAAACATTAAATACAATTGAAAAAAAAAAACAACACTGATTTTGCTCCTTCTCTGTTTCTGGGTTTTGGTACCTCCAACCACTGCAGCATTTTGTGTGTCCTGCTCCCTGAGGAAGTCCCCCCAGTGTGCCTCCCTCACCCTCTTTGTTCCTTACAACGTGCGCAACAAATGTTCCAAGGATGGTCCAGCCTGGCCGGCAGATATCACAATCAAACTTTTCTACCAGTTTCCTAACGCTATTTAGAATTCCAGGATGTTTCATTATATCAGTCAACTAATATCACGCTTTGGATGGTAACAAAGATCATAAACACACAGGCTTCACATAAAAAATGGTAGCAACACAGCGCCAAAAGAACGCAAGACTTAGAATCAGAGAACTTGAGTTTACACGGGTCGTGGGATTTGTAGATCAGTGAATTGACCTCACTAATTTTATAACCAACCATGAGCTCAAGATGGAGGCCCAATGACCCCAAGTGCCCACTGCCATTTTAGGCAGTCTGGGCACGGGGACCTTCTTCACCTACAAAGCAGAGAAAGCACTGTGAGGACTAAGTTGGATAAGCCACGTCACCACCACCACCGTGCTCTACCTCCCTCCAATCCATTTTGAGTTAAAAGCAAAGGCTGTTAGCATCTTCAGCACATGAGTCTGGTGTGTTGTGTTCAACCACTGGGCACCATCGCTGCGTAAGGTAGCAATCCGCTTACTGGAATTCTTTTGTGCCGACTGTCTCCAGTTCTGTTTGCATTTATTTACTTTTTCTCATGTTTGTGTTCAGAACAGCGGCCAGCTTTCCACCACACGCGGCACAGCCATTGGTTCAATTTGCCCATCCCAGAAACAAAATGGTGGCCAGGCTCGGTTCTCCAGTGGGCGGAGCCTCGGAGTCGGTATGCTGTGACATCCATGGTTTCGAACCCACCACGTTCTTGCTCTGATCTGGGTAGTGATGTGGAAGCAGCACCTCACAGAGGTGTTTTACCTCAAAGAGTGTGCCAAAAATAACTGTTCCTCAACGCACACAACCCACACTCATTTGTGTGTGCGTGTGAGAATTTTGCTAACAGCCAAGTTAGAGGGCATCTCATGAAATCACTTCTCAGCAATTCTTTCTCTTTTGTGGCTGGGACTCATATGCTCTTTTCCACGGATTCTGAAAAGTCGGCCGTGTTGTTTCCAGGAACACCAAGTGAAGACTTCAAAGAATTCGTTTTCCTGACCAACCAAACACAATCCACTTGTCTGCCTATTTACTACTACGAAAGGTGCGGCCCGCGGATGGGCAATAGGCAGATTTGTCTGAAACGGGAATTCTCGGGGAAGTGTCCCTGGCGTATCACAGGGAAATCTATCACAGGGATTTTCTTTGCTCTTCCTAAATAAAGAACATACTTCGCATTTTGATCATGGTAAAACGTCCCTCCTTTTGATCTCCCGTCTGTCTGTGGAGCTTGGAACGTGAGCCTTCCTGACCCAAAATGCTGGCAGTGTGGGAAGGAAAATGCATTCACCACAGCAGCGTGACGTTGTCGGGCACAGACCCCGAGGACTTGTCTGAACCCTCACGGGGAGAGCCATCCATGTCGCTGTCATTGTAAAGCACACTTTCTATCTGATTTCCCTTTTGCTTCAACTTCCTGAGAAATCTTTCTGTATCTACGGCAGGCCACTTGCACCTGAAAGATCCAGGAAACGGTGACACCACGCTGGACATTTACACTGAGCTTGGAAATCCTGGATGGAAGGGACAGACCCATCTGTCTGCAGGTAACATGATAACATTTCCATTTACAAAAGTAAAAATTAAACTCCATGAAAAGCCTGACGGACACAGGCATGTGCAAGACTGGCTTTGCCTGGAATGAACTGATTCAAGACCATCCCGGTGGAAACAGTGGCATATTTTTCTGCTTTGATGCCTGGTGTGAATTTTGCTCCTTTTAAAGAACTTGCAAAAACGTAGCTGGCAATGGTTTAGCTCCCCTATGTCAATCTCATCCTTTATTTTTTAAAGTTTTATTTATTTTTGAGCGTGGGGGAGGGGCAGAGAGACAGGAGGACAGAGGATCCGAAGCAGGCTGCATGCTGATAGCAGAGAGCCCAATGCGGGGCTCGAACTCACAACTGGGAGATCATGACCTGAGCCGAAGCTGGACGCTTAACCGACTGAGCCACCCAGGCGCCCCCCGATTTCATTCTAATTAAAAAAAACACACAGATTATCTAAATGATGAAAAGGAAAAAATAAAGGGGCAGTGGGTACGTTTTCAGGTGGGCTTCTCCCGAAGTTGCCGTTAAGAGGAGCATCTTAAGGGAAGAAGACGTCTTATTCATGGCTGTACCTATGTCTGGCATTCCAAGAACTTAGCAGGCTGATGGGAAGCACACCCCACTGAACAAGACAGTGATAAATGCCTGATCCTACTCTGAGATCCAAATATCCCGGGCAATGCCTCAGCAGTTATGTCCGAGAAACTCATGCACGTCTTCTGAGTTGACAGTTGACAGGGGTTGTGGCTGCACGAAAACTAACACAGCTGCCCGCATGTAAACCCGTTGCATTTGGAGGAGCCGGGCTCTGTGCAAGGAAGGTTCTGTTCCCGCTAAGCTCTCTGCCCTCCAGAACTAGAATATTCAAGTTCACAAACCTGGAAAACATGTTTAATAGCCACGTTTTTACAGACCACGAGTCCCTCAGGACTACACAGCTTTCTTGCTACCTTCCATCACATCCCGAGGGCGAACGTAGCTTTGGACAAAGGTGAGCTCACCAGAGGCAGTGACCAGGGCCGGCAGGGCCCTCCGGGTGCCGAGTTTGGGGAAGGACCTGGGCACATAGCCAATGTCTGGGGAAGGGCGGGGGGACCCTCAAAGGAAGTGAAGCAAATGTAATATCGTGCTGATTTCATCCCACTTGGAGGGACCCAGGAAACGTTAGCCAGGAGGAGGGGGTGTTCAGAGGGCTTAGTGTGGCTGCCTTCAGTGACCAGAAGGGCCCCCACAACTCACTGCCAGTGTGGCTCTAGATACAAGCAGATTTGATTTCACGACTTTGCTAATCATCAGCGTCAACCTAAGGCTGTCCTGGGAGACATGCAAATGGGCTGGCCCTTTCCCCATCAACGATGCTGAAGGACTTAACGTGCTGGGCTCCTGTTAGCTTAGTGGCCTTCCTTCTGGAATGCTTTATGGGAGGGGGCCCCACTGCGCAGCAGAAGCCTGACAGTGATCAAACGCATGGTGTGCGGCTGGCTCAGTGGGTGGGGGTTGGGGGCGGAGGGAGGCGCCAGAAGCTTTCCTAAATTTTCCTTGTTTCCTTCCCGTGCAGAGGCTCTGAATCACCTTTCCACTCGGGGTACAGTGACCTAGCAGTCAGTGCACCTGACAAGAGCAGCCAGGAACTTTAATGCATCAACCTGAATATTTTAGCAGATGTTCAAAACCGGGCAGAAGTGTCTATGAGACAAGAAGATCGTTTATTCTAGATTTTATTTCTATAATTTTAAAAATTCCATTTATTTATTTATTTATTTATTTATTTATTTATTTATTTATTTATTTATTTTGAGAGACAGAGAGGGAGTGGAGGAGGGGCAGAGAGAAGAGGGAGACACAGAATCTGAAGCAGATTCCAGGCTCCGAGCTGTAAGCACAGAGCCCGACACGGGGCTCGAACCCACGAACCGTGAGATCATGACCTGAGCTGAAGTCAGATGCTCAACCGACTGAGCCACCCAGGCGCCCCTCTATAATTTTTTACTATTTTACTGTTTTCCTCTCTCTACTCAATTGTGTCCTTCCTGTTTGCCATGGAAGGTAAGCTCTCAGAGCCCGTGGGTTTTTTCTGTCTTGGTGGCCCCCGTGCCTGACAGGCTGCCTGGGACAAAGTGGGTACTTAGGAAGCATTTATCTTATGAACTGATCCTTGGAGCCACTCAGTCCCACCTCCAGCTTGTTCCCCTGCATGCTGGGATGCCAATGCCACTCGACACTTGGGCTAATCACTTAGCTTCAAACCTACCATCCTATGTGGTGCCTGGGCTTCCTGGGGGTGTAGACAGTTTATTGAACTCCTTGCGGGAGCCAGTTCTCATGCGGCCTGATGCCCATGACATCTAGTCTCTCAGCCCGTAACATGTTCAGTGATTGCACGTTAAAGACAATATGGTATTGGACAACGTATCAGTAAGTACTCAGATTTATTTTTAGCTTTGAAGGCTGGATAGGATAGAATAAATTCTTAGTATACACCTATGAACATCTTGATAAGATAACTCGGTATAGGACCCAGTAATTACTTCTGAGATCCCGAGATGCCGTTAATTCAGATTATTTGTCCCCTGAAGGGTGGACAGAGGGGGTTATCTTCGAAGACTCTAGACTGCAAGGCAAACCCTAATCACACAGCAAAACTAAAAAGGCTCATTTCCCTCATCTTTTCCCATTTACGTTTGACTTAAATTTTTATTTTATTTTATTTTTGAGAGATGCAGAGCACGAGCAGGGGAGGGGCTGAGAAAGGGAAGCACAGAATCGGAAGCAGGCTCCAGGCTCCGAACTGTCAGCACAGAGCCCGACGCAGGGCTTGAACCCATGAACCGCGAGATCACGACCTGAGCTAAAGTTGGACACTTAACCGACTGAGCCACCCAAGCGCCCCTGACTTAAATTTTGAGATGACACATCTTATTTTTCCCTCAGCTGTGAAGCAGGGCTCCCTTCCTTCTGCTAACTGTTTTTACTTGATGGTTACAACATTGGCTCTTTCAGCTCCCCCCCGAAATGACTTTCTATTTCTGCGGCCAGGCTCACGAAAAGACAGCCTGAAGAGGGTTTTCGCCATACACCGAACTTGGCGTTTCTGTAAGGTGGGATGTTGGTTATGTTTCTCCTTCCCCCCACACTGTGTTCTGTGACGGGGAAGAAACCGTAGGGGAAACGCTTACTTGCCTGTGAGGGTCTCGCAGTCTAGCTGAACCCCGTGGGCAGGTGCACAGTAGCCCCTCCCCCCCCAACCCCGGGCAGCTTACACCAGATGCTAAGCCTTGCACCACAGGTGTCTTTGTGCTTTCTGTGCCTCTTGTGTCGAAAAAGTGAAAGAATTCTAGGCGTGCTTAGAGGAAGTTAGGCAAACATTCTGGGAGTTCTAAAATACGCTTCCTAGAGGGCAAAGAATGTGACTGCACGGGTTGGCCGTGTGTAAAGAGAAGGAGCTTCTAAACATGACCCAATGACATCATCAAGATCCACCGGAAGGGACAGAGACATGAACATGGAGGTTGGCAAAGGGCGTGGTCTGTCCATCCGTCCATCCGTCCGTCCATCCATCTATCCATCTATCCATCCATCCGTGAGGAAATGCATATGGTAAACACATGGCAAATTTTCATCCCTTCCAACCCAGGTAGGTAGGTTAGCAGACTTTAAATTTTTTTTTTAATGTTTATTTATTTTTGAGAGAGAGAGAGTGCAAGCAGGGGAGGGGCAGAGAGAGGGAGAGACACAGAATCCGAAGCAGGCTCCAGGCTCCGAGCTGTCGGCACAGAGCCCGACGCCCCTAAATAAACATCTTTTTAAATGTTTATTTATTTTTCAGAAGAGAGAGAGAGAGCGTGTGCAAGAGTGTGTGATCAGGGGACGGGCAGAGAGAGAGAGAGAGGGAAACACAGAATCCGAAGCAGGCTCCAGGCTCCGAGCCGTCAGCATAGAGCCCGATGCGGGGCTCGAACCCACAGGCCGAGAGATCTTGACCTGAGCCGAAGTCGGAAGCTTAACTGACTGAGCCACCCAGGCGCCCCCAGGTTAACACACTTTTATTTTATTTTATTTTATTTTATTTTATTTTATTTTATTTTATTTTATTTTATTTTATTTTATTTTTATTTATTTATTTTTTAATTTTTAAGTTTATTTATTTTTGAGACAGAGAGAGACAGAGCATGAACGGGGGAGGGTCAGAGAGAGCGGGAGACACAGAATCGGAAGCAGGCTCCAGGCTCTGAGCCATCAGCCCAGAGCCTGACGCGGGGCTCGAACTCACTGACCGCAAGATCGTGACCTGAGCCAAAGTCGGACGCTTAACCGACTGAGCCACCCAGGCGCCCCCAGGTTAACACACTTTTAAAACAGCACTTCCCACACTCTGCATTTAGGAAAACCGCAGGACACATTCAGTGTGTTTTGCACATGAAGGTAGTGGGTGGTTAGTCTGCCCCGCATCACAGCTGCAGTGAGGCTGAGAGACCAGATTTAACCCAGACCTTCTGCTTCAAAACCTTCTACGATAAGCTAGACTCATCGTCCAGAGGAGTTCTTTTAGGGTGAACCTTTATGGCAGCCCTGAAAACAATTCTCACTGCTTTATAATTAAAATTTGGTGGTTTTTTTTTAAGATTTTTTTTTTTTTGAGAGAGAGAAAGCACAAGCAGGGGATGGGCGCAGAGAGAGAGAGAGAGAGAGAGAGAGAGAGAGAGAGAATCCTAAGCCACATTGTCAGGGCAGAGCCCAATGTGGGGCTCGATCTCATGAACCAGGAGGTCATGACCCGAGCCGAAATCAAGAGTCAGACGTCCAACCGACTTGAGCCGCCCAGACGCGCCCTGATGGCAGGTAACCCCTGTCTAACTCACCGAACAAGCAGCAAAAAGCAAGAGTTAGTGACCTGGAGACCCGTGTGGCTCTGACTCTCAGTTACCTACCATACAGGTGCATGGGACCCGAGGGTACCTGGGGTGGCCTTGCCTCTGGCCTCTTGAAATGGTCTATTCCTGGGCAAAAGGTTTCAGCCACTGGTCCCTGGACCCAAGGAACAGAATTCTGATGAAACTGTACCAAGATCAATGTTGAAAGAAAGGAAGACAGGAAGGTCGGAAAGAGGGAAAGAGGGAAGGAAGGAAGGGAGAAAGGGAAGAAGAGGAAGAGAGAAGAAAAGCAAGAAAGGAGGAGGGAAGAAGGAAGGGGGGAAAAATTAAGAAAGAAGGAAAATAAAAAGGAAGGGAAGAAAGGCAGCAAAGAAAGCAAAAAGGATCACCAGACAGGAATAGGACAATCAGAGCCACAAGGCTGAATCTGTGACTCTGTGGGTCCTGGCATGCTCAGGAAACACAGCAGCCACAGGAGGACACGCTGTCTCCCGAAATGCAGGAAGGACAGCAATTAGTAAGCATGTGGCGTCCTCGTACAGGAAGGCTGGGGTCTGGGCTGCACGCAGCGAGGCAGGGTCGGGCGCCCGAGCGCCCCGTGGCCAGGCTCTCGGGACATGGGTGCTGAAGGGGGACATCAGGCTTCCCTAAAGGCAGATTGCTGCTGCCCTTCCTACTAAAAGAAATAAAAAAGCCTTCCCTTTACCACCTCTGCTCCCATTGCTTCATCAGGCTGCAGCAGTATCTTTTAGGAAGTTATTGAGAAGTTTCATTGTCCCCAATTTTTAAAAACAATTTCACAGATACGATGGTGTCTGCCTTAGAAGCTTTATGCCTGTCCTCAAATGCTGTGCTCGTGGAATGTGCTTCAGGTCTATAAAGCAATTGCTTCGTTTCAAAAAGAAAAAAGAAAAAAGAAACCCTCGAAACAAAAAGGACTGTATTTCTGTCTGTACGGAACTCAGTCACTCAGTTTTGGAAAACGAACTGGTTTCTGCACGTTGACAGACTGCCCTGTTCTCGTTATTTTAGAGAGCTTCATGAGAGGCCGACCAGTCACCTCCAGTTAGGACAGAGCTGGGGCACCTGGGTGGCTCAGTCGGTTGAGCGTCCGACTTTGGCTCAGGTGACGATGTCACAGTTCATCGGTTTGAGCCCCGAGTCGGGCTCTGTGCTGACAGCTCAGAGCCTGGAATCTGCTTTGGATTCTGTGTCTCCCTCTCTTTCTGCCCCTCCCCTGCTTGCTCTCTCTCTCTCTCTCTCTCTCAAAAATAAATAAACATTTTTTAAAAAAGATAGAGCTACATAAAATAAACCAGACTGACATAGAAATTGGACTGGACTTAGATTTTCTCTAAATCAAATGGGGCTCAACACGGAAGAGCCAAAACAAGCAAATTTTCACCTTAATTGGGGAGGACAATTGAGAAAACATTTTGAAGAGAAAACTGACTTAAACGCTACTTTGGAGTGGTGATAAATGACCAGCTGTTGGCCAAATTTCAGCAAGGATCAATCTGAAAATGTTTTCTATGACAGGTAGCACAGCCCTTTCCAGAACTCTGGACATCCAGCAGGTGGCCCCTGGCCAAGGTGGCTTCTGAGTGCTCAAAATGTGGCCACTGTGAATTGAGATGTGTCATATGCGTAACACATACTGCGGTGCAAAGACTACAACCAAAGAACAGTCTAGTACTCACTAACGATGGCTTATGTTGAGTGCGTGTTCGAATAAGAATACTTGGGGTGTGCCCCGTCCAGTCAGATAAATTAAAATGGATCTCACCTGCGCCATTTTCTTTTTGAATGAGTCTACTGGGAAATTGAGAATTATGGCTGTGGGTCTCATGCTGTCTTCATCGGACAGTGCTGCCCTAGGACATCTGATTCCTACATTTCACGAATACATTCCAGGGATGCGGGTTCTTACTCATCTGTGATACCCCTGTTCCCAGACAAGGACTGAGAGCTGGCACATGTCAGAAGGCCCAGAGCCCGGCTGTCTGCCCAGGACCCAACTGGAAAGAGCCACACGGGACATCTAGAGAGTGTGACTGTGTGTGCTGTGTGTGCGTCCAGGGAAGCCTGATCTTAAGGATGAGTTTTTAGGAGACACTCCGTCAGTAATAAAAAAAAAAAAACCAGCCAGTGAGGGGTCCTGGCTGGCTCAGTCAGAAGAGCACACAGCTCTTGATCTCAGGGTCATGAGTTCGAGCCTCACGCTAGGCATGGAGCCTACTTAAAAAAAAAAAAAAAAAAAAAAACTGTAGAAACACTTACTGAAACAGGAAGACAAACACAGAACTTTTAATGCTGGCAGCTCCAAAGTTCAGCGTGGGGACTGTTTTATTAGCAACAATGGCACTGCTTTGCTGTTGTGAGTCTATGTAGTGTTTACAGTGACAAAATAACTCAGTTATCTTCTCGGGGTTAAAACCACTTCACTCAAAACCACAGCCTTCTCTACCGAGCGTGGATTTCACCGAAGACAGATTCCCCTGTGACTCCAGGCCGAAATAAGGGGTGGCCACACCAGAGAGTCGTTAATGGTCATTATGGAACACGATGGCGCGAACCCGGGCCATCTGAGCGCTCTGGGGGCCCTGGCGGGGTTCTAGATCGCCCGCTGCACAGCGTGGCGATTGTGAAAGCAGGATGATTCTGCCGGGTTCCAAGAAGAAGAGACAAAAAAGAATCGTTGAGCCGCCTGCCGGGCCGTCATAAAAAAGTTCTTTTCCCATTTCTGCAGGATTTCATTCTGAAAAAGAGAATGGCCACCTTTGCCACGCGCTCTGCAGCAGGGAGCTGGCTGGAGGCCTTCCATCGATCGCACCCGCCCGGTGGGGAAAGACACCGGATGTTCAGGGCTTCACCGGAATCCTGCCCTGGTGATTTCAGTGGAAATCGACAGCCTGCAGCCACATCCCCTGTGGGGGAAATACTCTCCTGGCAGGCAGCCTTGCAGAGACACACCCAAGGCCCGCTGCTCAAAGGTCCCTGCAGCTCGCTCCCTCCCCAAAGTAGGGCACAGAGGGCTCTTTGGCTAATGGGACTGCAGCACCCAGCAGGTGCTTTGAGGCAGGAACTTGCAAAGAGCGTCCGCGGGGCTTGGGACAGTCGGGTTTGCCTCCAGTAATGTCCCCAGCTGCTTGCATATGGCCGAGCCCTTGCTGAGAAAGTGTCCCTACTGAAGCCACTGCACGCCCAAGGACAATGGAAGGGGTCAACCCCCAGATGTCTGTACAGACACCTCAGGGTTGTATGTAATCCAAGAAAGTCAGTCACCGAAACTTTCTTTTCAGAAGCCCAATCCCGAGTTTTGAAGGATTTGGTGAGGCTAGACGCTTTCCTGGAAGAAAGTCACTGTGATGCAGTCACCTATTCCTGTAACGTGGACAAGCCTTGCTTTGCATTTGAAAGCCCTTCAAGCCAAAATAACAGCAAGAGGAATAAAAATATCTCATCGGTTAGGCACAGAAATGCTTTTTTTAAAAATATTTATTCATTTTTTTGACACAGAGAGAGAGAGCAAGTAGGGGAGGGGCAGAGAGAGAGGGGGACACACAGAATCCGAAATAGGCTCCAGGCTCCGAGCTGTCCACAGAGCCCAATGCGGGGCTTGAACCCACGAACCGCGAGATCATGACCTGAGCTGAAGTCAGACGCTTAACCAACTGAATGCCCCACGGAAATGCTTTTCTAATCACACTCCCAGCAACAAAACCAGCATGCGAGGGGGACATTCTATGTATTAATACAGAGAGGGCCAGCTCCGTGTGACGTTTCCAGGCTGCAACCTCAACGGCAGAGTCATCGGGAACCAACCCTTTGGTTGGACACACTCGTGTTTTCCCCTCACCCCTCTTCCATAACCCGCTCCACAAACACCGGCTCCTGTCCCCACAGCGCTCCACCAAAGCATCTCCTGTTTTCGAATGTCACTGCAGCTGGATGACATTAAAATAGAACTTAAGCCAGTGGCGCGCAGGTAAACCAGCTCTCAAAAAAGAAAAGGAAAAAAAAGAAGCCCTAATTCGTAGCACTTGCCGATTTCTGTGGTGGAAATCCTTCCAACCGCAGCGGGCTTCAAGCTACCAACAGTTGAACCCGAGCCTGGAAGCTTCTCTGAGCCTCTAACAGTTGGTATATTCCCGCTGGCCCCGGCACACCACGAACTTGAACATACTTTCTAAGTTCCCTACGCGTCTGTCAACCACTCCCTGCCCCGCCACCCCCAAATCCTAACAGGCTGAGGGTTTGAGCAGATCTGTGGTAATGCGTGCCCTGTAGTTTCTGCTTAGACTTGGAAGAACGCAGGGCTTATCTGGCAGGTACAGTAGCCTGGCCCCAACCACTGTTGAGCTGTGGAACCAGTAAGACGGCTTCCTGGGGCTGCCAGCCTCACTGAGCCTTTTCATCTAATTGAAATGGTTCTGTGGAAACTTTGCAAGGCAATGGTTAGGGCTCTGCTCTGCTTAAACCTTTCTACTTTTTGCATAAAAGGAGGGGAAGCTTGTTTTTTTTTTTTTTTTTTTTTTTTTGAGTTATATTTACACTTCCCAAATCAGAAAATGTCCTAACCAGATAGGAGGACAGGTGGCGAGTGGTAACCACAACTCAAAACCTTTTTTTTTTTTCCATTTCTTTCTGAAACCCCATATAGGAGGAAAGTTAACGAAATGTCGGTTGGTTGTTTTATGCCCAGAGCTCGGTATTCTTTCAACACAGATGGAACAGAGCAGAAAATGAAATTGGGACCAGACCACCTAGGACATAAAATGCTGTTGATCTATCTACCCTGGTGCACACGAATCTATTGCCTTGGGTAAATCGATTGGGTACGATGTGATCCTGAATTTGTCAGAATAAAATGAAGATAAACACTGATTTCTATTTGTGAAAGGAAACAACTTTTTTGTTGTTTGTTAAAAATTTTTCTTTAATGTTTATTATTGAGAGAGAGAGAGAGAGAGAGAGAGAGAGAGAGGGAGAGAGAGAGTGAGTGCAGGGGAGGAGCACAGAGAGAGACGGAGACACAGAATCTGAAGCAGGCTCCAGGCTCTGAGCTGTCAGCACAGAGCCAGACGCAGGGCTCGAACTCACGGACCACAAGATCATGACCTGAGCCCAGATGAGACGCTTAACCAACTGAGCCACCCAGGCGCCCCCGCAACTTTTCAAAGTGAACATGCACTTTTGGAGACATGAAGCATGGTTGGAAACGCCAGGGGCAGAGTTCTTCAACCATCTGTGGCCCAGTTTTTCTACAGGAATTCCTTTTGTAAAAGAAATGCATAGTCAGGTTCCAGAACCTACTGACTACATTAATCAGCCCAAAGTTGCCCCAGTGAATGTGCTCAATTGTGTGGGGTTGACGTGTTCAGGCTCGAGGGCAGGGCTTGAATCCAGGGGCTCGCCTGGGAAATGTGTGGAGACATTTATCATCAGGTGTGACACCAGTGGCTCACATCCCCCAGCGGGAGGGACAGTCTCAGCCAAGGAAGTCATCTCTGCCCCGAATACCAACTGTTCCCACTGAGAAACAGTGACCTAAAATAATCCACAGGGTGGACCCTGAATTCAGACAAAGCCTTTAACTCCTTCCCCTTCACTTCCTCTCTCTGGGGTCCTACCTGAGAGAGCAACTGCCCCGTTCCCTGCACTCATTTGGTACATGCCCCGCAGGCCTACTCGGTGCATGGGAGGTCCAGGTGTTGGGGGTGCAGACTGAGCAAATCCCAGAGGAGTGCTTTCTGAGTGGTGGCAGGCAGTGTTGGGAACAACAGCAGGGTAGGGAGGTACGGACTGGCGATGCCATCCAGGGTGGGCTCAAGGAAGGCCCTCTTTTCCGGCGCTTCTGGATGGAGACTGAGGGCAGTGAGGGGGAAGGCTACGGGGAGCATGCTGCAGGCCTGGATGTGGCCAAGGTAGAGCCCAGGATGGCTCAACCTACCTCCCCTGGGCCTCCCCTTGGGCTATGCTAGTTTAATCCTTCCTCTCCACCTGCTCCTTCTTATTGGCCTTCAAATATACATTCATATTCTTCTCCTACAGATCAACCCGCAGGTAGGGCAGGCTTCCTACCCTCTGCTCACCAGTGCTCCCCGACGCTTGGGCTCAGGCCTCCGTCCTGCTGAGCTATTTTTAGGGATCCACCACTGATCTCCCAAAGGCCCCGTTCTCCAGCACCGCTCACCCTTCTCACCCTCGATATCACTTCTCGTAGTGGCTTCTACACCATATTTCTCTCCAGAAATTTCACCTGAATCCAACAGCTCATTCTCTGCCTCCTTCCTTGCCTTCTCTCCTAGACAATAATATGCCTCCTTTACACCCATGCTGCCTTCCAGAAGGTTCCTTGGCTACCAACTGCCATCACATGTCTAGTTGACCCAACCCCCCATGTATTCCCATTCTGCTCAGTGGAATGACCGCCTTCCAGTCATCAAGGTGGAGGCTGCAGTCACTTCCTGCATGTTCCACATTGAGTGATGCACAAATGTGGCGGCCACCGCCCTGCCTCCTTCTGCTGCAGCCTTCACGCTCCGGCACAAATTGCGTCTCCCTCTCAACTGTCCCCAGGGCTCTCTCCAGCACACAGATCCGGCACAATCATCCCCCAGACTGTCACTCTGGGAGGGGTCCCATCCGAGCATCATGCCTCACTCCCAGGAGGAAGCCTCTTCACCCGCGCTCTTGCCTTCTACCCAGCCACCACTGTTCCTCAAGTCCAACGTGGCTCAGCCCTCCTACCTGCTCCAGCTTCTACTTGGGGAGTCCTCCCCGACCCTCTTCTCCCCTCCGCCCAGCTCAGCGAGGAGCAAGTCTTCCTTCCCTACAGTTTTGTGCATCACTGTGGTGCATTTGGCCACGACCCCTGGTGCATTTGGCATCATGGCATCAGCTCGGCACAACGAAGGGCTCTGTCGGCATGAATGTTATTGAATGGGAGGTCCTAAGATCCGAGAAGCCAAGGTCTGAGCAAACAACTAAGCCAGCATCAATGGTATCTGCACAAATCCCAAAGTCAACCCAGCAGGGGAAGCCTCCCGTGGCGGCCCTGTTTTGGATCGTACCTTGAGAACCTCTGGGACGTTGTGGGCATTTATTCGTGCACACATGCAGTCCATACGGGCCCTCACCAGACAGTCCATAAGGGACAGGACAGAACAGAACAGCACAGCAGCCCAACATCCCCACACACACGCTCCTGACCGGTGCCCCTCCACGGAGGCAGCGTAACGCTCCCACATTGTCCAGTCCGGGCTGGACTCTTCCTTGTCCCCTGCTCTCAGCCTGGGAATCTAAGGGCCTTGCTAGACTGACCATGTCCTGCTCTCTCTGCCTCATTTCTTAAGGACGCTGGGCTTTGGGGGAGGTCACTCGTATTAGGGTCTCCCCGCAAAGTCGCCGGCCGTGAGGTGTCACCAGCACACGCCTATCCATCCAGGTGCCGTGGAACATCTCACGGCGAGCCCGGTGGATGGAAAGATAGCGATTACCCAGCAGTGGCCTCTGTGGATGACCGTCCACCTGTGAGCCACCTGGCCCGTGGTTTCCACATGACAGCGGTGGGCAGGGTGAGTCCTGTCAGCTCCCGGGGACGGGAACGGTGTGAATCCACCTGCCAGGGCCAGCAAGGATGGACACAGCAGAGCCAGGGATGGAGTCCCAGGCCAGAGATGTTCCTCCAGGGGAACTGTGAGTTCTTGTCAAACACCACACAGGAGACACACACACACCCCAGTTTCATTTTTTTCCAAGGAATGTTCTTCAGCGTGTGTGGTCCCGTCCCGCCCGTCCCCAGGAAACACAGTAAAAGATGATGCTGGCATCACACACAGTCACTCGCCCTCATCCGGGGCGCCACAAGCCGTGCATCCTGCAGAGACCCCCACGGAGCCTCAGTGCTCTGCACTGGCCAACGACACAGGGGTGACAAAAACACATTCCAACGGGAAGCAATGAACATGTTCTATACCAGCCGCTCTTCTGAAACCCTGAAAGTCTTGGGCGGGGGAGGCAAACCCACTTTCGTGAGGCCACCTCTCATGTTTGGGGAGATTCAGGAAAATGGGAGTCTTTCCGACTGCAATCATCGGGGCTTGGAAACGTCCTGGGGACAACACGTCCCTCTCAGGGAGGCGTTCCGAGACGGGGACAGTGAGCCACAGGGGAGTCATGCAGAATCTTACGCTTTTGCACCACTGGAGCCACTGCACGGAACGCACGGCGAGGTGAACAAGAATCCAAGTGACAGGCTTTCAGTTTTGCCTCAAAGGACAATGAACCCCCCAAACCCAGCCAGCCAGCCACCAGGAGTCGTGCAAGCAGCTTCTGGCCTTGGGACTGCTTTCGCAAGGGTGTATCCCATCTGAAGGCGCTTGAGCTCGGCTGCAGCCAGCGCTCAGATGCTGTTAGATAATTTTCCTCCCTCACCAAACTGGGGTTTATCGGTTCAGAGGAGATGCATTTCACAGATAAAAACAACTTCCTCTAACTGCTGATTAGATAAGGAGGCATAGCATCCGTCCTCAAAAGCCGGTGCCCAATCTCCAATTAGACCAAAGCCACTGCTTTCTCTCTCCATTGGGAAAAACTCTCTGCACCGTGTCCCCCTCATCCCCAGGCTGCCGAGAAGCCTTCCAGGCACGCAGCCACCTCTCGGCTGCCTTGGGATTCTGCCTAAACTTGAAAACGAAGGGTGAGATCGGGCACCCTGATGGACCAATTAGAAGCATGTGACTCTTCCAAATCTGTCCTCGAACTCATGACGCAGTGAAGGGTCATCATGCATCATCAAAAAAAAAAAAAAAAGAAAATTTATGTCTTCACATCCTTGATCATTTTCCTGGATTCAAGGGAAAGGGGAAAAAAATCTAGAATTTTTTCTCCTTTTTTTTTTTTTCTTTCCATTTTTGCCAGTGTGTGAAGCAAACAAACCGTGGTCCAAGGGACTTGATGGAAAGCCAGATTAGCTTCGAGAAGGCCACCCGGGGGGTGCAGAGCTAGGCTCCAAGCACCACCCTGGGACGTGACACACTGCCTACTGGAAAGAGGTCCTGAAACAAAGCACCGACCCTGGGGTGGGGTGGGTCACGCAAGTGAACAGTGCAAGAGAAACACCTTCCAGAAGGAAGCAGCGGCATGCGTAAATACATGTTCCCGCCCCACATTCAGGCCCAGAGTAACTGGAGAGTGACTGGATCCCCACGATCTGCTCACGTGGCCAAGCCCTCTGGGACAAGCCTTCAGCAACCCCCATCAGTCTCCAGTCTTTGGCCTTCTACTGAGTCAACTGCTGTACGTTTGTTGACTGTCTTCCTCAGGGACAGCCATCTCTACTCCCATCTTTCTTCCCTGACTCTGGTTCCTCCCTTCCTCCTCTGCTCCGGCCCCCAGGCTTGCCTCCCCGCCAGCCCTCTCCATTCACAGGGGAGGGGCCTCCTCCATGCCCCGCACCTGCCTGGCAGGGAGCCAGCCTCTGACCCCAGGCCAGGGCCCCCCTCCAGGCCTGCACGCTCCCCCAAAGCACCCTGGGGCTTGAGGAGGACCCGTGCCTAATGTCGGGACTCGGAACCCTGTTCACGCGAGGGGAGGACAAGGCAGCAAAGAAGGAAGAGGCGAGGGGTCACTGAATAAAGGCAGAGAATAGGGAAGCTTGTAGTTTCTTTCCGCGCAAGGCTATCTATCTGCCTTGTTGGATGCTAATCCCTGCCATCATTCCTACGCGAGATGCCTTCAAAAGCCCCTAGAAGAAATCTCGAGCCCCAGTTTTCCACGTCTCTCACCTGGCTGCCATGGCAAAGCGGGTACACGTCGGGTTGCCCGAAGCGGTCACTGAGTACACGCTCTGTGTTACGTGCTTTCACACACAACCACTTCAGAGAGGTGAGACTTCTCTCATTTTTAAAGAGACCACTTCAGAAGCAGAAGCTATCGTCCCATGAAGAAGACGACATCCCTCCCCGCCCAGAAGTTCTCCTCTGCGTCCAACTTCAATTCTCCAAGTTACATTTCACGTCTCTGTTTCCTCTTACTGGGGCCCAGAAGAAAATGGAGGCACGTAAGAGCTGTAGCCATACTCCTCTGACATCTGGTCCCCATCTCTCTCTCTCTCTCTCTGTCTCTTTAATCCAGGAGGCCATATTTCTACACGGTCCTCCAGGGTTCCTCCAACACCGGGTGAAGGAATGAAATGTAGAACCTCTCGGTTAAGCACCTGACTCTTGGTTTTGGCTCAGGTCATGACCTCACATTTTATGAGTTCAAGCCCCGCAGCGGGCTTCACCCTGACAGCACGGAGCCTGCTTGGGATTCTCTCTGCCTCTCTCAAAATAAATAAATAAACTTAAAACAGTTTTTTTAAAAAAAATTAGGGCTGCCACTTCTCTCCACCAGGCAGGGTTGGTTTCTACCACTCCCCACCGATTTGTCCGAGACTAGAGTTGAGATTCGACGCGTCTACCCCTGAAGGGCAACATTACTGGAAGCCACGGCCCATGGTCTCTCTTAAAGCAGACACGCCAGGGGGCCATTATCGCCAAAGAGTTTGCACCTTTGGGGCACCTGGCCATTTGTCCATCCACTTGGGTCGGGCAGTGGCCAGCGCCCCCGAGCTCTCTTCTAATTCCTCTATTTGGGTTCTATTTTCAGTTTGCCTATTCCTTGGGTCAATTTTTTTTATTATTATCAATAAATTGTCCTTCTGTCCTCGGAGCCCCAAACGTTACCTGTTTTCTCTTTCCCTTCCCTCCAGCAGACCAGCCACAGGGCGGTCTTTCTGTCTCATCAATCTTTACAAGATCTGCTTTGCACAAATTGCTTCCTTTTTCTGCTTTTTTAACTGTCCTTTTTACGTTCTGCCTTTGCCACTCTGTCTTCAGCAAAGTAGGTTTCTATTTTTTCATGTAACCCTGGAAGCCCTGGAAATGAGATGAGTTTCACCGCTGTTGCCTCTTGAAAATGAGGAAACAGGCTCCAAAGTGGTGAAAGTCTGGCCAGAGGCACACGGCCGGCCGCGAGAAGGGCTCGGCTTTGGACGTGAGAAGCATCCTCTCTGACTCTGCAGCCTTCCCCCTGCGCCACCGGCCCTCGCCACCCCTTGCCACTCCTTCTATGGGACCAGCGCTCAACAAAGACACTTCACTCCTTCGGTGCAGGGAGGGGCTGTTTCTCACTTCCTGTTGTCTGCCCTCCAACACCCCTCTGCTCTTCTGGCTTCTTCCCGTGGAGCTGATGACACAGGGCTTCAAACGCACCTCCCCCATCCTCCCATCTACAACCCCCCGGGGTTTTTTTTCCATCGTCTCCTATTGCCACTTGCACACTTAATTTGTTTAACGCCACGTATGACAAGTCACTTCCACAAACAACCTATCAGCACACGCTAATGCTAGTTGGTTTCCTACAAAAATCCTAAAGCATGGTTTCTAAAACTCAGATGCTGCGGAGAATAACCGACTGCCTTGATGCCTCCCTGTGCTTGGTCTTCTGGAATTCTCGTTCTCGCTAACTGCTCCTCAGACCCCTCCCCTCTTGCGCATTTGAGCGGCTTCCACGCTTCTGCATTTCTTGGCTTCCTGGCAGCGATCCATAACTGGCTTTGACCTCTAGCCCCTCCAGGGGAGCGCTGGCTCTCCGAAACGGCGTCTCGGCACCCCCCTTCAAATGGCTCTCCCTGCCTGGCCCTGTTACGGCTACAGCAACCACTCTTTACAAGCCAAGCCAGAGAGGCTTTCCAGGTGTCTTAAATTTTACAATTCTGGAATTCATCTGTCACAAACTTCATCCCAGTAGAAGCAGATGAAAATCCTGTCGCACGTGGCAAGGGATCACTGGCGGGAGACCACAGGGAACCACGGACCAGCCCCAGTTCCACGCCACACCTGCCCAGGGCACACTAACCTCTAGAGCTCAAGCCTCAGCCGAGCGAACCAGCCTGGGAAGGAGTCAGGAGTGCCCGCCAGCGGCCTGGTGGCCTCGTACTAGGGAAAGGTCCCCAGCAACTGGAATCTGACAAGAGGTGCATCTAGAATATCGTGAAGGCACCTGTAAGGAGTGTGTATTGACCTATGCCAAGTACACTCCATGCTGTCCTCTGCTCTCCGGGAATCAGCCAACTATCGGGGCAGCGGCGAAGAAAGCAGGGAGCGCTCACTGGTTAACCCACGACGACTTCAGAGTCCTGATGCTGATGTCTGGGCTCCGGGTTCATTGGAACGGTTGGTGGCAACGTAGCCACCTAATTTCCTCTGTGTCCCAGGTAGGTCAAGAGCACACGCCTGCCACAGTCCAAAGTGCAGAGAACAGTACCCACCTCACTGGCTGCTTCCAGGACGGGCGGGGGCGGGGGGTGCGATGCAGGGCCGTCCCCAACATTAGCTATTCGGGTGCCATCTTTAAATTCTCATCATACATGTGTGCCACCACTGGCTTGAAATTTGGCTTTTTGATTTATGTCAATGTGTTTTCAAAGGAACTGCTTAGCTAGCACTGTATGTGACACACCAATACGACTTGATCTTAAAAATAAATGTGTCAACGACAAAGCAACGGGCTCTTCTGTGTCCAAACTTTGGGAATCCCAGAAGTGATGTGGAAAATCCAGAACTGTTTCTCTTCCCACCCACTCCCCCACGCCCAGTGGCCACAGTCTAATAGGAAAAATACGTCATAAATGTACTTGTTTCCTTGGTTCATCTCGAACGAATGGATTTGGCCACTCTCCTTGTCTGTTTGCACCATGAATTGTGTAGCTATTTTTTTCTGTAGAAGAACCCTTATACCCAGAGTCTTCTTGGTTTCTAAGACACATGGAAATAACACAAAATGCGTTTCTTGGTTACTACATCAGGATGTCCTATAGAAAGATAGCTGCGGTGGTTTCCAGAACCCCGAGACCTTCACACACATCACCGTCCTCGGCTGTGGATGCTTCCAGAGCCTCTCCACATGGGATCCATGCCTCCTTGTTTCCACCTGCGTCCCCTACATGACACTCTTTTGTGCAAATACATGGCTCTCAATATCACAGTTTTTTTTTTTTTTACTTCCAAAAAAGAAAGAGAAAATAGGTATTCTAGAGAACTGTTGACTCATTATCTCGTGAGAACATGGTATAAAGTGTGAAAACTAGTCTTTGAGTTAGAAATTGAGTCTGATTCTGACTCTGTTTTTGACCTCAGTTATTTTGCTGAACTTCTTGGGACCTCCGTTCTATAAAACCAAGAGGGGAGACCGGGCTTTCCAAACGTGAACTGTAATGTGGAAGTTAACCATGGCAGGGACTGTGGAAACTTCAAAACCTCTTTATGGAAAAGGCATGTGACAAAAGGCTTTTTGTAACATTTAAAATTTTCTATTTTGCATTAAATTTGGCATTTAAGACACACAGCTGAGAGGGTCAACATAAAATGGGCAGACTTGGTTTCTTCTAAACCGAAGCTCTCACGCTAACTCACCCTACTGCCATAACGCATACAATGTATAATTGTGACTACCTAGAGCCCATAAAACCGGGTATTTCTGCGGCACCCCGAAGGTGGGAGACAGCACTATGGATGTGCCCCATGCGGGGGGGGGGGTGCTCTCCCACTGTGCTCTTTGGCCCCTGCATGTGAGTGTCATGGCCACGGTGACCTATCTGTCCTCCCGCACACATGAGGGCCCCACCTTGGTGACCTTTACCCCATGTCTTCCTAACATGGTGGTTGAGGGGAAACAGCAGGTAAGATGATCCCAACCGCCTGACCAAGGACTGTGGAAGGAGACGAAGGGACCTAGGTGGTAGGGGAACAGAGTGTGCCACAGCCCGCCAATGGGACGCCCGGCCGGCTGACTCACCCGCTCCTCTCTCGGACTTGGAGCTCTGCTGTCCTCCAGACGTGGTGGAAAGGTCTTCGGGGATGGGCATCGGTTCGTCCCCATCATCCGGAGTGTCACTCACCGGGGGGCTTTCCTTCCCTGGGGAGGCAAGTAGCAGCTTGAGTGTCTGGGGTCGTGGTCACTGCCGAGGGTGGTGATTTACATAGATTTCTATATTATGGATAATATGGGGTGGTCTAGTCCACCCAAATCAATGGTACTTTTCAGACATTCTCATGATCACTGCTCCATGCCAGTGACCAGACTTCCACAGCCTTATTTAGGACATCTGTGTGATACCCCATCGCATGGCCACACTAGGATTTATTTACATCCTTTATTCTCTTTTTGAATGTATATGGCTTTCCATCTTTTTTCCTCTTAAACGACACCGTGATGAACATCCCAGTGGCCAACTTTTGCACATGCTCTCAACAATCATCACAGTATAAACTCCCGGAAGTTTTGTGCGTGGGTCCAACGACACCTACGTTCAAATTTCATTTATTTATTTATTTATTTTTATTTTAGAGAGAGAGGGGGCAGCGGGGGGAGGGGAGCAGAGAGAGGCGGAGAGAGAGAGACAGAATCCTAAACAGGCTCCATGCTCAGTGCAGAGCCCGATGTGGGACTTGATCCCACAACCCTGGGATCATGACCTGAGCCGAAATCAAGAGTTAGATGCCCAACTGCCTGAGCCACTCAGTGCTCAGGCATCTACATTTTGAAGACTAGCTCACATTCTTTCCTGTAAGCTGGTTCCAACCTACCCTCCCACAATCAGGCTTCTTCCCACCTTCCTATTAATTTGTTTTAAAGGTCAGCTGACTGATTATCTTGCTCAGAGCTACACGTGCTGGGGCTGTTCACTGCCTTTTAGAGAGCCAGGGAATATTCTGCCAGTGGCCTGATTTGATTCCACCTGGCAGGGAGTGCAGGCTTGGAAAGAGAAGGAACAGGGAATCCGATGCCTCCTGGGACCATGATTCTCTCCGTGGAATTCTTACTTTGAAATACAGCAAAAGGATCCGCACGACTGAAAAGTCGCTTCTCCTTTGCCAAGTGCGACTCAGCAAACGAAATCAGGTTTTACAGGATGGCTAGATCTATTCTGACCCCATTAGAATTACCTTTAACCAGAGGCTCCCCCACTGGGGAACCCACCCTCCCCTCCGACTCCCAGAAACCCAGCGCTGGGAAGCCATGACTGGTAGAAAACCCTCTTGTTTCCCTTGAAACTGAAGCACCTGTCCCTTCCAACCTTCTAGACACAACTTAAAACTGGCTTAGGCAACACAGACCACATGCACGAAACAACGCTGATGCAAAATAACCCATCAGAGTGGCTGCAGGACCCCGGTGGAGACGAAGACCTTCAAGGAGGTTAACAGAAAAGTGGAAGGCGGGGGTTACACATTCACTGGCAGGGCTGGTGACCTGGCTTCGCAGGCGAAGGACATCCTCGCAGAGCACACAAACGCTCGGGACCCAGAAAACACGGCTAGGAAGAAGACATTGTGGCTGAGTCCAGCTTGGCTGTGGTCGCTGCAGTTAGCATGTTTTCACACAGAGCATTACTGGGTGTGTCTGGAGAGCCAATACAACCCGAATCGTTAACGATGGGGCGGGATTGCGAGGATGTCCCAAGAAACCAGAAAGCCAAAGAGAAACGGAGGGCAGGTGCGTTCCATTGAGCAGGAGAACGAGGGAGGGAAACGGGTTAGCTGATAACTGGTTTCTCCTTATGACAGCCAAGTGCAATGGTTTTCAGACTCTGAGAATGGCAGGGGGTGGTCAGAGGACAATTCTCCTCCTCCTTCTCCTTCCTCCTTTTCTCCTCCTCCTCCACTTCTTCCTTTTCCTTCTCCTCCTTCTTTTGCTAAGACGGATCTTACACGGAACTTCGATATACAAAACCAGTCTTCTGTGTGTAAAGTGGGGACACTGCAGGGTGGGGAGGCTGGAAGGCCACCTGCCTTCTCAAAGACCTCCTGACAAACCCCCAGAACAGACGGTGGAGACCCCTGGCTGAACCAACGGACCCAAAGGTTAAATGTGTATAACAGAGTGAGCGAGGCGGTGCGCACGTGTGTCCTTGTGATTAACAAGCTGTCGTTATCATGGGGTGGGCGTGGGGGGCTGAGGAACTAATCTTTATGCACTTGTTTATCTTCTCCATGATACCTCCCTTTGAGATATCCCATGATGCTCTCAGAAGAAGAATCAGGACTTACCCAATGAAGGAACATGGTCTCTGATGCTACAGGATGTGCAAGTAACTCTCGATGACTCTTTTGGTCCTTAACTGCTCTGTTTATTGGGGAACAAGATCGACCACACGACACTGAAGATGCTCATATAACAGATGCTCCCCCTATGAGTTCTGTGGGTCTGGTCGGGCTCCAGCACTGAGCGAAATGCCAGCTCTCCAGTGCCCGTCATCCTGAGTCTCAGCCCTCCCACTGTTTCCTGCATGGGGGAGAAAATGCCACCAAGAAAGCAGTGGGGATGATGATTCTACACGGGACAGACAACCCGGGGAGAAGGCGCAGTAAACACCCACCCCTGGTGTATACAGTGGTGCACAAAGTCAGACCTGGTGGTGAGCAGAGGGGGATATGTTCACCTCCCCTCCGGGGGCTCTGCTGTCACACGGCCTGGACTCACCTTCACTCACTGAGAGTTTTCAAGAGGTGGTCCGAGTCGCCTAAAAGTCCCCAAAGTTTGGGCGGCCGCTAAGACATGAATCACTCCCACGATCCTTTGTGCCCAATGGTCCTTAGGTTCTCTCCCTGTGGGAGGTTTCTACGATGAACACTTAGCGCTTTGTGAAAGCCTTCCTGTTAAGCAAAGCTTTTTGTGTGGGTTGCTTTTAAACAAATTTGCCCGGTTAGCCATTTAAAACGCAAAACCACGGGAGGAGTATAAAAGGTACACAACTAAGGTCATTAGGTCAACACATCCCCAACATTAAGGCAGGGTGACCAGAAGTCACTTGAACCAGGATATCATTCCAACAGAAACACGGCATAAGTCACCCCTTCAAGACAGTAAAATGAGGCTAAAAACCTGATTTTGGCCTATCTCTCACGGCTGGTTGAAGATGGAGAAATAATGTGTGTGAATGCTAATCTATCCAAGAAGCTTAGGGAACCTGTTCTGCACATGTCAGCAAGCCACAGAAACACGAGGTCTGTGTCATGCCAAGTGCCTGTACCTCTCCTAAGTTCACGCTCAGAGACACGACGGCACGTAAAACTGTCCACAGGACGGTTATTATTTTCATGGAATCATTTAGGAGGGGAAGTATAATTTCACTTTGCTAGAAAAATGAAAGAAACTTCTTACCAATTTATATTTAATCTTCCTACTGCTTCTGCTTTAAATAAAGCACAGGTAATCTGTGAGAAGTGTTTTGGGCAAATTAGATGAAAAATTGTATAATTTGCCTATCAGAAGCCAGTTAATTTAATTTCTCAGGTAGATTATAATTCATCCAACAAAGGTCTGTGATTCCCCATCTCACGAATGCAAGAGTGTTTTTTTTCAAATTTTTAAAATGTTTATTTTTGAGAGAGAGAGACAGAGAGGGAGGGAGTGGGAGAGGCGCAGAGAGAGAGGGAAACACAGAATCCGAAGCAGATTCCAGGTTCTGAGCTGTCAGCACAGAGGCCGACGCAGGGCTCGAACTCATGAACCACGAGATCGTGACCTAAGCCGAATCAGATGTTTAACCGACTGAGCCACCCAGGCACCCAAGAGTGGTTTTTATATACAATGACCCAGAGGAATGTAATTCCTGGGAGTAAATAAAAACTCAAAATATAGATTCCCAACTCTTGCATAGTGGACAAGCTTGCAACCCAGCACGCTGCCTGGCTTCCTGTGAGACTTCTGGTCACTCACTGAAATTCTCGAGTCTCAGCTCTGCAAATTAAAAATGGTAGCTGGGGGGCGCCTGGGTGACTCAGCCGGCCAAGCATCCAACTTCAGCTCAGGTCATGCTCTCACGGTTTGTGGTTCGAGCCCCACATCAGGCTCACTGCTGTCAGCCTGTCAGCACAGAGCCTGGAGCCTGCTTCAGATTCTATGTCTCCCTCTCTCTCTGCCCCTCCCCTACTTGCGCTCTGTCTCTCTCTGTCTCTCAAAAATAAATGTTAAGAAAATTTTTTTTAAAAAGGCAAAGAAAATGGTACCTGTATCTTCGCCACCGGGTGCATGTAAAGTTGAAAAGAGAAGAATGCTTGGGGCAGTGTTTCCTAAAGGTAGACATTCAATCAATGTGGTTTACTATAAGACACATTTCCACTCACACACTTCAGTATATGAGGCTCATTTCCCTAAGCAGATTATGTATGCCTGCGGAGCATACTTCTTTCCCTGTTCCAACAAACATTACAAAGACCATTAAGAAGACATCCAAAGTAGCTTTAGGGTCATAGGAGCCCGAGGACCCTTAAATGGCAACTGGTTCACATCGCTCATTTTGCAGAGGATGCTATGGTGGTCCAAGAGGCAGGAAACCTGTCTCAGGTCCCACAGTTGGGGACAGAGATGAGGTATGGACACAGGGCTCACCATCCCTATTCTCCCATGGGCTGTCTCTTCCCTTAGAAATGAAAGCAAAAAATAATGCACACCCACAAAAATATTTTGGAAAGATTGCCAAAGAAGGAAGACACACACACACACACACACACACACACACACAACAAAACCAAAACCAAAACTAAAACCAAAAAAAACTTTGCCCAAAGAATGAATGACAAGTGCCCTATAGTTAGGGAGAGCCCGGCGGTGCCTGGGAGGCTCAGTCAGTTAAGTGTCTGACTTTGGCTCAGGTCATGATCTCACGGTTCGTGAGTTCAAGCCCCGCATGGGGTTCTGTGCTGACAGCTCAGAGCCTGGAGCCTGCTTTGGATTCTGTGTGTCTCTCTCTCTTTCTGCCCCTCCCCAACTTGTGCGCTCTCTCTCTCTCTCTCTCTCAAAAATAAGTAAACATTAAAAAAAATTATTTTTTGAAGTTAGGGAGAGACTGCTCGTGCAGACTGTCTGCTAAGCCTGTTCAGTAACCTGGTCTCAAATCGTGGGTGTGAGTCAGTAACATTACTGAGTATCTACTCTCAAGACCCCATTGACCAGGGCTCAGTCCACATTTAGGAAAAAACCCCAGCAAAAAAGAACGAGGCAGTTTGAAAAAACGTCCGACATTGAGAATTTCTTTGATTTTCAAGTGAATATTTCACAGATACTAGGCTGACCCCCCATGGCACCGCCAATGGTGGAACATTTTTGAACCCAGGAAACTGCTAACTTCGTAGGGTTCAACCTGGAAAGTCTATGTTTTTTCTTTCCTGTAGACAGAACCTGACATTGAAGAATTTTATGGGAAAAGAGGGTGATTCACTAACACGTTCCTCAGCGTATCGAGAATGTCAACTCCCGTTTGACTAAATGTACATCCTTATTCCACAGCTACCTGTCACTATCCTCAATTTCAGAAATGGGAGAGAAAAAGCGACGTGATTAGGTGTGAATTGGAGAACCAGCAAGAAGCAGAAAGTGTCCTTCCCATCTTTCGGGAAAATGGCACAACCCTTCAGATGCTCTGCTCGCTGTTTAGAATGCTGCCAGTTACACCATTCGTGTTTTGGAAGGAGCATTTCCTCTGCTGAGTGTATACAGACTACATTTCAGACCAAATCTGGAATCTTCTCGACCACAGAGGCGTTTCCTTTTTCAGGCCTTCCTGGGCCACGGGACTCCCTTCATTCTTGCACCCCTCCCCCAATGCCCACTTTCAAAAGCCAGCAACCAGAAAAACTGAGTGTTTTGCATCATGGTAAAGGGCAAGAAAACAATGAGAGGAAAACAAGGCTTTTGATATCGTTGTTGACAAGATATGAGACAAAACACTCTGGAGATGCCCACCCGGGTCAGGGCCTTCAGCTGTGGCTCTGGGACCTCAAAGGACAGAGGCTTCATTCATGTGTCACCTTAGAAGCTACCTAAGTGAGGGGTGCCTGGGGGGCTCAGTCGGTTGGGCGTCTGACTTCGGCTCAGGTCATGATCTCACAGTTTGTGGGTTTGAGCCCTGCGTCGGGCTCTGTGCTGACAGTTCGGAACCTGCTTGGGACTCTCTCTCTCAAAGTAAACAAATAAACTTAAAAAGAAAAGAAGTTACCCAAGAGAAATCAGAAACAATGAAAGGGTCTCTTGGCCTATGGAAGTTTTTAACATCCTGCGTTTTTGACAAGCTAATTCCCTCTCCCTGAGGCCTCTGGCAATCCTGGGTGGGACCCGCTTCCCCAGGCCAATGGGAGGTTTCCAAGAGCCAATCTTTTTTTTTCCCCCTCTGTTGTTTCTGTTGTTGTACTCCTCTGTTTCAGAATCAAGGAATGTGTCTGAGAGACATAAATGCAAACAGACCTTAAAGATAGCAAGATAGTAGATAAAAAGCCTATAAAGATGTAAAGGTTCCCTTTTCTTCCTCCACAGCCCGACCTCCTTCCCATCACCAAGCTCCAGAGGGCAAGTCTAGATTGCTAACTATCCCTCCAGAATTTTCCTCAACATGCAAACATGTAGATTGAGTGCGTGTGTGTGTGTGTGTGTGTGTGACTTGTTTTCATTTCACAGAATGGATCGCGCTTTGCGTACTGTCTTGAACGCCGCTTTCACTTGGGCACGTGTCTTGGGCCTGTTCCAGTATGAAAGTTTGGCATCATCCTTGTTCACAAGAGAGGTTTGAATCAGTGTGCCCGTGTGCCCAAGTTTTTAGACATTAGCATCAGCGCTGCAGGGAGCGTCTGGGTCAACTCCCTGCCCACTCGTGGGTGCAACTCTACAAAGAACTCCTTCCGTACCACGTAGTTCACACAGGGAAATGCCAAACTGCCGGCCAGTTCTCACTTCCACCCACGTACGTGACGCTCCTACACGGCTGGGCCGACAAGCTAGCCTTGGCCTTGTTCTCGGTAGCCTGGGGAGTTTAAGTCCACGCTTGCCAAGTGACGGGATGACGGGAGGAGCTGGGCCAGGGGAGGCAGGAGACGTCTGGGATTGCGGCGTGAACTCGAACCTTCTCTCCTGCACACTCTCCAGTGGGCGAACATCCACCAAGTGGGGCAGCAGTCACACGTTTGGTCCCGAGATGCAGAATTCAATAAAAACTTGTAAACGGGTGGGGGCAGGTCAGCCAAGCCGCCAAGGACAGGCCATTCTCCCATAGAGGCCAACCCCAGGATTGGCCATGAGCCTGGCAGGTTCTAAAAGGTAAAATACTGAAAACCCAAAGCCCAGACACAGGGCCAGACAGAGGGTGGGCTTCCCACGCCTAGGAACACGGGAGCCACACAGGCTTTGCCGGACGGGCTGATGGGTCATCCTGTCCAACACTGCCTAGTGGGACAGTGTGTGATAGGCCCTTGGGCCTCACCTCCCAATACTGACCACTCCACGTCCTGGGTCCCCATGATGAGAAGAGCCACATCCAATATGGCTCGAAAAAATGTTCAGCAAAGGGGAGCAAAGCTTAACAGATACTCTAAATTGTGTTTTCCAGCTGTCTTTCTCCCGTTCTCCCTCTCAAACACCACCCTTGGCATGGGTTTGGGGTCTAGAGCAGATCAAGCAGTCACTTCCTTCCCCCCACCCTCCCAAAGAGTATCAACCTATATGGAACCCTTTCCAGGTTGCTCTTGGATTTCATAGGAAAACTAATTTTATCTGGGAGATTTTTCTGTTGAGGTTCTCAAACTGGGATGAACTCTAAGAGTTAGCAGAAAACATGGACCCCAGTTCCACGCTGGTCTTTCCTCCAGCAGGAAAGCCTGTCTTCCTCTCTTGGGAGCTCGGCGACCACCTGGGCTCCTGGCACCCAGCGGAGCCGTCCTCACAGGCCTCCCATCCAAGTATATCCCACAAGGGTCTCACCTGAAACTCGGGACATGTCTCGACTCTCATCAGCGTCCATTGTCCTCAGGTTATCTGAGAAAGAAGAGGAAGGGATTTTAGTTTAAAGCAAATTACTAATAAGATATGAAGAGAGCGAGAGCGAGAGAGAGAGAGAAGCTCTATGCATTTAACAACAAGG